>NC_069499.1:1170277199-1170963449 GCF_027579735.1 Bombina bombina
GGGACTGCAACCTGTCTCACACTGATGATGTTTACCAGTTTGGCCATAAGAAGGCGCCTAGGTGAGTGAGCAGCGTAACACACTCTGCAGCAGATTCAGTGAGAGAGGTGAGTAAAATGGCAGCCAGCAGCAAATAGCAAACAAAGCATTGTGAAACCCTGGAAGTACCCTCCCCTCAACAACCACTCCACTCCCCTGCGGGAGGATAAAAAGCTTATTGGGGAAACGGGAATGGAAGGCACAGAGGAGGGCGGGAGCATGAACATCAGAGGAGGCAACCCATGAATGCTCCTCCGGACCATAACCTCTCCAGTGAACCAAATACTGTACGCAGCTCCTGGACATACAAGAGTCAATAATGCTGCTGACCTTCATGGTTGTCAACAGAGATAGGATGGGGACGAGGCAACACAGTGGTAAACCGATTACAAACCAATGGTTTCAAGAAAAACATTGAAGATACGCATTGCAGGAGGAAGGTCAAGAGCGTAGGCAACAGGATTAACCCGTCAGAGTATTCAAAAAGGACCAACATAATGGGGAGCCAGTTTATTGGAAGGCATATGAAGGTTCAAGTTGCGGGAGGCCAGCCAAACTCTCTCACCAACCTGGTAGGAAGGCACGGGTAGATGCTTACGCTCAGCCTGGACTTTTTGGTGCTGCATAGACCGATGAAGGCAATCCTAAATCTGAACCCACATGGAGCGGAGTTGCCAGAGATGCTCCTCCAAAGCCGGAATACCCTGAGACATGAATAAATCGGGCAACAAGGATGGTTGAAACCCATAATTTGCAATGAACGAGGATAACTGGGAGGAAGCATTAATAGCACTATTATGAGCAAACTCTGCCCAAGGAAACAGTTCAGACCAATTATTGTGGTGATCTGAGACATAACAACGGAGCAACTGTTACAAAGCTTGATTAGACTGTTCTCCAGCCCCATTAGATTCAGGGTAATATGCAGAGGAGAAGGAAAGCTGGATCCCTATTTGAGCACAAAAGGAGCGACAAAATCTGGAGACAAATTGGCTACCCCAGTCCAAGAACTATCTCCTTGGGTAACCCATGTAAATGGAAGACCTCCTGGGCAAAAATTGAACCAAGCTCCTGAGTGGTAGGCAACTTCTTCAAGGGAATGCAATGTGACATTTTAGAAAAATGATCAACCAGTATTGGGATAACAGTATTGCCATTGGAAACAGGAAGCTCGACATTGAAGTCCATGGAAAGATGTGTCCAAGGATGCTCACCATTAGCAATAGTTTGGAGAAGGCCCACAGGAAGACATTGAGGAGTCTTATTCTGTGCACAGACTTAACAGGAGGCAACATATGCAGCAACATCTGAACAAAGACCTGGCCACTAGAATTGTCGGGTGACAGACCAAATCATTTGGTTCTTGCCCAGGTGACCTGCGGCTTTAGTAAGTATGCAATAGTTTAGTTCAAAGATTATCAGGTACAAAGAACTTACCACTAGGTTTCTCAGGAGGTGCATTGGTTTGTGCAGTCAGGATCTCCTCCTTCCAGGGAGAAGTCAAATTAGTACGTATGGTGGCCAAAATATGGTCACAAGGTATAACTGGAGTAGGTACAGACTCCTCCTTGGACAGAAGTGAAAATTGTTGAGAGAGGGCATCAGCCCTAACATTTGTACTACCAGGCAGGAAGGAGACCACCCGAGACAAAAATAGCAACCATCTGGCTTGTCAGGGCAACAAACGTTTTGCTTTGGATAGATAAGTCAAATTCTTGTAGTCAGTAAGAATGAGCACTGGTACGCTAGCACCCTCAAGAAGGTGTCTCTATTCCTTGAGTGCCAAAATTATGGCCAGTAATTCCCTGTCCCAAATTTCATAATTGCACTCCGCTAGGGACAATTTCTTAGAGAAGAAACTGCACGGATTCAAAGAACCATCAGGCTTGGGATGCTGAGACAAGAGGGCACCAACTCCAGTCTCAGGCGCATCAACCTCAAGAACGAAAGGCAGGACAGGGTAAGGATGAGCCATAACTGAAGCACCAGCAAAGGCAGTCTTAAGACTCTCAAAGGCCTTAATGGCAGTAGGTGACCAATGGAGTGGATCATTCTCTTTATGGGTCATGTCTGTGATAGGTTTGACCAAGGAAGGAAAGTTTTAATAAACTTTCTGTAGTAATTGGTGAAGCCCAAAAACATTGAATAGACCGACTGGTCTATAAGTGATGACATCATAATTCTGGGACTGCAACCTGTCGCACACTGATGATGTTCACCAGTTTGGCCACAAGAGGGCGCCTAGGTGAGTGAGCAGCATAACACACTCTACAGCAGATTCAGTGAGAGAGGTGAGTAAAAAGCAGCAAAAAAGCAGCAAATAGCAAACAAAGCAGGGTGAAACCTTGATACAAGCAACACATTTCACAGCTCAATCAGCTGTTTTCTCAGGCTTGTACAATCTACCCACTACATCAACAACAAACCAGAGCCAGATCTAGAAATGTATGCATGTTGGTATCGCTATAACACTGCATTATTTAAAAACTAATACAATCAAAGTTTTAGAACGGCATATTAGCCTTAAAAATACATGAATATATAGATCCGTCCATATCAATAGATAATCAAATAGCAAAAAGATAATTTGGGCAAAAACTACAACCAAAGATAAAATCATTGTGTTACATCTTTGGACCTCGTGGGGTAAAAACATATAACAAAGCATGTATTATCACCTTTTAAACACTGCCGGTGAGCTCTCACACACTTTGTTATATTTTTTTTATGTAGTGATTAGGTAATTTATGAATCCCTCAATGTTTATGCTCTAAAATGACATTGTCAAATGAGAATTCAGAGGTGTTCTTGTAGCCAACACTCCACACAGGTTTTCAACTTTATGGTTGGCAATTAAAGGGACACTGAAACCAAATTTTTTCTTTCATGATTCAGACAGAGCATGCAATTTTAAGCAACTTTCTAGTTTACTTCTATTATCAATTTGTCTTCATTCTCTTGCTATCTTTATTTGAAAAAGAAGGCATCTAAGCTAAGGAGCCAACAATTTATTTGTTCAGTACCATGGACAGCACTGGTTTATTGCTGCTGTCCAATCAGCAAGGACAACCCAGGTTGTTCACCAAAAATGGGCCGGCATCTAAACTTACATTCTTGCTTTTCAAATAAAGATACCAAGAGAATGAATACATTTTGATAATAGGAGGAAATTAGAAAGTTGCTTAAAATTGCATGCTCTATCTGAATCATGAAAGGAAAAAATTGGGTTCAGTGTCCCTTTAAGGTTTTGTTTACTTAAATATAGTTTGTATCTAAGATCTAAGATTGTAGAAGCCTGAGGAATCAGCTGATTGAGCTGAGAAATATGTCGCTTGTTATTTACTTTTAAATTGTTTTTAATAAATATATTTTTAACTTTCACTACTTGCTATATACATTTACTATGCCCACTTTAAGTACAAGAGCCTCGTAGATGACTGCCTACACTGTTGTTGGTGATTTGCATTGTATCATTCTGCTGGATGACTGTGAGAATCCAGGCTGCTTGTGGTGCAATACAATTGTGAGTGCATTTATTGCTTTTTATCACCATTTATCTTGATACAACTGTACTTGGCCATGTAGCGCCCTGATTTTGTTAGCTACCCACAGATTGATATTATACAACTGTTAGATAAATGTAGATGAACCCCACAATAATCTGCTCAATAAGTATCAGAAAAACACTTGGGAGGAGTGACATACCCCATTAAAGGACAATAAAGAAAAGGTTTACTTATACACATCATGAAGCAATAGAGGCAGCATAGGCAGTATCTGATCACTATCTGATGATTCTCTCATTCTCTGTCAATCTGTTTCAATGCTAAAACCATTAGATAAGAACCAATGTAATGCTATTACAAAAAAAGCAAGTTAAAGTATTTAGAGAATAAATATGCACACATTAGCAATTGAGTATTGTATGTACAGATCCTGGAGTTCATTGTGTAATTCCCAAGACACAAACTGCAATATATTCTTACCTCTGTGGAAAGCACTTAAATGAATTCCTACACGAACAAGATCAAGACTGTAATTACTTAGGTAAAAAAAGTCCAATTAAGTCTTTACAATTTGTTACATTAACGCCCTCACTGCTCTTACAAAGAAATAATCATGATTATCAAAACACTTAACGGCTGCTGGGGCTCACAGCTCTTTTTTTTTAAGAAGTAGAAACCAATCAGATTTAACTCACATCTGTGTTAACTCAACACATTAAGAAGTAGATTTTACCTTATGATGTGTTGTTTTGAATGTGTGAAGGAAAAAGGTTATGTGGGAGGAACGTAGTGTAGGGATGGGGTTGAATGTGGGTTAACAACTATTTTGGTTATCAATCTGTAATCCTCCTGTAGTAGGCTAACAAGATTAAGATTTTGAATGTCTAAAATGGGACATTGAAACAAAACAAACAACTTCAGCTGGCAGTACTAAACTGGATTGATTGCGTTCTGTATTCTGGGAGTCAAATTTAATTTTCAAAAACTGTGTAAAAGACATTTTAAAATTACTTTACTTCATTATAAAGCCAAAGTATATGTAGATTTAAAATCCATTAACTCCTACATTATTAAAGAAAACTAGTAATAAATTTAACCCTGAAATGAAGTTTACTGGTACACACAAATATGACTTCTTCATGTTGTGGTTTGAGCATTTCACAATATTTTATGCCCAAATTAGATGGACACTCAAGTCAAAATTAAACGTTCATGATTCAGATAGAGCATGCAAATTTAAATAACTTTCCAATTCCCTTCAATTATCTAAATTGGCACAATATTTTTATATGCACACTTTCTGAGGCACCAGTTCCTACAGAGCATGTGCAAGTTTCACAGGATATACGTATATGCATTTTGTGATTGGCTGATGGCTGTCACATGATGCATTAGGATTGAAAATGTAACTAACTTTTAAATTTGTTAGAAAAAAAATCTACTACTTAAAATTCAAAGTGCTTTTGCATTTTCTTTTTATTATACATGTATTGATTATGCAGTGCTAGTGTGTTTAGTGGTGCTTTAAAACACCATAGAAAAACTGAATCTGCAGGGTCCTATCCCTGTTATACTTCACAATAACGTTAATTAGTTTTGAGGTGTCAGTATAAGCCTGTACAGTTTGGCATTATAGGGCGAAGAGAAAATGATGTAATTAAATATAATAACAAAACATGAGGGAATTGGAGTTCCCAGGTAAGGGATAGAGAGAGGCAATTACTCTACAACACCTGCCAAGAGTCATGCCTGAAAGCACAAATGGATAAATTTAAAAATGGGCCTTTTTGCAGTCCATGAAAAAATTGACACTGCCATTACAAAGGAACATCTGGTAACCGTATCATATACTTATCCCACTTGTACATAACATAAATAGTTATTTCCCTGCTAATACACAGGATATGTTCCTATCACAACCTCTTGATACAGAACACGCTACTATAACCTGCTCTAATAGGAAACATACTTTTCAGCTTCTTCTAAAGCACAGGGATGCATACTATATAGAGTAGCTATACTGATACCTAGAACACATACCGTTTACTCTCCCGAAGAGGATAAATGCTACTTACCTCCTCCTAAACAGAGGCACATATACATCTCATATATCATGACACATAGGGCATATAACTCTCTTCCTCTTATACCCCAACACCTACACAAATGAAAAGCACACCTACCCCTCACCCCCTTCTTATACACCAAAACATGACTTAAAAAAAAATAATAATAAAGAAGTTTTCTACCAATTATTTAATGAGTAGGGACAGAAAGCTGTGACCTTCTAACACAACATCATCAAATATATGTTGATTGCAATTAGTTTGTGGTCTGGGCACTGATCTGGCAAAAGAAGGGTTAGCAAGATTATGCATGTGGCAGAGGATTTGAAAGCAGCAGATGTTCAAACGATTAAGGGGAATAATAGGTCCGGTGACAGCAGCTGCAGTGTTGGCCTCCCACGTGCACAGCTCCTGAATGGGAGTGATCAGATCACCCTATTATTATTAGGTCTATTTATAGAAGTGTTCAAGCTATTAACTCTTAACCTGCAACCAGATCACACAGAGGTCAGATACACATTTGGATATTATAATCTTTTTAGGGATTCAGCAAAATACAGAATGAAATAACAGACTAGGGCAATGAGTCACCAGTGGAAGGATTACTAAGGTATTTATTAAATAGCCTTTTGGTGAGTTTGTCAGAGGGGGAACACTGTTTTAATATAAAGAGGATAGGAAGGTTTAATCTGGAGGTAAATATGGTCTCTGTTGGGCTGAACATAGGATCTGGTGTGCAAAGGATGAAAATCTGATGACACTGAAATACAGGAATTTGAGATCTGTGGATATAGGCTAATTTATTAATTAGGAAAAGCTTGGTCAAGAATAGAGGATGAGAGAGCAAATCTGACCTGGGGAGATTGCTAGATCCAATCAAAGTGACAAGTAAACAAGCATTACCTGCTAGTGGATCTCTATAGGGAAGACTAAGTAATTTAAGTGATTTTTATACCAGCTCTCAAGAGTCTGGTAATGTACAGAGGTCCTGATGAGACCCAAAGCGGTACAGTGTAATCAGAGCTGTCAGCAAGCTTGCTCATGCTTGTACTTTGCACTGGTTCATTTTCAACGTGGACTGTACAATTGTCTTTATATCAGAGAATATGCTTTTTATAATGTGTTACGTTTGTTACACAAGAGTATAAGTAGGGCTGATTTGAAGTCTACCCATAATTTAACCATTATTCACAGTTTCTGCTTTGCTAAAGGGCTAGAGATCTGTTTTGGGTTAGGAATCATAAAATTATTTGTTTTGTTGTTATTTTATTTCTTTTTGAAAAACATATCTAATAAGTGCTTATTGGCGGCACACATATATGGCTCTTGTCACTTTCTCACCTGATATGTGAAGCTAGCTCCCAGTAGTACATTACTCCTCCTTCAACAAAGGTTACCAAGAGAATTATGCAAATTTGATAAATTTAAGTAAATTGGAAAGCTGTTTAAAATTTAATGCTCTATTTGAATCATAAAAGAAAATGTTTGCCTTTCATGCAAGCAAATATTTGCTTCTAGTTAAACGTTTCCTACAAGAGGAGAATATGCTAGAATTTCAGAAAGCGCAATCCCTGGAAATTTCATATGAATTATTTCCTCTTTCACATCAACCTTTAGTAAACCATAGGGTGGGAAAGTACAATCAACATCAGAAGAGATAATTAGGAAAGGTTCTCTCTCTCATGAAAAGGTTTTACACCCCTATTATAGATCATAAATGATACAGCTTTTCATGAATTAATCAGGAAACCTGTGAAACAGTGAACACAGTCAGGTTCCAGGGAAGGGAATGTAAACTCTTATAGTAATAATGCTTAGGTATGTAAACGTTTCATGTACAGTTTTCTGAGTATACTAAAAGTGGCATTAAAGGGACATGAAACCCAATATTTTTCTTTCATAATTCAGAAAAAGAATAAAGTGTTAAACTTCATTCCACTTTACTTCTATTATTTAATTTGCTTCATTCTTCAGATATACTTTGTTGAAGAATGGGTGAGCTAATCACACAAGGCATCTATGTGCAGCCACCAATCAGGAGCTACTGAGCCTATTTAGATATGCTTTTCAACAAAGGATATCAAGAGAATTAAGAAAATTAGACAATAGAAGTAATTTGGAAAGTTGTTAAAATTGCATAATCTTTCAAAATCATGAAAGGCATATTGTAATATAACATGTTCTGCCTTTGTTTTCCCAGTGATTTACCTCTTTAAGTGTATACAATTGGTTACAAAATAGTTTATTTTTACCTTTATTTTGTCATTTATTTTTGCTTGTTGATACAGTCACTATATTGAAAATTTCAGAATGATAGCATTGGATAAAGAAAAGTAATATTAACAAAAGACAGCAGCAGAAATCCACCTCACCACGGGGGGTGAGAGAGTCAAGTTCATTTGAAAGATTGTTCCCGTGTCTGCTTTCAATACAATGAACTACAGTAAGCTGCTTGTCTGAGTACCATGCACATCATTAGAATATTCCTTTATGCTATAATGAAAGGTTTTGACTTTTAAAACATGTGTATTATAAAATTACATATGAATATAACATTTTCAGTTGGGCAAAGAAAACCTAAATCATACAAAATAGGCAGCTATTATTAATATGTTTAACATTTGATTTGGTCATGCATCTTTGGTACCTGTGACAGTCTGTGAAACAATCATGTTTTGTATAGTGTTTTGTGCATTTAATTAGATTTTCTGTTATATAATATATATAATTTGTTGGCTAGTATTTAAAGAATTTGAATGGCTTATTAAAAAAAGGCAAAAAGGACCACTTACATACAATGATTTTGCACAGCAATTTTGATGGATAGAAATAGGTGTCATTTACTTTTTATTGTCCCTTTATTCTTTCTAATTGTGTCACTTTGACACCTTAAAGGGAAATTAATGTCAAAATTAATATTTTATTATTCAGAAAAAGCGTGTGATTTTACGTGACTTTTCAAATTACTTCTATTACCAAATTTTCTTTGTTTTCTTGGTATCCTTTGTTGAAAATCCTTCCTAGGAAGGCAAATGAGCAGCAGTGCACTTATTGGGTACTAGATGGTAATTGGTGGATAGACGCATTTCTCTTGTCATTGGCTCACAACAAGCTAGAATATGAGTGGAACGGTAATTACCGCTCCTGTTCGCATGCTAACTCCACTTGACTTCTGCTCTTTTAGAGCATTGGTAGCGCACGTATTACAAGTTGAAAGTAAATTTTTTTCACTTGTGCGCTAACCCAATGTGCACAAAGAGCAGGTGTTACATAATCACAACTGCATTAATTTACTCTCCTATAGACTTCAATGGAGAGAGAAAAGTGGGAAAAAAACTAACACCATACTTGTGCACTAACCCGTATCACCTAAGCCCCCTACTCTAATAACCCCTAACACGCCACATAGCCAATCGCAAAGTCCCCACCGCGTTATTAACCCCTAACCCATCGCATAGCCCACTGTGCCACAACCCCAACCGCAAAATGTCTACTAACATCTAAATCCCTAACTAACTAACCCCCCTGACCTAACACCCCCTCAGTTACCACCAAAAAATAACTTAAGCTGTAAAAAATAAAAAAAACTAACCTTTTCTTATAAATAAAAAAAACCTAACCTTACCTTTAAAAATAAAAAAAACCTAACCTTACCTAAAAAAAAAAAAAAACTACGATTACAGAGAAAGAAAAAAAGAAAAAACTACCATTTCAGAAAAGAACAAACAAATTACCAAATATAAAAAACACAGTTATGCCTATTCTAAAACCCCACTTAAAAACAAAAACAAAATAAAAACCTATACGAACACTGAACTACAGCAATAGCCCTTAAAATCGCCTTTCGCAGGGCATTGCCCTAAAGTGATTTAGCTCTTTTTCAAATAAAAAACACCCAATACCAATCTTAAAGTAACCCCCCAAAAAAGGCTATCTAAAAAAAACACTTTAAAAATTGCCATGAAATGACATTTGGCTGTGCATTGCCCTTCGCCAGGCATTTAGCTCTTTTGCTGCCCATAAATACCAAAACAGAAAAAAAAAAAAAAAAATGTAATAAAAAAAAAAAAATATCTAGAAAAATCCTTACAAATCCTAACACTAAACCCCAAAGATGGTACTCACCAAAGTTAAATCCAGGCAGCGGAGCTCCATCTTCATCCTGGCAGCGCTCCATCTTAATCCCGGTTGTGGTCCATCTTCATCCTAGCGGCGGTCTTCTTATCTTCATGCATTTTCTTTATCTTCCATCCCAGATGTCCTCTTTATGCAGTCACCAACAGCACACTAAATTTTGAATGCAAGGTAACTTCTTTATATAGGGGTACCCTTGCATTCCTATTGGCTGATTTTCAAATTCAAATCAACCAATAGAATTAAGCTTTTTCTATGAGGATAAGAAGAATTCAGCCGGGAGGAAGATAGAAGACCACCTCCAGGATGAAGATGGACAACCGCTACAATGAAAATGAAGCGCCACCTGGATGAAGATGGACAAACGACGGGATGAAGATGGAGCATCGCCAGGATGAAGAAAGAGTGCCGCCTCCTGGTTTCAACTTTGGTGAGTACCATCTTTGGGGTTTAGTGTTTTTTGGGTGTTTTTTTTTTTAGATTCGTTTTTTTTTTACTTGTTTTTTTATTGGCATCAAAAGAGCTAATTGCCCTTCTAAGCCACATTTTTAGAGTGTTTTTTTAGGTAGCCTTTTTGGCCAAGGGTGCTGTTTTTTTTATTTTATTTAAAAAAGCTAAATCGCTTTAGGCCAATGCCCTACAAAAGGACTATTGCTGTAGTTTAGTATTAGTATACTGTAGGTTTCTTATTTTGTGGTGTTTTTTAAGTGGGGTTTTAGAATAGGCATAACAGTTTACTTGAAAGTTTTTTTGGTCATTTTTTTGTTTTTTCTTTCTGTAATGGTAGTTTTTTTTCTGTAATTATAGGTTTTCTATTTTTCAGGTAAGTTTAGGTTTTTTATTTTTAAGATAAAGTTAGTTTTTTTAGTATTTTAAAGGTAAGGTTATGTGTTTTTTTTTAATAAGTTACTGTTAGGTTTTCTATTGTTTTCAGGTAAGGTTAGTTTTTTGGGTTCACTTAGGGGGTGTTAGATGAGGGGGGTTAGCTGGTTAGGGGGTTTAGATGTTAATGGGTATTTTGCAGTGAAGGTTTTGGCAGTTTAGGGGTTAATAGAGTAGTGAGGAGTTTTGTCATGTGAGGGTGTGGCCATTTAGGGGTTTATAGAGTAGAGGGGTATTTTGCTGTGGTGGTTGTGGCAGTTTAGGGGTAATAGTGTAGAGGGGTAGAAGTTGATCCCATAAATGATCAAAGCTAAAACTGATATATTTTTTTAGTTTTTATTTGGCAAACCATGTAACGTGGGATACATATTTTTGAGCCATACCTATATAATAATTGTAAAATGAAAAAGAAATATAATCTTATTTTAGTAAGACCCCTACAATGTTCATATCATATAACCTTGAGTATAGATTAGCCAATCTTTTCAAGTCCCCAGGGAATGTACGGTAAGTTCATTTTTAATATCCTTAGCTATAATAAAAGAGGCACTATATTTAAAAAGCTTCCAATAGCAAGGTTGTTTATAAATAGCTTATAAAACTAATACACAGCAAAGAGGCAAAATATCAATTCATTTTTTTCTAGGAAAGGGGCTACTGTAAGTGCAATATAAGTGGGGTTTAGCATCCAGCTGCCATGTAATCTGCATTCTACAGAGAGGCGGTAGAGCCAGATATCTGCAAGATTGAAGCGAGAGAGAACTGCAGTACAACTGCCTCTCCTCTTTAACCCCTGATTGACTGGAATACTTAAACACGTATAAAGATGCATTATATAAAAAATAATAGAAAAAGGTGTAGGAATTATGAGATAAGGCTCATAACAAAGATGATATTCTAAGGAAGAGCAGCAATAATTACAAATTCTTTCAAATTGCTATTTATATTCCATCTTCACCTACTTGAAATAACAAGCACCCCTATTGCCACTACAGTACACTAATGTAGATTCATGCACTTGTCACTTTGTCCTTCATCTGTAAAGGAGTGGAGTATTTTCAATAAATTACATGGATTTACAGCAGCGCTTTATTAAAGAATCCCTGCTTGCAACAATATATAAATAAAAAAGATTAGATACACATCCAGGTGACATTGCACTGCTTTATTAACATAAAAGACATACACATAGAACAACGTGACAGAATTAGATGTTTCTTGGGTGCAGCACAAAATCTCGTTTTGTTCTCGCTTCAGCACTGGTGCATTATAAATATTGCTACCCAATCAGTGACATTGATAAGCTGTCAACTTTGTAAAATAATTATCATTTTAAAAGCAAATTAAGCCCTTCTCAAGAACCTACTAATCAAATATCTAAAATAGTATGGATGCTTTAGATATTTAAAGAACAATGTTGCAAGATCTGATAAGCTTTGTGTGTTGTCATTTGGTAGTATACTGATCATTTGCAAGAACACTTGAATACACTATAGCAAAGAAAAAACTGGGTGGCACTTTTGTTCTGTCAGATGTATCAGAATAGGTAAAAATGAATAGATAAAGTCTCCCCATACAAAAATATATTTCCGTATGAGCTTTATATACACACACAGACAGTATATATATATATATATATATATATATATATATATATATACTGTAAATATATATATATATATATTTATATATATATCTATATCTATCTATCTATCTATCTATCTATCTATCTATCTATCTATATATATATATATATATATATATATATATATATATATATATATATTTGTGTGAATTCATTTCCTGTACCCTGGTGGCTGAACTTACATTTGATGGGAGTACTGTATGGATGCTGAATCCTGTAAAAAAAGCTAAGTGCAGATTTGTAGACTTGAGCAAATGAAAGATATTTGACTGGCAATTAATTTAACAGTTAAATGACAGTACATTTAATTAAGAGTTTCTTTTACATGTATTCATTGGATGCAGTAATCTAATTTAGTCAATACATTGGTAAGAACCCATATGGTATCATTTACAGTCCAGCTGTGCTTCATTTGCAGAAAATACTGTAATGCTGCAGGACATTCAACGTGATTATAATGTACTGCTAGAAGTGTAGTTTATTCATTGACTTGCATTTTATCATTGTATTAGATTACTTACATTGTACAAATAGGAAACATAAACAATGTTGCTACTATAAGCGTATATCTTCACTAATATATTAATTAAAGGTTAAAACTACATTAGTTGGAACATAAACTCGTCAACCTCATAACAGTTTTTTTCTATAGTTTTGTTTTCTGCTATATTCTCTTTCCCTTGTATCACACATGTCTATAAACATTCTACATTTGTCTACATTCAGACATACCTATCTTTCACCTACATTACAAATTGTGCGCTATAGAGGGTATTTAACGAACGCAACAAAAGTTGCGTTATTTCACCCTCCATAAAGCTGCCTTTACAAGTTTTAGAAAAGCTGGCTTGTGCGTGCGATATGGTTGCATTGAGCTCCATACCGCACAAAATACAAGCACTGCTTTGACGTGCTTGTGCACACTTTCCCCATAGACATCAATTGGGAGTTTGTGTTAGAAAAAAACCTAACACTTGCGATTGCGGAATATAAAGCTCCCCATTGATGACTATAGGGAAAAAAAAGTTACGTTTAAACCTAACACCCTAATCTAAACCCCACGTCTAAACACCCCTAATCTGCCCCCCACCGACATCGCCGACACCTACATAGTGTTATTAAACCCTAATCTGCCGCTCCTAATAGGGCCGCCACCGAAATAAATCTATTAACCTCTAATCTGCCACTCCCGAAATTGCCGCCACTCTACTAAAGTTTTTAACCCCCATTCCACCGCACCCCAACATCGCCCACATTATAATAAAGATATTAACCCCTATTCCGCACTCCCTGACATCGCCGTCACTAAATAAAGTTATTAACCCCTAAACCTTCAGCACCCCCACATTGCAACAGCCTAAATTAAATTATTAACCCCTAAAACTAAACCTTAGCCTAACCGTAACCCTAAACCTAACACCCCTAACTTTAACATAATTAAAATAGAGCTAAATGAAAGTTACAATTATTAACTAAATAATAATTATAGTTATATTGTAGCTAGCTTACGCCTAGATTTAGAGTTCTGCGGCCAAAGGGGTGCGTAGCTAACGCTGGCTTTTTTCTGGCCGCACCTTTTAAATACCGCTGGTATTGAGAGTTCACAGAATGGCTGCGTTAGGCTCCAAAAAAGGAGCGTAGAGCATATTTAACGAAACTTCAACTCTCGATACCAGCGGTGCTTACGGACGCGGCCAGCTTCAAAAACGTGCTCGTGCACGATTCCCCCATAGAAAACAATGGGGCTGTTTGAGCTGAAAAAAAACCTAACACCTGCAAAAAAGCTGTGTTCAGCTCCTAACGCAGCCCCATTGTTTTCTATGGGGAAACACTTCCTACGTCTGCACCTAACACCCTAACATGAACCCCGAGTCTAAACACCCCTAACCTTACACTTATTAACCCCTATTCTGCCGCCCCCGCTATCGCTGACCCCTGCATATTATTAACCCCTAATCTGCCGCTCAGTAAACCGCCGCTACTTACATTATCCCTATGTACCCCTAATCTGCTGCCCCTAACACTGCCAACCCCTATATTATATTTATTAACCCCTAATCTGCCCCCCACAACGTCGCCTCCACCTGCCTACACTTATTAACCCCTAATCTGCTGAGCGGACCGCACCGCTATTATAATAAAGTTATTAACCCCTAATCCGCCTCACTAACCCTATAATAAATAGTATTAACCCCTAATCTGCCCTCCCTAACATCGCCGACACCTAACTTCAAACATTAACCCCTAATCTGCCGACTGGAGCTCACCGCTATTCTAATAAATGTATTAACCCCTAAAGCTAAGTCTAACCCTAACACTAACACCCCCCTAAGTTAAATATAATTTAAATCTAACGAAATTAATTAACTCTTATTAAATAAATTATTCCTATTTAAATCTAAATACTTACCTGTAAAATAAACCCTAATATAGCTACAACATAAATTATAATTATATTATAGCTATTTTAGGATTAATATTTATTTTACAGGCAACTTTGTATTTATTTTAACCAGGTACAATAGCTATTAAATAGTTAAGAACTATTTAATAGCTAAAATAGTTAAAATAATTGCAAAATTACCTGTAAAATAAATCCTAACCTAAGTTACAATTAAATCTAACACTACACTATCAATAAATTAATTAAATAAAATACCTACAATTATCTACAATTAAACCTAACACTACACTATCAATAAATTATTTAAATACAATACAAATAAATACAATGAAATAAACTAGCTAAAGTACAAAAAATAAAAAAGAACTAAGTTACAAAAAATAAAAAAATATTTACAAACATTAGAAAAATATTACAACAATTTTAAACTAATTACACCTACTCTAAGCCCCCTAATAAAATAACAAAGCCCCCCAAAATAAAAAAATGCCCTACCCTATTCTAAATTAAAAAAGTTCAAAGCTCTTTTACCTTACCAGCCCTGAACAGGGCCCTTTGCGGGGCATGCCCAAAGAATTCAGCTCTTTTGCCTGTAAAAAAAACACATACAATACCACCCCCAACATTACAACCCACCACCCACATACCCCTAATCTAACCCAAACCCCCCTTAAATAAACCTAACACTAAGCCCCTGAAGATCTTCCTACCTTATCTTCACCATACCAGGTTCACCGATCGGTCCTCGGAAGTGTTGATCCAAGCCCAAGCGGGGGGCTGAAGAGTGACGTCCATCCTCGGGCTGAAGTCTGGATCCAAGCGGCGGCTGAAGAAATCCATCATCGGGCTGAAGTCGGAAGTCCATCATCGGGATGAAGTCTTCTATCAAGCCGCATCTTCAATCTTCTTTCTTCTGGAGCGGAGCGGAGCCATCTTCTTCCAAGCCGACGCGGAACATCCTCTTCAACTGACAACTAGACGACGAATGACGGTTCTGCGTCGGCTTGGAAGAAGATGGCTCCGCTCCGCTCCAGAAGAAAGAAGATTGAAGATGCGGCTTGATACTTTTTCTTGATACTTTTCTTGCCCTTAAAAGGGCATTCAGCTCTTTTAAGAACTGCCCAAACCCTAATCTAAACCCCCCCCACCCCAAACAACCTTAAAAAAACTAACCCCTCTTTAGGTACTAACAGTTGCTGAAGTCCCGCTTGAACGATCTTCATCCCAGCGGCTCCATCTTCATCTAGGCGGCTCCAGTTTCATCCATCACGGGACCGGCATCTTCTTCATCCCTGTGGAGGCGGATCGGTCGATGCGCGGATGTGGAGGTCCAGGCGAAGGTCCAAGGCGGAGGTCCAGGCGGAAGTCCATCAATCCGACGTGGAGGTCCTCTTCATGCGATCACACGCTGCACAATGAGGATTGAAATGAAAGGTACCCCTTTTATACTGGGGGTACCATTGCATTCCTATTAGCTGAAAAATTTAAATCAGCCAATAGGAATTAGGGCTGCTAAAATCCTATTGGCTGTTCAAATCAGCCAATAGGATTTAAGCAGCACTCATTCTATTGGCTGATTGGAATTTTAAAAACTATTAGCTATATTGTAGCTAGCTTAGGTTTTATTTCACAGGTAAGTATTTAGTTTTAAATAGGTATTATTTAGTTAATAATTGTAACTTTAATTTAGCTCTATTTTAATTATGTTAAAGTTAGGGGGTGTTAGGTTTAGGGTTAGGTTTAGGGGTTAATAGTTTAATTTAGGTTGTTGTGATGTGGGGGGCTGGTGGTTTAGTGGTTAATAGGTTTATTTAGTAGTAATGATGTGGGAAGCCAGAGGTTTAGGGGTTAATAACTTTATTTAGTGGTGGCGATGTCAGGGAGCGGTGGAATAGGGGTTAATATCTTTATTATAGTGTGGGCGACGTTGGGGTGCAGGGGAATAGGGGTTACTAACTTTAGTAAAGTGGCAAAGATGTTGGGGAGCGGCGGAATAGGGGTTAATAAATGTTATTAGTGGCGGCGATGTCGGGAGCGGCAGATTAGGGGTTAATAGGTAGTTTATAGGTGTTAGTGTACTTTGCAACATTTTAGTTATGATTTTTGTGTAACAGTTTTGTTGTGTAAAACTGATAACTACTGCTCTCAGATGGCAGTACGGATCTTGTAGTTATAGGGTGTAACGCAAGCTTTTTAGCCTCACCGCAAAATTTGTAATGGCAGCGCTATGAAAGTCCCATGAAAAAACTTCATTTTTTTGAGTGCGGGACTGACGTTGCGTTAGAGGCTAAAAGTCTTGCTGTACAGCTATACCGACAAGACTGGTAATGGCTGCGTTCCGGTTTTAAAACACGAACGCACAACTTGTAATCTACCTGTTTGCTTGTGTGTACTTGTCTAGTACATAGGAAAAACTTAATTGATGTCATTTTAAAACACATTTTTATGCGTTCATGTTAAAAGTTCACTGATTCTCAATAAGTTTTATGTCTGAAACCAGACTTTGGGAGTACTCACAAAACCATTAAGTCATTTGTTAAAGGGACGTGAAACTCAACATTTTTCTTTCATGATTTAATCTATTTTAAACAACTTTCCAAATTATTTCTATTATCTAATTTGCTTCATTTTCTATGTATTCTTTGTTGAAGGAGCAGTAATGCACTACTGGGAGCTAGCTGAAAACCAATGAAAAGAGGCATATATGTGCATCCACCAATCAGCAGCTTCTGAGCCTAGGCAACAAAGTGGATAATAGAAATAATTTGGAAAGTTGTTTAAAATCATATGCTTTATCTGAAACTTGAAAGAAAAAAGTTGGGTTTCATGTCCCTTTAACCCCTTAACGACTAAGGACGTACAGGGTGCGTCCTACAAAAAGTGTCAGTTAATGACGAAGGACGTACCCTGTATGTCCTCAGGGGTTTTAAGTGGTGGAAGCAATCGTGATCACTTCCAGCTGCTTTCAAGGTACTGCAGTGATGCTTCGATATTGAGGCATCACTGCAATACCTTTTTTCCCCACCAATGCAGTCACTCTGTGGCTCTTCCTGATCCTCTATATCCGGTGCGCGTAAGTGATTGGGAGCGCGCGGTGGTGTGTGTCGGAGCATGCGCGCAGCTGTGTGCGTGCGCGCTAGTACAAGTACATGCATTGAAGATGATGGGATGGAGAGAGAGGGAAAGGGGGGTTAATAAATGTTAAGAAATGGATCTGAGAGGGGCAGGCTATTGGGGGGGACAGCTACACTAAAGAAAATTGGCTTTTTTGCCAAAAAAATAAATAAAAAAACACTTTTATTTTAGAAAACTGCTAAATACCTCTGAAAAAGTAGCCAATAGCGCTACAAAACTAGTAAGGCTCCGCCCCCCCGCCATTCAGCATTCATTCTCTGCTTGCAAACCGGCCAAATAGCTGATCAGCTACATGTGGTTCATCTTCTGCAGCAGCTGTCGATCAGGTTTGTGCTGTTAGCAAGTTTATGTGAACATTTTTTGTTTTTATATATTTCTGACGTTTTTATGTGGTTATATATTTTATGGTCGTTTGTGACCTCCTAGTTTGTGAACCATTTACTGACACTTGTATATAAATACATGTCTGAATAAACTCCTTTGTATATAGTAGTTCCTGGCTACCCCTATTTTAATAAAGATATAGGACTTCTGACTAGCTGTACACGTGGAGGTGTACTCGCCTGCAGTCTGAGTGTGTCCCAAGGAGCAGTCTGATCCAGGCAGGACATTTCCCAGAGGATGAGCATCTGCTACTATATTACAAGTGTCTTTACTATACCTCATACGTTTGAGGTGGAATCACGTGTCAGCTGACCCTTTGGTTCTTACATATGGGGCACAAGGATCAAACATTTGTCATTTGGTGAGAAATATTACACTGACCCTCACATCGGTAGACCTCATTGAACAATCAAAGTAAAGGGTCTGAAACAGAAATTCCCTTCCAGTTGAAAGCTCCATCGAGAAACGCTCTGCTGAGAAATTCTACCACTTAACCATACTCCTGGGAGATACAAAGATACAACTTCGCAGAGAAAATTGGAAGTTTCTACCAGAAAGGTGCATCCACCGGTTAAATGTATCCAACAGAAATAAGCTAACAAAGAAACCATAGGAGGGGAATCACTGCAGACCAGAGGACCTCTATATCTTTGGTCCATCCCATGTGCTAACATTACCTCATATGATTGGGGTAATTTCTGGAAAGAAGACAACCATTTACCATTCTCATTTGTATTACCTAATTCCTCTTTTGGGACTTTAGAATTTACTATTATATTTTGAAAGGACTAATAATTCTGTGCGCTGAATCTTTCTGATTGTTTCCTCTTGATTTTCTAATTTTAACAGTGTTAATGGTACACTGAATCTTTTTTTCATGCTGCATTATATATGATATATAATATACCAACCCAATACACTTTTTTGATACTCATTTGATCTAAGTTTTAGCGCTGGTATTACATCTTGACTTATATATATATATATATATATATATATATATATATATATATATATATATATCAATGAACAGATGGCTGCACTCACTGGTCCTTTTCAAACATATTTATTTCTGTGACGTTTCGGG
Organism: Bombina bombina; assembly: GCF_027579735.1. Classification (NCBI taxonomy): domain Eukaryota; kingdom Metazoa; phylum Chordata; class Amphibia; order Anura; family Bombinatoridae; genus Bombina; species Bombina bombina. The sequence continues at coordinate 1,170,296,482 of NC_069499.1, forward strand.
GACCGTATCCCCTTCCTCAGACAGAGGACACATGCAAAATGCATCCCTTTATACCCACCAATACAAACAAATAAAGACCCCACCCCCCACAAAGTGGAAAAAAACGCCAAAGGTTGTCATAGCAACCACCCAAGCACAGTGAACACAATAGATCAACAGTGGTATATACAGAACATAAAAATAACCATCTCATCAGTAATAACAACAACAGAAAATCATATATAACTAACAAAATGATATAGCATTCCTAGTATATGTTTATAATATCAAACCTATAGTCTTAATATGTTGCGGACACGCTGCTACTCACAAACTATATAGCCATGTCTATGCCCTATAGTCCTCTGTCTGAGGAAGGGGATACGGTCCCCGAAACGTCACAGAAATAAATATGTTTGAAAAGGACCAGTGAGTGCAGCCATCTGTTCATTGATATTATTCACTTTTTTTGCATGCACCCTGGCACGTGGTTTTTGCAAGTGAGAGTGCTCTCCTGTTGCTAATATTTATATATATATATATATATATATATATATATATATATATATATATATATATATATATATTATATATATATATAAAACCTTTTTATTTTAGTACTGGCAGACTTTCTGCCAGTACTTAAAGGGGCAGTAAACCTAAGCCCTGGCCTGGTAGTGGGAGCGAGCTACAATGAGTTGAATGGCGCGATCGGGCCGGCTGTGACTAGACAGCGTGCTGCGATGTGCTTCTGAAAAGACCAGACCCGCGAAGTAGAGCCAGGAGCGGCATTCTACAAATTTCTACTTTGGCATTAAAAATCTTTTATATACTTTGAAGTATAAAGTTGGCACTAATTAAATGTTATATAGTTCTACACTATGTGCAAAATTATATAACATTATTGTTTAGGTTTACTGCCCCTTTAAGATGGTGGTGACAATTGTGAGGTGGGGAGAAAAGAGAGCTGTTTGAGGGAGGTCAAGGAGGGATCAGGGGTATGATATGTCAGGTGGGAGGCTTATCTCTACACTAATGCTAAAATTAACCTTACAAGCTACCTTATTAACCCCTTAACTGCTGGGCATAATACAAGTGTGGTGCACAGTGGCATTTAGCGGCCTTCTAATTACCAAAAAGCAATGCAAAAGCTATATATGTCTGCTATTTCTGAACAAGGGGGACCCCAGAGAAGCATTTACAATCATTTGTGCCATAATTGCGCAAGCTGTTTGTAAATAATATCAGTGAGAAATCTAAAGTTAGTGAAAAAGTTAACAATGTTTCTATATTTGATCGCATTTGGCGGTGAAATGGTGGCATGAAATATACCAAAATGGGCCTAGATCAATACTTTGGGTTGTCTACTACACTACACTAAAACTAAAATTAACCCTTCAAGATCCCTACAAGCTACCTAATTAACCCCTTCACTGCTGGGCATAATACGAGTGTGATGCGCAGCGGCATTTAGCGGCCTTCAAATTACCAAAAAGTAATGCCAAAGCCATAAATGTCTGCTATTTCTGAACAAAGGGGATCCCAGAGAAGCATTTACAACTATTTGTGCCATAATTGCTGTTTGTAAATAATTTCAGTGAGAAACCTAAAGTTTGTGAAAAAGTATTTTTTTATTTAATCGCATTTGGCGGTGAAATGGTGGCATGAAATATACCAAAATGGGCCTAGATCAATATTTTGGGTTGTCTACTAAAAACAATATATATACATGTCAAATGATATTCAGGGTTCCAATGTAACTATCGCTGAATTTGAAACAAAATGGTTTGGAAATTGCAAAGTGTTACTTGTATTTATTGCCTTATAACTTTGCCTTATAACTATAAAAAGCAAAGAACATGTAAACACTGGGTATTTCTAAACTCAGGACAAAATTTAGAAACTATTTAGCATGGGTGTTTTTTGGTGGATGTAGATGTGTAACAGATTTTGGGGGTCAAAGTTAGAAAAAGTGTGTTTTTTTCAATTTTTTCAGCATATTTTATAATTTTTTTATAGTAAGTTATAAGATATGATGAAAATAATGATATCGTTAGAAAGTCCATTTAATGGAAAAATGGTATATAATATGTGTGGGTACAGTAAATGAGTAAGAGGAAAAGTACAACTAAACACAAACACAGCAGAAATGTAATAATAGCCCTGGTCCCAAGCGGTAAGAAAATTGAAAAGTGTTGTGGTCACTAAGGGGTTAAGTACATATCCCATAGTCTTGAAAACAGTAAACTAATAACATAACCTTTTCAAACTAAACACAAAAATTATTTTTCACACTACAATTCAGAATGTTGTCTCATATTTGCTTCAGCTGAAACTATGATAGCCAGGACTTAAAGGTACATTAAACCAATATTTTTTCTTTCATGATTCAGATAGAGAAAACCATTTTAAACAACTTTCTAATTTACTTCTGTTATCCAATTTGCTTCATTCTCTTGATATTCCTTCCTGAAAAGCATATCTAGATAGGCTCAGTAGCTTCTGATTGGTGGCTGCACATATTTGCCTCATGTGATTGGCTCACCCATGTGCATTGCTATTTATTTAACAAAGGATATCTAAAGAATGAAGCAAATTAGATAATATAAGTAAATTGGATTGTTGTTTAAAATTGTATTCTCTATCTGAATTATGAAAGAAAAATTTGGGGTTTAATGTCCCTTTAACATATTAAAGGGATAGTCTACTTGAAATTGTTATTGTTTGAAAAGATAGATCATCCCTTTATTACCCATCCCCCAGTTTTACATAACTAAAACTGTAATATTAATATAGATTTTACCTTTGTGATTAAGTTGTATTTAAGCCCCTGCAGACTCACCCCTTATCTCATTGTTTTGTTATTTTTACACACTTGTATTTTAGCCAATTAGTGCTGGTTCCTGCATAACTCCACAGGAGTGAGCACAATGTTATCTATATGGCACACATGAACTAACACTGTCTGGCTGTAAAAAGCTAATAAAATGCACTGTGATAATGGCGGACTGCAGGGACCTGGAAACAAGCAGAAATCTAGAGGTTATAAAGTAAATTAATTTAACAATGTTGGTTATGAAAAGTTGGGGAATGGGTAGTTATCTGTCTTTTTAGGCAATAAAGAAAATCAAGTAGACCGTCCCTTTAACGGTGTCATTTCTAGAATGCATCTTGGCCACTGAAATGAAACACATTTGATATCCTATTATATAAAAGGCCAAGTGTCTTTGTCTGAAGCTATCATGCACAGTAGAGACAGCACAAGGACAAACACACCTGGCCTTTGAGATCCCTACCTGATCTGTGGCAGAGGTGGGCATGGCCGGACGCAAAGGGGGCGTGGTCAAACGTGAAGGGTCGTGAAGGGGGCGTGGCCGGACATGAAGGGGGCATGGCCGGGCACTGTCGCTCGCAAGATAAAGGGGAGAGAGATAGAGGGGGGAAAGAAAGAGAGAGAGAGGGGGGGAGAGAGAGAGAGCAAAAGAGAGGGGGGAGAGAGCGCAAAAGAGGGTGGGAGAGAGCGCAAAACAGAGTGGGGGGAGAGCGCAAAAGAGAAGGGAAGAGAGAGAGAGTGCAAAAGAGGGGGGGGAGAGAGCGTAAAAGAGGGGGAGAGAGAGAGTGCAAAAAAGAGGGGGGAGAGAGAGCGCAAAAGAGGAGGAGAGAGCACAAAAGAGAGGGGGGAGAGAGAGCGCAAAAGAAAGGGGGAGAGAGAGCGCAAAAGAAAGGATGGAGAGAGAGCGCAAAAGAGAGGGGAGAGAGAGCGCAAAAGAGAGGGGGAGAGAGCAAAAGAGAGGAGGGAGAGAGAGCGCAAAAGAGAGGGGGAGAGAGAGCACAAAAGAGAGGGGGAGAGAGCACAAAAGAGAGGAGGGAGAGAGAGCACGCAAAAGAGAGGGGGAGAGAGAGAGCGTAAAAAAGAGGGGGAGAGAGAGAGAGCAAAAGAGAGGGGGAGCGAGAGAGCTCAAAAGAGAGGGGGAGAGAGAGCAGAAGAGGGGGGATAAAGAGAGGGAGAGAGACAGCAAAAGAGAGGGGGGAGAGTGCACAAAAGAGAGTGGGGAGAGCGCAAAAGAGAGGGGGGAGAGAGAGCGCAAAAGAGAGGGGGGAGAGAGTGCAAAAGAGAGGGGGGAGAGAGAGAGCACAAAAGAGGGGGGGGAGAAAGAGAGTGCAAACAGAGGGGGGGAGCGCAAAAGAGAGGGGGAGAGAGAGCGCAAAAGAGAGGGGGGAGAGAGCAAAAGAGAGGGGAGAGAGAGCACAAAAAAGAGGGGGAGAGAGAGAGAGAGAGCGCAAAAGAGAGGGGGGAGAGTGAGCGCAAAAGAGAGGGGAGAGAGCGTAAAATAGAGGGGGAGAGAGAGCGCAAAATAGAGGGGGAGAGAGAGAGTGCAAAAGAGAGAGGGAGAGAGAGAGCTCAAAAGAGAGGGGGGAGAGAGAGAGCTCAAAAGAGAGGGGGAGAGAGAGAGTAAAAGATAGGGGGGAGGGAGAGAGAGAGCAAAAGAGAGGGGGAGGGAGAGAGCACAAGGGGTGGGACCGCTGTAATGCAAAAAATGGCATGTGTGAATGGGCTTTAGGACTAGTATATTAATTAAAAGGAATGTAGAGATTGTAGCTGCTATAATTGTGGAAATGAAGTACAAATAGCCTCTATTTTTTCTGTTTTTGTGTAATTATGAAACTTTCATAATGAGACAACTTATCTGGCCTAGTGTGGAGGCATTAATAAATGATTTGTTAACTTAACAGTCTGCTTAATTAATAGATAGCTTATCAAAGTAGGTAAAAAGAGGAAAGATTTGTTGGCATGGAAAGTTCATAATTCCAAGCCTTAAAGGCATGATTCATTTATGTTTTTCCTTTCAAGTAAAACTTAAAGTGCCCTGTTTGATTACTTTACAGGACAATACACATCTAGCAATGGCAAGACATTTCTTTTCTAGTGCTATAGAATAGCATATCAGCCTGTCTAAACATTTTTAAAACAAATTAACATCTTGTTTGTTGCAAGTGTTTTTCAATAGCTAAACTTCACCCACAAGTTGTCTTATTTGGAGGAGACAGCCTGTGCTTGTGTCTGCAGATAACAAGGCTAGCCATAGCCATTATCTTAATATGAAGTATTTTGTAGTTATTATCTGGTAAAGCCAATTAGGTAAATATATGTAGCAGAGCTAGCCTTAAGAAGTCTAGCGTGTGCATTCCCAGCTCTGAGTATAAGAAAACCCCAATTATCAGACCTAAATTACATGAAAAAGGGGCACAATAAATAATGTAAGTGTACTGAAAAATGTTTTACTACTCATAACTGGTGATTTGTTAATGATTCTGTGTGTGGGGAAAAAAAGGCCTGCAAAGGACTTTAATACAGATATACATACATATGCATGTCTAAATATGTATATATTTGATGTGTGTACATATGTATTTATGTATTTATATGTGTGTTTATGTATTTACAAACATATATACACATAAAAACACATACACACATATGTATACATATGTATATATACATATGCCTTGGAACACTTCACAGTCAAGTAGATGAAAACATGAAAAATCATATTTTTGCAATATTCATATTTAATAACGTGTTTAACTGTATATTTACTATTTCACAATCCAATATTCTTCACATAAGGGAATATGTTCTAAGAATTTATAAAAAGATATTCCTATATAATCATCTATATCTATAGGTATAGACATATATTTTACCAAAAAACAAAGAACATTTATATTTCATGTCAGGTAAGCGCACTTTAGTTAAAGCAATCGGGTTTGCGAGTTAGTAAGAGTGTTCCACTTTTTGTATTCCATTGAAGACTAGGGGGGGAATACGTTAATGTGTTTGCTATGGTCAAAGTTCTGCTTTTTGTGCATGTCAGGTTAGCGCTTGTGCAAAAACGTTTTACTTTTAACTTGTAATAGGTGCGCTACCCGACGGGTGCAAGAAGCTTACTTCTAGAGGTATATTGTGGTCCACTCATAATTTAGCCCAAAATATGGTTTGTTTTCATGTGTCACCACCTAAAATATGAAATGTAAATCCCATGGACATTCTGATCTAGATTACAAGTGGAGCACTATCAAAAGCGCAGGGGGGCTATCCATATTGTGTAATAAGAATACAGTATGGTTATTACAAATGAATGATAAAAGATAAAAAAGATTTACCAGAGAATGCTGCTTAGCCAACATATTTTTTAGCATGCCCTATACTTTCAACGGTGAGTTACATTTCAAGAGGCTATTTATGTGTTGTTCACAACACACAATAGCACTGAAAAAATTAGTACAATTGGTAAAATATATACCACAAAATACATGTGTACTATATATTAAAATAAAGTATTTCATATACATACACACACACACACATATATATAATTATATATGTACAAATCCCCAAATCCAAAGGTTTAATTAATATTAAAAAAAATATATATTACAAATTACTATTTCCCCTGCCTGTAAGTCACATTCTTCTCTGCGTGTATATTTGGTTTGATTTTTATGTTCTGAAATGCAATTAATAGTCTATATTTATTTAAAACAAATATTACATTTCTTATTACAGTACTGTACTATCTTTCTGAGGTATTAAAATATGATATAAAACTACCTTAAGGTTAGATGTTTAAGGCTAATGAAATGTAAATATTGTCTAAATGACATAAGATATTGTTGTTTACACTTTGTTTCCAAACTGTCCTATTTAAAAGATGCAAATATTCCAAAATCCAATCCTTCACCCGTCCCAAGCAGGTGAGATAAATGTGTTTCTACCTGTATATACATATTAAATGTGTGTGATATATATATACATAGAATAACCTCAAATTTAAAAACCTTAAAATAACCAACACAAAGGTCTTGGCACAGCTCTTCATGTTTGTAACAGAAAACTAAAGATAAAAAAAAAGAAAATGAATTAACATGAATATTTCACTTTTAGTCTTTTTGTACTGAGGGTTGTGACTTTGTAACAAATGAGCGATGTTTAGGAAGGTGTCTGCCATTGATTCTGAGCCATGCAGTGATGTATCTGTCAGGAATGAAGGTTTGACACATGAATGCATTAAATTATATTGATATGATTTAACTATGTAACAAAACATCAAACACACAAGTGTAACTAAAGAAAAAAAACACTACAAAGGTGAAAGAATGAGCAATAAGGTTAAAAAATAAGATTTATAAGCAAGCAAAAACAAATAAAACAGGACACCTTATTTATTTTGACATCCCACATCCTTAATGCTAAAAAATGGAGAACTTTCTTTAGCTGTTGTGTACCAGCATTGTGGTTGATTGAAAACCTAACACATCTTTAGCTATTAGCGACAAGTGTTGTTTTGTAAATGACTTTGCATTAAGAGGAGCTGCTTGGTAAGTAATAGAAGTTGGTTGGTATAGGAAAATGTTTTCCTTTGGGAATCTCTGAAAACTGTATGAATGTGTAGATCCAATGGGGCCTATTTATGAAATGTCTGTCCGACATGATCTGATCAGTGGATCATGTCCGTCAGACATCGCTGAATGCGGAGAGCAATAAGCTCTCCGCATTCAGCATTTCACCAGCAGTTCTTGTGAATCGGCCACTAGCAGAAGGTGTCAATCAACCCGATTGTATTCGATCGGGTTGATTTCACACGATCTCTGTCCGCCTCCTCAGGTCTTTAGACCGCTGCTTCATAACTGGTGTTTCTGGCGAGTCTGAAGGCTCGCCAGAAACATGGCCCTTCAAGCTCCATACAGAGCTTGGTAAATGGGTCCCAATATATGTTTCTGTTAATACATAGATAGTTTATGGAGACATCAAATCCTACTACTCAATACTTTGTAGCTATAGATGATTTGTAATTATCCATAAGTGTCATAATATTTCCACATGGCAATCAACCCATGTAAGATACACACTCTTGCCCATTCTTATTTTGTTCACTATATGACTAGCATAAAATGTATCCAAATTCTGTACAAAAAGGAAAGATGAAATATCTAAACAAACCCATAGTTAATATAGTCCTCAATCATGTGTCAGAAGGTCTGGGTATAAGGGTGTAACAAGAAATAAGGCATCATATAATCTGACATGTGGCTTAAAACAGTAGCACAATGAGATAGAACTTTCTACCTAAGGTGCTACTGGATCTTTTCTTAGAAGCCCTCAAATGAGCCATCCTCTTGCTGTGTATACCACATTTATTCCCTTCCTACAAGCTACAGTTCACAAAAAACATATAATGATATACAGGGAGAGCAAAAGAATAGGACGACTGACCCAATCATAACTCCAGGAACGGTTGAGCATCATAAGGGAAGTAAATTAGAAATGACATTTGTAAGACTTATTATTCTACTTTGAGTAGTAAGCAATGGATTTGACTAATATTTTTATGTTTATTAATAAGTATAAACCGCATTTTTGTCATATTCTCATATTATTTATTCATATACTGGTAGATCAGGATTAAAGGTATATGAAGAGTGAGACAAAATTAAAAAAAAAATAGATCTGAAGACATGCTGTCTGCAAGACTGTTCTTCCAAATGATGATTAAAATGAAAGTATGTGAAAAAAGTCGCACAACTGTTACACAGATGCATCATGATGACTAGCCAATGAAGAAGCCATAGCAATAAGCCCCCACCTTGCAAAATGTAGCCTGATTTATGAGCACATATGATATAAGGATTGCTGAACAAAGTCAAAATTAAATGATTTGGAAAGAAAGTGCAATGGTAAACAACTTTCTAATTGTTTTCTGTTTATTTTGTTCTCTTACAATACTTTGTTGAAGAGTAAACCTGGGTATGGTGATAGGAGCTTAAAGGGACAGCCTACACCAGAATTGTTATTGTTTAAAAAGATAGATAATCCCTTAGTTACTCATTCCCCAGTTTTGCATAACCAACACAGTTATATTAATCTATGTTTTACCTCTGTGATTACCTTGTATCTAAGCTTCTGGAGACTGCCCACTAATCTCAGTGCTTTTGACAGACAGCCAGATTAGCCAATCAGTGCAGACTCCTAAATAACTCCATGGGAGTGAGTACAATGTTATCTATATGACACACATGAACTAGTACTGTCTAACTGTGAAAAACTTTCAAAATGCTCTGAGCTAAGAGGCAGTTTTCAACGGTTTAGAAATCAGTTTGAGCCTACCTAGGTTTAGCTTTTCAAGAATACCACCAAGGGAACAAAGCAAATTTAATGATAAAAGTCAATTGGAAAGTTGTTTAAAATTGCATACCCTATCCGAATCATAAAAGTTTAATTTTGACTAGACTGTCCCTTTAAGAGTATACAAATGTCTTCAGCTCTCTATGACAGCAGCATTTGCAACAATGTTTAAGCTTTTATCAACATTATTGCAAACACTGCTGCCAGATGGCTAAATACACTTGCACACTCCTGAACTCACAAATGATTACTCTGTAACAAAGGATATAGAGAGAACTAACAACATTGTAAAGTTGCCCCTTCAAATAATCTTTGGGGACATATTTATCAAGCTCCGTATGGAGCTTGATGCCCCGTGAAGGCTCGCCGGAAACAGAAGTTATGAAGCAGCGGTCTAAAGACCACTGCCCAATAATCTGTCAACCTGCTCTGAGGCGGCGGACAGAAATCAACATAATCGAATACGATCGGGTTGATTGACACCCCCTGCTAGCAGCCAATTGGCCGCAAATTTGCAGGGGGCGGCATTGCACCAGCAGTTCACAAGAACTGCTGGTGCAATTATAAATGCCGACAGCGTATGATGTCGGCATTTATCGATGTGCAGCAGACATGATCCGCTACATCGGATCATGTCCGCTCGCACCATAGTAAATAGGCCCCTTGGACTCTGTATGTCCCTTTCTAATCCCAATTTGAAGGGCAAACAGGAGATCAGTGTTACTTTCTTAATAGCTTCCAAATAGCACTTAAGAATTCTGTCTACATCACATCTATCAAGCAAAGACTCTTCACGTTTGCTATGGTTCAGACAAAACAATGGAACCACCATCTCACAATTCTGAAAAGTGACTATATTCTGAAGGAAAAAAGGTGTTCTGAAAACACATTTATCCTGATAATGGGGATACAGTGTAGATGCCACAGATCTGAAATCCATCTGGCTGTCAACAAAGCTATAAAGAAAATGTTAGATACTTTATGCTATTCTGTTGTTTAGTAGGGAATCTTGATTGTCCCCAGAAAAACAGGACTGGCACATACTAAATAAAGGGCAGGTTTTTTTTTACCAAAGTGATAATAAACGAAAGTGCTACCAATAAACAATTGCAATTGCTAATTCTAATTGCATCAACTTCAAAAACTGCCCATCAGCAGCCATTAAATGACAATAATTATCAGGACATAATGCTTTTCAACAAGTCAAATTCTTTGCAGAATGAGGAAGATTATCAGTGTATGAGGGTAAAGGATCACTACCTACTGAAGTAAAAATTAAAGGGATGTTAAAAAACCTGTTTCATTGTTACATATTAACATAGTAGATAAGGTTGAAAAAAGACTGAAGTCTATCGAGTTCAACCTATACAAATTTAAAATACTTACAAAAAGCTCCAGTTAAGCTTAAATAACCCCCACTAAAAGGTGACCCATTTAATACTAGCAATCATATCCATGAATTTTGTTTATATACAGAAATGTATCCAGACTATGTTTAACAGTAACATAGTAACATTAACATAGTAATATTGTTGTAAGAAAAAAACACTAAGAAGCTGCTTATACTTAATAGAAATCATTGCAACATGTATTATTTCTCTTTTTTTAATGGATTTTACCTTTTACACTACATTTGTGCACCTGTAATAGCCTTACAAGGAGGAGGAGGCCTCTGCAAAAGTTTTATCTTTTCCTGATGTCATAAAACTTCTAGGCTAGTGAATAGACGAGATACCAGGGAGTCACATTTGCTCATGCCCAGAACTGACAGAATGAAAACTTAGGTTTTGAAAATCCTCTGCTCTTAAAACACTGGGAGCATGTGCTACACTGAGAATTTCTAAGTGCTAATTCTGCAAGACAACAAGTAAGTTATTTGCTGTTTTACATAATCTTCTTTTTTTTTTATTACTTTGATTTAACATATTTGTTTTTACCAATGGAGCACTGTTTAATATCCCTTTAAAGTGCAGAAGTCAGCACCTGCAGGGACTAGTGAACAAATCTATATCCATATTATTCTTTGATAAACTCTTAAATTTAGACTGGGAAGCCCTAGGAAGGGCCCTTACTTCTTAACAAATATAATTATCTACTTTACAGAAGTGGTGGGAAATACTGAAGAATTGAAGAGCTCACAGCTTTAACACAAACAGTCCAGACACTTCTAAAGATGCTGCTAGGAGTGCTTAGGATATATTATTCTTTGATAAACTCTTAAATTTAGACTGGGAAGCCCTAGGAAGGGCCCTTACTTCTCAACAAATATAATTATCTACTTTACAGAAGTGGTGGGAAATACTGAAGAATTGAAGAGCTCACAGCTTTAACACAAACAGTCCAGACACTTCTAAAGATGCTGCTAGGAGTGCTTAGGATTAGTGAATGAAATCCAAGCCCTGTTATATTTCTCATAAAAAAATCATGGTAGCTATGCCCCCTTTATTTCTACAGAATATGCCCTGAATACTCAGAATACCTTAAAAGTAGGGTTGCACCGATACCATTTTTTTAAGACTGAGTACAAGTAACAATACTTTTTTAAAATACTCGCCGATACCAATTACTGATACTTTTTTAAGTCATGTGACAGTGTCCCAAGCACAATACCGACTAATGAGTTAAGATAGCTTCTTTATAATTATGAAGAACTGTAACTCAAAAGACATTATGAAATAATAAAACAGTTTTATTTGCTTTTTGTCACAAAGTTGTAAAAACTCGTAGAAATTTCACAGAACATGTTTATAAATAAAAAATATTACATTAAAATATATTCATAATAACAACAATAAATAACAAATGTAATATCACAACCAACCAAAAGTGCAATACAGTAAAAAAATATACCAGTGCACTGTTTAAACATGGGGAACACTATGGGCTAGCTTACATTTGACTGGTAAGGTTTACCAATGCTCTCATTGCATGTCCAACTCCATTAAAGTTTAATGAGTTGGAAATGTGAACAGAGCATTGGTAAAGCTTATATATCAAATGTAATCTAAATCTAGTCCTATTATTGTAAGATGTGTGTTCATAGGAATTAGCTTAATTTTTCCTATGAACACTCTTCCTGCAATTATATAAGCTAAGGATGTTCCTCAGAGTACATTATGTTTTGAGCATAATTGTGCAAGATAAGAACTAGAAGTATAACAGGCAATCTAGCAATTATAATAATTTTTCAAAAGTTAGTGGCAAGTTCTTTTTAAGGAACAGAAGCATCTCTGTATGTTCAGCTATACGTCTGTTTCTGCGATCAGTAATGTCGTTTGATGCTAAGCTGAACAGTCTTTCAATTTCAGCACTACTGCATGGAGCAAAAAGATAATTTTGGGCCATTCTAGCCAGACCTGGAAATCTCAGTTTATTATCTGCCCAGTACTTCAGGGGTTTGTCTGAACGAGGTACAGTGATCTCTCTTACAATAATACAATACAACAGCAATTTGTATTGGCCGAACAGAAGTGAACCATTTTTAGTTGAATCTCCACTACAGCTTAAAATTAAATGGGAACTTTCAGTTTGAAAAAACTCCACAAGATAGTGTATGGGTAGGAAGTGGAGGTATCGGTATAAGTATCGGTGCATTTGCATGAGTACAAGTACTCGTGCAAATACTTGGTATCGGCACTGATACCGATACTAGTATCGGTATCGTGCAACCCTACTTAAAAGCTTTTCTGCTGAAAAACATCAAACCATTAGTAGAAATAAAAGGAGTGACTAAAGTACAAACACTTCTTTAGTAAATCGCTAAACACATATTAGTTAAGGGACAGATAAATAAATACAAAAGGGTTATTTAGGGGGAGTGGATATGCCAAAATAAGGTACATCCAAAAGGCCAGGGGTAAAGCACACTCATTATCTATATTAAGAATGACAGAGGCAGTTAGGGTTATATGCCAAAAATATACATTTTCATGTGATCATAAATAAATAAAAACTAACACACACACACACATATATATATATATATATATATATATATATGTATATATATATATATATATATATATATATATATATATATATATGTATATATATATATATATATATATATATATATATACACATAAATAAATAAGTGACTATACACATGAAGACAAACAGATAACACATGGGCCCCTCACAAAAAGAGCGTAGATAGCCAGCTAGAAAAATACTTATCGTGCACCATAAACATATCATCAAAAAGTGGATAATAAGCAGTTCTGCATAGATGTAAAAGGCTGTTTATAAGATGTTAGTGGCCAAAATGTTTGAAGCAAGCAGTAAGATACTCAGTGTTAATGTTCTATTACAGTTGCCAATTCAGTATTGAAGATGTATATGTAATAAACAGTTCAGCATGAAACTATGCATGCATAAGCAGAAAGCTGTAAGAGGTTCATCTCTGATGAAGCGCATGTGCCCATGCGTGAAACGCGAAAGATAGGAGCTTACCAAGTGTCTGATGATAAGCCTGCTCCTAAATAAAACTTCATTTCATCTACTTCAAAGACTCAGCATTCCTTTTTCCTCTTTTGTAAGAGGTTAGTGGCAGATATTCCAGGCAAGCAAACCAACGCTCATTATAAAAGTTCCATTACCATGACCAGTTATGAAGTGTCCACATGAGCATGAACAAGGAGATTACAAAGCAGACTGCTGTTGGTTCTCACCAACTCCACCGGCATCAGCCAGCTGCTAACTCATCGTTCAAGAATGTTAGGTATACTACCTCTCCTTCAGCTAGATAGTAGCACTGGACGGCTCACTTCACTCTCATACTGTCAGTATAAAAAGGCAAGGTATAGTTGGGGGATCCCACGGATCATGCGCTGCATACCAACGCGCCCTCTTGCGCGTTTTGCTCCATTACAATAGCAGCAAGGAGATTCTTCCGGGTGATAGCGTGACACAAAGCAACGATCCTCTTATTGGTCGTTCATGTCATATGACCTTACTCGTCTACATCGAGCTGATTTGTTCAAAACGGCCTCTGCTTTCAAATTGCTGACTTTTAAAGTGAACAGTGTAAAGTCTTATTTAGGTCCAATGGATTGCATTCAGTGTTTAGAACAGCATTAAAGGACCATATAAACATATCAATAAACGAACACGCAACATAGAGTGACATAGACAAATACCTAATATACTAAATCTAATTACAAATTACAAGTGTACTTATAAACTAATATACTTAATATATTTAATAAAGAACATTCCCTTCATTTTATGAAACACTGAATTCAACATGTATAGTAATAGTACCTTATTTTTAATACAATATAGATACATATTAACCCATTATTACAGGGAGTTCTGAGTTCAGAATAGCTACACAATGCACAAAACAAGGGGAGAGTACATAGAAAATAAGAGTAGCAGGGTAACAGAAAAGGTTAATGTCTATGTTTTTAGTAAGAAGGAGGCAAGTTCTATTTTTTCATTAAGTCCTGTAGGGGACAAGGTTTGTGAGTTAAATATCCACCTTGTTTTTTTTAAGTAATATAGTATCTATATTACCTCCTCGTCTGTGTTGTTTAACCTGTTCAATGCCAGTGAATTCCAAACCATCAAGTTTTGATTCATGATATTGTGCAAAATGTTTAGCAATGGGGCTGTCAATATTTTAGTATTTATTATCATCTCTATGTTCATAGATGCACAATCTAAATTCCCTGTAGGTTTTTCCCCACGTAAAAACGTAGGCATGAACACGAGAGGAGATAAATAACTCCAGTTGTGGAATAATTTATAAAATATTTTATTTTGTGTATCTTTCCTGTAGTAGTCTCAAATGTTTTTGTTCTTTTGACAAATGTACAGGCCACACAATGATTGCACAGAGAGCATCCAACTATTTTTTGTGCATGATCAGTCAACCAATTTTTTGTTGATGCTTTGGTAAATTCACTTTGGACTAAAAGGTCCTTAAGATTATTTGCTCTGCGTGCAGTCATCTGAGGATAGTTTCCAACAAAATAATAAAGAGTATCGTCATTGGATAATAGATTCCAATTTTTATTTAACATAGTTTTTAATTTCTGCCAGTGCGAGTTGTACCTAGTAATAAATTTTATTTTGTTGTTATCAGTACTTTGTTGTCTTTGGCCATATAATAGATCTTGTGTATCTTGAATCCTGGCTTTGTAAAGTGCTCTCTTTATTAATCTTTTTGAATATCCTCTGTCATAAAATCTTTCTGCCATTTCCTTGGCCTGTTTATCAAAAGTATGCTGGTTTGAACAAATTCTGCGTAATCGGAGGAATTGGCCATAAGAGATTCCCATCTTCAGATTTTCAGGATGGTGACTGCTCCCCAATAGTACACTATTAGAGGTAGTCTGTTTTCTGTATACCTCGGTACAGATTTGATCATTGTTTTTGCTCATCAAGAGATCTAGGAAGCTAATACGGTTTAGGTCACTGTTACAAGTCAAAAAGATATTAAATGTATTCGTATTTAATATAGACACAAATTATTGCAGTTGTGCATTAGTACCTTCCCACAGAATGAGGATATCCTCCACGCACCGTATTCATAGGGACACGTGTGCATCCACACATGCCGCCAGATCTCCAAAAAACATCTGGTTTTCCCAAAGGCCAAGGTGTAGGCAGGCATAGGTGGATGCACACGTAGCCCCCATGGTGGTACCACAAACCTGTCTGTAATAGTTTCCGTCAAACATAAAAATATTATTTTTAAGGACCAATTCCAACAGTTTGACAACAAATTTAGTATGGGTATTATAGTCAGAACCCTTCGTCTGTAGAAAGGTTTTGCAAGCTTCAATGCCAATATTATGAGGAATTGACAAGTATAATGACTCGATGTCTAGAGAGAATAATAGAGTATCTTTTGAGATTGTTACACCATCACGTTTTTTAATCACATCAGTAAAGTATTGAGTGAAAGTTCGTAGTTCAGGTACAAATGGCTGCAAGAAGAAGTCCACGTACTTGCTAATGCCCTCTGTAAGTCCACCTATCCCCGATATAATGGGACAACCAGGGTTTTTTTTCATGGATTTATGCAGTTTAGATATCCAATAGAGCACAGGAATCTTGGGTTTGTTATTATACAGGAAACCAAATTCCTGTCCATATATTAAACCTTCCCTCCTTGCATCATTTAACAAAAAAGCATTTCATTATTGGATTTTAAAAAATCATCTTTGCTAACCCTTTGATACTGTTCTATTTTGGATAACTAGTGAGTAGCTTCTTCAATATAATATTTCTGATCTAGTATGACCAAATTTCCCCCCCTTGTGGGCCGGCTTGATGACCAATTCTTTGTGACTAATCAATTAATTTAGGGCAATACGTTCCTTAGGGGTGAAGTTATCATTAACAATACCAGTCATCTGAATGTGTATGATTTCCTCAGAGACATTTTGGATAAAAATGGCAATATTAGGTATTGAGGAGAATGTAGGCATGTACTTGGACCTCCTCTTAAAATCAGTTTTTGGCATTATTTCAATTCTGCTGGTGCTATCTTGATCATTCAGTAAACATTCCAGATTGTTTACAGCTTCCCTATCACTTCTACTAGTTAAATCAACGGTGGTTCTTGGTGCCATAATTTTCTTAAGGCCAAGTTTACGGGCAAAGAGGTGTAAGTCTTTAGTTATCTCAAACAGATCTAAACTGGAGCTGGGACAAAAGCTTAACCCCTTCTCCAGTAATTTAATGTTTTGTAGGTTGTTTAAAAGAGGAAATATTGACAATATTAGTACAGTTATTTGTGGGGGGTTACCCAAAAGGGACAATTGTTCATCAACAAATTGTACCGCAACTGGTTCCTTGTCATCATATATTGCCCTTGATGTCTCCTGTTGCCTCTCAGTCCTCCCCAACCTCTCCTGACCTTTTTATTCCTCCTCCTCCCTCCCCGTCTTGTCCTACGCATAAAGGGATCTGCTCTGTACTGTTAGAAGATTGGCAATATTAGTACAGTTATTTGTGGGGGGTTACCCAAAAGGGACAATTGTTCATCAACAAATTGTACTGCAACTGGTTCCTTGTCATCATATATTGCCCTTGATGTCTCCTGTTGCCTCTCTGTCCTCCCCAACCTCTCCTGACCTTTTATTCCTCCTCCTCCCTCCCCGTCTTGTCCTACGCATAAAGGGATCTGCTCTGTACTGTTAGAAGATTGGTTTAGTTTTTCACCATCTGAATCAAAATCAGAATGGTCAATCCCTGAGTCTTAGTAGTTACGTGTATTAAACTTTATTTCGGCACATCCACTCCCCCTAAATAATCCTTTTGTATAGATTCTTTCCAGATTGCACTTTTTTCATAAGATTTTATTTCAGAATATTGTGTATTTTAGTTGAGCTAGCTTCCTTATCCCCCCTTTTTTCTTTCTAAACATCATTTAGCTCTGCCTAAAAGTATTTCTAATGAATAATGAATTGATTAGTCACAAAGAATTGGTCATCAAGCAGGCCGACAAGGGGGGAAATGTGGTCATACTAGATCAGAAATATTGTATTGAATAAGCTACTCGCCAGTTATCTGAAATAGAAAAGTATCAAAGGGTTAGCAAAGATGATTTTTTTTAAATCCAATAATGAAATGCTTTTTTTGTTAAATGATGCAAGGAGGGAAGGTTCAATATCTGGACAGGAATTTGGTTTCCTGTATAATGACAATCACAATATTCCTGTGTTCTATTGGATACCTAAACTCCATAAATCCATGAGTAAACCCCCTGGTCGTCCCATTATATTGGGGATAAGTGGACTTACTGAGGGCATTAGCAAGTATGTGGACTTCTTCTTACAGCTATTTGTATCTGAATTATGAACTTTCACTCAAGACTCTACTGATGTGATTAAAAAATTTGATGGTGTAACAATCTCAAAAGATACTCTATTAGTCTCCCTAGACATCAAGTCATTATACTCGTCAATTCCTTATAATATTGGCATTGAAGCTTGCAAAACCTTTCTACAGACTATGATACTCATACTGAATTTGTTGTCAAACTGTTGCATTTTGCCCTTAAAAAAATAATATTTTTAAAAAAAAAATTAAAATATTTTTTTATTGAGGTTAAAAACAAGACAGTACAGAGTTGCCACATATTAAGAACCTTAGCCTGTAAGGTACATATTATATCAATAAACAAGATCGTTGTTATACTTATCATTACGTCATTCATTGTTAGTGAGCACGAATTGTAAAATACCCTCTGACATCAAGATATATCACATCTACAATGGCCTATAGCATTTTCCAATATTGAAATGCTCCAAATGTGGCAGAGTAGAGCATAAGACTAACCTCAATTTTTCAACAGGTAAATGCAATGTATACTCCCCTAATTATACACCACAGTCTCTCTTGGACCACAAGGAAAATAATTCAAGCTAAACTAAGATGGGGTGACTTGAAGAGGGAGAAGAAGAAGGGGCCAGTTTTAGTAATATCCCCAATATTGAAGGCCACTCTTGGACCTCACCCATTTTGAAAGTATACATGGGGATAAAATATGGTATTTATATGGTTAACTATGTGGACCCCAGGGGATGATTAAATGATTAAAGTATATGCAGGCGGAAATGTTATAACTTGCTAATTGAATAAATGAAACAAAGAACCTTATGTCTATAAGTTACATAGGGAAGCCAGTAAGCAATTATTTTTATTATTAGGGGATAAACCAATAAAAAACACCTATATATTATAGCCCCAGAATGTCATGTCTATTAACTACATATACTTGGCGAGGTTTTATACTATGGTGTAATCCAGGAATTTGTAATAATTAGCCGCATAGGTAATATGTCATGCCCCTAGGCTGCCTAAACAAGGTAAGTGGCAGTACTGTACGCAACCAGAAAAATAAGCAAATTAGTATATTACTGACAATTGGCTACATAAAGGAGCTCTAAAGTGAATAACATATTCGTAACCAGGCGGTCTCGCAGTCTGTAACTCTATCAGCTGTGGAGTATCACAAGGACTGTATTGCTTCATGTCTATAATTATTAAGCTGGGCAAGCTGCATTTCTATAGGCAACCCAAAAGACAGGAAGACAAGTAGCGATTGGTCATGTGGATAAAAATCTATAGTATGAAAGATACACAAATCAAGAGGGGCTCCCAAGCTTGGCTCCCAAGCTTAGGTTTTGATATAATGGTGACACTGATAGTTACCTAAATGAGCGACAATTGGGACTTATCTGAAGCATAGGGCGGCCTTGTATGTTTTACAAATCAATATAGGCATTGGTTTCTTCATTCACACATGGTATACTGTATTAACTAAAGAGATTTTAGCAGCAGGGAGTACTAGCAAATCTTACAAGTAAAAGAGGCAATATGGGGTCTGATAAGGTTAATCAGCCTTATCTGGGTCTCCTCATTCCTGTAAAACACCCAAACATTCCAATAGATACAAACAGATATAAGAGATACAGCAGACACAGCTCCCCTCTTGTTTGTAGACGGTTGTAAAGAGTAGGCCCATTCAGATTAACCGTCCAGGCCGCAGACAGCAAAAAATAAACCGACAAAATTAGATATACAAGAGTGTTATACATAAAAGGCAGAGAACTATTAAATCACTTTCAAAGATTATACTCACTAAAGGGTTTGCGGTATAACAGGTACTCAGCCAACTATTAATAAAACCTGTCTACTAGAATGTCCAGGTGTGAATACATAGATCCCAAGATAGTCATATATATCAAAACAGGAATGAGTCTACTTCTGCCTTGCTCCAGTTTCAGAGCCGTCCCATACATACCAATAAAAACTTTTATTACTGCAAAAAAATCCCAAAACAAGTCTTTAAATGTTTGTGTCTTAATAGAGGGATTGCTGAACATTATAGACATAAGTAAATAAATAAATAAAACTTGTGTGTTCATATGAGAACGTAGGAGCGTATGAATGTACATATACTTTACCAGAAGTATGGATGTAAGAAGCGCCACACTACCCAATACCTGACCGGGGATCACAAGGCCCTGAATAGTGGAAGGCTGAAACTTAATGTTTAAGACCCTGTGGTAATGTCCATCTCCGGGAATGACATAAGAGCTTGACTCAATAGAAGCAATTTTGAGCACCAAGTACTCTGATGTTGCGCTGTACAACTGCCCCCCTTGAACTCTCAGAGTATGTGTCTCACATCACAGGGCTGTGTTAGTTGATGGTAATGGGGCGAGTTGTGGCTGAGGAGTAGTAGGTACTACCGCATCCCGCAGCTTCTGTATCGGCTTAGGTTCCATCTGGATGCCTTCATTGCTTACATGTGTAGCTTGTAGCGACTGGGAAAGTTCATTAAGCCGCTCACTAATTTGCTTCTCATATTCTTTCAGTAAATCTCTAAAAGCGGCATAAAAAGCTTGCATTTCCATGTTGGTAGGAGGTATGGCAACGCGCCTTCGGTGTTGTGCTACAGCAGGGACCCGAAGGTACTCTGCTGCAGGGTTAATGAGGCAGCAACCTCGTTTAAAAGCTCCGGTGCTCTGACGCTGACCTCTAACTTAGCAATTTTTGGATCGTTAGGAGCAGGAAGATTAGCTTATTTGGAGTATATAGGTTTTCATGCCAGATGGCATCTAGTTGCGGTGTTTTTTCCTAGCTAAGTCCTCATGGCTGGAGCAGCACTCAAAACTGCGACCTATCATGGCCGCCGCCCGGAAGTTCTCCCTAAAAATAATATTTTTATGTTTGATGGAAACTATTACAGACAGGTCCGTGGTACTGCCATGAGGGCTACGTGTGCACCCACCTATGTCTGCCTACACCTTGGCCTTTGGGAAAACCAGGTGGTTTTTGGAGATCTGGTGGCATGGGTGGATGCACATGTGTACCTATGGATACGGTATGTGGATGATAGCCTCATTCTGTGGGAAGTTACTAAGGCACAACTGCAAGAATTTGTGTCTATATTTAATAAGAATACATTTAAAATCTTTTTGACTTGTAACAGTGATCCAAACAGTATTAGCTTCCTAGATCTCTTGATCTGCAAAAACAATGATCAAATCTGTACCGAGGTATACAGAAAACAGACTGTCTCTAATAGTGTACTATTGGGGAGCAGTCACCATCCTGAAAATCTCAAGACGGGAATCTCTTATGGCCAATTCCTCCGATTACGCAGAATTTGTTCAAACCAGCATACTTTTGATAAACAGGCCAAGGAAATGGCAGAAAGATTCTATGACAGAGGTTATTCAAAAAGATCAATAAAGAGAGCACTTTACAAAGCCACAATTCAAGATAGACAAGTTCTATTATATGGCCAAAGACAACAAAGTACTGATAACAACAAAATAAGATTTATTACTAGGTACAACTTGCACTGGCAGAAATTAAAAATTATGTTAAATAAAAATTGGTATCTATTATCCAATGACGATACTCTTTATGATTTTGTTGGAAACTATCCTCAGATGACTGCATGCAGAGCAAATAATTTACGGACCTTTTAGTCCAAAGTGAATTTACCAAAGCATCAACAAAAAATTGGTTGACTGATCATGCACAAAAAATAGTTAGATGCTCTACGTGCAATCATTGTGTGGCCTGTACATTTGTCAAAAGAACAAAAACATTTGAGACTACTACAGGAAAGATACAGAAAATCAAATCTTTTATAAATTGTTCCACAACTGGAGTTAATTATCTCCTCTCGTGTTCATACCCACGTTTTTACGTGGGAAAAACATACAGGGAATTTAGATTGCCCCATTGCTAAACATTTCGCACAATATCATGAATCAAAACTTGATGGTTTGGAATTCACTGGCATTGAACAGGTTAAACAACACAGACGAGGAGGTAATATAGATACTATATTACTTCAAAAAGAAACAAGGTGGATATTTAACTCACAAACCTTGTCCCCTACAGGACTTATTTGAAAAATGGAATTTACCTCCTTCTTACAAATAACATACGGCTAGATTACGAGTTTTGCGTTAGGCTTAAAAAGCAGTGTTAGCCGGTCCTAATTTTTTTTTTTTTTTTTTTTTTTTTATTTTGTTCATCTGTTTATTACCTTGTGATATGATTTTTTTTTTTTTATTTTTTTTTTTTTTTTTTTTCAAAATAATTTTTATTAGTTTTCCATATAGATAATACAATAGTACAGAGGGTTTCCACAAAGTATATAAAGTATATCGTACAATGGTACAACAGGTGTGTATTTTCCAGTCCATTCAGTTAGTATCCTGTGCAATCTCGTTTTGAGACTGGGTGAGCGGAGTTCTTATGTGGACTGTGGAGTAATGGGAGGGAAACCGTATAGTTGGGTTTTGGCAAAGAGCGTAAATATAACTTATCAAACTATAACATGAATATAAAGGTAACAACTGGAGACTGGCTTTTGTGACTATAAAGTGGTCAGTCTTCGTCTTGTCTTTGTGGATATGGAGTTTAGTTGGCGTCTTGGTAGTGGTCTGCATGTCTGTTTTACCTTAGTGTTAGGTTCTAGTGTTAGTCGGAAGTGTCTCAATGTTTGGGGGGGGGTTTATTGAGCGTTAAGGGTGTTGAGGAGTGTCTCCCAATAAAACTTGACATCGAGGAATAGATCTAGTTGGTTGCGTCTGTAATATCCATACTGTTCTAGTTGTATGGTTTCTGATACTTTTGATAGCCATTGTTGGCTAGATGGGACAGAGAGGGATTTCCAGTTTTGTGCTATTAAGGCTTTCGCATTGTTTAGGCATATTGTCAACAGTGTCGATCGTATCTTACATGGGATCCCTGGTCTTAGGTTAAACAGCGCTAGTGTGGGGGGTAATGTAAATTCATTGCCCAAGATGTTTTTTAGGTGAAGTTCTATCGACTTCCAATAAGGTGTTATCTTGTCACAATGCCACCATATATGTGCCATTGTTCCTGGTTCCCCACATCCTCTCCAGCATGATGCTGTAGATGAGGGGTAGATTCTATGTAGTCTATGTGGTGTTAAATACCACCGTGTTAGTATTTTAAAGTTTAGTTCTATAAATCTGGTGGAAGTTGATGACTTTCGTGTATTGTTAAAATTTTTCCTCCAGTCTTTTTCATCTAGCTCTATCTTTAGGTCTTGTTGCCAATGAGCAGTATATGGTGGGAGGGGGGTCAGTTCTACATTTTCTAGCATTTTTTTTGCAAGTGATAAAGTGCCTCTGGTGGGAATTGTTGACAGGCAGCATTGTTCAAAGGGGGTGGGCGTCCTTAGCAAGTTCTCCCTAGCTTGATTATTGCATATAAAGTTGTTGAGTTGGGAATATTTTAACCAGGAGGAGAATGCTCCCCCCAGCACATCTGTCAAGCTATGTCTGGGTTTAAGTGATCGTTTGTCTAAAAGTGTTATTATGGGAACAGAGTCCTGTAATTCCCAAGTAGCTTTAGTGTTCTTTAGGGGTTCATACCCCCTGGAGAGTTCCATGTTTTGTGATATTGGTGTTAGGGGGGAGTGTTGTGAGGATAGTTTTGGGTGTTTTCGTACTAGGTAGTCCCAGGTATCAAAAATGTGTCTAAAGGTTGGGGAGGTCTGGCAAACAACAGGTCTTAAGGTTTTGGGAATCCAGCACACTGAGCCGGGTTTGGGCGCTTTTAATATTTGAGAGTCTAGGGAAATCCATGCTTTAGCTTTGCTTTTGCTATGCCAGTCAAGGATGCGTTGCAGGGTCACTGAGTAGTAATACATTTCTAACTTCGGTACTCCTAGCCCCCCCCTCTGGTCGGTCTGTGTAATGTGGTCGCGTTTACACGAGGCTTTTGTTTTCCCCAAATGAACATGTTGATGCTCCTTTGGAGCTGTTGGATGTAGTGCTTTGGGAGGGATATGGGCACGGTTTGAAAAATATATATGATTCTCGGGAGAATCGTCATTTTTATGGCCTGTATTCTCCCCCACCAAGATAAGGGTTTATCACTCCAAGTTTTTAGGGTGTGTTGGGTAGCGGTTAGTAAAGTTTTGTAGTTGGTGTCAAATAGTTGTGAGATTTTTGGGGTCAGCTGGACCCCCAAGTATTTTAGTTGGGAGTTCTTTACTTTATATGGGCATATATTCTTAATGTGTTGTAGTTCTCTTTGGGGAAGGGAGATGTTTAGGATCTCTGATTTCTGTTTATTGATTAGGAAATTGGATAGGTGGCTGAAGTTGTCAAATTCCTCCATTAGGGCTGCTAATGAGCATGTGGGGGAAGTCAATGTGAGGAGAATGTCATCGGCGAACATTGAGATTTTGTATTGATTTGGGCCAATATGTACTCCCTTTATGTTTGGGTTAGCTCGAATATGAGCCGCTAAAGCTTCCATGGTAAGCACAAATAGGAGTGGGGAGAGTGGGCAGCCCTGTCTTGTTCCATTTGCAATTTTGAATGGATGGGATAGTACTCCATTAACCTTGACTCTTGCTGAAGGAGCTGAATATAGTTGGAAGATTCTACCTATTATTCCATCTCCAAATCCATAACTGTGAAGTGCACTTCGAAGGAATGGCCAGGCCACCCTATCGAAGGCCTTCTCTGCGTCTGTGGCTACTGTGATCATAGGGATTTTATGAGTGTTGGCAAAGTCTATAAGTTGGGTAGTTCTAATGGTGTTATCTCTTGTTTCTCTGAATGGGATAAACCCAGCCTGGTCTAAGTGGATCAAGTCAGGTAGGACCGAGTTGATTCTTAGTGCTAGAATTTTTGCATAAATTTTTATATCGCTGTTTAACAATGAGATTGGTCGGTAGCTGCTAGGCTCTGTTATCGGTTTGCCCTATTTGTGTATGACAGTGATATGTGCTTCGAGTAGTTGTGGAGATATGGGGGTATCATCTTCTAGGGAGTTGAATAAATTTATTAAGTGGGGGGTTAGTATTTGCTTAAAATGTTTATAATAGGCGTTCGTCAGGCCATCTGGGCCAGGGCTCTTATGAGTAGGTAGGCTATTGATAGCTTTAGCTACTTCCTGCTCCGAGAAGGGGTCATCGAGGGCTACTCTAAGGGGTTCGTCTAATTTAGGTAAGTTTGCTTCTTCTAGGTATTTATCTATAAGGGTCTTCTTATGGATGCTATCGTCTGTGGGGATGTTGTAAAGAAGACTATAATATCTGTTAAATGTGTCTGCTATGCCTTTGCAGTCATATTTTTCTTTGTTTGTACTGTCTTGAATTTTATTTATATAGTTGGCGTAGCTTTTCCGTTTCAATGCTTTAGCTAGTATGGGCCCTGCTCTGTTACTTTCAACAAAATATAGTTTCTTTAGGTAGTAAGCTTTTCTATGTACTTCAGTTGCTAGTAAGTTATTCAGGTTGTGTCTAATCTTAGTAAGAGTGTTAAGGGTGTCATTCGATTCGGGGTTGTGCATGTGATTAAGTTCTGCCACCTTAAGTTGGTCTAGTAATTGTTTGTATTCTGAGTTGTATTTTTTTTTGAGAATGGCTTTCTGTTTAATAAGTTCTCCCCTAACTACCGCTTTATGTGCTTCCCAGATCGTTATTGGGTGGGATTGGGGGGGGTTTGTTGAAATGAAAGAATTCAGTAAGTGTTTTGTCTATTTTCTTTTTGATTTGAGGCTGTAAAAGCAGAGTATCATCTAACCTCCAATTAAAATCTGTGATGGGTTTGTCAGGCCAGTCAAGGGTCAGTGATACTGACGAATGGTCCGACCATGGGGTTGGGATGATATCTGAATCTCTAGTAAGTGTCAGCCCTAATTGGTCAATGCAAATGTAATCTAATCTGGAGTAAGATTTCTTGGGGTTCGAGTAGAAGGTGTAAGTTTTCTGTGTCGGGTGGTGGACTCTCCAGACGTCTAGAAGAGATAGGGATTTCAGACTTTGTGTGACTGTTTTGATAGTGTTTATGGTCTGGGAGCTTTTGGTCGTTGAGCAGTCTAGTCTGGGGTTGAGTGCTATGTTAAAGTCTCCTGCTATAATAGTAGTTCCTTTTGCTATTTCTAATAATTTCCCTGTGACTTTTTTGAAAAATTTCGCTTGGCCGGTGTTGGGTGCATATATGTTCGCTAGCGTGATTGGTTTGTTGAAAAGGTCTCCAACCAATATCAAATATCTGCCCTCTGGGTCAGTGTGAGTGGTAACATTGTGGAGATGCATGGATTTATGAAATAGGATTCCCACTCCGTTTATCTTTTTCTGTGTGTGCGAACAAAAGTATCCGGTTGGGAAGTTTTTAGAATGGAACTTCGGTTCCTCCTTGTGTCTAAAATGTGTTTCTTGCAAAAGATAATTTCATTTTTAGATTTAGAAAACCAATTGAGAGCTAAAGATCTTTTTGTGGGAGAGTTTAGACCCTTTGTGTTTTGTGTCATGATCTTGATTTGTGGTGCGCTCATTAGAGTATGTGTTTGGGTTTTAGCTGTCTTCTAAGCTGTTTAGTGGTAAAGGGGTGTATGTGCTGTGATACACTCAATGGGTTCTGTTCGTCAGTAAGTGTCACTTGCCAAGCCAACTCAGACATAGCAGTTATTAGAATCAAATTTCCAGTTCCAGTATAACAAACATTAATAAACTTCATAACATATAACTTATATACAACAATTGCATATATACATATACAATACCAAATGTTTAAGGGTATACTACCCTGTTCACAACATTTTATGAACATGAGAGTATAGACTGCTTCCTATATTGTTAAACAAGGTGTTTCAATTATATTAGTGACTTCGAATTTCTAAACAACTTTAAAGTTAGGTGTACTCACTCACTTGCTTTACCTGCAGACATTCTGAGTCAAGTTCTTATACCTGTATATGAGGAAAGTCTTGGAGTTGGTATATCTGCAAGGCAAACAATTATTACGAGTAATACAAGTTACAACAGGTAATAGTGGCTATGCATGTTCATGTAGGATTAGTTTCTGGGTTGAATTGGCTACTGGATGGTTGTGTCCTTTTCCTGTTTATTCTGTTCCATGTCGGCCTTTGGGGTTTCGGCATGCTGGAAGAGGTTGTTGGTTTCTCAGGTGCTGGTCCTCCCAGAAGCTGTGGTGTGGGTTGTGGGATATTCAATTTGCTACAGAACTCTTCTAGGTCGTCAGGTGATTTGTATATTGCTATGTTCGTGCCTTGCAGAACTTTGATGCAAAAAGGAAAGCCCCACCTGTAGGGAATCTTCAGGTTTTGTAGATGAAGGGTAAGGTATCTGGCTTCTCGCCTTCTGTTAAGGGTGATGCTACTTAGATCTGCGTAGATTTGAATATTATCCCCTTCGTATGTGATCTGGCGTAGTTTCCTGGAGGCTTCCATGATTTTCTCTTTGTCTGTGAATGCCTGCATTTTTAAGACAATGTCCCTAGGAGGTTTGTTATCTTGCGGCTTCGGTCTCAGTGCCCTGTGGGCTCTTTCTATGGGCATGTCTGGCAATTCTTCATCTCTTAACAGAAATTTAAAAAGTCCTTGCAGATGCTGTGTAATTTGGTTGGGTACAATTTTCTCTGTTACACCTCTCACTCTGATATTATTGCGACGGCCTTGGTTGTCCAGATCTTCTAATTGTATTTGCATTTGTTGAATTAGAGAGTCATGGGATTCAAAAGATCTGT
Source organism: Bombina bombina (assembly GCF_027579735.1). NCBI lineage: Eukaryota > Metazoa > Chordata > Amphibia > Anura > Bombinatoridae > Bombina > Bombina bombina. The sequence continues at coordinate 1,170,324,166 of NC_069499.1, forward strand.
TTTGAATATCAGTATTATTGTAAATTTGGTCAATGTCCTTCTCGAGGTGTACAACTCTTTCTCCTAACTCTGATAGTTCTTTTTTGACCTCTCTGAGGCCATCTTTTATCATTTTACCCACTTGTGAGATTAAAGTTGCAAAGTCTGCCTTAGTAGGGAGATTGTCAATGTCTGCTCTTGTAAGGGGTTCTTCTGATAGGGTGCCTTGAGCGTTAGGTCTAGTAGCTGGTGGCATGTCATCTGAATCTTGTGATGTGAGGGATTCTGGATCCGGAGTTTCCAGCACTTTGAAAAAGTTAAGTTTAGTTGTTGCAGCTGACTGGGTTTTCGCTGGCTTGTCTGACTTAGATATCCTTTTGGATGTCATTTTTATATGTTGTTCAGGGGATGGGTGGTTCTCTCTGGGAGTAGCTCAGCGTGTTGTCTGGTGTCTGAATGTTGTGCTGCGTGTGGTGGTGCAGCGTTATAGGCCCAGGCCTGCTCGCGTGTGGTAATGGCGGTGCTCCGCTATAGCAAGGTGTCCAGTGTCCTATGGGTTGCGGTATGCTGGGCGAGTGTGATTCTCCTCAGTAAGTGCACATTTTGTAAGGTTACATTGCCCAAGGATGGAGGGAGCAGTGGCGTAAGATTAGGCGTTGTCTAAAGTCTCTTCCCACGTGGCAATATGTTAGGCTTGAGCAGGGTGCTAATGTGCCTTTGTTCTGTAAGGCAATGTCGTGGCCCTTAGGATCTAGTGTGTTTCTATGAAGAGTGTTATGCCATTGTGTTTAGGCTTGTGTTGAAGTTTTTATACCTTCGGCTTTTTCGAAGTCGGTACTTCGCCGGTGTCGTCATATTTTTACCGCATCTGTGCAGGCTTGTGGCGTGTGTCGCACAGCTAGGCCGAAGTTGATATGCTGTCCTCTTACACTTACTGCGTTGCGCAGCTTTCCGTTAAGTTAGCTCACTCGGGGTATGGTCATTGTGCTCCGGGTGTGTTCCGGTGTAGATATCTGTTACTGGAATTCGGCTAACACCTTTGTAATGGGAAAGATGTTGCTTGGAAGCGTCTGGTATCACGGAGCTCTAGCTTTTTGCAGCCATACTGTGCGATGGCTGGCTCCGCCCCTCCCTAATGCTGCTTTTTAACGCCCGCTTGTATTACGAGTCTTGCAGGTACAGGTGCACCGCTCACTTTTTTGGCCAGACTTGGAAATACCGCAAATCCACTTACGTAAATTGCGTATCCTCTTTTTTCAATGGGACTTGCATAGCGCCGGTATTACGAGTCTGCCAAAAAGTGAGCGGTAGACCCTCTCCTGTCAAGACTGGTACCGCATATTAAAGTCAGTAGTTAAGAGTTTTACACTACAACGCCGTAGCATAAAACTCTTAACTAAAGTGCTAAAAAGTACACTAACACCCATAAACTACCTATTAACCCCTAAACCGAGGCCCTCCCACATCGCAAACACTAAAAGAACATTTTAACCCCTAATCTGCCGAAACGGACATCACCGCCAATATAATAAATATATTAACCCCTAAACCGCCGCACTCCCACCTTGCAAACATTAGTTAAATATTATTAACCCCTAATCTACCGCCCCCAACATTGCTGCCACTATATTAAAGCTATTAACCCCTAAATCTAAGTCTAACCCTAACCCTTACACCCCCTAATTTAAATATAATTAAAAGAAATCTAACTAAAAATTCCTATCATTAACTAAATTATTCCTATTTAAAACTAAATACTTACCTGTAAAATAAACCCTAAGATAGCTACAATATAACTAATAGTTACAGGCAAGTTTATATTTATTTTAACTAGGTAGAATACTTACTAAATAGTTATTAACTATTTAATAATTACCTAGCTAAAATAAATACAAAAGTACCTGTAAAATAAAACCTATCCTAAGTTACAATTACACCTAACACTACACTATAATTAAATAAATTAACTAAATGAAATACAATTAAATAAATGACATACAATTACCTAAATTAAATTAAATTAGCTAAAGTACAACCCCCCCACTAAATTACAGAAAATAATAAACAAATTACAGAAATTTTAACTAATTACACCTAATCTAATAGCCCTATTAAAATAAAAAAGCCCCCCCAAAATAAAAAAAACGTAGCCTAAACTAAACTACCAATAGCCCTTAAAAGGGCCTTTTGCGGGGCATTGCCCCAAAGTAATCAGCTCTTTTACCTGTAAAAAAAATACAAACAACCCCCCCAACAGTAAAACCCACCACCCACACAACCAACCCCCCAAATAAAATACTAGCTAAAAAAAACCTAAGCTCCCCATTGCCTTAAACACTGGATGAACACTAACACCCTGAAGATCGACTTACTGGGAGACGTCTTCATTCAAGCCGGGCAGTAGTGGTCCTCCAGATGGGCAGAAGTCTTCATCCAGACGGCATCTTCTATCTTCATCCATCCGGCGTGGAGCGGGTCCATCTTTAAGACATCCAACTCTTCATCTGACGACTAACACAGAATGAAGGTACCTTTAAGTTGAAGTTCAATCCTATTGGCTGATGCGATCAGCCAATAGGATTGAGCTGGCATTCTATTGGCTGTTCCAATCAGCCAATAGAATGCGAGCTCAATCCTATTGGCTGATTGCATCAGCCAATAGGATTTTTTCTACCTTAATTCTGATTGGCCAATCGGAATTGAAGGGACGCCATCTTTGATGACGTCATTTAAAGGAACCTTCATTCCAGAAGAGCCATCAGATGAAGAGGATGCTCCACGTCGGATGTCTTGAAGATGGACCCGCTCCGCTCCGATGATGATGATGAAGCCTGATGAAACAGCCTTGAGCTGAGAAACGCGTTGCCTTGTTTTTACTATTTTAATAAAACCATTTTATATTTTGAACACTTGCTACCATCCTCTTTGTTGTCATCTATCCCTCTGGCTGAGAGGGGAGTTTTATCCTGGGTCTCTCCTGACCATTGCTGGTTCCTGACTTCCATCTGTGTCCATTGGGCCTCTGTTTAAGTCTGGTGGGTGACTATATTGATCCCATCCTGCCTCTATAGCATTAAGGGAGATGCTACAACTAATGTGAGTACCTTTCTTTTTTACCACACTGATTCACCTGCATCAAAAAAAAAAATACTAGGTCATATAGGCACCTGTGTCTCTTTATGTCGTTTTGATATAGACATCACATCAATACCGGAGGTTGGTCCCCTGGGTGACTCTAAGAGATCCCAGACTGTCTCCATAGCACTAATTGAGGTGCTTCTACAAATGTGAGTTTACTCCTTGTATACACATCAATTTGTTTTTGGAACAAACAATATTGGGCCATGTGGTGCTTCTGTCCTCTCTTGTCCCCGGATGGATGAAGACAGAAGATGCCGTCTGGATGAAGACTTCTGCCCGTCTGGAGGACCACTTTGCCTGGCTTGGATGAAAACTTCTCCCTGCTTCGTTGAGGACTTTGGCCCGGTTGGATGAAGACTTCTCCCGGTAAGGTGATCTTCAAGGGGTTAGTGTTAGGTTTCTTTAAGGGGGTATTGAATGGGTTTTAGAGTAGGGTTGGTTGTGTGGGTGGTGGGTTTTAATGTTGGAGGGATTTGTAATTTTTTTTTACAGGTAAAAGAGCTGATTACTTTGGGGCAATGCCCCGCAAAAGGCCCTTTTAAGGGCTATTTGTAATTTAGTGTAGGGTAGGGCTTTTTTTGTTAGGGGGATTAGATTAGGTGTAATTAGTTTAAAAATCTTGTAATTTGTTTATTATTTTTTGTAATTTAGTATTTGTTTTTTTTTTTACTTTAGCTAATTTTTTAATTGTATTTAATTTAGGTAAGTAATTTAATTATAGTGTAGTGTTAGGTGTTATTGTAACTTAGGTTAGGTTTTATTTTACAGGTACTTTTGTATTTATTTTAGCTAGGTAATTATTAAATAGTTAATAACTATTTAGTAAGTATTCTACCTAGTTAAAATAAATATAAACTTGCCTGTAAAATAAAAATATACCCTAAGCTAGATTCAATGTAACTATTAGTTATATTGTAGCTAGCTTAGAGTTAATTTTACAGGTAAGTATTTAGTTTTAAATAGGAATAATTTAGTTAATTGTAGTAATTTTTATTTAGATTTATTTAAATTATATTTAAGTTCAGGGGGTTAGGGTTAGACTTAGATTTAGGGGTTAATAACTTTAGTATAGTGGCGGCGATGTTGGGGCGGCAGATTAGGGGTTAATAAATGTAGGTAGGTGTCGGCGATGTTAGGGACGGCTGATTAGGGGTTAATAATATTTAACTAATGAGACTGAGATTTGTGGATAAGAGTTATCCACAGGAACAACAATAGTATATTTGGTCTGTATATAAAGACCAAGAGCACACACAGTATCTGATATATGGGATTCTCACATCGTGATATTAGGAGTATATAGTTACAATCTTAGTTTTGATGCGGTGACACAATTCCAGTTAGATTCACTTTAATACTCATCAAAGTACAGCGATAAGTGATTTACACACTGGTCACAACCTTAAAATACATCAGACATTTTTCTATGATTTACTTATCCATGTACCCCCGTCTCCTCCCTATTCACATTTAGGTGGCATATATAGATAGCCTGGAACATATCTCCAATACTCAGGTATTTAACCCTTAGAAACACAAGTGGAGTATTACATTTCACATCTCTAGACCATGCACGTTGATGACTGAGTGTTATGACCGTGCCAATTTAGAACTAATTTGAAGTTAGTTCATGTATATCCACTCATAGATCAATCGATTGGATTATAGAAGAAGGTGTCCACAATTAAGGAAAAGGCCACAGATATTGGATCAAGGTCATCTTCTCATACTTCAATTTTTCTTAACACAGAGTTTATATTTTTTAAATAGTATGAATGGTGTGATGGAGTGCCTACTTTTTTAATTGATTTAATTAAAAGTTATGTTTTAATACTAGGAATAACGCCAATTTCTAAGTCTGGGCATTAGAGTGCATTAGAGTGCTATATGCATACTTTCCTGTGGATAACTCTTATCCACAATTTCAGTTTCAGGTGCAGAGCCCCAACCCACAAAACAAATAATAGACCAATAACATCACACACTTAACTAGTGAAGTGTGACTTTATTATTACATTACTAGTGGGGATTGCCTTTATAGTGCCATTGCTACTTTCTCAATTTCCAAAATATTTAACTAATGTTGCGAGGCGGGAGTGCGGCGGTTTAGGTGTTAATATATTTATTATAGTGGTGGCCATGTCCGGTTCGGCAGATTAGGGGTTACAAATTTTTTTTTAGTGTTTGCGATGGGGGAGGGCCTCGGTTTAGGGGTTAATATGTAGTTTATGGGTGTTAGTGTACTTTTTAGCACTTTAGTTAGAAGTTTTATGCTACAGCCTTGTAGTGTAAAACTCTTAACTACTGACTTTAAAATGCGGTACCAGTCTTGATAGGAGAGTGTCTACCACTCACTTTTTGGCAGACTCGAAATACCCGCGCTATGCAAGTCCCATTGAAAAAAGAGAATACACAATTTACATAAGTGGATTTGCGGTATTGCCAAGTCTGGCCAAAAAAGTGAGCGGTGAGCCTGTACCTTCAAGACTCGTAATACTTTTTTAACCTAACGCACAACTCGTAATCTAGACGTTATTTAATTATAGTGTAGTGTTCGGTGTTACTGTAACATAGGTTAGGGTTTATTTTACAGGTAAGTATTTAGTTTTAAATAGGAATGATTTAATTAATGATAGGAATATTTATTTCGATTTATTTAAATTATATTTAATTTAGGGGGTGTTAGGTTTAGGGTTAGACTTAGGTTTAGGGGTTAATAACTTTAAAATAGTGGCGGCGACGTTGGGCACAGCAGATTAGGGGTTAATAAGTGTAGGTAGGTGGCGGCGACATTGGGGGTGGCAGAGTAGAAGTTAATAAATATAATGTAGGTGTCGGCGATGTTGGGGGGAGCAGATTAGGGGTTAATAAGTATAATGTAGGTGGCAGCGGTGTCTGGAGCGGCAGATTAGGGGTTAATCATTTTAATTTAGGTGTCGGTGATGTCGGGGGTTAATAAGTGTATGATTAGGGGTGTTTAGACTCGGGGTTCATGTTAGGGTGTTAGGTGTAGACATAAATTTTATTTCCCCATAGGAATCAATGGGGCTGCATTAAGGAGTTTTACGCTGCTTTTTTTGGAGGTGTTAGACTTTTTTTCAGCCGGCTCTTCCCGTTGATTCCTATGGGGAAATCGTGCACAATCACATTACACCAGCTCACCGCTGACTTAAGCAGCGCTGGTATTGGAGTGCGGTAATGAGCAAAATTATGCTCAACGCTCACTTCTTGTCTTTTAACGACGGGTTTCTGAAAACTCATAATACCAGCGCTGCAGGTAAGTGAGCAGTGAGGGAAAACTGCTCGTTAGCACCGCACAGCCTCTAACGCAAAACTCGTAATCTGGGCCATAGACATTAACCTTTTCTGTTACCATGCTACTTTTATTTTCTATGCACTCTCCCCTTGCTTTGTGCATTGTGTAGCTATTCTGAACTCAGAACTTGTTAATGGATTAATATGTATCTATATTGTATTGAAAATGATGTACTATTACTATACATGTTGACTTCAGTATTTCATAAAATGAATGGAATGTCCTTTATATTCTAAATATATTATAAATATATTAAGTATATTAGTTTATAAGTACACTTGTAATTTGTAATTAGATTTGGTATATTAGGTATTTGTCTATGTCACTCTATGTTGCGTGTTGTTCGTTTATTGATATGCTTATATGGTCCTTTAATGCTGTTCTAAACACTGAATGCACTCCATTGGACCTAAATAAGACTTTGCACTGTTCACTTTTAGAAGTCAGCAATTTGAAAGCAGAGGCCGTTTTGATCAAATCAGCTGGATGTAGACGAGTAAGGTCGAATGACCAATAATAGGATCGTTGTTTTGTGTCACGCTATCACCCGGAAGAAGCTCCTTGCTGATATTGTAATGGAGCAAAACGCGCAAGAAGGCGCATTGGTGTGCAGCACATGATCCGTGGGATCCCCCATCTATACCTTGCCTTTTTATACTGACAGTATGAGAGTGAAGTGAGCCGTCCAGTGCTACCATCTAGCTGAAGGAGAGGTAGTATACCTAACATTCTTGAACGGTGAGTTAGCAGCTGGCTGATGCCGGTGGAGTTGGTGAGAACCAACAGCAGTCTGCTTTGTAATCTCCTTGTTCATGTTCATGTGGACACTTCATAACTGGTCATGGTAATGGAACTTTTATAATGAGCGTTGGTTTGCTTGCCTGGAATATCTGCCACTAACCTCTTACAGCTTTCTGCTTATGCATGCATAGTTTCATGCTGAACTGTTTATTACATATACATCTTCAATACTGAATTGGCAACTGTAATAGAACATTAACACTGAGTATCTTACTGCTTGCTTCAAACATTTTGACCACTAACATCTTATAAACAGCCTTTTACATCTATGCAGAACTGCTTATTATCCACTTTTTGCTGATATGTTTATGGTGCAGCATAGGTATTTTTTTAGCCGGCTATCTACGCTCTTTTTGTGAGGGGCCCAGGAGTTATTTGTTTGTCTTCATGTGTATAGTCACTTATTTATTTATGTGTATATATATGTTGTTTTTTATTTATTTATAATCACATAAAATTTATATTTTTGGCATATAACCCTAACTGTCTCTGTCATTCTTAATATAGATAGTGAGTGTGCTTTACCCCTGGCCTTTTGGATGTACCTTATTTTGGCACATCCACTCTTCCTAAATAACCCTTTTATATCGATACTTTCCAGGCTGCACCTCATTCATAAGATTTTATTCATAAGATTTTATTCCTGAATATTGTGTATTTTAGTTAAGCTAGCTTCCTTACCCCCCCTTTTTTTCTTTATAGACACATAAATAAAGCTAAGAAATAAGCATGTTAAACAGAGGAGAAAATGTAAGGCATGAAATACAGGTACTTTAAAAGCTTTAAGAGGCATATTAAGGCAAAATAGCTGACATATAGCTTCAATACATCCGTAAACAAGTCTATAGAATATAAAAAAATATACAATCTGGAAGGAAATTTTTGTATCTGGAGAAGGGGTAGCCATCTTGACTTCACAAGGTAGTGTAGAATTAGTGCAAGTAAAGAATAAAGACAAACAAGGTTTAAACTAAACTGACGTCAGCATGAATGGAAGAGAATATATGGAAAGGGTGAGGCCCGCTGAGGACTGTAGGGTTTATAGCTTTAGAATAAATATTAATTTAAGCACTTTTAAATGGTTTTATGTTCAGTTTAAGATTAAAATAACATGGTCCATAAATGTATAATTCCTTTCTAGGATGTCTCATTACCTTTTGTTTTTTTTTTAATGGGTTTTAAGGAAGTAAAGGTCTCTAGTTAGAAAAATATCTGGTTGAATAGTGTTTTCAGATGGAAAACCACTGACAAATTTTGTCAATGCAAGAGGCCTTTCCAATCCATTAGAAAAACTATTGTTTGTCAAGAAGTTTTGCACAGTGTTAAATGGAAATAAAACATAAATTCTGGAAAGTAGGTTTTCAAAATTCTAAGAAAAGCCTAATCTAATTATTTGATTTGTAAGTTCCCTTTTGAGATTTTTTCCCCCCTCTTAGAGCGTGGGACAAGCACAATTTTTTTATAAAAGCAAAAGGTGTTGCATATCCCTTTAACACAGTGCAAAGCTACTTGAAAATCAGACATCACAATATTTGGTAATTACAAACATTTACATAAACCGCTTAGTAAGCATTTGGGGTTGTAAATATTGATTTTTCATGATGCTAGAGTTTCTTACTTGATGTGCAAGAAATCATATACTGCAATCGATCACAAGCCTTTAGACTTATCTAATGATTTTCAACAGAAAAACATAATTTTTGTAGAGAAATCATTTGATACATATTTTAACCCCTTAATGACCACAGCACTTTTCCATTTTCTGTCCGTTTGGGACCAAGGCTATTTTTACATTTTTGCGGTGTTTGTGTTTAGCTGTAATTTTCATCTTACTCATTTACTGTACCCACACATATTATATACCGTTTTTCTCGCCATTAAATGGACTTTCTAAAGATACCATTATTTTCATCATATCTTATAATTTACTATAAAAAAAATTATAAAATATGAGGAAAAAATTGAAAAAAACACACTTTTTCTAACTTTGACCCCCAAAATCTGTTACACATCTACAACCACCAAAAAACACCCATGCTAAATAGTTTCTAAATTTTGTCCTGAGTTTAGAAATACCCAATGTTTACATCTTCTTTGCTTTTTTTGTAAGTTATAGGGCCATAAATACAAGTTGCACTTTGCTATTTCCAAACCATTATTTTTCAAAATTAGCGCTAGTTACATTAGAACACTAATATCTTTCAGGAATCTCTGAATATCCATTGACATGTATATAATTTTTTTTAGTAGACATCCCAAAGTATTGATCTAGGCCCATTTTGGTATATTTCATGCCACCATTTCACCGCCAAATGCGATTAAATACAAAAAATCGTTCACTTTTTTACAAATTTTTTCACAAACTTTTGGTTTCTCACTGAAATTATTTACAAACAGCTTGTGCAATTATGGCTTAAATGGTTGTAAATTCTTCTCTGGGATCCCCTTTGTTCAGAAATAGCAGACATATATGGCTTTGGCGTTGCTTTTTAGTAATTAGAAGGCTGCTAAATGCCACTGCGCACTACACGTATATTATGCCCAGCAGTGAAGGGGTTAATTATGGAGCATGTAGGGAGCTTCTAGGGTTAATTTTAGATTTAGTGTAGTGTAGTAGACAACCCCAAGTATTGATCTAGGCCCATTTTGGTATATTTCATGCCACCATTTCACCGCCAAATGCGATCAAATTAAAAAAAAACATTAAATTTTTCACAATTTTAGGTTTCTCACTGAAATCATTTACAAACAGCTTGTGCAATTATGGCACAAATGGTTGTAAATGCTTCTCTGGGATCCCCTTTGTTCAGAAATAGCAGACATATATGGCTTTGGCGTTGCTTTTTGGTAATTAGAAGGCCGCCAAATGCCGCTGCATTTCACACGTGTATTATGGCTAGCAGTGAAGGGGTTAATTATGTAGCTTGTAGGGAGCTTGCAGGGTTAATTTTAGCTTTAGTGTAGAGCTCAGCCTCCCACCTGAAACATGAGACCCCCTGATCTCTCCCAAACAGCTCTCTTCCCTCCCCCACCCCCCAATTGTCCCCGCCATCTTAAGTACTGGCAGAAACTCTGCCAGTACTAAAATAAAAGCTATATTTGGGTTTTTTTTTTTTTTTAGCATATTTACATATGCTGCTGTGTAGGATCCCCCCTTAGCCCCCAGCCTTACTGATCCCCCACCAAAGAGCTCTCTAACCCTCCCCCTCTGCCTTAATGGGCGCCATCTTGGGTACTGGCAGCTGTCTGCCAGTACCCAGTTTAGTGAATAATGTGCCTTTTTTTTAAAATAAAAACCCTTTTCTGCAGTGTAGCTTCCCCCCCCCCCCCAAGATCAACCCCCCACCCCTTCCACATCAATTAGCTGTTATTTACACTTTAATTCAAGTACTTTTTAAACTTGATTTTTCTGTAGTGTAGCGGTTCCCTCCCGCTCCCGCCCCGTGCACGCGCCCGCCCGCCGCCTCCCGTGCGCGCTCCCGCCCCTCCCGCCCCCGATCCCGCCCCCCTCCACTCCACTGGGTACATCGATGGCCGCCCACCCGCCTCCCAGACTTGCTCCCACCCACCAACGATACCGGCCACCGATGTCCGGTGCAGAGAGGGCCACAGAGTGGCTCTCTCTGCATCGGATGGCCAAGGGGGGTTATTGCAGGATGCCTCCATCTCGAGGCATCACTGCAATAACCGGAAAGCAGCTGGAAGCGAGCAGGATCGCTTCCAGCTGCTTTCCACACCGAGGACGTGCAGGGTACGTTCTCAGGCATTAACTGCCTTTTTTTTGAGGACGTACCCTGCACGTCCTCGGTCGTTAAGGGGTTAAAGGACCATGATCGATATATATATATATATATATATATATATATATATATATATATATACATACTATATATACCAATAACAGAATAAGCACTTACTGGTAGTGAGTCAACAAAACTCAAATTTATTTAACCCCTTAACGACCGAGGACGTGCAGGGTACGTCCTAAAAAAAAAGGCAGTTAACGCCTGAGGACGTACCCTGCACATCCTCGGTGTGGAAAGCAGCTGGAAGCGATCCTGCTCGCTTCCAGCTGCTTTCCGGTTATTGCAGTGATGCCTCGATATGGAGGCATCCTGCAATAACCTTTGTAAGCCATCCGGTGCAGAGAGAGCCACTCTGTGGCCCTCTCTGCACCGGAGATCGGTGGCTCACTGCGTTGGTGGGTGGGAGCCGGACCGGGAGGCGGGTGGCGGCCATCGATGGCCCTGGTGATGTGGAGGGGGGCGGGATCGTGGGCGGGGATGGCCGGTGGCGCGCACGGGCACGTGCACGGGAGGGTGGGGGCGGGCGCGTGCACGGGGAGGGAGCGGGTGGGAACCGCTACACTACAGAAAATGCTACAATAAAAAATGTTAATAAATGCCTAAAATTTAAAACAAAAAAACGATCAGCAAGGTGGTGGGGGTTTGTCTGTGTGGGGGGGAAGCTACACTACAGAAACCCCCCCCCCCCCCCCCCAAAAATAGCACTTTTTTTTTGCAAACTGGGTACTGGCAGACAGCTGCCAGTACCCAAGATGGCCCCCAATAAGGCAGAGGGGAGGGTTAGAGAGCGGTTTTGGGGGGATCAGGGAGGTTGGGGGCTAAGGGGGGATCCTACACAGTAGCATATGTAAATATGCTAAAAAAAATGTATTATTTTTTTTTAAAACCCTTTTATTTTAGTACTGGCAGACTTTCTGCCAGTACTTAAGATGGCGGGGACAATTGTGGGGTGGGGGAGGGAAGGGAGCTGTTTGGGAGGGATCAGGGGGTGGGATGTGTCAGGTGGGAGGCTGATCTCTACACTAAAGCTAAAATTAACCCTGCAAGCTCCCTGCAAACTCCCTAATTAACCCCTTCACTGCTAGCCATAATACACGTGTGAGGCGCAGCAGGATTTAGCGGCCTTCTAATTACCAGAAAGCAATGCCAAAGCCATATATGGCTGCTATTTCTGAACAAAGGGGATCCCAGAGAAGGATTTACAACCATTTGTGCCATAATTGCACAAGCTGTTTGTAAATGATTTCAGTGAGAAACCTAAAATTGTGAAAAATTTTACGTTTTTTTTAATTTGATCGCATTTGGCGGTGAAATGGTGGCATAAAATATACTAAAATGTGCCTAGATCAATACTTGGGGTTGTCTACTATACTACACTAAAGCTAAAATTAACCCTACAAGCTCCCTAAAAGCTCCCTAATTAACCCCTTAACTGCTGGGCATAATACACTTGTGGTGCGCAGTGGCATTTAGCGGCCTTCTAATTACCAAAAAGCAACGCCAAAGCCATATATGTCTGCTATTTCTGAACAAAGGGGATCCCAGAGAAGAATTTACAACAATTTATGCCATAATTGCACAAGTTGTTTGTAAATAATTTCAGTGAGAAACCGAATGTTTGTGAAAAAATGTATGAAAAAGTGAACAATTTTTTGTATTTGATCACATTTGGTGGTGAAATGGTGGTATGAAATATACCAAAATTGGCCTAGATCAATACTTTGGGATGTCTACTAAAAAAAATATATACATGTCAAGGGATATTCAGGGATTCCTGAAAGATACTAGTGTTCTAATGTAACTAGTGCTAATTTTGGAAAAAAGTGGTTTGGAAATAGCAAAGTGCTACTTGTATTTATGGCCCTATAACTTGCAAAAAAAGCAAAGAACATGTAAACATTGGGTATTTCTAAACTCAGGACAAAATATAGAAACTATTTAGCATGGGTGTTTTTGGTGGTTGTAGATGTGTAACAGATTTTGGGGGTCAAAGTTAGAAAAAGTGTGTTTTTTTCAATTTTTCCTCATATTTTATAATTTTTTTTATAGTAAATTATAAGATATGATGAAAATAATGGTATCTTTAGAAAGTCCATTTAGTGGCGAGAAAAACGGTATATAATATGTGTGGGTACAGTAAATGAGTAAGAAGAAAATTACAACTAAACACAAACACCGCAAAAATGTAAAAATAGCCTTGGTCCCAAACGGACAGAAAATGGAAAAGTGCTGTGGTCATTAAGGGGTTAAATTACATTTCAGGACTGCTAGTGCCCCTTCCTCTAACAAAAAGAAGGAAGCTAGCTGTTCCCAAATTTCACTTAAATAAATATGAGTTTTGTTGATTCAAGACCAGTGAGTATTTATTGGTGTCATAATGTCTACACCTTCTCGTGATATCTTCTGTGTGGAGGAGAGTGCTAAAGAGATGTCTCAAATTTCATCTTACAACAGAGACTCTTTTGCATGCAGATTTATTTGCAATAAATTGCTTAATTACTGATGTATATTATGCATAAATAAACAAATTGGGCATAATTTATCAAGCAGTTTAGGTACCCTTGTTCTACAGCATACAAAGAGAGAAGCGCTCTACCAGGAACAAACAACAGTTCATCATCTAGTTCTATGGCAATTTACTACCCAGGAGAAGCCTCTTTTTGACCAGTGTGCTCTTCACAAGAGGAAAATTTCCTGAAGTAAATCAGTCTGATCCCGCCATGTAAGGTCGGTCCAGCCCCAAAATACCAGGCAATTCTCCTCTGAACAAGGAACATGACATCCCCAGACGATCGTTTCGGCCTCCTACGGGCCTCGTCAGTGAGGTGCAGAAACAATCCTCCAAGCACACTGGGCAATGAGCCCACATCTGGTTTCCCCCATCACCCATAGGAAGACCCCCTAGGGTCATATTAACTTGCATACAAAGAGAGAAGCACTCTACCAGGAATGAACAACAGCTCATCAAGTAGGCTTTTCAAAGAGGAAAACTTTCCTGAAGTATATCAGTCTGATCCCACCAAGTCAGATGAGTCCAACCCTGAAATACCATGCAATTCTCTTCTGAACAAGGAGCATGACAACCCCAAACGATCGTTTCGGGCTCCTATGGGCCTCGTCAGTGAGGTGCAGCCACAATCCTCCAAGCACACTGGGCAAGAAGTCCAAGTCTGGTTTCCCCCATCACCCATAGGGAGACCTCCCTAGGGTCATATTAATTTGAAAACAAGGAGAGAAGCACTCTATCAAGACGAAAAAACAGCTCATCAGCTAGTTCTATGGCGATTTACCACCCAGGAGCAGCCTCTTTTAGACCAGTGTGCTTTTCACAGAGGAAAACTTTCCTGAAGTATACCAGTCTGATCCCGCCAAGTAAGTTAAGTCCAGCCCCAAAATACCAGGCAATTCTCCTCTGAACAAGGAACATGACAACCCCAGACGATTGATTAGTTCTTCTCTCTTTTTATTTACGTTTGTTCTACAGGCTTGCTCGAGTGAGACTACAAACTGTTATTCTGAGCATACAGAGCTGTGAGCCTGGATGTCCACATTTTCTCTCTCTGTGGGCACAATGAAATTCAAATGTAGCTGAAATTTATACATCAACCATTTAATATCTAGACAGTCATGTGACTCATCATTTAAAGAAAAGATACTCTGCTCCTTATACTGTGTGATAGTTTCATTTTGGTAGATAGGACTGTGCAGCTTCCTTGAAAAATCTATTTGAATTCTCTAGGGTAATAATTATTCAGTACTTTTAAACAGACATAGGATTTCTAGAGGGTCATGTTTCCTAATAAATTACATAATGCAAATCCAACCTATAACAATAACAACGACTCTGTACAATATTAGAAAATAGTAGTAAAAAGTAGAAAAATATATAGTAAAACAGGTACAAAAACACTCAATTTTGCAAGATTGAATTATTAGATTGGTATGACATAAATTTGGAAAATGTTATGTACACTTTGAATACAATAAATATGCACCTAGATTACGAGTTTTACGTTAGAGGCTGTGCGGTGCTAATGAGCAGTTAATGCTCACCGCTCACTTACAGACAGCGCTGGTATTACGGGTTTTTACAACCCAGACAAGAAGTGAGCATTGAGCAACATTTTGCTCCTTACCGCACTCCAATACCAGCGCTGCTTACGTTAGCGGTGAGCTGGTGTAACATGCTTGTGCACAATTTCCTCATAGGAATCAACGGGGAGAGCCGGCTGAAAAAAAGTCTAACACCTGCAAAAAAGCAGCTTAAAGCTCCTTAACGCAGCCCCATTGATTCCTATGGGAAAATAAAAGTTATGTCTACACCTAACACCCTAACATGAACCCCGAGTCTAAACACCCCTAATCTTACACTTATTATCCCCTAATCTGCCGCCCCCGACATCGTCGCAACCTACATTATATTATTAACCCCTAATTTGCCGCTCCAGACATCGCCGCCACCTACATTATACTTATGAACCCCTAATCTGCTTCCCCCAAGATCGCCGCCACCTACATTATATTTATTAACCCATAATCTGCCGCCCCCAACGTCGCTGCCACCTACCTACATTTATTAACCCCTAATCTGCTGCCCCCAACGTCGCCGCCACTATAATAAATATATTAACCCCTAAACCGCCACACTCCCACCTCGAAAACATTAGTTAAATATTATTAACCCCTTATCTGCCGGCCCTAACATCGATGCCACCTACCTACATTTATTAACCCCCTAATCTGCCGCCCCCAACGTCGCCACCACTATATTAAAGTTATTAACCCCTAAAAGTCTAACCCTAAACCTAACACCCCCTAACTTAAATATAACTTAAATAAATATAAATAAAATTTCTATCATTAACTAAATTATTCCTATTTAAAACTAAATACTTACCTATAAAATAAACACTAACGCCTAGATTTAGAGTTCTGCGGCCAAAGGGGTGCGTTAGCTACGCGTGCTTTTTTTCTCCCGCACCTTTTAAATACCGCTGGTATTTAGAGTTCACAGAATGGCTGGGTTTTCAGTGCGTTAGGCTCCAAAAAGGGAGCGTAGAGCATAATTTAACGCCACTGCAACTCTCGATACCAGCGGTGCTTACGGACGCGGACAGCTTAAAAAACGTGCTCGTGCACGATTACCCCATAGAAAACAATGGGGCTGTTTAAGCTGAAAAAAAACCTAACACCTGCAAAAAAGCCGCGTTCAGCTCCTAACGCAGCCCCACTGTTTTCTATGGAGAAACACTTCCTACGTCTGCACCTAACACCCTAACATGTACCCCGAGTCTACACACCCCTAACCTTACACTTATTAACCCCTAATCTGCTGCCCCTAACACCGCCGACCCCTATATTATATTAATTAACCCCTAATCTGCCCCCCACAACGTCGCCTCCACCTACCTACACTTATTAACCCCTAATCTGCCGAGCGGACCGCGCCGCTATTATAATAAAGTTATTAACCCCTAATCCGCCTCACTCCCGCCTCAATAACCCTATAATAAATAGTATTAACCCCTAATCTGCCCTCCCTAACATCGCTGACACCTAACTTCAAACATTAACCCCTAATCTGCCGACTGGAGCTCACCGCTATTCTAATAAATGTATTAACCCCTAAAGCTAATTCTAACCCTAACCCTAACACCCCCCTAAGTTAAATATAATTTTTATCTAACGAAATAAATTAACTATTATTAAATAACTTATTCCTATTTAAAGCTAAATACTTACCTGTAAAATAAACCCTAATATAGCTACAATATAAATTATAATTATATTGTAGCTATTTTAGGATTAATATTTATTTTACAGGCAACTTTGTAATTATATTAACCAGGTACAATAGCTATTAAATAGTTAATTTACCTGTAAAATAAAATTACCTGTAAAATAAATCCTAACCTAAGTTACAATTAAACCTAACACTACACTATCAATAAATTATTTAAATACAATACCTACAAATAACTACAATTAAATAAACTAACTAAAGTATAAAAAATAAAAAAGAACTAAGTTACAAAAAATAAAAAAATATTTACAAACATTAGAAAAATATTACAACAATTTTAAACTAATTACGCCTACTCTAAGCCCCCTAATAAAATTACAAAGACCCCCAAAATAAAAAAATGCCCTACCCTATTCTAAATTAAAAAAGTTCAAAGCTCTTTTACCATACCAGCCCTGAACAGGGCCCTTTGCGGGGCATGCCCCAAAGAATTCAGCTCTTTTGCCTGTAAAAAAACACATTCAATACCCCCCCCAACATTACAACCCACCATCCACATACCCCTAATCTAATCCAAACCCCCTTAAATAAACCTAACACTAAGCCCCTGAAGATCTTCCTACCTTATCTTCACCATACCAGGTTCAACGATCCGTCCTCGGAAGTCTTGATCCAAGACTCGGAAGTGTTGATCCAAGCCCAAGCGTGGGGCTGAAGAGTGACGTCTATCCTCGGGCTGAAGTCGGGATCCAAGCGGCGGCTGAAGAAATCCATCATCGGGCTGAAGTCGGAAGTCCATCATCGGGATGAAGTCTTCTATCAAGCCGCATCTTCAATCTTCTTTCTTCTGGAGCGGAGCGGAGCGGAGCCATCTTCTTTCCAACCGACGCGGATCCAACCTCTTCAACCGACGCCTACTCGCCGAATGACGGTTCCTTTAAATGACGTCATCCAAGATGGCGTCCCTCGAATTCCGATTGGCTGATAGGATTCTATCAGCCAATCGGAATTAAGGTAGGAAAATTCTGATTGGCTGATGGAATCAGCCAATCAGAATCAAGTTCAATCCGATTGGCTGATCCGATCAGCCAATCAGATTGAGCTCGCATTCTATTGGCTGTTCCGATCAGCCAATAGAATGCGAAGTCAATCTGATTGGCTGACCGGATCAGCCAATCGTATTGAACTTGATTATGATTCCATCAGACAATCAGAATTTTCCTACCTTAATTCCGATTGGCTGATAGAATCCTATCAGCCAATCGGAATTCGAGGGACGCTATCTTGGATGACGTCCCTTAAAGGAACCATCATTCTTCAGTTGGACGTCGCAGGAAGAAGATTGATCCGCACTGGAGGTCTTCACGATGGAGCCGTTCCTCATCGGATGAAGATAGAAGATGCCGCTTGGATCAAGATGGTTGTCGGTCTGGATCGCCTCTTCTTCCCAGATAGGATGAAGACTTTGGAGCCTCTTCTGGACCTCTTCAGCCGCAGGATTATGGATCGCCAGCCCCCGCTTGGGTTGGATGAAGATTTCGGAGCTAGGACCGATCGGTGATACCTGGCGAGGTGAAGATAAGGTAGGAAGATCTTCAGGGGCTTAGTGTTAGGTTTATTTAAGGGGGGTTTGGGTTAGATTAGGGGTATGTGGGTGGTGGGTTGTAATGTTGGGGGGGTATTGTATGTGTTTTTTTTACAGGCAAAAGAGCTGAATTCTTTGGGGCATGCCCCGCAAAGGGCCCTGTTCAGGGCTGGTAAGGTAAAAGAGCTTTGAACTTTTTTAATTTAGAATAGGGTAGGGCATTTTTTTTATTTTGGAGGGCTTTGTTATTTTATTAGGGGTCTTAGAGTAGGTGTAATTAGTTTAAAATTGTTGTAATATTTTTCTAATGTTTGTAAAAAAAAAATATTTTTTGTAACTTAGTTCTTTTTTATTTTTTGTACTTTAGTTTATTTCATTGTATTTATTTGTAGATATTGTATTTAATTAATTTATTGATAGTGTAGTGTTAGGTTTAATTGTAGATAATTGTAGGTATTTTATTTAATTAATGTATTGATAGTGTAGTGTTAGGTTTAATTGTAACTTAGGTTAGGATTTATTTTACAGGTAATTTTGTAATTATTTTAACTATTTTAGCTATTAAATAGTTCTTAACTATTTAATAGCTATTGTACCTGGTTAAAATAAATACAAAGTTACCTGTAAAATAAATATAAATCCTAAAATAGCTATAATATAATTATAATTTATATTGTAGCTATATTAGGGTTTATTTTACAGGTAAGTATTTAGCTTTAAATAGGAATAATTTATTTAATGAGAGTTAATTTATTTCGTTAGATGAAAATTATATTTAACTTAGGGGGGTGTTAGGGTTAGACTTAGCTTTAGGGGTTAATACATTTATTACAGTAGCGGCGAGATTTGGTCGGCAGATTAGGGGTTAATAATTGAAGTTAGGTGCCGGTGATGTTAGGGAGGGCAGATTAGGGGTTAATACTATTTATTATAGGGTTATTGAGGCGGGAGTGAGGCGGATTAGGGGTTAATAACTTTATTATAGTAGCGGTGCGGTCCGCTCAGCAGATTAGGGGTTAATAAGTGTAGGCAGGTGGAGGCGACATTGAGGGGGGCAGATTAGGGGTTAATAAATATAATATAGGGGTCGGCGGTGTTAGGGGCAGCAGATTAGGGGTACATAGGGATAACGTAGTTGGCGGCAGTGTACGGAGCGGAAGATTAGGGGTTAAAAAATTTAAATATAGTGGCGGCGATGTGGGGGGACCTCGGTTTTGGGGTACATAGGTAGTTTATGGGTGTTAGTGTACTTTAGAGCACAGTAGTTAAGAGCTTTATAAACCGGCGTTAGCCCAGAAAGCTCTTAACTACTGACTTTTTTCTGCGGCTGGAGTGTTGTCATTAGATTTCTAACGCTCACTTCAGGCACGACTCTAAATACCGGCGTTAGAAAGATCCCATTGAAAAGATAGGATACGCAAATGACGTAAGGGGATCTGTGGTATGGAAAAGTCGCGGCTGCAAAGTGAGCGTTAGACCCTTTAATGACTGACTCTAAATACCGGCGGTAGCCCAAAACCAGCGTTAGGAGCCTCTAACGCTGGTTTTGACGGCTACCGCCCAACTCTAAATCTAGGCCTAAGCTAGCTATAATATAACTAATAGTTACATTGTATCTAGCTTAGGGTTTATTTTTATTTTACAGGCAAGTTTGTATTTTATTTTAACTAGGTACAATAGTTATTAAATAGTTATTAACTATTTAATAACTACCTAGTTAAAATAAATACAATAGTACCTGTAAAATAAAACCTAACCTAAGTTACAATTACACCTAACACTACACTATAATTAAATTATTTCCCTAAATTAAATACAATTAAATACAATTAAATTAAATTATCTAAAGTACAAAAACAAACACTAAATTACAGAAAATAATAAACAAATTACAAGATTTTTAAAATAATTACACCTAATCTAATCCCCCTAACAAAATAAAAAAGCCCCCCAAATAAAAAAGCCCTACCCTACACTAAATTACAAATAGCCCTTAAAAGGGCCTTTTGCTGGGCATTGCCCCAAAGTTATCAGCTCTTTTACCTGTAAAAAAAAAAGTACAAATCCCCCCCCAACATTAAAACCCACCACCCACACAACCAACCCTACTCTAAAACCCACCCAATACCCCCTTGAAGATCATCTTACCGGGAGAAGTCTTCATCCAACCGGGCCGAAGTCCTCAACGAAGCCGGGAGAAGTCTTCATCCAAGCCGGGGGCGAAGTGGTCCTCCAGACGGGCAAAAGTCTTCATCCAGACAGCATCTTCTATCTTCATCCATCTGGCGCGGAGCAGGTCCATCTTCAAGACATCCGACGCGGAGCATCCTCTTCAATCGACGGCTAACACAGAATGAAGTTACCTTTAAGTGATGTCATCCAAGATGGCGTCCCTTCAATTCCGAATTCTATCAGCCAATCGGAATTAAGGTAGAAGTTGAAGTTCAATCCTATTGGCTGAACCAATCAGCCAATAGAATGCAAGCTCAATCCTATTGGCTGATTGGATCAGCCAATAGGATTGAACTTCAATCCTATTGGCTGATTGCATCAGCCAATAGGATTTTTTCTACCTTAATTCCGATTGGCTGATAGAATTCTATCAGCCAATCGGAATTGAAGGGACGCCATCTGTGTTAGCCGTCGATTGAAGAGGATGCTCCGTGTCGGATGTCTTGAAGATGGACCCGCTCCGCGCCGGATGGATGAAGATAGAAGATGCCGTCTGGATGAAGACTTCTGCCCGTCTGGAGGTTCACTTCGCCCGACTTGGATGAAGACTTCTCCGGGCTTCGTTGAGGACTTCGACCCGGTTGGATGAAGACTCCTGCCGGTAAGGTGATCTTCAAGGGGTTAGTGCTAGGTTTTTTTAAGGGGGTATTGGGTGAGTTTTAGAGTAGGGTTGGTTGTGTGGGTGGTGGGTTTTAATGTTGGGGGATTTGTATTTTTTTTTTTACAGGTAAAAGAGCTGATTACTTTGGGGCAATGCCCCGCAAAAGGCCCTTTTAAAGGCTATTTGTAATTTAGTGTAGAGTAGGGCTTTTTTTATTTTGGGGGGGCTTTTTTATTTTGTTATGGGGATTAGATTAGGTGTAATTAGTTTAAAAATATTGTAATTTTTTTATTATTTTCTGTAATTTAGTGTTTGTTTTTTTGTACTTTAGATAATTTAATTTAATTGTATTTAATTTAGGGAAATAATTTAATTGTAGTGTAGTCTTAGGTATAATTGTAACTTAGGTTAGGTTTTATTTTACAGGTACTTTTTTTATTTATTTTAACTATGTAGTTCGTAAATAGTTAATAACTATTTAATAACTATTGTACCTAGTTAAAATAAATACAAACTTGCCTTTAAAATAAAAATAAACCCTAAGCTAGATACAATATAACTATTAGTTATATTGTAGCTAGCTTAGGGTTTATTTTATAGGTAAGTATTTAGTTCTAAATAGGAATAATTTAGTTAATGATACTAATTTTATTTATATTTATTTAAATTATATTTATGTTAGGGGGTGTTAGGGTTAGACTTCGGTTTGGGGGTAATAACTTTAATATAGTGGCGGCAACGTTGGGGCCGGCAGATTAGGGGTTAATAATATTTAACTAATGTTTGCAATGCGGGAGTGCGGCGGTTTAGGGGTTAATATATTTATTATAGTGGTGGCAATGTCCAGTTCGGCAGATTTGGGGTTAAAAAATTGATTTTAGTGTTTGCAATGTTGGGGGGGGGCCTCGGTTTAGGGGTTAATAGGTAGTTTATGGGTGTTAGTGTACTTTTTAGCACTTTAGTTAAGAGTTTTATGCTATGGTGTTGTAGTGTAAAACTCCTAACTACTGACTTTAAAATGCGGTACCAGTGTTGACAGGAGAGGTTCTACCGCTCACTTTTTGGCAGACTCGTATTACCAGCGCTATCCAAGTCCCATTGTACACCTGTACCTTCAAGACTCGTAATACCAGAGGGCATTAAAAAGCAGCGTTGGGACGGCCCAACGCTGCTTTTTAAGCCTAACGCACAACTCGTAATCTAGCCGATGGACTTTTAATTGCACCAAAATAAAGTCTGCAAATCTTTCTATATTGATAGTGATACCTCTTAAATTATAAAGGTCTCTCTTATGCTGTACCATTTTTAAACAGCCAAATGATATCTAGAGGACTCACTAGGGCCGATTTATCAAATGTTTGGCGGACATGATCCTCTGTAGCGGATTATATCTGCCAGACATCGATAAATGCCGACAGCATACACTGTCGGCATTTATCATTGCGCATGCATTCCTTGTGAAATGCTTGTGCAATGCCGCCCCCTGCACATTTGCGGACATTCGGCCGCTAGCAGGGGGGTGTCAATCAACCCAATCAAAGGTGATAGGGCGGATTGCTGTCTGCCACCTCGGAGGTAGTGGACAAGTTAAGGAGCAGTGGTCTTAAGACTGCTGCTTCTTAAATTTTGTTTACAGCGAGCCTGAAGGCTCGAGCAGAAACAGAGGCATTGGGGCCGATGCGGGGCTTGTTAAATCGGCCCCTTTGGCTCTTCTTTTTAGAAGTCTAATGGATTTATGGATTAATGTTTTTTCATGTATAATACAATTCCCCTATCCCTTTTAAAACTCTATGCCTAGTGTATAAATGGGTGTAATGTGTGTGAAACATTTACATTAACATCACATATTGGGAGTGAAGTGACCCCTCAGTTTAGAAAAGGAGCTGAGTAAAGGGTCCTTTATTAACTTAGTACTCTCCATTTTCCTCATGGAAACCCATGGTTTTATGGAGCTGTCCTTATCAGCAAGTGAGCAATGAACACATAGTTATGAGTTATGCACCACTATTTTCTCATGTATAATATAGGTATATGTGCGTTTGGCATAATACTATTAAATAAATTCTGTAATAATAAATGACCATGGTAAGTTAGTTTAGGGGATAACCTCTGGTTAATTTAACAAGATAGATTTTGAGCATGTATTTACTGATAGTTCTGTACAAGAAGCTAATTAAAAACAGCATATGCCACTAAGACCATTACTCTAATAGATTTTCCATTAGAAGTATTGAGATACTGAACCACAATCATCTGCCACCTCTATAGTTTTAGACACAAAGGTGCAACCTGCAATATCTCAAACTCCACTGGAGCTGCAACGTTTTAAAAAGTAAATGTCTGCCTTCCTTTTGATTTCTCTGATTGGTAAAACATTACACAATTATAGGATACAAGTTTTCATCTTTTATTGATATTAGCAGTAAGAGCTACATGATAAAAATAGAAGCAATTATTTGCACCCAAATTAAAAAAACATTTTAGAATCTGGAATATAATTCAAGATTTTCATGGATAGTCTTTAATGAATATATGAAATGTGAACATAAATACATAAAGTGTAGACCACTCGCAGTTAATGTCAACAGGAAATGTAGACACACAAAGTGAAAAAAAAAATACAAATTAATATTAACAAGCAGAAATCACATAAAGCCTAAACTGCCATTTTAACTGAAGCAGGATTTACTGCAGCCCCTAAATCAGTCATTGAGACCCCAAGCTTCCAAGTAAACAAGTTCAAAATTGTTATAGCATTGAATCTCATAATAATCCTAATTTAATTTGCATAGATGGTTTTGGTAAATGTTGCTAACTAAGGAATCGATTTTATGAGGATTTTTATTAATAAGTTATGTGATGAGCTTTCCAAATGGAATACACTCTGGCACTACATCAATTCATTCTGGCTATAGCTGTGTTAGGATATATTGCTTGTCTGCTGTGTTCTTTGTCAATGTGAAAGGAATGCAAAAAAATATAAGGACTGTGATTCTGATCTCTCAATCAGGGCACTGCAGCTTCATACTTACAAAGTCATTCAACCATTTTTAAGAGGACAAATATCATTACAGGGTTATACACATCTGCTGCTGGATAGGGGTCTCCCATTCACCACTAGATTACAAGTGGTGAGCTAACTTTTTGGCTTTTTGCAAGCGTCGGAAATAGCGCACGTATTCCAAGTTGAAAATAAACGCCTTCGATTGCAATTTGTGGTCGTCGGGTTAATATGACTGAATAACTCACGTAAAGGGTAGTGAGTTAAAAAAAAAGTTGCACTAAACACAAAATAAATACATTTAAAAGTACAGTTATGCTCAGATAAACACTATCTGATAAAATATACTTAAAAAAAAATGTTAAAATGTTATAAGGATTCAAATATACAGTATATAGTATAAGGTGTTTGACAAAAAAGGGCTCTTACATATATATACATACATGTATGTTTACATATGTGTATATATATATACTGTATATATATATATATATATATATATATATATATATATATATATACTGTATATATATTTATATATATATATATATATATATATATATATATATATATATATATATATATGAAATTGGAGACCTTTCCTGTAAAATACCTCAAAACATTAAAACATATATTTATTAATCTTTAATAATATTTTGAACTTTGTATATACTGTACATATTTTACATTCCAATGTTCTTCATTTAGGGGAATATGTCATATGTATTTAAACCTGTATATGTATAAATTCATATGCATATACAGGTATAGATATTTATTTTACAAAATAATAATTTTATATATATATATATATATATATATATATATATATTCAAATAAAAAGATGCACTCTCAGGAATTTCAGACATTTCTGAAATTCATGAGAGTGCATCCTTTTATTTGAATAATCATTCAATTTTTGCACCAGGGTAGCTGTCTCCAGGAGGGTGGATCTGTTACAAATTGGGTTTAGCAATGTAGGTCTATCACGGTGTTGGGTTAGCACACTCGAAGACAGTTTGTGTGTTATGTAAATATTAAATATAAAAATAATGTAAAAAATATTAATAAATGTTCTATTATAGATGTTCTAAAAAATGCATATGTATTCTAATGATTTTTTAAATTTTTTTGAATAAATAATTACTATTAATATTTTTACATTACTTTTGATATATAATATTTACGTACGCGCCTTAAGATAACTGTCTTCAAGTGCGCTAACCCAACACCGTGTTAGACCTACAATGCTAAACCCGAATCACGGTTCACATATTTTACATTCCAATTTTCTTCACATAGAAATAAATGTAATATTTATAATTTTATATTTATTTCTATTTGTTTTTTAATAATTTTTAAACATATATCTATATAAATATATATGCAGGTATAGGTATATATACAGATGTATATAGAAATATATATTGAAATGTGCAATATTAATTGCTCAGTTCGGGTTGTATGTATTGGGTTCTTGTAAAGCACAGGTAATCACCCATAAGGGTCTCAAGGCGCTGCTCATTTTATCGACCTCGGAAGGATGTAAGGCTGAGTGGACCTCGCCGGGAATCGAACCTGCAACCCTTGGGTTACTACAGAGTTACCTGTGCCTTAGCATGCTGAGCTATCTGTCCGCAAGTATAGGTGTTAGTTGTTTATTAAGGTTTGCACACGCCATTGAAGTCTATGGGGAGAATAGTTATCTGAAGGTAACTTTTTGCGCGCGTCGGGTTTTAACACCTGCTCAACCTTTTTATTTTCAACTTGTAATACGAGCACTAACAGACATAAGTTAACTTTTAGCGAAGTTAATGCTCGAGCGGGGGGCGCTAAATAGCATGCCACTTGTAATCTAGTCCCAACTGGAGACATAAGTTAACTTTTAGCGAAGTTAACGCTTGAGCGGTGGGGGCGCTAAATAGCACGCCACTTGTAATCTAGTCCCAACTGTATATAAATGTACAGCTTTTGAGGAATTGAAATTGTAAGCCACATGAATGCAAACATATACTGATAAATTAAAAAAAATATATATATTTCAAGATCTTCTGTATTATAATGTATTTCACTAAAAAGATAGAATAGGCTATGAGTAATTTCTACACATTTAGTAAAGCTTATCAAATGATTCATCTACAAAACTACCCATTTAAATAAATTGTGAATTTTGAAAAATCCTTAGATAACCTTTTTTAAATGACTGTGAAGAACCCCAATGTATGGAGGCTGCAAAGTTTTGTGATCAAAGTGCTTCATGGGTGATTAAATTCAAAACTGAAACATTTCTGCTAGGTTCTCAAAACATTTTGAGGTGTGTTATTGTACCAAATATAAAGTGGCTTGTTCTATCTCAGCTGAAATAGACCATTTTCTGAAAATAGCTGTTATTTTCAAGAAGTCATCTATTATAGCAACTTAATCCAGCACAAGTCAATTCAAGTTTTTTTTTTTTTTTAATTCACTAATACCAAGCTTTAGTAGTGATATTTATCAACTACAGGTGTCAATTTATTCATTTACTTTTATTTATTAGGCCAGATTCGACAGGAAGAACCAATACAATTTAATAATACTAAAAAGAACGCACACTCAACCTGCAACATTTCTAGCCATATTTTGACAATAAAATATGTTATACAATAAAATACAACAAAAGTGAAGTAATTTCATTTTATTTTTAATTTATATTTTATTATTATTTTTTAATTTGAATATTATTATTGTATTATTGCATTTTTCATACAATATTATATTTAATTTGATACATGTATTTGGATTTTAAAGGGATATTAAACAATATGAGATTGTAATATAAAATGCTTCATTATGTGTAGTTAAAAAACACTTTGCAATATACTTTTATTATTTATGTTATCCCCTTTTCCTGTAATGTAACTCTAAAAATGTTTGGTTTTCTAAATTTCACTGAGTTTCTATAAAGTAATGGGTGCTGCCATGTTTTAACTTAAAGGGACACTAAACCTACAATTTTTCTTTCAGATAAAGAATACAATTTTAAACAACATTCCAATTTACTTCTATTATCTAATTTGCTTCATTATTTAGATATCCTTTGCTGAAGAAATAGCAATGCACATGGATGAGCCAATCACACGAGGCATCTATGTGCATCCACCAATCAGCAACTACTAAGCCTATCCAGATATGCTTTTTTTGCAAAGGATATCAAGAAAATAATGCAACATAGATAATAGAAGTAAATTAGAATGTTGTTTAAAATTACATTCTCTTGGTGGTTCCGGTGGAGGAGGAGCTCGACAGGTGTTGCTCAGCTTGCACCTCCAGTCCCACAGCTTTTGGCGGAGAAACCCCTTGCGCCTTGCCTCAACCCTTGAGGCTGCTTTCTTTGGATAGACAATAGAATTGCCTCTGGAACCACTACCAGTGGCCTGTCATCCCACTGGATATATTTGTTATCACCTGCCAGAATGTATTCCAGTATACCTACAGACTATCTAACCTAAATAAAGCGAGATTCTAAATACCGGCTTTTCCTACTCCCCCCGAGGTGACCTGCCTTCTGGTTTGGACCCCCCTCCCCGGGTCTGCCCCCCGCTCCCCCAGTTCATACACTTCCAAGGCTCGAATCCATCAGGACCATTCATAGCCTCACCTGCTGCATCGTCCGGAAGTGATCTTCCCCGGTTGGCTGGGCCCGTTGAACGGTGGCTGCCCTGCCCCCTCCCCCACCGGTGCTGCGTGGGAGGGAGACGGGTTCAACCTCGCTTGTTGGCATCCTGCTGGAGGTTCCTCCTTTGCCGACGTGGGCTCCCAGTGAAGCGCTGCTCTCTCCCCTCCCACCGTTGTTGCGTGAGGGGAGCTACAAGCTGATACATACCGCAGCGGAGCAGGAGCTCCTGAAGAAAATCTGCCTTTCTGACTGACTCCCCTTGGCGGGGGTCTGGACCAAGACGGCGGGAGCGGTGAGTGGCTAGACTACGGGAGCAGGGGTGAGTTTTGCCATATTACCTATGGTCTTAGATTCATACTCCACTAAGGGGGAAAATAGAGTCTTATATCCTGACTGGAAGTCTAAACTTGGAAACACAGGTCTCAAGGTTGTTAGATGCTGGCCTGGAGCCCCATTGTTAGTTATACACAGAAGGGGTAAAATTCAACACTATTAACTAACAGGGGACTTCAAAGAAAAATAAGACTGTTTTCCTTTTTGAGAATATAAACTGAAAAGCTGCTTCTAGCGCCGGAAAAACTCTTTCCCTATTACTAAAAAATCCTGTGTCAGTATAAATCTATTTCTTGATACTGGAGTTGGGCTTCCAGCAATTAAACAACCCGCTTTCAGGAAAAGGAGAAGGGGGAGAGAGAATAAGGAAAAGTATATCAAGAACGTTGTCTCTTTTTTTTTCCTGAGACTGCTCCTTCTTCATTGTTGGCGTTACAATCTCTCCTACAATATGACTATGTAAAAAGACCCCTGTACATATCCCTGGTCATTAAAGATGTCAAGAAGGCCCTAAGTCCTAATATCAACACCAAAAGTATTGAAAGGGGCAAGCACATTTAAATAGTAGATTTATAAGCTGCAGCATCTCCCCTTTTTTGTGTTTGTTCTGGACTATTATGTATAAGATGTTTTTTTCTGTTATAATATTTACAGACCTATCAATAACCACTTACTTTATATAGTTGCAGATCTGTTGTAAAATTACTTGACACACTGAGCTTAGTGTTCTAGGTTTGTTTCTGATCATATACAAGAGATCTTTGCAGGTTATCTTTCTCTGTTCTTGCTGGGTTACAAAGTCTATGTATTTTGGATCTCTAAAACTTATCACTGCAATTGATATGAAAAGGGTCTGGGGGATTTAGTCCTGGCTGTATATGGTATAGTTTATCACAACAAGCCCATTTATTGTTAAGCAGGTTAAAAGCTATAACTTCCTCTTCTGAGTCTAAAGAGAAGAGTGACTGTTGAAAAATTGTACCATAAGCTATGACCCATTAGTCACTAAAACTTCTCTACATTATCAAGGTTCTGGGTCTAATCTCAAAAATTTAAACATAAAAAAATCAAACGATATGGGTAAAAATGCTGGAACTTTTTTTTTGTTAGATAATCAGTACTGATTTAAGAATTGACTTTGCTGTTTTTCCTGTCCTGATCTCTTTTCATATTCAGACCTTGCTTGGGAGGTTAGAAAAACATAGAATAAGTTATTAAACTTTTTTTAGGCTAATATAACCAGATATAGCCATTAACAAAAACTAGGTATCTTATTTAAAACTAAAGGTGCAAACATTTAACTAGTCTCAGGAAGCTATACATAGTCTTTCTTTGGTTTAATGTATAATTTTCTAAAGAAGTAAACTTATTGGCAGTTTCAATTTACAGACGCAATTGTTCTAAAACCAAGATACCTGTTAAAGTAATCTAGTATCAACTTGGGTAAAACTCGAATGTATCAAAATGTCGCCTTCTTATTGTTAGTAAAAGTGAAAGGAGCTTGGCGCATTTTTCTAATCTATTTTCTTACTCCTTGCACCTAATGTGTCTGTGTCCTAATTTTAGAAATTTGAAATTAAGTTGGTTGCTTCCGGAACTTAATCTGATATAATCAAGAGAAGGGAGAAAGAGTAAAAAAAGAAAAAACCTTTCTATACTCCTATTACCCTTAAAAAATAGAATATTGGGGTACACTAGTAACTAGGTTCTTTAGCCTCAAATCAATATCTTATAAAAAGAAAAAAAAAAAAGTAGATCTTACTTCACTTTTCTGGAGAAAGGTATATCCTTTTAAACACCATAGCTGGAAGAGTTCACAGAATAGGCTCTCCACGCCTAGACAGTAATAATATCAGGGACACCCTCTCCCCCGAAAGAATAACTGCCAACCCTGGTTAAACTAGGATTGGTGGTTAATTCTAATAGAGGGCAAATATCATTGTAAATTAAATACTAGAAAAAAAGAAAAGGAAGGGGAAAAACTGTGACTTGGATCCAGGGGATTTGGAGAGAAATACTCCTTGTTACCACCATAATTTTTTTTTCTCTCACTGCTCACTATAAATTATAATTAGCAATTTTATGCTTTCTTGTCTTGCACATACTATAATCTAACTAACTTCTTTATTCACTCAACGGGCCTTGTGCCCCTTGCACTGCTGGACTCTCAGAGCCCCTAGACACTCCCCCCACCTCCTCACTTTCCCTTCACTGGCACAGCTTCACTTCCCCTCACAACCAATTTGTTACCCACAAATTCACTCCCCCCCCTTTTTTTTTTTTTTTTTTTTGTATGTGTGGCACTTGATTTTCACTCACATCCACGTGGTACATGGACAAATTCCTTTCTAACTCCCCAAAAATTCCTTCCCCAAATATGACAGGAAGGCACAAAGACAGGAAATTAAAGAGTGTGCTGGACTCAGCCACTGAACAAATAAACCCTATTAATGTGACAGTACTGCCAGAAAATCTTAATATGCAGACATTGGTGACTAATATCACGGAGGCACTTGCCCCTAAATTTGAATTACTTAAAACTGATATTAAGCTAGATATCTCCTCTTTAACTCAAGAAGTGAGGCAGTTCTCGGGTAGACTGCAAGAAGTAGAACAGAGGGTCTCGGACCTAGAAGACCAAGCAACCACACATAGTACCAAAATTGAGACCTCAGCTAAAACAATACAAAAATTGATGGACAGGGTAGAGGACCTCGAAAACCGTTCTAGACGGAATAACTTAAGAATAATAGGTCTCCCTGAAAATAAAAAATTTGAAAACCTTGATACTTTTATATCTCATACACTTACTAAAGCTCTAAAAATCCCTTCTACACACCCACTGATTATAGTTGAAAGAGCCCACAGATTAGGTCCTCCACGATCTGACAGCAACAACAGCAGTAGACCCCGGCCTATAATTGTAAGATTACTTAACTACAAAGATAAAGATCTTCTACTGCAGTATTATCGGAAGAACCAACCAATTACAATAGAGGATAGTAGAATTTTGATTTTCCAGGACTTTGCGGCAGACACAGCCTTAAAGAGAAGAGAGTTGGCCCCAATTTGTTCTAAATTTATTCAACAAGGGTGTAGGGCGGCCCTTATCTATCCCTCAAAATTGAAAGTGGTAATAAGGGGGACAACACATATTATTGAAGATCCTCAAATTGCGGAGAATCTTTTTAAGACCCTAGATACATAAATATAGTCTACAACTTACCAGTTTTGTTAGGCAGATTATGGTGAAGGCGACTACAAACACGGGGAATTGGACTCCCCCCATCCCTCTCAATTCCCCCCCCTTTTTCTTTTTTTTTTTTTCCTTCTCTTTTTTCTTTTCCTTCCTCCCGGCCGGCTCTCTCATTCCTCCCATTTCCCAATGTTACTTATCCCCCCCATACTTAGAGAAATATGACGTATAAACCTGATAATTTTAAAATTGTATCCTGGAATGTAGGAGGAATTTCCTCCCCCATTAAACGTAAAGCAATCTTATCACATTTACGGAAAGCTCAGACAGATATTGCTCTAATACAGGAAACTCATTTAAGCTTAGAGGAGTCATTAAAATTAAAATCATCCTGGGTAAAAGAAGTCTATGCAGCACCGAGTCTAGGGAAGAAAAGGGGAGTCGCACTACTTATAGGCAAAAAAATCCAAGCAGAGATTTTTCACTCTGAGGCCGATCCCGGGGGGAGGTATGTTATAGTTAAAGTGAAAATAGGTCAGGCAAAATATACAATTTGTAATGTCTACGGCCCGAATAAGACTGACCCTGAATTCTGGGACTTATTACAATCGAGACTCCTCTCTTCTGTGGAAGGCCACCTAATTTTGGGGGGGGACTTTAATATGGCCCCCCAATGTCCTATAGATAGACTCAGAAAAGACACTAAACAATTGAAACAGAAGAAGGATAATCTTGACTTTAAATTGATTAAAAAGATTAAACAGATTCTCTCCTTGCGAGATATTTGGAGATATCAGAACCCTGACATCCAAGATTTTACCTGCCTATCCAAGGCTCACAAAACCTTATCCAGGATCGATTTATTTTTGATTAGTGATCACATGAGTTCCACAAAGATTAAATCTGAGATAATGCCAATTTTCTTGTCGGACCATGGGCCCGTTTCTCTTGAATTTAACCTGGTACAATCTAGACCAAAGACCTTGCGATTCTTTTTTCCTTATTATCTTTTTGATGACAGATGGAAGAGGCGCCTCATGGGACAAGTATCGTTTGAGGCAGCAAAGGGACACACATAAGCAGCGGACCCCCCACACAGAGTGTTACTCACAAGAGCGGCGGTACAAACGTGTACCCAGACAGGCAGGACGGAACCAAAAGTCGCCCGTCAGACAGGCGTAAGCTCGGTACGCTAGGCAAACGTCACTCAGCAAGCAGCGTCAGAGTAAACCCAGCAGGGGAACCAATAGAGTCGAAGGGTCTTGAGGGAACGTTTTCCAGCAACAGCTGCACAGGACATAAATGGGAGGGGAACAAAGAGACTGCTCTTTGTTCCCCTCCCATTTATGTCCTGTGCAGCTGTTGCTGGAAAACGTTCCCTCAAGACCCTTCGACTCTATTGGTTCCCCTGCTGGGTTTACTCTGACGCTGCTTGCTGAGTGACGTTTGCCTAGCGTACCGAGCTTACGCCTGTCTGACGGGCGACTTTTGGTTCCGTCCTGCCTGTCTGGGTACACGTTTGTACCGCCGCTCTTGTGAGTAACACTCTGTGTGGGGGGTCCGCTGCTTATGTGTGTCCCTTTGCTGCCTCAAACGATACTTGTCCCATGAGGCGCCTCTTCCATCTGTCATCCACAGGTTCCCGTTGTCCACTCACCATTTCTGAGAGAGCTGCCTGGATTGCTGTTTGCCGAATCCGCCATCTGCCACATGCTGTGATCATTTGCGCACTTCTATAGAGACTCTGTGTGCTATCTCGGTTCTCTTTAATCTAGCAGTTATTATCTTTTTACTGATCTGAAATTTAAACAGTGGCTCAGGAATAAATTCAAGGATTATGCTCAACTTAACATTAACTATGTGGACCGCACAGATATCTTCTGGGAAACTGCTAAGGCAGTCCTCAGAGGAGAAATAATCGCATATTCCATTATTCAAAATAAAAAAAAAAAAGCAAGAGAAAAGGAAGTCTATAATTCTTTGACTAACGCCTATAACACCTATTTATTGGAAAGAACTCCCCTAAACTGGGCAAGGTACATACAAACTAAAGCTGCAAGAGATACCTTTTATTTAACTCAGGAAACATATAAAGAGCTTAGATTGCAAGCTAAACTGCATAAATTTGGTAATAAGTCTGGTAAAATGTTATCTAAATTAATCAAAAGCGAGAACAAAAAATCCAATATCGACAAAATCCAACATAATGAGAAATATCTCTCTAACTCTGATGAAATAACAAATACGTTCCACCAATACTTTCAACAACTTTACACCAATACGGAGTTTGACATAGACAAAGCGACCGAATTCTATAGTAAAATTATCTTCCCTATGGTTACCTCTGAAGAGGCCGCTAGACTCAATGCTCCCATTACGCCGGAAGAAATTGAAAAAACAATCTCTAAACTTTCCTTGAACAAGACAGCTGGACCGGATGGATTGCCCAATGAATTTTATAAAATCTTATCTTCAGAGATAGTTTCTTACTTAGCTAATCTTTATAATGATATCTTTATTCATCACAAACAGCCTACGTCTTCTTTCGCGTCCTCTCTAACCACTCTGATTTTAAAAGAGGGGAAGGACCCTACATGCAAGGAGTCTTACAGACCAATTGCATTGTTAAACTCAGATTATAAAATCCTCTCCTCCATTTTAGCAATGAGACTTCAGTCTATTCTATCTGCAGTAATCCATCCGGACCAAGCTGGTTTTCTTAATAATCGTAATTCGTCGGCAAAGATTAGGGAGTTACTTCTGACTATGGAATATGTTCAGAAAAAGTCCACACAGGAGGCGGGGGGAGAGGACTCCCCGGACCTGGCCATTTTGTCAATTGATGCGGAAAAAGCTTTTGACTTGGTAGTTCATAAACATCTAATCTTTTCATTAGCAAGGTTTGGGATTGAAGGTAACTTCCCTAAATTTGTGGAGAACCTCTATAGTCACTCTTTCACAAGTTTGATTATTAACAACGATATTTCTCCCCCAATTGCATTAAAAAGGGGCACTCGTCAGGGCTGTCCTCTCTCCCCGCTCCTTTTTGACTTGGCTATAGAACCTTTAGCAATTAGGATCAGGAGTTCATTGGAGGGCATAAAAATTAGGAGTCATGAAATGAAAGTCGGATTATATGCAGATGATCTACTTATATATATATCTAATACAGCACAAAATATCCCAAAACTCCTGCAGATTACTGACCATTTTGGGGTATTCTCAGGATACAAAGTAAATGCGATGAAATCAGAACTAATCTGGCTCAGGAAAAACAAGACCAGCAAGACAGACTTACCCTTTAGAGTGGTATCGGACTCATTGAAATATCTGGGAATTAAAATACCAATTAATTTAAAAGATCTGTATAAGATGAATATAACCCCAATGTTAAGGTTTATCAAGGAAAGGCTTATGGTCTGGCAAAATCTACCACTCTCAATATCTGGCCGATCAGCCCTATTTAAAATGACTCTTCTCCCAAAACTGCTTTATATTTTGCAGAATGTCCCATTAATCTTATTTGAGAAAGATATACGTTCAATGAATTCATCAATCGGGCAATTTATATGGCAGGGGAAGAGGGCCAAAATAGCCCTCCCTAAATTAATGGTGCCAAGAGAGTTGGGAGGATTGGCACTGCCGAATTTAAGATTTTATAATCTTTGTTTCTTGGCCCGCATAATAGCGGACTGGTTTTCTACCAAGAACTATGTCTTAAATAATGACCTTGAACTGAATGTATGTGATCCATATTCTCCAATAGCTCTGGCACATACGGATCCTAAAGATCTCCCCAGAAGCATAAAGGAACTTAAATCTATCTTAAACCCAATTAAAGCTTGGTTCAAAATATCCAAATTTCTTTCCATATGTCCTATGGTATCAAAACATCTTCCTTTAACTAAAAATCCAAATTTTCTACCAGGTCTGGATTCAGTTATTTTTAATAGATGGTATAACAGGGGGCTGGATAGGGTTATCTACTTTATCGACCAGGAGAAAAAATGTGTTAAATCTTTTGAGGAGCTGCGGATTGAATTTAATCTGTTAAACAAAGATTTCTATGCATATTTACAGATAAGACACTACATTACAGAGCTTATACATAAGATTGGATGGAACTGGACCTTGGGAAGCTTAGAAACCTGGTTAACAATAACCAAAAATATTTCCATGTCTATTGCCCCATGTTATTATACATTGAATCTTAACAAGGCCACCCCGATATTGGAGAAGCTGGCCGGGTCCTGGGACACTTTAATCCCGCACAGTAACATTGACTCGAAAACTATTCAATTTTCAGTTAACAAAGTAATAAAAACGACATCTTCATCCAATTGGCGAGATGCTCATTTGAAACTTCTGCATATGGCATATTTCACCCCGGAAAGAGGCCTCAGAGTCCGAAATCATCAATTTAATAAATGCCCCAAATGTTCTTATTCTGCGGCTAATATAATTCATATGTTTTGGCAATGCCCTAGGGTGAGAAATGTATGGAGTAAGCTGGAATACTGGCTTAAGAATAAACTTAAAATTGAACGAATAGCTCTTTCAATGTTCCAGATTATATTCTGTCTAAAACCGGAAGAAGGGCGACAGCCTAATGAGAAATTAGTCAACCTATCTATCTTAGCCACCAGATATCTGATTTGCAAGAAATGGAAGCTGAAGGCGGTACCAACTATTGCTGAAATCAGGGATTACCTAAAGAAACACTGGCCTAGATTTAGAGTTCGGCGGTAGCCGTCAAAACCAGCGTTAGAGGCTCCTAACGCTGGTTTTGGCCGCCCGCTGGTATTTGGAGTCAGTGATTAAAGGGTCTAACGCTCACTTTACAGCCGCGACTTTTCCATACCGCAGATCCCCCTACGCCATTTGCGTAGCCTATCTTTTCAATGGGATCTTCCTAACGCCGGTATTTAGAGTCGTTTCTGCAGTGAGCGTTAGAGCTCTAACGACAAGATTCCAGCCGCCTGAAAATAGCAGGAGTTAAGAGCTTTCTGGCTAACGCCGGTTTATAAAGCTCTTAACTACTGTACCCTAAAGTACACTAACACCCATAAACTACCTATGTACCCCTAAACCGAGGTCCCCCCACATCGCCGCCACTCGATTAAAATTTTTAACCCCTAATCTGCCGACCGCCACCTACGTTATACTTATGTACCCCTAATCTGCTGCCCCTAACACCGCCGACCCCTGTATTATATCTATTAACCCCTAACTTGCCCCCCACAACGTCGCCGCAAGCTACTTAAAATAATTAACCCCTAATCTTCCGACCGCAAATCGCCGCCACCTACGTTATCCCTATGTACCCCTAATCTGCTACCCCTAACATCGCCGACCCCTATGTTATATTTATTAACCCCTAATCTGCCCCCCTCAACGTCGCCGACACCTACCTACACTTATTAACCCCTAATCTGCCGAGCGGACCTGAGCGCTACTATAATAAAGTTATTAACCCCTAATCCGCCTCACTAACCCTATCATAAATAGTATTAACCCCTAATCTGCCCTCCCTAACATCGCCGACACCTAACTTCAATTATTAACCCCTAATCTGCCGACCGGAGCTCACCGCTATTCTAATAAATGTATTAACCCCTAAAGCTAAGTCTAACCCTAACACTAACACCCCCCTAAGTTAAATATAATTTTTATCTAACGAAATAAATTAACTCTTATTAAATAAATAATTCCTATTTAAAGCTAAATACTTACCTGTAAAATACATCCTAATATAGCTACAATATAAATTATAATTATATTATAGCTATTTTAGGATTAATATTTATTTTACAGGCAACTTTGTAATTATTTTAACCAGGTACAATAGCTATTAAATAGTTAAGAACTATTTAATAGTTACCTAGTTAAAATAATAACAAATTTACCTGTAAAATAAATCCTAACCTAAGATATAATTAAACCTAACACTACCCTATCAATAAAATAATTAAATAAACTACCTACAATTACCTACAATTAACCTAACACTACACTATCAATAAATTAATTAAACACAATTGCTACAAATAAATAAAATTAAATAAACTATCTAAAGTACAAAAAATAAAAAAGAACTAAGTTACAGAAAATAATAAAATATTTACAAACATAAGAAAAATATTACAACAATTTTAAACTAATTACACCTACTC
Source organism: Bombina bombina (assembly GCF_027579735.1). NCBI lineage: Eukaryota > Metazoa > Chordata > Amphibia > Anura > Bombinatoridae > Bombina > Bombina bombina. The sequence continues at coordinate 1,170,361,728 of NC_069499.1, forward strand.
TAAGCCCCCTAATAAAATAACAAAGCCCCCCAAAATAAAAAATTCCCTACCCTATTCTAAAATACAAATATTACAAGCTCTTTTACCTTACCAGCCCTGAACAGGGCCCTTTGCGGGGCATGCCCCAAGAATTTCAGCTCTTTTGCCTGTAAAAAAAAACATACAATACCCCCCCCCCAACATTACAACCCACCACCCACATACCCCTAATCTAACCCAAACCCCCCTTAAATAAACCTAACACTACCCCCCTGATGATCTTCCTACCTTGTCTTCACCATGCCAGGTTCACCGATCCGTCCTGGCTCCAAGATCTTCATCCAACCCAAGCGGGGGCTAGACATCCACTGAAGAAGTCCAGAAGAGGGTCCAAAGTCTTCCTCCTATCCGGCAAGAAGAGGACATCCGGACCGGCAAACATCTTCTCCAAGCGGCATCTTCTATCTTCTTCCATCCGATGACGACCGGCTCCATCTTGAAGACCTCCAGCGCGGATCCATCCTCTTCTTCCGACGACTAGACGACGAATGACGGTTCCTTTAAGGGACGTCATCCAAGATGGCGTCCCTCGAATTCCGATTGGCTGATAGGATTCTATCAGCCAATCGGAATTAAGGTAGGAATTTTCTGATTGGCTGATGGAATCAGCCAATCAGAATATAGTTCAATCCGATTGGCTGATCCAATCAGCCAATCAGATTGAGCTCGCATTCTATTGGCTGATCGGAACAGCCAATAGAATGCGAGCTCAATCTGATTGGCTGATTGGATCAGCCAATCGGATTGAACTATATTCTGATTGGCTGATTCCATCAGCCAATCAGAAAATTCCTACCTTAATTCCGATTGGCTGATAGAATCCTATCAGCCAATCGGAATTCGAGGGACGCCATCTTGGATGACGTCCCTTAAAGGAACCGTCATTCGTCGTCTAGTCGTCGGAAGAAGAGGATGGATCCGCGCTGGAGGTCTTCAAGATGGAGCCGGTCGTCATCGGATGGAAGAAGATAGAAGATGCCGCTTGGAGAAGATGTTTGCCGGTCCGGATGTCCTCTTCTTGCCGGATAGGAGGAAGACTTTGGACCCTCTTCTGGACTTCTTCAGTGGATGTCTAGCCCCCGCTTGGGTTGGATGAAGATCTTGGAGCCAGGACGGATCGGTGAACCTGGCATGGTGAAGACAAGGTAGGAAGATCATCAGGGGGGTAGTGTTAGGTTTATTTAAGGGGGGTTTGGGTTAGATTAGGGGTATGTGGGTGGTGGGTTGTAATGTTGGGGGGGGGTATTGTATGTTTTTTTTTACAGGCAAAAGAGCTGAAATTCTTGGGGCATGCCCCGCAAAGGGCCCTGTTCAGGGCTGGTAAGGTAAAAGAGCTTGTAATATTTGTATTTTAGAATAGGGTAGGGAATTTTTTATTTTGGGGGGCTTTGTTATTTTATTAGGGGGCTTAGAGTAGGTGTAATTAGTTTAAAATTGTTGTAATATTTTTCTTATGTTTGTAAATATTTTATTATTTTCTGTAACTTAGTTCTTTTTTATTTTTTGTACTTTAGATAGTTTATTTAATTTTATTTATTTGTAGCAATTGTGTTTAATTAATTTATTGATAGTGTAGTGTTAGGTTAATTGTAGGTAATTGTAGGTAGTTTATTTAATTATTTTATTGATAGGGTAGTGTTAGGTTTAATTATATCTTAGGTTAGGATTTATTTTACAGGTAAATTTGTTATTATTTTAACTAGGTAACTATTAAATAGTTCTTAACTATTTAATAGCTATTGTACCTGGTTAAAATAATTACAAAGTTGCCTGTAAAATAAATATTAATCCTAAAATAGCTATAATATAATTATAATTTATATTGTAGCTATATTAGGATTTATTTTACAGGTAAGTATTTAGCTTTAAATAGGAATCATTTATTTAATAAGAGTTAATTTATTTCGTTAGATAAAAATTATATTTAACTTAGGGGGGTGTTAGTGTTAGGGTTAGACTTAGCTTTAGGGGTTAATACATTTATTAGAATAGCGGTGAGCTCCGGTCGGCAGATTAGGGGTTAATAATTGAAGTTAGGTGTCGGCGATGTTAGGGAGGGCAGATTAGGGGTTAATACTATTTATGATAGGGTTAGTGAGGCGGATTAGGGGTTAATAACTTTATTATAGTAGCGCTCAGGTCCGCTCGGCAGATTAGGGGTTAATAAGTGTAGGCAGGTGTCGGCGACGTTGTGGGGGGCAGATTAGGGGTTAATAAATATAACATAGGGGTCGGCGATGTTAGGGCAGCAGATTAGGGGTACATAGGGATAACGTAGGTGGCGGCGGTTTACGGAGCGGCAGATTAGGGGTTAAAAGTGTAATGCAGGGGTCAGCGATAGCGGGGGCGGCAGATTAGGGGTTAATAAGTGTAAGGTTAGGGGTGTTTAGACTCGGGGTACATGTTAGAGTGTTAGGTGCAGACGTAGGAAGTGTTTCCCCATAGGAAACAATGGGGCTGCGTTAAGAGCTGAACGCTGCTTTTTTGCAGGTGTTAGGTTTTTTTTCAGCTCAAACAGCCCCATTGTTTCCTATGGGGGAATCGTGCACGAGCACGTTTTTGATGCCGGCCGCGTCCGTAAGCAACTCTGGTATCGAGAGTTGCATTTGCGGTAAATATGCTCTACGCTCCTTTTTTGGAGCCTAACGCAGCATTTGTTTGAACTCTCGATACCAGAGTTAAATTTATGGTGCGGCCAGAAAAAAACCCGCGGAGCGTTAACAGCCCTTTTACCGCCGAACTCCAAATCTAGGCCACTGTGTCTTAGAACAGAAAAATACTAATATAGATAATGAATCTGATGTAAAGAAATTTTTTGATAAATGGGCACCATTTATTAAGATTTTCCCGGAGAGTGAAATCGATTACTTAATTTCTCCATTTAAGAATTCAGAGTTAGTATTATTGGGTATTTGGTGAGTTAGAGGAGGTTCGAGAGAACCGGGTTTCTCCTTCTCTTCAATTTTCCCTTCCTTCCCTTCTTCCCCCCTCCTGCCCCCCCCCCTTTTTTTTGTTTTGTTTTGTTTTGTTTTGTTTTGGTTCGGTTTTGGTTCTGGTTTACCAGTTCTTGGTTGTTTTTTTTTTTTTTTCTTCTTTTTCTTTTTCTTTTTTCTTTTTTTCTTTTTCTTTTGTTTTGTTTTTTTATATAAATAAAACAACCCAACAATGAGTAATATGAAGATAGTCAGATGGCTTGGGTTTAACCAATTAGTTATATGATGGGTAATATGCAATTTTGGTTGACAATTATTATTTTCTTCCCATTGTTTCTTGTTTATGAACTGTAAGAGTGTGGCTTCTTGTTTTCATGGAACTTGTATTCATTGTTGGATATAAATAAATGGTTAAAAAAAAAAAATTACATTCTCTTTCTAAATCATGAAATAAAATTTGGGTTTAATGTCTCTTTAAGTTACTACAGTACTTATCTGTTTCTCTTGTTGAAAACAATTAGGAACATATATAAAAGAGGTAATAAAAGAGACTGTCCAAACAAGGCTGTGTGGAATATAGGATAATCTAAAAGCATACCACAGAGCTTTGTTTCCACACAGATAAATAGAAAACTAGTTCAAACATGATGGTGCCTATTACTTTATAGGAAATAAAGTGGGGCGCTATTTAGCGCTTTTGCTCGCACGCAAACACCAGCAGAAGTACTTTTAACATGCGCAAGTTATTACAAGTTTAAACTATTATGTATGCGTGCGAGCAAAAGCTGATGCGTGCGAAGTTGAAGACTTTGGATATAGCAACCGTGTTAACTTCTTCTCCCCATAGACTTCAATAAAGCACGCACACAAAAAAACAAAAACTAATCGCTTATCGCTTGTGCACTAACCCGACATCCATTAGACCAAATGCGATAACCCAAAGGTAGTTATGAATATTTTACATTGCAATGTTCTTTACATAGGAGAACATTTTCTATTTATTTTTGAATAGATATGTCTATAGATATCTGATGTATTTATGCAAAATATATATCTATACCTATATATCTGCATGAATATACATATATATATATAGATATATACAAATAGAAATTGGAATATCTGTTTAAAAATGTAAAGAACATTTTCTACTATGTGAAGAACATTGGAATGTACACAGTACAACACATTATTAATTATTAAACTTTATTATCTTGTTTTCAGGTATTTGAGTGGAAAGGCTCAAACGTATATTTACATGTGTATTAATGTGTATACATGTGTATGTGTCTATATAAGTATATATGTATATATATATACATATATACACATATCAACATAAATACACATGTATACGCATATAGATATGTGTATATATACATACATACATATATTTAGACATGTATATGTATGTATATAAACATTATAACCCTTTCCATTCAAATACCTTGTCATATACCTTAACTCTAATAATTTGTTTTTATAGTTATATGAATAATTATAGTGTATTTATAAGTGTAACACTTAATTAATTTTATGTTGCGTTTGGTGCAATTTTTAATTTAGTCCCAACTTTTTCTGTGAGGGCTTCAGTAGCGCTAACCTGACAAGCGCACATTTAGTTTGTGCTCGTGTAGTTAGCAAGCCACTTGTAATATGACCCATAATTGTAAAAAAATACATCTACATATAATTCTAAGGTTAATCTTCACTTTAAATACATCATTATGTTTAGTATGTATTTACTTTTAACATCCCTTTAAAGTCTGTTGTGGCTACTAAGCTGGTTTACAAGTAGGTTTGAAGCAATCTTGCAAACTCATTTACAACCAGTCACTTTACAGCAATACTACAGTTAATGCAAATTTACTAACTTTCAGTTTATACCGGTTATAACTGTTTCATTCTGTCAGTTTTAGTTTGCAATGCAGAAAACACAAAGGGCAACGTAATTTGTAAAAGCTACACAGAAATATACATAGTATGATCCTAATTTGTTAAAGTATGGACCCTATCTGAAATGTAAAGTTATTTAAAATGCAAAGCACAAAGCACAAAGTATAAGGTAACAAAACTTTCATATCATACAGTGCTATATTGCACTGGGCTTGTCTCTCCTTCATATACGGAATGAGAGAGATCTCACAGTGCTGTAGAGTTCCGCCCTTTTTCTTTTGAATATTCAGTGAGTTCAGTCCCTGTGAAGTCTGAACTGCAATTTCTCATATTCAAAAACACTCCACTCAGGCGAGATGATCTAAGACATCTCATTAGCACAGAGAGGTCCCTAAAAAATGCTAGAAACACAAATTTTAATTTGAAAGATATGTATCTCACTATACAGGGTTCTTATTGTCACCTACATTACAATATAAGGTCTAAACAAATCCTGAAGGCTTTGTATGATTTCTCTCCATGCCGGTGAGCTTTTGAATATCAGAGCTCTTTAATACCATTAACGTAAATGAAATGAATGCTTTCTAAATAATTTGGTTCTGATCCAAGCAGATAGATGCTTTGATTTTTCATATGCTTAAGAGTGCCATTTTTATACTATACATTTTTTGTTTTGTTTTTTGGCATGGAAAAAAAAGCTCTCATCTTGTTCACATACATTTTTTATTTTTTATTTCTTCAAACCATTACCAGTAATGCACTTACTTTTCCTTTTCAGGTCTTGATTGTCTGAACAAACTGAAATTCTTTTGTTAAAGCCTGACATTTGGACATGCCTGTACTGCTAAATGCGCAATATGTATATTTATGAGCACAACTTTCTGTGTGGAATTACAGACCTTAGTACCATATTATGGGCTAGATTACAAGTGGAGTGCAAAATATCACTTTCTCTTGCAAGGTGTATCCAGTCCACGGATTCATCCTTTACTTGTGGGATATTCTCATTCCCTACAGGAAGTGGCAAAGAGAGCACACAGCAAAGCTGTCCATATAGCTCCCCCTCTAGCTCCACCCCCCAGTCATTCTCTTTGCCAGCTCTAAGTACTAGGGTCTCTCTCGGGAGTGTAAAGTGAATGTTTTTTTTGTCACTTAGGAGTGATTTACTAGGCCTCACAGCTCCAGAGTAGAGTGGGAGGGGCCTAATTTTGCGCCTCAGATGCGCACTTAGAATTGCAGAGAAGTTCATGCTTTTAAATTTAAACTAGAACACCTCCGCGTTTTGCTTAGGGAGGTATTAGCTATTCTCGATGACTGCGACCCTTTGGTGATCCCAGAGAAATTGTGTAAAATGGACAAGTACCTAGAGGTCCCTGTTTACACGGATACGTTTCCGGTCCCTAAGAGGATTGCGGATATCGTTACTAGGGAGTGGGATAGACCAGGTATTCCCTTTGTTAACAAATTCCCTACTTTTGAAACTGAGGACTCTGAATTTATAGATATGTGGAACACTGTGCTTAATGATTGCTCTTTCAGGTTGATGAAATTGTTGATTACTTATAAGTCCAAAATGTTAACATCTGTAAGATCTGAGATTGTGGAAGTGCAATTGTTGTTAAATGCCTATTCTAGCACAGTGGATTATCCTAATTTTGATAAGGTATTACAGTGTACCATACAAGAAGTGAAAAATGAGATAGTTAATATTAAACATACCAAATTCATCAGGGACAAGGCAGATTATGACAGCAACAAAATCTATATTTGGAACAAGAGCCAAAGATCCCAATTTAGGAGATCTCAAAACTTCAACAGAGGGGGTAGACGGGGTAGGAGGAGAAGATCCAGGGGCAGAAGAACTGTAACTTTTTCTGAAAGTGAGGCAGATTCTGGTGGAGATAGTACACAATCAGAGAATGAGGATGGGAGTAATTTTTCTCAAGAAGTTGTGAGCATGAATACTGAATTTAATAGGAATGGGGGTCACACATATCAACAGCATAGGATGGGTGGTAGGGCAGGATCAAGGAGAGGTAGAGTAATATATAACTCTTCTCGCTCTAGGGGTCAACCAAATCAACAAATAAGATACCAACCCACAGTTGACCATCCCTACCCCCCTGCCCAATCTGCAGCAGCTCAGAATAGAGATGATGAGCTGGTACAGTTGGAGCAGGTTTTTCAGGTAGGACACCATCCCCGGGAAGGGGGAGGTATGAATCCACAGGGACCCCAACAAGGGAGATACCCATCCCGCCAGACAAGAGCCCCGTCGAAATACATACCGTCATAAACCTATCTAACCACATCTTAAGTAATTACGAGGAAAGAGTGCTATCACTTGGTCTGGGTTTTGTACCCACAGTAAACTTTAATTTATTTAAGACAATGTTGGATTTAAATAAGTTTATTCGTAATTTGACGTTGCGTAAACATTTTTCAAGGGCAAACTCAGACCAAGAGATAGCAACTGGATTCACACCAACTCAGGGGGGTCCTCTTCAGGAACTAGATTTTTTGGAAACATGTGATCTGATTACCTTAAGGGAATTAGAGAGAGAGGGAACATCAAGTATGGAACAGCAGAACCCAGATAGGGTTAGAAAATACAGAAATCCCTCCACATTCTACCCTATCCAAAGTAGGGGTAACATCATAGAGACCTTTTATAGAAGGGTGGAATCTGACTTAAGGCAATTAACCTTGTCACAGGTAAACACTCCGAGTAATATGTCACTGAATGAAAGGAAAGCCCTTAAGGCTTTGGAAGAGAACCCAGATGTGGTTATCAAGCAGGCGGACAAGGGGGGCTCAGTGGTCCTCCTAAACAGGTCTGACTACATTAAGGAAGCCCTGAGACAATTAGAAAATGTAGAAAATTACGAACATTTGAAACAAGACCCCACACACACTTTCCAGAGAGAACTTGTGCACCTTCTAGATGGAGCAGTGGAGGATGGACTGTTAGATGACAAGACTTCCAAATATCTTTTTGTAGAACATCCGGTCATCCCCTTGTTCCATCATCTTCCGAAGGTGCACAAGTCACTAGAGAATGTCCAGGGTAGACCCATAGTGAATGGCATAGGGTCTATGCTGGAACATCTCTCTGAGTGGCTGGACGGAATACTCCAACCCCTGGTTAAGTCTCTCCCCAGCTATGTCAGGGATTCTAAACAAGTATTGAACTTGGTAGAAAAGGTACCCTGGGAGCAGGATTTTGGGTGGCTCACTGTGGATGTTGTGTCCCTATATTCAATGATACCACATGAATGGGGTATTCAGGCAGTCGCATATTTTCTGGAAGAGGGAACTACCCACAGTGAGCCATTCATCTCCTTTGTTCTTAATGTCACTAAATTCCTGCTCTCTCATAACTATTTTCGGTTTGAGGGGGAATTCTACCTGCAGAGACGTGGGACTGCAATGGGGGCCAAATTCGCCCCCACTTACGCCAACCTGTTCATGGGTTGGTGGGAGCGGTCCCACGTCTATGCGGCTAGGAACCCCTTCAGATCGAAAATCAAACTGTATATTCGCTATATAGATGATCTTCTATTTATATGGAAGGGTACTAAAGAACAAGCGCAGGATTTTGCTGACTATTTGGGCCTCAATGAGGTGAATCTAAGATTCACATTCGAGTATAGCCCAACCTGGGTACACTATTTGGATTTGGAACTAAGGGGCTGGTCCTCTGGGAGGGTATCCTCACAGGTGTATAGGAAGCCCATCTCAGGAAACAGCCTCTTACACGCCAAAAGTTGCCATCCTAAACATATGCCCTATTCAGTGGCCAAAGGCCAGTTTGTGCGTATTAAACGCAACTGTACCTTATCCCAAAGTTATGCCACACATGCGGATGATCTGGAGAAACGTCTGCAACAACGGGGGTACAATAGAAAAGTCATCAAAAGAGCCAGAAAGGAAGTAGATAGCATCCCACGAGGAAGTCTCCTTCAAGACAAACAAATTCCTAATAAAAGTTCTGAAAATACACTTACCTTTGTAACAGATTATTCAGTTCAATACCCACAGATCTGTAACATAGTCCGAAATCACTTTCGGTTGTTGGTGGCAGATGATGCCCTCACAGAGACGGTGAAGAAAGGCTGTAGGTTTTCCTACAGGAGAAATAAAACAATAGGTAATCTTGTTTCCCCTTCCCAATTAAAAAGAGCTACTCCAGCTACAGGTACTTCTTCCTGGCTTAGACATAGAGGAACATACAGGTGCGGATACTCACAATGCAAAGCATGTGAACACGTACAAGTAGGTAATACTTTTTCCTCAATGGTCACAGGGGAAACTTTTGATATTTCCTCTTGTGTGAACTGCAAGTCCACATACTGTGTTTACCTCCTCTGGTGCGAGGAGTGTAATCTACAATATGTGGGTCTGACCACCAGGGATGTTCGCTCAAGGATACGCGAACATTTGTCCACTATCCGGGTGGGCAAGAGTAGTACCACACTAGTGACCCATTTTGTCCAAAAACATGACAAGGATTGTAGTTCACTTAAGTGGACGATTATTGAAAAAGTCCAACCCCAGAAGAGAGGGGGAGACCGCTTTAAGGTCCTTTCAAGGCAGGAAATGTATTAGATTTTCAGGCTCCAAACTAAGAGACCTGGGGGCCTGAATTCCGAATACGACTTTATCAACCATTGGTCGTGATAACATTCCAAAAGGATATGTATCCCCTGTGAGTGTCCTTGTTAGACTCATTTTCGTTTTTACTTTTGATCGGTCTAGAGATCAATTGTCAATATGTAGTATAGTTTCTAGTCATAGGCTCAGTTATAAAAATATATACAAATGAGTACATATGTACACAACTTTGGTTCTATTTTTCCATTCACATATTTCTCAATCTTTTAGGTATTGATAAACAAATAGATAGATCTCTTGTCATAGGCTCAATTTTGGGATTTGAGTATATATATATAATTTTTTATTATTATTATTATGTACATACACTTTTGGATATTTGTTAGGGTGCATTAGGATCCTTTGGATGGTGTATACACATAGAATATACTTTTTTCATTATCATTTTTTCATTATCATTTTTCATGTATCTTTATTATATTTTGTATATCTAGGTTCATGATGCAGTTTGTAAACCATATGTATACTGATCTTTTTACTGATGTAAATAATCCTATAGTAAGGTACAATTTGTTGTTAATACTTTATAAATGAATTTAAATTTATACAAACATGATCAACCCTAATCCCCCCCTTTTTTGGACACTTAAAGGAATTTTGTAAGGTAATTCCAATATCTAGCAATATGCTGAATAAAACACTATATGATGTGAAACTACGATAGAGAATATACCTTTAAATTTCAATTAACTGTCCAACCTATCATGATGTAACACTGGGTATTTAAGTCAGTGTGTTTTCAATGGTTTTAGGGACTATGAGTACGGCTCTCCTAGCCGAAACGCGTTAGTCTTTATTGGGGGTTACCCATACTCTCTATCGCTTAAATTCTTCGTTTTAAATGTCAAAATAAAGTTCTAAGTTTTATTTTTACTTATTGGTGCTTGGCTTATTTCCTGATTTTTTGATAATTCCCTTTGTTCCCCCTGATGTTTTAAAGAAAATGTTCCCCATATCTGACCCTGTGCGGGACTCGTGGCAGACGGTCCCTAAGGTGGAGGGGGCTGTTTCTACACTTGCTAAACGCACAACCATACCAATTGAAGACAGTTGTGCTTTTAAAACCCTATGGATAAAAAGTTAGAGGGTTTACTTAAGAAAATTTTTGTTCAACAAGGTTTTCTTCTCCAACCTATTGCCTGCATTATTCCTGTAACTACTGCAGCGGCTTTCTGGTTTGAGGCGCTGGAAGACTCGCTCCAGACGGAGACCTCATATGAGGAAATTATGGATAGAATTAACGCTCTAAAGCTAGCTAATTATTTTATCACTGACGCCGCTTTCCAAATAGCTAAGTTAGCAGCGAAAAATTCAGGTTTCCCCATTTTGGCACGCAGGGCCCTATAGCTAAAGTCCTGGTTGGCCGATGTGTCATCTAAATGCAAGCTTTTGAACATTCCTTTCAAAGGAAAGACCCTCTTCGGGCCTGAATTGAAAGAGATTATTTCAGATATCACCGGGGGAAAAGGCCATGCTCTCCCTCAGGACAAACCCTTTAAGACAAAGAATAAAGCTAATTTTCATTCCTTTCGAAATTTCAGGAATGGCCCGCTTCATCCTCTCCCGCTGCAAAGCAAGAGGGTGACGCTTCACAGCCCAGGGCAACCTGGAAACCTTACCAGGGCTGGAATAAGGGTAAACAGGCCAAAAAGCCTGCAGCTGCCACCAAGACAGCATGAAGGGGTAGCCCCCGATCCGGGACCGGGTCTAGTAGGGGGCAGACTCTCTCTCTTCGCTCAGGCCTAGGCAAGAGATGTACACGATCCTTGGGCATTAGAGATTGTAGCCCAGGGATACCTTCTAGAATTCAAGGACTCTCCTCCAAGGGGAAGGTTCCACATTTCTCGTCTGTCTACAGATCAGACAAAGAAAGAGGCGTTTTTACACTGTCTAGAAGATCTACATACAATGGGAGTGATCCACCCAGTTCCAATTGTAGAACAAGGACTGGGGTTTTACTCAAACCTGTTTGTGGTTCCCAAAAAAGAAGAAACTTTCAGACCAATCCTGGATTTCAAGATTCTAAACAAATTCCTAAAGGTGCTAGGGTCCCTCCTGGCGGTTCTAAGACCGCGGGGCATAGCAGTGGCGCCTTACCTAGAAGACATCTTAATTCAGGCGTCAACTTTCCAAAGAACCAAGTCTCACATGGAGATTGTATTGGCCTTTCTGGGGTCTCACGGGTGGAAGGTGAACATCAAAAAGAGTTCGCTCACCCAGCTCACAAGAGTTCCATTCCTAGGAACCCTGATAGACTCGGTAGAAATGAAAATATTTCTGACGGAGGTCAGAAAGCTAAAACTCTTAACTGCTTGCCGAGCTCTTTATTCCATTCCTCGGCCATCTGTGGCTCAGTGCATGGAGACAATCGGACTAATGGTAGCGGCAATGGACATAGTCCCTTTTGCTCGGATACACCTCAGACCACTGCAACTATGCATGCTCAAACAGTGGAATGAGGATTATGCAGATTTGTCTCTTCAAATTCAGTTGGACCAGGAGACCAGAGATTCTCTTCTCTGGTGGTTGTCTCAGGATCACCTGTCTCAGGGAATATGTTTCCGCAGGCCAGAGTGGATCATTGTAACGACCGATGCCAGTCTGTTAGGCTGGGGTGCGGTCTGGGACTCCCTGAAAGTTCAGGGCTTATGGTCTCGGGAAGAAACTCTTCTCCCGATAAACATTCTGGAACTGAGGGCGATATTCAACGCTCTTCAGGTATGGCCTCAACTAGCTGCGGCCAAATTCATCAGATTTCAGTCGGACAACATCACGACTGTAGCTTACGTCAATCATCAGGGGGGAACAAAGAGTTCCCTAGAGATGACGGAAGTAACCAAAATATTCAGGTGTGCGGAGGATCACTCCTGCCATCTCTCAGCAATTCACATCCCAGGAGTAGACAACTGGGAGGCGGATTTTCTAAGTCGTCAGACTTTTCACTCGGGGGAGTGGGAACTCCACCCGGAGGTATTTGCCCAGCTGACTCAGCTATGGGGCACTCCAGAGTTGGATCTGATGGTGTCCCGTCGGAACACCAACCTTCCTCTCTACGGGTCCAGGTCCCGGGTTCCCAAGGCGGTATTGATAGATGCTCTAGCAGCGCCTTGGTCCTTCAATCTGGCTTATGTTTTTCCACCGTTTCCTCTCCTCCCGCGTCTGGTTGCCAGAATCAAGCAGGAGAAGGCTTCGGTGGTTCTGATAGCACCTGCATGGCCACGCAGGACTTGGTATGCAGACCTAGTGGACATGTCATCTGTTCCACCATAGACATTGCCAATGAGGCAGGATCTTCTGATAAAAATTTAGTTTCTCTACGTCTGACTGCTTGGAGATTGAACGCTTAATTCTATCAAAGCGTGGGTTCTCTGAGTCAGTTATAGATACTCTGATTCAGGCTAGAAAGCCTGTCACCAGGAAAATCTACCTTAAGATATGGCGAAAATATCTTTGTTGGTGTGAATATAGGGTTACTCATGGAGTAAGGTTAGGATTCCCAGGATATTGTCTTTTCTCCAAGAAGGATTGGAGAAAGGATTGTCAGCTAGTTCCTTAAAAGGACAAATATCTGCTTTGTCTATCCTGTGACACAAGCTTCTGGCAGAGGTACCAGACGTTCAAGCGTTTGCTCAGGCTTTAGTCAGAATCAAGCCTGTCTATAAAACTGTGGCTCCGCCATGGAGTTTGAAACTAGTTCTTTCAGTTCTTCAAGGGGTTCCGTTTGAACCTTTACATTCCGTAGACATTAAGTTGTTATCTTGGAAAGTTTTGTTTTTAATAGCTATCTCTTCTGCTCGAAGAGTTTCAGAATTATTTGCCTTACAGTGTGATTCACCTTACCTGGTGTTCCACGCAGATAAGGTAGTTTTGCGTACCAAGCCTGGTTTTCTTCCTAAAGTTGTTTCTAACAAGAATATTAACCAGGAAATAGTTGTTCCTTCTCTGTGTCCTAATCCATCTTCGAAGAAGGAACGTCTTTTACACAATCTTGATGTAGTTTGTGCTTTAAAGTTCTATTTACAAGCAACTAAGGATTTCAGACAAACATCTTTCTTGTTTGTTATCTATTCTGGTAAGAGGAGAGGTCAGAAAGCGACTGCTACCTCTCTTTCCTTTTGGCTGAAAAGCATCATCCGTTTGGCCTATGAGACTGCTGGCCAGCAGCCTCCTGAAAGAATTACTGCTCATTCTACCAGAGCAGTGGCTTCCACATGGGCTTTCAAAAATGAGGCTTCTGTTGAACAGATTTGTAAGGCAGCGACTTGGTCTTCACTGCATACTTTTGCCAAATTTTACAAATTCGATACTTTTGCTTCTTCGGAGGCTATTTTTGGGAGAAAGGTTTTGCAAGCAGTGGTGCCTTCCATTTAAGGTACCTGTCTTGTTCCCTCCCTTCATCCGTGTCCTAAAGCTTTTGTATTGGTATCCCACAAGTAAAGGATGAATCCGTGGACTGGATACACCTTGCAAGAGAAAACAGAATTTATGCTTACCCGATAAATTACTTTCTCTTGCGGTGTATCCAGTCCATGGCCCGCCCTGGCATTCAAGTTAGGTAAAAAAAATTTTGTTTAAACTACAGTCACCACTGCACCCTATGGTTTCTCCTTTTTCTTCCTAACCTTTGGTCGAATGACTGGGGGGTGGAGCTAGAGGGGGAGCTATATGGACAGCTCTGCTGTGGGTGCTCTCTTTGTCACTTCCTGTAGGGAATGAGAATATCCCACAAGTAAAGGATGAATCCATGGACTGGATACACCGCAAGAGAAAGTAATTTATCAGGTAAGCATAAATTCTGTTTTTGCAAGGGTGATATTTTCCTCTACTCAGAAACACCAGTGCAAGCAAATGTGCACTGTTATTACAAGTTAGGGGCAATGCAAATGCGACCTCGTGTTGAGATGTTTTGCTCTTATGAAAGTGCTTCTATAGTCTCCAATGGGAGCATCGTTTTTATGCAATATATATTTATGTGTTAATATGTATATATACACATATTAACACATAAATATATATGTATATAAGCATATATATTACTTTTCAGTGCCATTTTTTTCTAACACCCCACACCCGCCAAATTTAACCCCTAAAAACTGCTTTGTGCAATTTTTTTTATTATTTTTAAAAAAGATGCTCATATTTTTTATTTACAAAAAGGAACCTAAAGCTAACACTGTGTTTTGAGGGCTAATGGAGGACATTTTCAAAATTAACCAGAGGTCTGACCTCTGGTTAATTATTTGAGTGCTAATTGCTACCACAAGCTCGTGGTAGCAATAACCAGCCAATTGTAATGGCTGGTTATGTATCGTGCACTTGTAAACAGGTGAATTTTCCCATTTAAGGGTGCGCAATAAATTAGCGCACCACTTGTAATCTAGCCCTATATATATATATATATATATATATATATATATATATATATATATATATATATATAGTATATATACAGTATATATATATATATATATATATACACACACACACACTCAATTTAATATTGTAATTTAGCAATGTACAAAATCACGCCACCTTCCTGTACAATTCTTTAAAGGGATAGTAAACAATAAAAAATGTATTGTTTAAAAAGATAGATAATCCCTTTTTTCCCATTCCCCAGTTTTCCATGACCAACACTGTTATAGAAATATAATTTTTACCTCTGTAATTATCTGGTATCTAAGCTTCTGCTGACTGCCTTCTTATTTCAGATCTTTTGACAGATTTGCATTTCAGGCAATTAGTGCTGAGTGCTGACTCTTAAATAATTTCACATGCGTGAGCACAGTGTTATCTCTAAACACATGAACTAACACCCTCTAGCTGTGAAAAAATGTCAAATGCATTCAGATGAGAGACAGCCTTCAAGGGCTTAGAAATTAGCATATGAGCCTACCTAGGTTTAGCTTTCAACAAAGATTAACACAAGAACAAAGCAAATTTGATGATAAAAGTAAATTAGAAAGTTGTTTAAAATGTCATGCCCTATCTAAATCATGAAAGTTTAATTTGGACTTTACTTTCCCTTTAAGAAAGATAATGTATTACTTTATATTTCTTGAAGGTCACAGACTAGCAGTGTAGGTAATACACTGGGGAGACAGTTACGTATAAGATATATGTTTATGGCAGCAATTTGGTCTGTAGATTTGGCATCTGCCAGAGCATCGTCCCTGGCCAGCTAGACACAAGCAAGTAATACAGTCTAGTAGTATTCTTGGTCTATGTTTAACCCTTGGTTGCCTAAAAACACTGCTACATATTAAGTAGCAAAGAAGTGCACTAGGAGTTAATTTTTTCTCATTCAGGGGAAACAGAAAGCAATTGTTCAATATCTATGCATCAAACATTTAAACTTCACTTTGTTTTACATTTTTAGTTTTCTGTTTTGTTTTAAAATAATGTGGCAGAATCTATTAAAAATATATATTTCTTTTTCTTTTTGAATGTTCATGGGAAATAGATAACGCCTTCCGGGTAGTAATTTTGCCTCAGGCTTTAGATCATATGATGATAATCTCAAGAGCTCTCCTTAGATGTTCCAAATTTACCAATACATTTTTTTAAAACAGACATTAGGAGTTATTCTTAGAATGTTTTTTTCCCCTTTGCAGAATGTGTGCTAATGTATAACTCCCTGGTTACTCTATTTCACTGAAATAAAAATAATGCTAAAGAATTGACTATATGTAATTGTGTCAGGATATTTTTGGACTAGATCCCCCTCATTACTATAGTACATATATAACCATATTTACTGACTTTACATTTTGTGCATATTTACTCGTAATAATCCAGACACTGTCAAATTTGTGACCCATAATTCATGTACTGACTTTTATTATAGTCTCATAGAAAACTCAGCACCACAAGTGAAAAGTATGTACAACCTTGTATATCAGTGTGAATCTTTACAAATGTTTTTACCTTTGAATGAAAACAACATGACATTTTGTAATTTTGTTTGTATTATTTTTTTTTAGAGAAAATAAAATAAAATATTAAAAATATGTGAAATTGTTCACTTTTTGTGGCCCGATGATCTAAAGCTCTCTGGACTGGCGAGATTATTTAAAGGGACATGGAACTCACATTTTTTCTTTCATGATTCAGGTAGCGAATACAATTTTAAATACGTTTCCAATTTACTTTTATTATCAAATTTGCTCATTCTCTTGTTATTCTTTGCTGAAGAGATATCTAGATAGGTAGCGTGTACAGGAGTGAAGCACTACATGACAGGAAATAGTGCTACCATCTAGTGCTCTTTCTAATGTATAACATTGTTGCAAAACTGCTGCCATATATTGCAGCAGACAGGTGCAAACCCCTGAACTTACCTTCTTGCTTTTCAATAAAGTATAACAAGAAAACAAAGATAATTTGATAATAAAAGTTACATGGAAAGTTGTTTAAAATTGTATATTCTGTTTGAAACAAGAAAGAAAAAAATGGGCTTTTATGTCCCTTTAAGAATGCTCTCCAGTCTTTCTATTTCCCTGGTGGAATGATCTAAAGCCACTTTTTACCATGAAAAAAAGGTTGTCTCACTAATGGGGCATATACTGCATTTAATCATTATACATTTTTCTCTGTTCTCTTGGTATTTTTATTTGAAAAGCAGGAATCTAAGTTTAGGAGCCAGCCCATTTTTGGTTCAGCACTCTGAGTAGCTCTTGCTGATTGGTGGCTACATTTATTCTAAGTTCGTCTTTTTGTGCTCGTCGGGTTAGTACGGGAGCGAAAACATATTACTTTAAACTCATAATATGAGCGCAACCCGACAAGCGCAAACAACCAAACTTATAATATTGTGTGCGCAGTTAACGCTCAAGCTGGAGAACTAATTGGTGCTTTACTTGTAATCTGGCCCTATGTTTTCCCGGCTTTCTTGGCTCTATTTGCCCTATTGCTCACAATCAAATTATTCAGCAAGCAGGTGGAGAGTTTTTTAAGTGTGGTTAGGTACTGATTTAAATGGTCAAGACAAGTCTGCTTGATTTTTTCACTGCAACTGTCAGGTGTGAAACACTGCATGCCCATATTGTTTCCTGCAACAAAATAAACAAAATATGTATCTCGTGAACTGTTGTTACATACTGTATGTGTGTTATTTCTGCTGTTATGTGTGATTTTCAATAGTGGTTGCCTGTATTTCACATGGATTTGTCTCTTCCTTCAATTTGGCGGCTAATGATGATGAATGAGATTTACTATTTTATTAAATCTGTCAGTTATCTGCATGTGCAGATTATAAGAAGACTTGGGCATATACATTGTAATAATCTTGAGCTGAATAATAATTTACTTATGTAAAACTCTTTTTTTCGTTAATTCCAAATACCATTATATTGTTATGTATGCTGAGTAATATTTCTATTCTTCGGTTGCCTTTTTTAGAGTTCATATGATTAATACAAAGAGCAATATGAGTAGATACACATTATTAAATTTTGTGATTACATAAAGTCAATAAATGCAACTAATTCAATTATATTATTATAGGATTTTCCTATCCCAAGTACCCCTGACAATAAGATATGAAAGGAATCTAAAAATCATTCATATGAAAATAAAGTTACACAATAAAGATATAAAAGTTAAACCTAATAGCTACAAAATATGTTTATTGTTTGCATTTAGCCTTTATTATATCATGGAAACATTGCTATTCAAACAGCATTAAACGAATAGGGTTAGCTTACAAGCAGAGCGGTATTTAGCACTACCGCTCAAGAACTAATACCGCTGAAAGTTTTGCTCTAGTGAAAACCAATGCGTGCAATCTATACATATATTATAGACACTTCCAATCAAACACCTTGTCATATAACATACACCTTTTAACCCTTATAACTTTTTTTTATAATATTTATATTAATATATTTATTAGATAGTGTATATGAGTGTAACCTATTTTTTTATGTATTTATTTTTGGGTAGATTACGAGTTTTGTGCTAAACAAGGACCTATTAACCCCCCCCATTGCAAAAATTAAACTATTAACCCCTAAACCTAACACCTCCTAACTTTAAATTAAAATTACAATATAACTATCTTAAAATAAATAAAAACTTACCTGTGAAATAAAAAAAACTATGTTTAAACTATAAATTAACCTAACAGAACTATTCTAATAAAATTAAAAAAACTAATAATTAAAAAATCTAAATTACAAATTTTAAAAAACCTAACACTACGGAAAAAAAAACACTCATCCTATTGGCTGTTTTGAACAGCCAATAGAATTTCAATAGCTCTCATCCTATTGGCTGTTTTGAACAGCCAATAGGATTTCAGAAGCTCTCATCCTATTGGCTGATTTGAATTTGAAGAATCAAATCAGCCATTAAAAATGCAAGGTACGCCATTTTGAAATGGCTATCTTGCATTCAACCTCAGTGTACGGCAGTGACCGTATGAAGAGGACGCTCCGCGCAGGATGTCTTCGGCTTCCAGGATGGCTCCGCGCCGCCGGGATGAAGATAGAAGACACCCCCGGGATGGATGAAGATATCGCCGCCTGGATGAAGACTTCTCGCCACCTGGATAGAGATGGATGTCTGGACTTCAGGAACCATTCGTAGATATTCTGGGGTTAATGTTAGCTTTTTTTTTCTTTTTTTTGGTGTTTTTTTAGGGCTTTTGGCTTTTTTTTTTAATGAAAAAGAGCTCAATGCCCTTTTAAGGGCAATGCCCATACAAATGCCCCTTTAGGGGCAATGGGTAGCTTAGGTTTTCTTTTATAGTTAGGTTTTTTATTTTGGGGGTTGGTAGGGTGGTGGGTTTTACTGTTGGGGGTGACTTTGTATTTTTTACAGGTAAAAGAGCTGTTTAACTTAGGTCAATGCCCTACAAAAAGCCCTTATAAGGCCTATTGGTAGTATATTGTAGACTAGGGGGTGCTTTTATTTTGAAGGGCTTTTTTATTTTAATAGGGAAATAAGTTTTTTTATTTTTTTGTAATTTTAGATTTTTTTATTTTTTTCGTAGTGTTAGGTTTTTTAAATTTGTCAAATAGATTTTTTAATTGGTAGTATTTTTTTATTTTATTAGAATAGTAAGGTTAGGTTAATTTATAGTTTAATGTTAGATTTATTTTTATTTCACAGGTAAGTTTTTATTTATTTTAAGATAGTTATATTGTAATTTAAAGTTAGGGGGTGTTAGGTTTAGAGGTTAATAGCTTTATTTAGTGGCGGCGATGTGGGAGGCCGGAGGTTTAAGGGTTAATAACTTTATTATAGTGTCGGTGATGAGGGAGGCTGGAGGTTTAGGGGTTAATAACTTTATTATAGTGGCGGTGTGGGGGAGCGGCGGATTAGTGGTTAATAACTTTATTATAGGGGTGGCGATGTGGGAGGTGGAGGTTTAGGGGTGAATAACTTTATTATAGTGTCGGCGATGTCGGGGGTGGCAAATTAGGGGTTATTAAGTTTATTTAATAGTCGGGATGTGGGTGGGCGGCATATTAGGGGTTAATACGTTTTAAATAGTGTTTGTGAAGCAGGAGGGTGGCGGTTTAGGGGTTAATAGGTAGTTTATGGATGTTAGTGTACTTTGTAACAGTTTAGTTATGAGTTTTGTGAAACAGTTTTGTTGCGCAAAACTCATAACTACTGCTCTCAGATGGCGGTATGGCTTGTGTCGGTATAGCAATACCGTCATGACTCGTAATATGCAATACTGGCCATTAACCTGGAATTGCCATTTTTTCAACGTTGAAAGCCGTAACGCAAAACTCGTAATCCACCTGTTTGTGTTTGGTGCACATTTTATTTAACCCCTAACCCTTTACGCAAGGTCTTCAGTCGCACTTATTGACTGAGCGCAAAATTAGTTTGTGTTTAATTGGTCGCATGTACTTTTCACTTGTTTTAGCTTGCCATTAAGCATAATGTTCCCCCAAACCAATGTGCCTTCTCTTTAGGTAAAACCTGAGACACTTATGCTACAGAACTGTTTGCTAGATGTCATTTTGCCCTTTGTCTATTTCCGTATTGTCTCCGAAGACATTTTCTAACACTCACAAGTTTGTTTCTTACTTGTCCTTATGGTCCCTGCATGTTTTGTAATACTGTGTGCGCCTTTACCCAGTCCCCAGCCCACTCACAAGTCATTAGTTCTAGCTCTCATAAAACCTTTATTGATTTCTTTTAGTTGCATACATCTTTGCTGCTGGAACTGTATTTGCATGTGTTTTTTTGTAGTCCTTATTAGACATGACTGTTACTTATAAGGTTATTTTACCTGGATTATTTAACATGAATGTTTACTGTTCTGATAAAAAAAAGTCCACATGCTTGAAATTATAAAAATAATTACCCTGGAGGTTTTAGGAGACCAGTTTAATATTTTTCTAAGGTAAAATAAGATATTTGTGCTGCGCTTCCTCTGAGGTCTTCTTCTGCTCAGCAATAGGCCTGGGCATTGACTACTGACTGCTTTCCTTGGCAAGTAGACTCTAACTATGTAATTTGGGATGTAGAATATAATGTATACGCAATGATCAATTGTACCTTCTAGAATTTATTAAATTGTTTACTAACATCACATTTACCTTTGTTTTGTTATTTGAAATACGTTCTGAAACCAACCCTGAAAATGTTATTGCTGTTTTATGACCATAGAAACACTATGAGGCAATTCTGAGTGGGGCACTAACTGCTACAGTATGTGTGAGCGATAAGGGGTTTATCGTGAGTGTTTGCGTGCGTCAGAAGTAGCGTGCGTATTAGAAGTTGAAAATAAACTTGTTTGCTCAAGGGCAATTGAATTTAAAGCACGTCGGGTTATCACGATATAGGTATAGATATGTATTTTAAATGAACAGTATCATATATATACATAGAAACATATATATTTAATAATAAAAATAAAACTTAGGATTCTTAAGGCACATTATTTAAATATTATATATAAAATATAAAATGATTAAAAATGAATAAACCTACTGTTTTAATGTTCTATGGATTATTTAAACATTATGGCGTCTATTTATCAAGGTCTGGCGGACCTGATCCGACAGTGCGGATCAGGTCCGCCAGACCTCGCTGAATACGGAGAGCAATACGCTCTCCGTATTCAGCATTGCACCAGCAGCTCACAAGAGCTGCTGGTGCAACGCCGCCCCCTGCCGACTCGCGGCCAATGGGCCAAGTATGATCGGGTTGATTTCCGATGATGTCTGTCCGCCTGCTCAGAGCAGGCGGACAGGTTATGGAGCAGCGGTCTTTGTGACCGCTGCTTCATAACTTGTGTTTCTGGCGAGTCTGATGATTCTCCAGAAACACGGGGCATCAAGCTCCGTACGGAGCTTAATAAATATGGGCCTATGTATAAAATATAAAATTATTAAAAATGAATAAACATACTGTTTTATTGTTCTATGGATTATTTAGAATATTTTACAGCATGTATATGTTTTAAAAAAATATTTTATATGCAATATTTTAATAGCGCACCTACGTTTTCATGTGCGCTGGTGCACTAACCTGACCACTTTAAGATATAATTTGAGAAAGGTGATGAGCAAAATGCATATTTTTACATGTTCTTCACATAGAAAGTAATGTACTTTTTATTATTAAATATATATTTCTAAATATATCTGATACTGTTCATGCAAATTACATATCTATACATATATATCTATATAAATAGATATGCAGGTACACACATATATAGAAACATGTATTTAAGAATAAAATGGACATTTTCCTGTAAGTGAAGAATGTGAAATATGTACAGTAAATATAAAGTAAAACACATACAAATATGTTTAAATGTATAGACATATATAAAAGTACATTGGTGCCCTTTTCAGTTAAGTAGCTTAAAACATGTAAAAAAACAAATATGCAATATGCATTCAGTGTTTAACTGTGTATTTACTGTAAATATTTCACATTCAAATGTTCTTCACATATGGGAATATGTTCTTTGTATTTTTAAATATATATTCATATATATCTGTATATATCTATACCTATATATAATCATCTTTGTATATAGGTATGGATATATATTTTACCAAAACACATCATATATATATATATATATATATATATATATATATATATATATATATAAAAATAAATAGAACATATACTGCTATGTGAAGAACATTAGAATGGGAAATATTAATATTTCATGTCAGGTTACCACACTTGGTTATACAGAATTGGGTTTACAAGCAAGTAGGATCTTTTCCACTTATCCTGCACCATTAAAGTCTATGGGAGAATACATTAACACAATCGCTTTTAATGTGTAAAACGCAATGTACGAAGTGAGAAAAAAAGCGTACTTCTAGCAGAGTTAGCGCATGAGCATAAGCAATATTTACCGCTCCACTCGTAATCTGGTCCTATGTAAATCAGAGGCTTCAGCAGAAATCTGCCTCCCAGTGCAGTGGGTAAACGGGAGAGACCACAGCCTATTTAAAAATGTGTTTTGAAATAAATTCTTAGCAGCTGCTTGCCTGAGTATATTGTTTATTTGTTCATTTAAGCCCAGACCAAAACTATGCTTCTACTTATACATGCAAAAACTGAGGCCATTTTAAAGTGCTTAACAGTCAAAACTAAAACGTACTTAATTTATTTCATTTTTCAGTACAAGCATTTTTGCAATAAACCTGTTAGCTATAGTTCTTCTAGTAAAACTATACTTTGTGAGTGATCATTTATAATATGCATGGATCATACTGATCTTACATATACCTCACTCACTTGCGTTCAAACACTCCACATGCTTAAACACAATTTTAGGTATTATTTCCTTTTTTAACAGTGTGTCACTTTTCTGAAGGAAGACAAATATTATATGGACATTACAATATTGGTCTAGATTACGTGCGGAGCACAAAATTAAGATTTTGCAATCTCGATATTTGCGCTCCACTCAGTAATACAAGTGCACGCAAATGTGCACTGGTATTACAAGTTAAGCGCAATGCGAACACAACCTCATGTTCTCATTGCCTTGCACTCACAAGAGTGTGCTTCCAAAGGCTCAAATGGGAGCCTTGTGAGACACGGCAAAGTACCTAGCGCAATTTTTTTTAAATTAACCAGATGTCTGAACTGTGGTTAATTGCGCTATGCTTGCGGGAGCATTAACCAGCCTATTGGCTAGTTATTTGTCCCTATACGGGTGCATGTTAAAATAGTGCTCTACTTGAAATCTACGACATTATTGGGTATGTTAACTCCAGCATTATGCTTGCTACTAGCTGCAAATTAATTTCAAAGCTATTTTCAGAGCATACATAGTTGCACATTAGTTTGTACATACAGCATCCTCACTAGACCAACAGACAAGTGTCTACATGATGATTGCATGAGATGGTGTTTATGCTCTTAGGAAGACCCCATGAGTCCCAAAAAGACAGATTTACAGTATATTTTGACTCAAATACTAAATGATATACTCTTTGCTTAGGCAAATAGTCAGAGGCCAGCTGGTAAACCAAATTCCAGTCATCTCTGAGAGACACTCTTTTGTCTTCACCAGCACACACTAAAAATAGCACTTTTATATCCATGTATTTTCTCAACCAAAAGAATCATCTCTTTCCTCAGCCAGATAGGTAATTAAAAAACACCCTGTCCAGGCTTCAGCATGGGGTCTTGTATTTCTTATAAACCTGACAACAACCAGATGAAAGCATTCTCTGCTCAGGATACGAGTTTAGGCTAAGTAACAGGTAGATTTATGGAGTGATCGTTTCAGGGTGACTACAATTATTTTGGATTCCTATACCTCTCTACCTTACCTATGAAATTGCTATCACAAATATAACTTACAGCAACAGCCTTCTTTCTTCCAGGATCAATCTGTCATGTTGTATACAGCATTTTTCCTAACACAAAAAGATAAACTATAAAATGGCCTTTAAAACTTTTACTGCCAGACACTCAAAGCTCCAGAATATTTTAACTCCTCTGTGTCCTATAGTGTATTGTAAGTTTTAGACAAATAAGTAAGCAGGATGCTATCCATAGTCCAGTTTACCCATTTACAGTGTCTGTTCTGAGGGATCTACATTTTCCTTTCACTGGTTCCTTACTGGCTCAGTAGAGAAGCATAATCTGGGGATTAGAGAGTTAATATCCTGCCTCTATTCATGCAGAAAAAGCAATGGATTAGTTACTGGCTGCAGAAGGGACAGACACTGGTCACTACTGGTTGTTCATCTACACTGCACCTTCCTGCAGCTGAAGAGACACCTTCTCTTCTGACCCCAAGACACTAACAAATGTTTAACGGCTATTTTTAATACTCCCAAACCACAGAGCAGTTTACGTTCATCCATTAAATAGAACAAGCAAGTTGATGAAACTAATTATAACAGATATTTAACTGCACAATGTACATATAAAAAGCAAATCACATCAAGAGAGCATAAAAACAAATTGATAAAAACAAGCAAACCTATCACATAAGTCTATCATGATACGCAAACCCCAAAATAAACAAAGTAAAACGTACAAAATAGAGATACCAATAAAAAACTAATCACATATAGCATAAAGAAATATAACATGCCAACCACAGGAATGTAACACATCTATTACATGTGTGTAAAATGCTAGTCATGGAAACGTCAATCTCACATTTCTAGCATCATAAATATCATATCCATGATGAAGATCATATCCATGGAATGTACATAATATAAATAGACCATCAATGAAAAAAGTCCATTATCTCTTCTCTATCAAACTTTACAGTTAGCACTATTTATGTCAGTATGTATCATTCTCCTGTCGTCCACCACCTAGAGTCTTCCATTAGACTGCCAGATGGTGAAGTGGGATTCTTCACTCTGCGGTACCAATATCCAGAGTCCAGTGGTGGGGCGCTTTACACTATTCCAGCCAATGCTTTGCATTGCACATGTTGTTGTGAGGCTTGTGTACAGCTTATTGGCCATGGAAAACCACTTCACAGATCTCTCAAACACACGGTTGTTGTGCTGAGGTTGTTTCCAGAAGCAGTTTGGAACTCTTTAGTGAGGGATGCAATAGATGATAGGCATTTTTTATCTGCTAAGCTCTTCAGCAATATCTGTGAGTTTGTGTGGATTACCACTTTGTGGCTAGGATATTGTTGCTCTGAGATACTTACATTTAACACAAATAGCCCTTACAGTTTACTGGGGGCAGATTTAGCAGGGCACAAATTTCATGAACTGACGTGTGGCAAAGGTGGCATCATATGACATTGCCACATTTAAAGCCACTGAGCTCTTCAGTATGACCCATTGTACTGCCAGTCTTTCTCTATGGAGATTTCAGGGCTATGTGCTGAATTTTATGCACCTGTTTGCAAAGGTTGTGGCGGGAACACCTGAACTAAAAAATTATTAGGGATGTCCAAATACTTTTGACCATATAGTGTAGTTAGATAGATGGATAGATATACAGACAGATTTATATAGTACAATACATTAAGATTTACATAGAAAGATTTGCAGAAATAAACAGAAAAATAGACAGAGATAGACATATAAATAGAAAAAGAAAAATATTTTTTTTTTTTTTTTTTTAAATACTTTTTATTGAAGTCATACACAAATACAATGAAAAGAGAGTGTCCCAAAACAGTTACATGAAATGCATATACAGTATTATTAGATAGATGGACATTATATATCCATATGTTTCAAGCATTAATATAAATTTGGACAATCCATGGTGAGACTTCAGTTTTATAATAAAGACAGTAAAATAACGAAAACAAAGGTGGTCCTCTCTGAGCTGTGTAGAAGATAAATAAGAGTATCTATTCAGATTAAATTAAGGCCAGGGAGGAGTTAGCTTTTAAAGTTTTATGGGGGGGGGGATGCAGCGGGCAGGAGCCGCTCGAGATGGAGTGGGGGGGGAATGGGAATGGAGGGCGGAGCCAACCAGGATACCGAGTCGATAAATACAATTGAATTTCTGAACTATCAAGTAAACTACTAATGGAGTTAACCCCTATATATAAAAGTCAGCCAGGAACACATGATATTTGATACCTAAAAATGCAAGGGCGCATAGAAGAGATTATATAGTCAGGGGGTCAGTACAATAGATATTGGTTGTTAACAGGAGGGAACATGGGTTATACTACTGAGGGAAATCTATAATATATTTTAATATGAAAAATCTGGGATGCGATAAGCATTATGCTAGCTTCTAAACCAGGGGGTAATAGGCATCTATGTCGGAGTGAGCTGTGCAATATTGAGGGGGGATAACGTAAGGAATAGTCTAGAGAGAACTTCAACTCAACATTCAACATCTGCTATGCTACAATCTTTGTATGAGTTAGTAGTTACAAAATAACTATGACATTAGAATAGTCAAATAAGTAGTGGTTTCTAAAGCCTAGTGCATATGGAGTCTCTGACTAAAAGTTTCCTCTGTGTACATAGATAGGGAGGGCCTCAAAACATATGTGAACATATTAAGATAAGAAAGAGAGCTAGTAGAAAGCTTAGTAAACCTAACTTGAGAGTAATGGTGAGGTATAACATAGTGGAAAGTAGTTAGGACTCATAAGAAGTTAAGGCTAAAGAGTGCATAGTGAAGTGTAATCGGTCTACAACCATATGTCTCCTGTCTGAGGTTTAGAAGAGTAGTAACTGACTACTTATAAAGTACATAGCGTGGGGGCTGAGCGGGGAATGCAGAAGAGAAGACCATTATTATGGCAGCTTTAACTCTGTATCCTAACTATAAGTGTTAAGAGATAGATAGCTCAATGAGTATAAGAAAATATGTGGACATGTTGTGAAAAGGAATAAACAGAAAACTTGACGGTCAATAGTGGTTCCCCTATGTACTAACATAGTAACGCTGTTATTTCTATACCCCGCAACACTAGCACAATATGAGGGAGATAAGCAACAAGCTAGGGTATGTAGTCTGTTGATATGACCAATATTATGTAGATATTCAAGATAGTTGGGGGTATGTTAGTATATGTACACCGAACTAACAACCTGGGAGAAATATGTATCTTCTGCAATCAGCAGCAGCCTTCAGGACTGCAATAGGTAGAGATTGGACACTCCCTGACTAAACTCAGTGGAAATGTGGCACAATAGAATATTATCATATAACACCCAATAGGAGTCCTGACAGAAGGTATTCAGTAAAACAAATAACATAGGAGGACAGTATTATACTAGCCAATGCATTAAACAGAATTGTCCTTGATATTAAATCACAATCTGCTTATAAATAACGTGTAAATAATAGCATAGGGGAGAAAGCATAAGCAACCTGAGAGCCAGAACACGGCAGCAAAGATACATATCAAATAGTTGATACCAGCAAAGTAGTACAACAGATAACAAGTCGAGAGTATTGAAAAAAATCAATCAAACTGAAAGAAGCTCTGCTAGCAGTGCAAAAAGTCAAATTTAAAGTTTCATGAGAACGGAGCATTTCGATAAGAAGAGACGCATTCAGCATATATCTACCCGACTCCAGCTTTGTTGATGTGGGAAGGAGACATGTCCACTGCTTGGAGCTTCTGGCCACATAAATAACCTGTCAGGGGTAACCACAACTCGTGGGGCCGACACGAAGGGTCTCTCAGAGTCAGCATTAGGTAGAATGACGTGTCCAGTGCCTGAGCTCCGACAAATTCCCACCGTACTGTGGCTTCAAATATGTTGGTGGGGTTGTTCGAAACAAAATTGGCCCCGCAGTCAGGAGCATCCGCCGGAGCCACTGGGAGACTCCCTCCTCTCACCCCCGACCAAGAGCCTCCTCCACAAAGGTAGGGATCGCTGACACAAGCTAAAACCCCGCCACGAGAGTCGGCCCGCACTCCCGCAGCCAGGAACCACACAGGAGGGCTGTAGCAAGATTAACCTCCCTTCAGAGGTAGTTAAATCTGTCGGTGTCAGTGTCAGCAGACCATTCCAAACAGGAGCTTCCACAATAGTGCCAGTAGATTGTAGATCCGAGATTGAGCAGGGCGTGTGAGAAACCTCTAATTGCGATGCTAGGAGCTGATCTGGGACTGGATGTTCTGCTGTTGAACCAGTCCCCTGACAGCCAAAGATGTCAGCGGGAATCTCTGCGCAGCAGTTTCTTGCAGTGGCGATGAGATCCTCAAATCCCCTGTCTGCCTTATGCTCTAATTCCACTATTAGTAGAGCAATAGTGTCATAAAAACCTTCCATCCTGACTTGGTAAGCGTCCGACAGTGATAGGGATGTTGCTTGGCCTTTTACCTTCACATGGATAGCAATGCCCAACACTTGGCTGTTTCAATGGCGGCGTTCGCGCCTCTTCATAAACTGCTGTTAGAGTTCGGATGCGAGAAGTTTAGATATGTTCAAGATGTGATTAGGGATACTTCACATCGAAATGATTTTCCAATTGGTGTATTTTGGAGCTACTTAAAGCACTTTATTATATTATTCGAGCAGGAGCTCTCAAACCCTGCGTCTACTCGGCACCACAGCCGGCTCCGCCGAAAAATATTTATTTTAAGTGTTTTAAATATTGTATCTTACAGAAAATACTGCAATGACTAGTTAACATTCTAATATTAAAAAAAATGTCTTAACCGTGCCTTAAAACATTAACATGAATCACACTAGAGTAATACACCAGTAACGAGCATAACATGGTAACCACATATATTTACCAAATAATTGACATTAAGAAAACAGCTATCACTGGATTAATATACACTAAAAAATATAACTAAATCCCACTAAAAGCTATAACACATGAATAAAATATCAAGATGGGAATAACACACATCATACCAATTACATTAACATTAACCGGCTATTATTATGAGAAATCAATACTCTTAAATAATCTGAAATGATAAGAATACATGTTATATAGACATAACATCCCTAAAACACAGAAGCCCAGATTACAGTGCTATCAATATCACAAGCCCACACTAAGAATAGTGAACCTTCTGATATTAAGTGTCCATGTTAAAAAAAGAATTATCAGAGAATATTAGCACAGACGGCATTTTTTGTGTGCATCCTATACTTTCAACAGATTAGCGCGGCTGTGCTAAACATTGTTCAAAATACAAGTAGTGAGTTATTAATTGGGCTCGAGCGCAACACATAACAGCATGGCTAGAGACTGGAAGTAAAGTGTTAGGGCTACAATAAAAGTATAACCAAACACATGTGAAACATAGTAAAATAAAGTATTTCACACAAAATACATATTAAAAGCAAAACATTTGTTTTTCATTAAAATAGATGTTTTAAAAAAGATGTGGTATATGATAAGCTTTTGGACTGAGAATGGCTGAAAGGTGTTTATATATACGGTATATATATATATATGCTCAGACACATACATACACAAACATATGTACACACACTTGCACACATATACACATACATAAAAACATACACATACATATGTCCACACACATAGTATACACATATAAACATAATATCCCTTTAAAACACTGTAAACACACATTTATTATTATTAACCCCTTAAGGACCAGCGACGTACCCTGTACGGGACTTGATTGTTTTATAGCGCGGTCTTGCCACCAGCGTTGAGACTGCTCTATTCCACAAATCCTGCTGGAGGGAGGGCATTAATAGCATGTTCTTGCTAGACTTGTGCTATTATGTCCTGAAAAACCCCTTAACGACCAGTGACATACAGGGTACATTGTGGTCATTAAGGGGTTAAATATATCCGGCCTCCAGATATTAGTGTGTCTGAGGCTTTTCCTCAAGCGCTACCATTTTACTTTCAATTTGTTGTAATATGAGCACAAGAATAAAAGCGCTATTGATTTAACAAGAGCTGTGCTAGCACTCAATAGTACTAATATTTTTGCGCTCTACTTGTAATCTAGGCCAGAATTTACAGAATCACAAAGTACCACTCTCATTTACAAATAACAAAATAAATTTCAATTGAATGTAAAAAAATAGTCTAAAATGTTGTCATCTGTCACCTATTCAGGTGTACAAATAGAGGCAATAGATTCCTTCAGATTTCTTATAATTTTATTGCTGTTTCATTATTATTTTATGCTATTCTGTAATGCTTAAGAACCTCAAAATAGATTTATTTTGTATAAATATTGTAGCATTGGCAAGAGTTTGTGTTTTATATTGATTTTATAAGTTCCCAAGTGATTTAAACTCTGAGATGAGTCACGCCATCTAATACAAATTATTTAATCAAATATTGCACAAAAAAGTTATAAGGGCTCAAAGATATGAGATCTCAGGTGTTAGAAAAAAAGGCGAAGGGCTTTAACATTATGTATATGTATATATATATATATATATATAATTGAAAGTAGCGGGTATTCCAGCACTCCGACTTTGGTCAGTAGTTCCGAACCTGGGTGCAATCCTCAAAAGAATAAGTAGAACAGTATAGAAAGATGAAGGGAACTCTCAGGATTTGTGAAATTTTGCATATCAGCAAAAATTATTTATTCATTGTTCTTAGTCACAACTTTGTTAAGTCGACGTTTCGCTTACGCAGAAGCCTTCATCAGGACAAGTAAAAACTGTTGAATAAAGGAAAAAACAACTAATATTTGCAATCACAATATGAAAGTACATGTACCCATCACCGAATACTTGTGTTAAAAATAAAAATAAAAAATAAGGACAACCCAAACAGCCCAAACAAGGATATCAGGCATAACAAATAAACATTATCCACTGTGTATCCATAGATAGTACCATTATCGTCCAGGCCACCCCTCCATTGTAAGAAAGTGCTGAACTAAGTGTGCCAATTCGCATGCTAGTGGGGATACCACTAAAAGCATTAGTCATAGGAATCAGATGCAACTAAACCGTATTCAAAACCGCATGGTTGCATCAACAAAATGGTGAGCATACTTAACAGACTAATCAAAGTTGAAAACATATCAGCCAAAGTGCATGTCCACACACACAAAAGGAGATAACACTCATACCAAGTGGCCAGTCTACCACCACTGCCACGCTCAAATAGGCCCAACTACATACTCTGGTTAATGCATCTAGGAGCTTATACCACATAGCCAAATTGAGAAAGTCAGCCACCTACATATGTAGAGTGTAATAAATTACTGCACCTTTTACACAGTGTATATTATACATCGCAGCCAAACCTGCAACACCCTATATCCATAGTACCAACTCTAAGCTTAGACCAGTAGAGTGTGCAAATGTGCCATACTCACTGTTGAACCTTGAATGCACAAGTAATACAAAACAAGCTACACGGTAACAGAAATTAACCATCTAAACAGTAAGCAGCACTGGCTATCCTAAACACATTCTAAAAAACTAACCACACCATATTAGTGAGGGCCACCACCAGAGTATGCAATTCAGTATCAAACAAATGTGATGAAATCACTACACAGTAACGATTATGTTGCTACCAATTATAAGCAGAGGTGACACCAATACGGAAAATGGAACAGGGGGGGAAACCTCCTGAAGAGATAGACTGTATATAAGCATAGAAAGCACCTCAGGACTATCGCAAACTCCTGCACACTACTAAGAAAAAATCACGGAACTACCATTCTAGCTTGTATAATCAAAGCTATGCAATAATCATGTACCGCTCTTACGGCTAGATTTAGAGTTTGGCGTTAGCCGTCAAAACCAGCGTTAGAAGCTCCTAACGCTGGTTTTGGGCTACCGCTGGTATTTAGAGTCAGTCAGGAAAGGGTCTAATGCTCACTTTGCAGCCGCGACTTTTCAATACCGCAGATCCCCCTACGCCATTTGCGTATCCTATCTTTTCAATGGGATCTTTCTTGGCTGAAGTGAGCGTTAGAAATCTAACGACAAAACTCCAGCCGCAGAAAAAAGTCAGTAGTTAAGAGCTTTTTGGGCTAACGCCGGTTTATAAAACTCTTAACTACTGTGCTCTAACGTACACTAACACCCATAAACTACCTATGTACCCCTAAACCGAGGCCCCCCCACATCGCCGCCACTCTATTAAAATTTTTTAACCCCTAATCTGCCGACCGCACACCGCCGCCAGCTACGTTATCCCTATGTACCCATAATCTGCTGCCCCTAACACCGCCGACCCCTATATTATATTTATTAACCCCTAATCTGCCGCCCCCAACGTCGCCTCCACCTACCTACAATAATTAACCCCTAATCTGCCGACCGTATCTCACCGCTACTGTAATAAATGTATTAACCCCTAAAGCTAAGTCTAACCCTAACACTAACACCCCCCTAAGTTAAATATAATTTAAATCTAACAAAATAAATTAACTCTTATTACATAAATTAATCCTATTTAAAGCTAAATACTTACCTGTAAAATAAACCCTAATATAGCTACAATATAAATTATAATTATATTGTAGCTATTTTAGGATTAATATTTATTTTACAGGCAACTTTGTATTTATTTTAACCAGGTACAATAGCTATTAAATAGTTAATAACTATTTAATAGCTACCTAGTTAAAATAATTACAAAATTACCTGTAAAATAAATCCTAACCTAAGTTACAATTAAACCTAACACTACACTATCAATAAATTAATTAAATAAAATACCTACAATTAAATACAATTAAATAAACTAACTAAAGTACAAAAAATAAAAAAGAACTAAGTTACAAAAAATAAAAAAATATTTACAAACATTAGAAAAATATTACAACAATTTTAAACTAATTACACCTACTCTAAGCCCACTAATAAAATAACAAAGACCCCCAAAATAAAAAAATGCCCTACCCTATTCTAAAATTAAAATAGAAAAGCTCTTTTACCTTACCAGCCCTTAAAAGGGCCCTTTGCGGGGCATACCCCAAAGAATTCAGCTCTTTTGCCTGTAAAAAAAGCATACAATACCCCCCCCAACATTACAACCCACCACCCACATACCCCTAATCTAACCCAAACCCCCCTTAAATAAACCTAACACTAAGCCCCTGAAGATCTCCCTACCTTGTCTTCACCTCGCTGGGTTCACTGATCCGTCCACCGAAGTCTTGATCCAAGCCTCCGAAGTCTTGATCCAAGCCCAAGCGGGGGGCTGAAGAGGGGTATGTGGGTGGTGGGTTGTAATGTTGGGGGGGTATTGTATGTTTTTTTTACAGGCAAAAGAGCTGAATTCTTTGGGGCATGCCCCGCAAAGGGCCCTTTTAAGGGCTGGTAAGGTAAAAGAGCTTTTCTATTTTAATTTTAGAATAGGGTAGGGCATTTTTTTATTTTGGGGGTCTTTGTTATTTTATTAGGGGGCTTAGAGTAGGTGTAATTAGCTTAAAATTGTTGTAATATTTTTTGTAACTTAGTTATTTTTTATTTTTTGTACTTTAGTTAGTTTATTTAATTGTATTTAATTGTAGGTATTTTATTTAATTAATTTATTGATAGTGTAGTGTTAGGTTTAATTGTAGATAATTGTAGGTATTTTATTTAATTAATTTATTGATATTGTAGTGTTAGGTTTAATTGTAACTTAGGTTAGGATTTATTTTACAGGTAATTTTGTAATTATTTTAACTAGGTAGCTATTAAATAGTTATTAACTATTTAATAGCTATTGTACCTGGTTAAAATAATTACAAAGTTACCTGTAAAATAAATATTACTCCTAAAATAGCTACAATATAATTATAATTTATATTGTAGCTATATTAGGGTTTATTTTACAGGTAAGTATTTAGCTTTAATTAGGATTAATTTATTTAATAAGAGTTAATTTATTTCGTTAGATAAAAATTATATTTAACTTAGGGGGGTGTTAGTGTTAGGGTTAGACTTAGCTTTAGGGGTTAATACATTTATTATAGTAGCGGTGAGATCCGGTCGGCAGATTAGGGGTTATTTATTGTAGGTAGGTGGAGGCGACGTTGGGAGCGGCAGATTAGGGGTTAATAAATATAATATAGGGGTCGGCGGTGTTAGGGCAGCAGATTAGGGGTACATAGGGATACTGTAGGTTGCGGCGGTGTACGGAGCGGCAGATTAGGGGTTAATAATAATATGCAGGGGTCAGCAATAGCGGGGGTGGCAGATTAGGGGTTAATAAGTGTAAGGTTAGGGGTGTTTAGACTCGGGGTTCATGTTAGAGTGTTAGGTGCAGACTTAGGAAGTGTTTCCCCATAGGAAACAATGTAGCTGCGTTAGGAGCTGAACGCTGCTTTTTTGCAGGTGTTAGGTTTTTTTTCAGCTCAAACAGCCCCATTGTTTCCTATGGGGAAATCGTGCACGAGCACGTTTTTGAAGCTGGCCGCGTCCGTAAGCACCGCTGGAATTTAGAGTTGCAGTGGCAGTAAATATCCTCTACGCTCCCTTTTTGGACAGCCCTTCTGTGAACTCTAAATACCAGCGGTATTTAAAAGGTGCGGGAGAAAAAAAGCCAGCGTACCCTTTGGCCGCAGAACTCTAAATCTAGGCCTATGTTAGTAAGGACGTTTCATTTCAAGCCCTTGTAATAACAGATATCGTCAGCTGAGCCAACTCACAACAAGTTATAAAAACATATATATCTGCCTAGAAAAACTTACCTCAAAAACGGCTAAAAGCCGTGCTCGCCAGAACCAGTAGATAGATGTGGTACACGCCATAACCGTGACCTATATAAGCCTACACCCCTGATCCATGATTGGTTGATCATGGGGGTGTGACGGGACTCAGACACTGCTCAGCTGTAGCCGATGTGTTTCGCGCCTCACTAGTATTACCTGCGCGCATGCGTGGAACACCACAATGGAAAGTGAGACCCCGTATGGATAAGGAGCTCAGAGACCCCCCTCAGAGTATTAACAACACCGCTAACCGACAGTGTCAATTACAGACACTGATAATGAAATAGAGAGTTGGCAAATCAGGGCTATACTCCAGCCTAAAACGCTAAAGCAAGTTGTGATGAAAAAAACAAATAATAGATATAAAGGCACGCTAAAGTTTCGAAATTTTTGACTTCCCCATACAACTGTATAACTGTTAAACATGATAAAATATATGAACACACTCAGCAACAAAAAATAGGTATGATAAAGCCCATAATGTCACAAAAACGTTCCTGAAAACTACTCTAATACATAATACTCTAATACTCTAATACATAATTAAAATGACTACAGCCAGAAGTAACATAGCACAGTGTGACAAATCACACACTCCTCAAACAGTTCAACAAGACTCATAGGTGAACATACACTGTAGTTCTCAATATGTTTAGGTAGTAAAGAAATGATAGAAAACAATCAGGAATTCAAATATCGCATTGGCAAGAGTTTGTGTTTTATATTGATTTTATAAGTTCCCAAGTAATTTAAACTCTGAGATGAGTCACGCCATCTAATACAAATTATTTAAACAAATATTGCACAAAAAAGTTATAAGGGCTCAAAGATATGAGATCTCAGGTGTTAGAAAAAAAGGCGAAGGACTTTAACATTATGTATATGTATATATATTTATATATATATATATATATATATATGTCTATATATTTGTACATATGTATTTATGTATTTATATGTATAAGTGTATATGTCTGTAAATACATATATACACATATAAACAAATAAATACATATGTAAACATATATTGACAAATATATAAGTGCATATATAGGTATTAATATATATATTGTACCAACAAACATATTAGATATTGATAGAAAATATGTATTTATGAATCAATAGAGCATATTCTTGTATGTGAAGAACATTGGAATGTTAAATATTTATATGTTGGGTTAGCGCACACAAGAATATGCGATCAGGTCTTTTTTTTCTCCATTGACTTCTATGGGGGAATACGTGAAAGCGCACACAAAATATTAACTTTGGCTTTTTGCGCTTTTCAAGTTAGCGTTAAAAGGAAAACAGTTTACTTTCAACTTGTAATACCAGCGCAACCCGACGAGCGCAAAAGCTTACTTCTAGAACAATTAACGCTCAAGCTGGATCAAAATCTGGCCCAAAAAAGTAATGAAGCTCACTAGAATGCAAATACTTGCAGAGGAGAACAAAAGTGACAATGTTCACTCATCAGTGATAGTAACATTTTTTTTTATGCACGCACAAATCAAATTACACTATTCAGTTTTATTTACCTTGTGTTAGCAAACATTCTGTTTTCCTTTACTTTCATACTCGCAATGTATAACTAGCGTACATTCTACGAGATGAAACAGTGAGGCCTACAGGCGTATATATGCTTAGATCATTTCAATATAAATTGTGAAGAAACATCATACACACTTTATTCTGCCCACTAGCCAAAGCTGTAAGACTCATTTCACAATAGAAATACAAGGAACCCTTCAAATTTTTCTTGTTTATGATTTCAAATATGTTTTTGTAAATTATCATGCACCTTAAATATGAGTTTTACATTGAATATGATTTTTTCAGAGTAATTTAAGGGCTATTTATATAGCATAATTGAAATTTGCATCTTGCACAGGGTTATTAAAGGGACGGTCTACTCCAGAATTTTTTTGTTTAAAAATATAGATAATCCCTTTATTACCCATTCCCTAGTTTTGCATAAACAACATGGTTATATTAATATGCTTCTTCCTCTTTGATTACCTTGTTTCAAGCCTCTACAGACTGCACCCTTATTTCAGTTGTTTTAAAAAGACTTGCATTTTAGCCAATCAGTGCTGATTTCTAGATAACTCCACAGAAGTGAGCACATTATCTATATGGCACACATGAACTAATGCTGTCTAGCTGTATAAAAAAACTGTCAAAATGCACTGAGATAAGAGGCAGTCATAAAGCGCTTAGAAATTAGCACACAAGCATACATAGGTTTAGCTTTTAACAAAGAATACCAAGAGAACAGAGCAAATTGGATGATAAAAGTAAATTTGAAAGTTGTTTAAAATGACATGCCCTATCTGAATCATTAAAGTTTAATTTTAAATAGACTATCCCTTTAACATCTATCTGTATGAATAATGTTTATACAGATTTTTATGCAAAATACGATTCCAATTTTTACATTGTAAATTCAATGTGCATTTGAAAGTCTTTGCTTATTGAGGACTATCATTATGTATGTATCTCACCATCATATACAGGAATGTACATTACACCTCTTAGCAAGATACACAGCTCACGGGTTAAAATATGCTTTTAGTTTATCTCATCATGGCACTTGCAGTACTGAAAGATCATTTTTGGCCTGAATGGAGAGCTTAAGATCGTTAGTTTCTATGAGAGGATATTTTTAGCACAGAATTACACTTTAACTTTGTGTAGTTTGCATTTATACTGGGAGCTGATGATGCCCAACTTACAGCAGAATACTGTACTTAGATCATATTCATAAACATTCATTTCCTGTGAGTTCTCATGCCGTTTTATTGCTTTACCAAATGAAACAGCTATGAACAACTTCCTAAAAAATATTACTAAATTGAATCACGAAGAAAGGCAGAACTTAACATTACTAAAAGACCCCCCTCTCCCACCCTTTTTAAATATAATCATACAGGCTTACCAATTGGTGCAGCTTATATCACATATACCCTCTGCCTAGTTAATTACAAATACACAAGAATCCATGTGCAGCATTGTACAATTACCCCATCACTATATTATACATTGCAGATAAAATTAAACAAAGCTGGGAGTATCTTTATTAAAATAATGCAAAATGTGTATCTATGTTATACAACAAACAGGGTGTATGTATCATTCAAGACACAGAAAAGTGTGAATCTGTAATATCCATAGAGCAGGGTGTGCATAATTATTTTACATACAGTTAAATGCCCTCTGTATTACAGAGTAACATGTGTGTCAGCATCTTAAACCAGGAAATTAATCTGTATTACACACAGACCAGTATTGTTTGTCAGGATCATAATCAATGTAATGTATCTATATTACACACAGAACATTGTATATCTGTGCAAACAACAGTGTTTATCAGCATTATTTCATAGTATGCACAGGTCATTGTGTGCGACTATTGAATACTGAAAAGTATGTGGTTATACACAGAACCACTTGTGTACACACAAGTGTGCATCTGAGATATAAATTGAGCAGCATGTGTTGTCAGCAGTATACACAGGGAAGCGTATCTATATTTAGCATCGCAATGTGTGCTTCTGTGCTAAGCACAGAACAGTATATCTATCACAAATGTGCTTTGGGTAGTAGTGTAGTACCTTATATCAAAGGTGACAAACGTTTTATTTTATATATATATATATATATATATATATATATATATATATATATATATATATATATATATATATATATATATATATGTGTGTGTGTGTATGCATGTATGTATATATATATATATATATATATATATATATATATGTGTGTGTATAAATATATCTAGGGGCTATAGACACATTCTATAATATAACCCACCAATGTCTATCCATTACACACAGTACAGCATGTTAGGCACAGAAAATACATTTCTGTATTACACACTGAACTGTCATTTACAAAAGGGCATTTTGTATACAATTATTATACACACGGTTTTATAATTAATGCACTGTGATTTTTTATGACAGCATCTGTAGCACAAAAATTGTAGTGCGTTTATTTGGATGAAGCACAGTGTGTCTTTCTATATTATACAAATGATAGCATGTGCATAACAGGGCAGAGTATAACATGTGTATAAAGAATAAAGTTATGTGTTAATATGTACTGTACACAGAACAGTTTGCCTATTTGTATTACATATTCATAGATCATAATGAATATCTCTATTATAACTGGAAAATTTAGTTAATCTGTATTTTAGGTAGAAGCTGTCAATGAATCCTCATAATGAGCAATACCTATAATTTTGCCCTGTGGGAAATTACAAGCTCAGGGTCCAGTCTCTTTTAGCCCACCTGCACCCTATACAGAGAACTCTCCTGCAGCATCTTAGTCTTATTGAGAGACACAGCCAGCCCTAGAACAGCAAGAAATCTCTTTTTAATAGCGGAATGCACTGTTTGCCTAAAAGATCCCACTTGAATAGCTCTGAGTACCACCAGGATTACATAGAATTTATCAGTGTAAGATTCTTTTGTTTGACACTGACACTGTATAATCACATATCCAAAAGGCAAAGCATTTATCAGCATGGCAATTAAAGAACACACAGAAACCCTCTTGGTTCTAAGAACATTCTTTATTGACAATGGGCGATCTATGGGGTATTTTTTTGAACATGGAAGTGATTAAAAAAAATGGCAATGTTTCATGCTGATTTTAAAAAACATACAAAAAAAAACATCTGCATAGAGTAATAATATAGTCACTTACCTGCATCAATAGAAGAGACAGGGTTATAACCAACATCATCCTGAAAACAGTGGATTAATGAGGACCACCAGCTGGATTAACTCTGACCCCCCCAGAGGTCAAAGTGATCTGGTGCCCCACAAGGAGCCCAGTCCTTTATTAATCCCTGAACCATCTGCAAACACGATCCAGGTTTGAAGCATTTAAATGGTTAACAGTAGTGGTGTTTATCTTAAGGGCAGGGTTAAGGTAATAGTCTCAGGTGTAATGGGTCAGGTACAATGTGGTTGGAAGGGAAGAGTATGATCAATAAATAGAGGACTTGAAGGGACGCATGTAAGAAAACTGGAGTGTATTTCGGATGCAGGTATTAAGGAGGGGGTGAGATAGAAGGAATGAGTTATCAGAGAGAAATAAAGTGTGAAGGAGGGTGGAAACAGTTTGGGGAGTTAGATACTTGGGGGAGTAGTTCTTGCAGGTGTGAGGAGAAAGATAAGGAGTCACTTGGACTAATTATGTTGCAAATAAAGGATTAGGGGATGCAGATGTGGGTAGTAAGTAAAGAATGAGGAGTGTGCACAAGAGTTGCAATAAAACAGGAGTGTGCAGCAGAATGGTTGGATCAGGTGAACACTGCAGGGGCCAGTTGGCAAGTGTTAGTAGCAGGATGAAGGGGCAAGTGCACTTAGGGGGAGCAGGTGAAATAAAGGGCTGCACAGAGATGCTTGCTGATGTATCACAAAAATCAGATGCTGCAGGATATGGGGACAGGTGTATGCAGCAGGATCAGAGACTGGAGGGAGCAGATTTGGGAAGCAGGCTCTCTGCAGATCTAAGTGGTCCTTCTCTCTGCCTCTTTCAGTCCTGTTCCTTGAGATTTTCCTCTTCCATCTTCCTTTTGGTTTCTGCTGTTTCAACCTTTTCTTCTGCTCTGTAAATAAATTTAACCTCTCTCTTGCTGCACTTTGCTTATTGTCGTTTTTATCTTGCTCCTTCCCTACATTTCTCTCTCCTCCTAGCAATTCTTTGCATCTATCGGCTTCATTCCTCTTCTCTCTCTCTCTCTCCCTCCTCCTCCTCTCTGTCTCCCCCCTCTATTCTTTCCCAAGGTACGATTGCACTGCTCTTGTTTCTTCCTTCTGTCAGCTCTTCGTCCACCAATATACCCACTACAGCCCCCCCTCAGAAATATCTGGAAATGCAAAACAAATAAAACTAAATATATTAATGTATGTTTTGTGCCCTGTCACTATATACTGTGTCAGCAGAACACGGGGTAATAACACCTCATCAGACACCTCATCAGAATATATTGGCTTTTCTTATAGGAACAGGACCTGCACTTCAGTTTAAGAGCTTATTTTGTAACCAGTGTATTTCTAATATCTATTATCTTTCTTTCTTTCTTTCTATCTATCTATCTATCTATCTATCTATCTATCTTCTATCTATCTATCTATCTATCTATCTTCTATCTATCTATCTATCTTCTATCTATCTCTATCTTCTATCTATCTTCTATCTATCTATCTATCTATTTATACACAAGTATATTTGATTATAGTTAATGCCAGGTTAAACAAGATAAAGTTATTTGTCCACTCCAGGTTAAATACAATAAAAAGATACATTCCTTTGTGATGAATGTTGCAATCAGGAATTTTCCTATCTAAAAATGAAAGAAATAATTACTACTGCTACTGTATATAAGGTTCCTCATATTTTACCCACAAGACATATGTAGTGAGATCATATGGTAATTCTAAGGAACTTGAAAGGCAAAGTGTAGAGCCTTTGCATTCTCTTTTCATGCATTGGGAATTAATCTAGAGGTCAGAGGTAAAACACATGTGAACGACAATCTATCATCTAAATTCTTTTAAATTAACAACTACATTTTCTGCCCATAATTGATCCATTTTCAATATAGCAGGATAGCTCTAAATATTGCACTAAATGTCATCTAATGCATAGACAAAATAATGCACTCTGAATGAAGTATATAAATACATGGCAAAAAATATGACAATAGATATCACACTGTCCGGCACTTAAAGGGAGATTAAGCCCAATATTTCTTCTTTCATGATTCAGATAAAGCATATTATTTTTAACAACTTTGCAATGTATTTCTATTATCCAATTGGTTTTATTCTATGTGTTTCCTTTGTTGAAAAGTGTGCCTAGGTAGGCTCAAAAGCTGCTGATTGGTGGCTATACATATATGTCTCTTGTCATTGGTGTTCAGTTAGCTCCCAGTAGTGCATGACTACACCTTTAACAAAGGATATTAAGAGAATGAAGCAGTTTATATAATATAAGTACATTAGAAAGTTGTTTAAAATGGTATTATCTATCTAAATCATGAAAGAAACAATTGGTAAAAACCTGCCAGACTAAACAGTCATATCTACGAGTACCGTTTATAAACAATACAATAAGAAACGTCTAGAAGTCCTAGCAAGTCCCCACTGTCCTGATATAAGGCCCTGGCACTTAAGGGTTAATTACCCTGGCCTTGTCTTTTCTATGTGCGTATTTTCTATGGGCAAATATAGTTTTATTTTACAAGTATGCTAGAGCACAAGGTGTTATCCCAATAGTACAATATGATTACCAAAGTCCTTATTGGTAATCCTCTACATACAGACAGGAGTGGTACTTAATCATACCTTTTATCCATGGCATCGCCAGTGAGAGTTTACCTTAAAGGGACATACACCAATTTTCATGAAACTGCATGTAATAGAAAGTACTATAATGAAGAATATGGACAGATGCTAATTAAAAAATGCAGTATAATACCTTTTAAAAACCTACTTAGAAGCTCCCAGTTTAGCCCTATAGATGTTACGCTGGGGCACCTACTGAAAGGGACTGAAAAAGCAGGAAGTGCAGACCCTCCTACCTTCCCTGCATATGAAAAGACTCATTGCAAAAACAGGAGCAAGCAGGAATCTGTATACTTCAGTTAACATCTGATACTTTATGGCCTGCTTAGGAGTCTGAAAATCAGCACAATGTTGTTAAAAAAATAAGCACAACAATACATTGTTATAAAAACACTCCCAGATGGTATTTATAAATGGATAATCCACCAAACATTATGCAATGAAAAATCTAGTGTACAGTATCCCTTTAATACTTCAAAGTACATGCACATCCTCATACAAACTCCGGAATGGCCATTTCATTCAAGAGGTAATATTCGGGAACTACAGCAAAAGCATCTTACTGCCAGGTGATGCGCATTTCGGCCTCTGCCCTTTTACTAGGCCCTTCAGATAGCTGAGGAAGGGGAGAGTTTCCCGAAATGTTACTATGGCATAAA
This sequence comes from Bombina bombina, assembly GCF_027579735.1. Lineage (NCBI taxonomy): Eukaryota > Metazoa > Chordata > Amphibia > Anura > Bombinatoridae > Bombina > Bombina bombina. The sequence continues at coordinate 1,170,404,854 of NC_069499.1, forward strand.
GAGTTGATTCACTTGTCTGCATAAATCCAGTGAGTGCCATCTATCTTATGGATTACATGCTGCATTTTGGCACCCTGCTAACTATTTGTACATGGTAGTTAGAGTGCACATCAAAAAGACTTTCCTTTATTTATAATCCAAAAAACAGCAAATATTTTTTATACAAGACCTGACAGTTCCCTTAAATGATTGGATTCAATATATATATATATTTATATATGTGTGTGTGTTTATTTTTGTATGCGTATTTTATAGCGTGCCCCATAGACATCTATGGGGAGCAGGCGTTAGAAAGGCCGCAAACAGACTTCTAGATATTAGTGTACCTGAGGCTTTTGCTCAAGCGAAAACGTTTTACTTACAATTTGTTATATAAGAGCAAGAATAGGAGAACTATTGATTTAATTGGAGCAGTGTTAGTGCTCTATAGTGCTAATATTTATGCGCTCCTTTTCCAATCTCTACCACTCCCTTTGTTGGTAAAGTTATAGGTTTTATTATTTTCTCCTTTTAATTTTATGCAATTTTGTTTGTTAATTATTATTTTTTTGTTGTATATACCCATGCAGATTTATCTTTGTGAAGGACACATGAATCAAGCCACATACATGGTTGTCTTGGAAGAAAACTTGCTTCCTTCTGCTCTGACAATGTTCTCCAACTCAGAGGATTGTTTTTTCCTGCATGACAATGCTCCATGCCACACAGCCAGGTCAATCACGTTGTGGATGAAGGACCACCTGATTAAGACCCTGTCATGGCCAGCAAAATCTCCAGACCTGAAGTCAATTGAAAACCTTTGGAAGGTGATAAAGAGGAAGATGGATGGTCACAAGCAATCAAACAAAGCCGACCTGCTTGATTTTGTGCACTAGGAGTGGCACAAAGTCACCCAACAGCAATGTGAAACACTGGCGGAGAGCATGCCAAGACGCATGAGAGCTGTGATCGAAAATCAGGGTCATTCCACCAAATATTGAATTCTGAACTCTTGCTAAGTTAAAACATTAGTATTGTATTGTTTAAAAATGAATATGAACTTGTTTTCTTTGCATTATTCAAGGTCGGAAAACATTGCATCTTTTTTGTTATTATGACAAGTTTTCTGCAAAAAAAAATCTCAAAATGACATAATTGTTTTTGGAATTTGGGAGAAATGTTGTTAGAAGTTTATAGAATAAAACAAAAATGTTTATTTTACTTAGACACATACCTATAAATAGTAAAACTAGAGAAAAATTATCATTTTGCAGTGGTCTCTTCATTATATATATATATATATATATATATATATATATATGTGTGTGTGTGTGTATATATATTTTACAAAATATATTCATATATATATATATATATATATATGTGTGTGTGTGTATATATATTTTACAAAATATATTCATATATATATATATATATATATATATATATATATATATATAGTTCAAAAAGAAAGGGTTGCAGAGACGGTTTCCATTAAAAGCATCCAATCTTTATTCCAAACTATTTAAAATACAAAAGGAAGGTACTGGACATAAAATTCACAGAGTCACAGCATGTGTATCGCTAACATGTTTCGGCACTAGGCCATAATCATAGCTAATGAGTACACCTGTTACTTGACTTATAAACCCAACATCAACCAATGATTGGTTAATAATTGTGGCTGTTCTCAGTGATTGCAATAGTTAAAGGTAAAGGACCATTTTACTTACGCTTGCCTATAGCTATAATAGTGAGGAATACATGAATCATTCCAAATGAAGTGATATAACAAATACATTGTATTTCATGTGTTACAAAATAAAATTAAATTGTACTCTCAACGGATAACAACCTATTAAGAAAGTAGTTTACCCAATATCAAACGTTAAGCTCAAGAGAATTCTCTGAAGAATATACTTTCTAATATAATGGGAAATATTGCCTAAGCTTTGAATACCTTTTTCTCAAACCTCATATGATCACCAGATTATAAATTGTGCACAATAACAGACATTGAGTTAAAGGGGCATATTTATCAATGTGCGAGCGGACATGATAGAAGTAGCGTATCATGTCCGCCGCACATTGATAAATGCCGACAGCATATGCTATCGGCATTTATTATTGCACCAGCAGTTCTTGTGAACTGCTGGTTCAATGCCGCCCCAGCAAACTAACAATTAAACTAATATAACTATTAAACTAAAATTAAACTAACTACAATTAAAGAAAACTAAAATACACATTAAAAAAATCCCAACACTACTATAAAAATTACAAAATATCTAATTACAAAAAATAAAAAATACTAAATTACAAAAAATAACAAACACTAAATTACAAAAAATAACAAATGACATTTTTAAAATTAAAAAAGAATTACACCCCATCTAATAGCCCTATAAAAATAAGAAAGCCCACCCTAATTAAAAAAAAAAACTACCCTACAATAAACTACCAATAGCCCTTAAAAAGGCCCTTTGTAGGGCATTGCCCTTAGATAAACAGCTCTTTTACCTGTAAAAAAACCCCCACAAAGACCCCCCAACAGTAAAACCCACCACCCACCCAACCAACCCCTCAAAATAAAAAAACCTAACTCTAACAAAAACCTAAGCTACCCATTGCCCTGAAAAGCCTCTTTCCTTATATCTCCTTCTTAGATCTTCACATTGCCTGTTAAAAGTGTGTTTCTCGTGATCAATTTACGATAAGTCTCACCCATCTTTATTGACTATCAGAACTAAATCCAAAAAAGCTAATTCTCTCTGCATGCTGTTCAAATGTGAATCACAGACCAATCCTGTTGTCATTCAGTCTATACATAAATGACCCCAGCTTATCCTCTGTTCCTTGCCAGATGAGCAGCAGGCCATCTATGTATTGTCGGTAAAATACAATACATTCCTTGTATCTGTTTCGATCTCCAGATGTAGGACAGCTCCCACCAACCCATGAACAGGTTGGCGCATGATGGCGCAAATTTTGCGCCCATCACTGTCCCACATCTTTGGAGATAAACTGCCCTTCAAACTTAAAGTAGTTGTGTGTCAATAAATATTCTGTTACTCTAAGCACAAAATATCTTAACTCCTCAGAAAAGGCAGTAAATGTTTCCAAAAAGTATTCAACAGGGACAGTATACACTCATTTTCATATAACTGCATGTAATAAACAATACTATAAAGAATAAGATGCACAGATACTGATATAAAAATCCAGTACAAAACTGTTTAAAAACTTACTTAGAAGCTCTCAGTTTAGCTCTGTTGGAAAGATAGTTGGAAAGTCCACTGCAAGTGGGAAAACATAATTTATGCTTACCTGATAAATTTCTTTCTCCAACGGTGTGTCCGGTCCACGGCGTCATCCTTACTTGTGGGAATATTCTCTTCCCCAACAGGAAATGGCAAAGAGCACAGCAAAAGCTGCCCATATAGCCCCTCCTCTGGCTCCTGCCCCCAGTCATTCGACCAACGGTTAGGAGAAAAAAAGGAGAAACTATAGGGTGCCGTGGTGACTGTAGTGTATAGAGAAAGAAATTTTTCAAACCTGATTAAAAAACCAGGGCGGGCCGTGGACCGGACACACCGTTGGAGAAAGAAATTTATCAGGTAAGCATAAATTCTGTTTTCTCCAACATTGGTGTGTCCGGTCCACGGCGTCATCCTTACTTGTGGGAACCAATACCAAAGCTTTAGGACACGGATCAAGGGAGGGAGCAAATCAGGTTACCTAAACGGAAGGCACCACGGCTTGCAAAACCTTTCTCCCAAAAATAGCCTCCGAAGAAGCATAAGTATCAAATTTGTAAAATTTGGCAAAAGTGTGCAGAGAAGACCAAGTCGCTGCCTTACATATCTGATCAACAGAAGCCTCGTTCTTGAAGGCCCATATGGAAGCCACAGCCCTAGTAGAGTGAGCTGTGATTCGTTCAGGAGGCTGCCGTCCGGCAGTCTCATAAGCCAATCGGATGATGCTTTTCAGCCAGAAAGAAAGAGAGGTAGCAGTAGCTTTTTGTCCTCTTCTCTTACCAGAGTAAACAACAAACAAAGATGAAGTTTGTCTGAAATCCTTTGTTGCGTCTAAATAGAACTTTAAAGCACGGACCACATCTAAATTGTGTAACAAACGTTCCTTCTTTGAAACTGGATTCGGACACATTTCCTGGTTAATATTCTTGTTGGAAACTACTTTTGGAAGAAAACCAGGTTTGGTACGCAAAACGACCTTATCTGAATGGAACACCAGATAGGGTGGATCACACTGCAAAGCAGATAATTCAGAAACTCTTCTAGCAGAAGAAATAGCAACCAAAAACAGAACTTTCCAAGATAGTAACTTGATATCTATGGAATGTAAAGGTTCAAATGGAACCCTTTGAAGAACTGAAAGAACTAAATTTAGACTCCAAGGAGGAGTCATGGGTCTGTAAACAGGCTTGATTCTGACCAAAGCCTGTACAAAAGCTTTTACATCTGGCACGGCTGCCAGGCATTTGTGTAACAAAACAGATAAAGCAGAAATCTTTCCTTTTAGAGAACTCGCTGACAACCCTTTATCCAAACCCTCTTGGAGAAAGGAAAGAATCTTAGGAATTTTAATTTTACTCCAGGAGAATCCCTTGGATTCACACCAACAGATATATTTTTTCCATATTTTATGGTAAATCTTTCTAGTCACAGGTTTTCTGGCTTGGACCAGAGTATCTATCACTTAATTTGAAAACCCACGCTTGGATAAAATCAAGCATTCAATTTCCAAGCAGTCAGCTGCAGAGAAACTAGATTTGGATGTTCAAATGGACCTTGTACTAGAAGATCCTGTCTCAAAGGTAGCTTCCATGGTGGAGCCGATGACATATTCACCAGGTCTGCATACCAAGTCCTGCGTGGCCACGCAGGAGCTATCAGAATCACCGAGGCCTTCTCCTGTTTGATCCTGGCTACGAGCCTGGGAAGGAGAGGAAACGGTGGAAACACATAAGCTAGGTTGAACGACCAAGGCGCCACTAATGCATCCACTAGAGTCGCCTTGGGATCCCTGGATCTGGACCCGTAGCAAGGAACCTTGAAGTTCTGACGAGACGCCATCAGATCCATGTCTAGAATGCCCCATAATTGAGTTAACTGGGCAAATACCTCCGGGTGGAGTGCCCACTCCCCCGGATGGAAAGTCTGACGACTCAAATAATCCGCCTCCCAGTTGTCTACTCCTGGGATGTGAATTGCAGATAGATGGCAGGAGTGATCCTCCGCCCATTTGATGATCTTGGATACCTATTTCATCGCCAAGGAACTCTTTGTTCCTCCCTGATGGTTGATGTAAACTACAGTTGTCATGTTGTCCGACTGGAATCTTATGAATCTGGCCTTCGCTAGTTGAGGCCAAGCCCGGAGCACATTGAATATTGCTCTCAGTTCCAGGATGTTTATCGGGAGAAGAGACTCTTCCCGAGACCATAGACCCTGAGCTTTCATTGAATATCGCTCTCAGTTCCAGGATGTTTATCGGGAGAAGAGACTCTTCCCGAGACCATAGACCCTGAGCTTTCAGGGAGTCCCAGACCGCGCCCCAGCCTAATAGACTGGCGTCGGTCGTGACAATGACCCACTCTGGTCTGCGGAAACTCATTCCCTGAGACAGGTGATCCTGAGTCAACCACCAACGGAGCGAGTCTCTGGTTAACTGGTCTACTTGAATCTGGGGAGACAAGTCTGCATAATCCCCATTCCACTGTATGAGCATGCACAGTTGCAATGGTCTTAGATGAATTCGAGCAAAAGGAACCACGTCCATTGCTGCCACCATTAGACCTATTACTTCCATGCACTGAGCTATGGAAGGCTGAGGAATAGAATGAAGAATTTGACACGCCTTTAGAAGCTTTAATTTTCTGGCCTCTGTCAGAAAGATCTTCATTTCTACAGAATCTATTATTGTTCCCAGAAAGGGAACTCTTGTAGACGGGGACAGGGAACTCTTTTCCACGTTCACCTTCCACCCGTGAGACCTGAGAAAGGCTAATACAATGTCTGTATGAGCCTTTGATCTGGAAAGGGACGACGCTTGGATTAGAATGTCGTCTAGGTAAGGTGCCACTGCAATGCCCCTCGGTCTTAGAACCGCTAGAAGGGACCCTAGCACCTTTGTGAAGATTCTGGGAGCAGTGGCTAAATCGAACGGAAGAGCCACGAACTGGTAATGTTTGTCCAGAAAGGTGAACCTTAGGAACTGATGATGATCTTTGTGGATAGGAATATGTAGGTACGCATCCTTTAAATCCACGGTAGTCATGTATTGACCCTCCTGGATTGTAGGTTAAATAGTTCGAATGGTTTCCATTTTGAACGATGGAACCCTGAGGAATTTGTTTAGAATTTTTAAATCCAGAATTGGTCTGAAAGTTCCCTCTTTTTTGGGAACTACAAACAGGTTTGAGTAAAACCCCTGACCTTGTTCCGCTGTTGGAACTGGGTGTATCACTCCCATCTTTAATAGGTCTCCTACGCAATGTAAGAATGCCTGTCTCTTTATCTGGTCTGAAGATAAGCGAGACATGTGGAACCTTCCCCTTGGAGGAAGTTCCTTGAATTCTAGAAGATAACCCTGAGAGACTATTTCTAGTGCCCAGGGATCCGGAACATCTCTTGCCCAAGCCTGAGCAAAGAGAGAAAGTCTGCCCCCTACTAGATCCGGTCCCGGATCAGGGGCTACCCCTTCATGCTGTCTTGGTAGCAGCAGCAGGCTTCTTGGCCTGTTTACCCTTGTTCCAGCCTTGCATTGGTTTCCAAGCTGGCTTAGCCTGGGAAGCGTTACCCTCTTGTCTAGAGGCTGCAGAGTTAGGAGACGGTCCGCTCCTGAAGTTACGAAAGGAACGAAAATTGGACTTATTCTTAGCCTTGAAAGGCCTATCCTGTGGGAGGGCATGGCCCTTTCCCCCAGTGATGTCTGAAATAATCTCCTTCAATTCTGGCCCAAAAATGGTCTTACCTTTGAAAGGAATATTAAGCAATTTTGTCTTGGAAGATACATCCGCCGACCAAGACTTTAGCCAGAGCGCTCTGCATGCCACAATTGCAAACCCTGAATTTTTCGCCGCTAACCCCGCCAATTGCAAAGTGGCATCTAAAATAAAGGAATTAGCTAACTTAAGTGCGTGAATTCAGTCCATGACTTCCTCATATGGAGTCTCTTTATTGAGCGACTTTTCTAGTTCATCGAACCAAAAACACGCCGCCGTAGTGACAGGAATAATGCACGAAATTGGTTGGAGGAGGAAACCTTGCTGAACAAAAATCTTTTTAAGCAAACCCTCCAATTTTTTATCCATAGGATCTTTGAAAGCACAATTGTCCTCAATGGGAATAGTCGTGCGTTTGGCTAGCGTAGAAACTGCCCCCTCAACCTTAGGGACTGTTTGCCATGCGTCCTTCCTTGGGTCGACCATGGGGAACATTTTCTTAAATTTAGGAGGTGGGACAAAAGGTATGCCTGGTTTCTCCCACTCCTTAGTCACTATGTCCGCCACCCTTTTAGGTATCGGAAAGGCATCAGGGTGCACAGGGACCTCTAGGAATTTGTCCATTTTGCACAATTTTTCTGGAATGACCAAAGAGTCACAATCATCCAGAGTAGTTAGTACCTCCTTAAGTAATGTGCAGAGATGCTGTAACTTAAATTTAAACGTCATAACATCAGGTTCTGCCTGTTGAGAAACTCTTCCTGAATCAGAAATTTCTCCCTCCGACAAACCCTCCCTCACTGCCAATTCTGGTGTGAGGGTATGACAGATAAATTATCGTCAGCGCACTCTTGCTCTTCTGTATTTAAAACTGAGCAATCACGCTTTCTTTGAAATGCTGGCATTTTGGATAAAATATTAGCTATAGAATTATCCATTACTGCCGTTAATTGTTGCATAGTAACAAGCATTGGCGCGCTAGATGTAGTAGGTGTCGCCTGCGCGGGCCTAACTGGGATTGACACAGAAGGAGAGGATGGTGAACTACCCCCACTACCTTCATTTGAGGAATCATCTTGGGCAACCTTATTAAATGTGACAGTACTGTCCTTACTTTGTTTGGACGCCATGGCACAATTTTCACATACATTTGAAGGGGGGACCACCTTGGCCTCCATACATACAGAACATGTTCTATCTGAAGGTACAGACATGTTAGACAGGCTTATACAGGCTATTAATGCAATAAAACCGTTTTTAAACAAAACCGTTACTGTCTCTTTAAATGTTAAACAGGGCACACTTTATTTCTGCATGTGTGAAAAACTGTGAAGGAAATATCCGATCCTTACCAAATTTGCACCCTAGTGTCTTAATGCTTTAAAAGTATTTCACCCTAATTTTCAAGTTTGTAACCCCTTAAATGAGGAAACCGGAGCTGTTTTATCAATTCACAATTTTAAACCCACTACAGTCCCAGCCACAGCGTTTGCTGCGGCTTCACCTGTCCTTGGGGGTTATTCGCCACCGAAATAAGCCTTCCAGGAACGTTTTTAATGGCCACCAGACCCTCTCACATGAAGCTGCATGTGAGAGGGTCACATGCAGCTTCAACTGCGCAATTAAGGCGCGAAAATGAGGCTCTGCCTACTATAGTGAAAGGCCCTTCCTGACTGGGAAAGGTGTCTAAACGACTGCCTGGCGCTTAAAAACGTTACCAATTATTCTCAAGTTTTAAAAACACTTGAAAACACATATAAATATCGAATAAAGGAATCAATTTAGCCCACAATAGTGTCAACCAGTATATAGCCCATTAATAAGCCTTCATTCTGTTATGAGTCTAAGAAAATGGCTTACCGATCCCAAAGAGGGAAAATGACAGTCTTCTAGCATTACTAAGTCTTTTTAGAAAACGGACCAGTCATACCTTGAGCAGAAAAGTCTGCAAACTGTTCCCCCCAACTGAAGTTCTCTGGGCTCAACAGTCCTGCGTGGGAACAGCAATTGATTTTAGTTACTGCTGCTAAAATCATACTCCTCTTTTAAACAGAACTCTTCATCCTTTTCTGTTTTAGAGTAAATAGTACAAACCGGCACTATTTTAAAATAACAAACTCTTGATAGAAGAATAAAAAACTACAACTAACACCACATACTCTTCACCATCTCCGTGGAGATGCTACTTGTTCAGAGCGGCAAAGAGAATGACTGGGGGGCGGAGCCAGAGGAGGGGCTATATGGGCAGCTTTTGCTGTGCTCTTTGCCATTTCCTGTTGGGGAAGAGAATATTCCCACAAGTAAGGATGACGCCGTGGACCGGACACACCAATGTTGGAGAAATAGGACACTCCCCCTTCTTTTGCATATGAAAAGACCCTTTACACAAACAGGAGTAAGCTGGAGTAGGTAGCTGACGATATTCTCATAAAACTTTGGGGTTTGGTTAGGAGTCTGAAAATCAGAGCAATGCTTTTTAAAAATAAGCAAAACTATACATTTAAAAAAAACAAAAACTTTATGGGCTATATAAATAGATCATCTACAAAACATTTATGCAAAGAAAAAATGAGTGTATAATGTCCCTTTAAGCCTTCACTGTGGGGTATCGAGGAGAAGAGTACCACCACATCTACTGTTAGCCACCTATAGCAACCACCCATCCACCACTGCTCCCTTAGTAAATTTATAACATACTAGGGCCTAGATTTGGAGTTTGGCGGTAAAAGGGCTGCTAACGCTCCGCGGGCTTTTTTCTGGCCGCACCATAAATTTAACTCTGGTATCGAGAGTTTAATCAAATGCTGCGTTAGGCTCCAAAAAAGGAGCGTAGAGCATTTTTACCGCAAATGCAACTCTCGATACCAGAGTTGCTTACGGACGCGGCCGGCCTCAAAAACGTGCTCGTGCACGATTCCCCCATAGGAAACAATGGGGCTGTTTGAGCTGAAAAAAAACCTAACACCTGCAAAAAAGCAGCGTTCAGCTCCTAACGCAGCCCCATTGTTTCCTATGGGGAAACACTTCCTACGTCTGCACCTAACACTCTAACATGTACCCCGAGTCTAAACACCCCTAACCTTACACTTATTAACCCCTAATCTGCCGCCCCCGCTATCGCTGACCCCTGCATATTTTTTTAAACCCCTAATCTGCCGCTCCGTAAACCGCCGCCACCTACGTTATCCCTATGTACCCCTAATCTGCTACCCCTAACACCACCGACCCCTATATTATATTTATTAACCCCTAACCTGCCCCCCACAACGTCGCCGACACCTGCCTACACTTATTAACCCCTAATCTGCCGAGCGGACCTGAGCGCTACTATAATAAATGTATTAACCCCTAATCCGCCTCACTAACCCTATCATAAATAGTATTAACCCCTAATCTGCCCTCCCTAACATCGCCGACACCTAACTTCAATTATTAACCCCTAATCTGCCGACCGGAGCTCACCGCTATTCTAATAAATGTATTAACCCCTAAAGCTAAGTCTAACCCTAACACTAACACCCCCCTAAGTTAAATATAATTTAAATCTAACGAAATAAATTAACTCTTATTAAATAAATTATTCCTATTTAAAGCTAAATACTTACCTGTAAAATAAATCCTAATATAGCTACAATATAAATTATAATTATATTATAGCTATTTTAGGATTAATATTTATTTTACAGGCAACTTTGTAATTATTTTAACCAGGTACAATAGCTATTAAATAGTTAAGAACTATTTAATAGTTACCTAGTTAAAATAATAACAAATTTACCTGTAAAATAAATCCTAACCTAAGTTATAATTAAAACTAACACTACCCTATCAATAAAATAATTAAATAAACTACCTACAATTACCTACAATTAACCTAACACTACACTATCAATAAATTAATTAAACACAATTCCTACAAATAAATACAATTAAATAAACTAGCTAAAGTACAAAAAATAAAAAAGAACTAAGTTACAGAAAATAAAAAAATATTTACAAACATAAGAAAAATATTACAACAATTTTAAACTAATTACACCTACTCTAAGCCCCCTAATAAAATAACAAAGCCCCCCAAAATAAAAAATTCCCTACCCTATTCTAAATTAAAAAAGTTACAAGCTCTTTTACCTTACCAGCCCTGAACAGGGCCCTTTGCGGGGCATGCCCCAAGAATTTCAGCTCTTTTGCCTGTAAAAAAAAACATATAATACCCCCCCCCCAACATTACAACCCACCACCCACATACCCCTAATCTAACCCAAACCCCCTTAAAGAAACCTAACACTAAGCCCCTGAAGATCTTCCTACCTTGTCTTCACCATACCAGGTTCACCGATCCGTCCTGGCTCCAACATCTTCATCCAACCCAAGCGGGGGTTGGCGATCCATAATCCGGTCCAGAAGAGGCTCCAAAGTCTTCCTCCTATCCGGCAAGAAGAGGACATCCGGACCGGCAAACATCTTCTCCAAGCGGCATCTTCGATCTTCTTCCATCCGGAGCGAAGCGGCAGGATCCTGAAGACATCCAGCGCGGAACATCCATCCGGACCGACGACTGAACGACGAATGACTGTTCCTTTAAGGGACGTCATCCAAGATGGCGTCCCTCGAATTCCGATTGGCTGATAGGATTCTATCAGCCAATCGGAATTAAGGTAGGAATTTTCTGATTGGCTGATGGAATCAGCCAATCAGAATCTAGTTCAATCCGATTGGCCGATCCAATCAGCCAATCAGATTGAGCTCGCATTCTATTGGCTGATCGGAATAGCCAATAGAATGCGAGCTCAATCTGATTGGCTGATTGGATCAGCCAATCGGATTGAACTTGATTCTGATTGGCTGATTCCATCAGCCAATCAGAAAATTCCTACCTTAATTCCGATTGGCTGATAGAATCCTATCAGCCAATCGGAATTCGAGGGACGTCATCTTGGATGACGTCCCTTAAAGGAACAGTCATTCGTCGTTCAGTCGTCGGTCCGGATGGATGTTCCGCGCTGGATGTCTTCAGGATCCTGCCGCTTCGCTCCGGATGGAAGAAGATCGAAGATGCCGCTTGGAGAAGATGTTTGCCGGTCCGGATGTCCTCTTCTTGCCGGATAGGAGGAAGACTTTGGAGCCTCTTCTGGACCGGATTATGGATCGCCAACCCCCGCTTGGGTTGGATGAAGATGTTGGAGCCAGGACGGATCGGTGAACCTGGTATGGTGAAGACAAGGTAGGAAGATCTTCAGGGGCTTAGTGTTAGGTTTCTTTAAGGGGGTTTGGGTTAGATTAGGGGTATGTGGGTGGTGGGTTGTAATGTTGGGGGGGGGGTATTATATGTTTTTTTTTACAGGCAAAAGAGCTGAAATTCTTGGGGCATGCCCCGCAAAGGGCCCTGTTCAGGGCTGGTAAGGTAAAAGAGCTTGTAACTTTTTTAATTTAGAATAGGGTAGGGAATTTTTTATTTTGGGGGGCTTTGTTATTTTATTAGGGGGCTTAGAGTAGGTGTAATTAGTTTAAAATTGTTGTAATATTTTTCTTATGTTTGTAAATATTTTTTTATTTTCTGTAACTTAGTTCTTTTTTATTTTTTGTACTTTAGCTAGTTTATTTAATTGTATTTATTTGTAGGAATTGTGTTTAATTAATTTATTGATAGTGTAGTGTTAGGTTAATTGTAGGTAATTGTAGGTAGTTTATTTAATTATTTTATTGATAGGGTAGTGTTAGTTTTAATTATAACTTAGGTTAGGATTTATTTTACAGGTAAATTTGTTATTATTTTAACTAGGTAACTATTAAATAGTTCTTAACTATTTAATAGCTATTGTACCTGGTTAAAATAATTACAAAGTTGCCTGTAAAATAAATATAAATCCTAAAATAGCTATAATATAATTATAATTTATATTGTAGCTATATTAGGATTTATTTTACAGGTAAGTATTTAGCTTTAAATAGGAATAATTTATTTAATAAGAGTTAATTTATTTCGTTAGATTTAAATTATATTTAACTTAGGGGGGTGTTAGTGTTAGGGTTAGACTTAGCTTTAGGGGTTAATACATTTATTAGAATAGCGGTGAGCTCCGGTCGGCAGATTAGGGGTTAATAATTGAAGTTAGGTGTCGGCGATGTTAGGGAGGGCAGATTAGGGGTTAATACTATTTATGATAGGGTTAGTGATGCGGATTAGGGGTTAATAACTTTATTATAGTAGCGCTCAGGTCCGCTCGGCAGATTAGGGGTTAATAAGTGTAGGCAGGTGTCGGCGACGTTGAGGGGGACAGATTAGGGGTTAATAAATATAATATAGGGGTCGGCGGTGTTAGGGGTAGCAGATTAGGGGTACATAGGGATAACGTAGGTGGCGGCGCTTTGCGGTCGGAAGATTAGGGGTTAATTATTTTAAGTAGCTGGCGGCGACGTTGTGGGGGGCAGGTTAGGGGTTAATAAATGTAATACAGGGGTCGGCGGGGTTAGGGGCAGCAGATTAGGGGTACATAAGTATAACGTAGGTGGCGGTCGGCAGATTAGGGGTTAAAAAATGTAATCGAGTGGCGGCGATGTGGGGGGAGCTCGGTTTAGGGGTACATAGGTAGTTTATGGGTGTTAGTGTACTTTAGGGTACAGTAGTTAAGAGCTTTATGAACCGGCGTTAGCCAGAAAGCTCTTAACTCCTGCTATTTTCAGGCGGCTGGAATCTTGTCGTTAGAGCTCTAACGCTCACTTCAGAAACGACTCTAAATACCAGCGTTAGAAAGATCCCATTGAAAAGATAGGATACGCAAATGGCGTAGGGGGATCTGCGGTATGGAAAAGTCGCGGCTGAAAAGTGAGCGTTAGACCCTTTAATCACTGACTCCAAATACCAGCGGGCGGCCAAAACCAGCGTTAGGAGCCTCTAACGCTGGTTTTGACGGCTACCGCCGAACTCCAAATCTAGGCCTTAGTGTCTCTCAAATAGCTGTGAAGTCTAACTACCATGGGATTCAGAATGCCATCTAGCCATTCAGATAGGTGCTCAAATAGAGAGTCAATCCCACTTACAATAAGACGGCCCTGTACGTTGGAAAGGGTTTTGTGCACCTTTGGAAGGTGGAGGAAGATGGGAACCACTGGATGTTCAATATATAAGTAATCTCTAGTGTACTGATTAATGTGCCCATCTTCCAACCCATCGTCCAAAGTGACCTGAGTTCTCCCTGGTACATCCTGGTAGGGTCTCACACCATAGAGTCGTGGGATTTGACGCCAGCAACTAGTGAGCTGATCAGTAAGCGGAGAGCAGACGCCTGAAAAATCTACTCTATTGCAAGGCACCAGGACCGGTAAGTGGGCACAGCCGCATAGCGGTGATTTGACACGTATATGTTGTTTCAAGACCCATACCGGTAGTGTCTAAGGACTTTAAACTGAAAGTCATTTATATCCATCCCCAACAAGAGGGGCTTTTATGGACACGGACTGTTTGGTGTGCACTAAAGTGTTCAAATTGTATTTATGCAAATAGTTGCTTTAGAACTTATGCCAGGGTATCTATGGGCTTAGCTTTGGGGCTATTAAAGACTATAAAATCTGGACTTATTGTCTAATTGATCCCAGTCATTTATACCTTTTCAATTTATATATATATATATATATTAAAATAAAAATAACATTTTCTTCTATGTTAAGAACATTGGAAGTTAAGGAATTTCTAATTCACTTCGGGTTCAGCACAGTTGGTCTAATGCTGTGTCGGATTAGAAAGCGACCAATTACTGTTTTTGATTTGTTTTTTTTACAGCGTGCCCTAGTCTATGGGGAGAAATTAGCACGGTTGTGGTAGCCGAATCCTGAAGTTAGCATGCTTTGGTCTTTCTCTCACACGCTATCTTTTAATTTTCAACTTTTAACCCAGCCACAATAAATATTTACTTTCAGCACAGTTAGCGTACGAGCAAAAAAGTTAGTTAGCATAAGAGGATATTGTGCTAAGTAAAACTTAGTTGCTAATATACAGTATATATAACATATAAATGCATAAAAAATACCTTAGTGTCCCAATAAGTACTATTACACATTTTGAATGAATATCTACCTTATTAACTTGATATAAGATACTTTTACAGAAAAAAACATACTCAAGCAGAACTGAGGTAAATCATTCATAATATTTGTCTATTTTAATGATTGCAAGAAAACATAATAAGGTGAGCGCACATCATAAAATTGCTGTGGTGGATAAAATATATCTCACATTATACCTCATGGCAAAAATTATACACAAAATATATTGGTGCAGATCCTTTAAAAATATTCAATATTAAAATCAAGGAGAAAATGAGAGATCAAAATTCACTACAGAGATCTCTCAAAAAAAAAAAGACAGGGAATTCAGCACTCTTTTCCAAACATTTATCAAATTTATTGAACACAAATGTTATCAAATAGGTAATGCATATGAATTATAGCAGCATTGCTGTAGTGGAGGTATTATGATGGATGAGTGCTAAAGAGTTGGGCACATGAGTGCATTATATGGGGTCATGAGTGTTGAGAATTACGATAAGTCGGTAGGTATGTGGGGGAAAATAGTGAGTTTGTTATAGTTGGTGATTTGCCTCAGGGCTCATACTGGGGATCAAACGTACTGTATGTGTATGTATTAAATGTATTTCAAAATACAGCACTAAAATTATTTTATGATTCAATTACCCTATATTGGCCTAGATTACAAGTGGAGCTCAAAAATATTAGCTCTTTTGAGCACTAAATGAGCTCAAGTTTAATCAATGGCACTCCTATTCTTGCGCTTGTATTACAAGGTAAAAGTAAAAAGTTAGCATGCATGTGAAAGCCTTCTCAGGACACTAACATCTGGAGGTTGGACACAGCGTGATCTTACTAACTCCCTTCCCCATGTACTTCTTTGAGCGTGTTCTTACTTTCGCTCACATGCTAACCCAAAGGTGCAGTAAGACAACGTTGAGAAAAACTTGATCTTGAACAGCATGTTATTGTGTCAACCAACAACCACTTACCGCACACACACTCTCACTCTCACAGGCCTAATCAACATTCTCTTCTCTACGCACACAACTCTCAGAGACCTAGATTACAAGTTTTGTGGTATGATGTGATAAGGTTATACTGCTGAAAAATTGGCCATTGAAAATTGAATGGCAGGTCTCCCGTATTACAAGTCGCGGCGGTATAGCTATACTGCAAGCGTTTTAGCCTGTAACGCAACTCACCATTCTGCACTCAAAAAATGACTTTTGAGTGCAGGATTTTCATAGCGCCGTATAACAGGTTGTGCATTCCGGCTAAAATGCTTACGTTATGGTCTGTATCACTGTGATCCATTCCGCGATCTGAGACCAGTAGTTATAGATTTTGCAAAACAATTTTTTCCCCAAAACTCATAACTTAAATGTTACAAAGTACACTAACAGCCATAAACTACCTATTAACCCTCCTGCATCACAAATATTATATTAAACTTATTAACAACTAATCTGCCACCCACCCACATAGCCAACACTATATAAAGCTATTAACCCCTAAACCGCCAGCCCCCCAAATTGCTACTACTATAATAAACGTACAAACCCCTAAACCGCCGGCCCCCACATCGCTAATACAATATAACTATCTTAAAATAAATAAAAACTTACCTGTGAAATAAAAAAAATTAAGATTAAACTATAAAGAAACCTAACATAACTATTTTAATAAAATAAAATAAACTACAAATAAAAAAAATAAACTACAAATTTAAAAAAATATAACACTACGAAAAAATAAAAAATCTAACATTACCAAAAAAACTAAAAAACACTAAGATTACAAATAATAATAAACAAAATTATCCAAAATAATAAAAATTATACCTAATCTATTAGCCCTTTAAAAACAGAACCCCCCCCAAAATAAAAACACCCACTAGCCTAGCAATAAACTACCAATAGCCCTTAAAAGGGCCCATTTTAGGGCATTGCCCTAAGTTAAACAGCTCTTTTACATTAAAAAATTACAAAGTCCCCCCTAACAGTAAACAGTATTACCTTTCAAAGGGCATTCAGCTCTTTTACTGCCAATTAAAATAAAAAAGCCATAATCTAAAAAAAAACACCTAAAAAAAAAAAGGAAAAGGAAATCTACTCACAGTTCCTGAAGTCCAGACATCCATCTTCATCCAAGCGGCGAGAAGACTTCATCCATCGCGGGGGGATCTTCTATCTTTATCCCGGTGGCACAGAGCTCTCCAGGACTGGCGGCGACATCCAGCGCGGAATGTCCTCTTCATACGTCCTCTTCATGCGGTCGACTGCTGCACACTGAAGCTAGAATGCAAAGTACTTATTTTATATTGGGGTACCGTTGCATTCCTATTGTCTGAAAAATTAAAATCAGCCATTTGGATGAGAGCTGCTTAAATCCTATTGGCTGATTTTATGGGTTAATACGTTTATTTAGTGTCGGCGATGTTGGGGGGTGGCAGATTAGGGGTATTGAGACTAGGGGTTTATGTTAGGGTGTTAGGTTTTAACGTAACTTTCTTTTCCCCATAGACATCAATGGGGATTGCGTTACAGCAATCGCAATTCCGCAATCACAGGTGTTAGTTTTTTTCTAACACTTTCTCTCTATTGATGTCTATGGGGGAAAGCGTGCACGAGCACATTAAGTCAGGCCATGGGTTTTGTGCGGTATGGAGCTTAACGCACCATACCGCACAACACAAGAAGGTTTTTTAGTAACTTGTAATGATAGCAATATGGAGAGTGCGATATCGCTATTTTTTTGCGTTGTTTATGCACCTGGTTTAGCGCATAACTTGTAATCTTGGTGATAATAAGTAGTTTTAATTTTAAAAATGTATTAACCCTTTGGTTGCATAACTAAGTGGCTGCTGGCTTTGTACTTAGAATATGTTTTATTGTTCTTTTTCATAGATATTAACCAGTTGTTTACTAAATCTGTTTGTTCTGAAGCTGCACTGAGTTAGTTTTTTTTATAGATATACTGTTTTTAAAATGTTTCCATTTTTTAACCCAAAAAAACGTTATACTCATTTTTTTTCAATAAAGGACAAAAAGTTAAAAAAAAAACAAGTACGTTGCACTTCACTATACTGTGACATATAATCTGCCAGCAGCAACCATTTCTTTTACCTAAAAAAAAATGCAGAGAAATAATCACGACAAGAAGGACCCTGCCCCCTCAAAGCGGAGCCACAGACCCTTTCCTTCCGCAGCTCCAGACCTTTTCCTTCTCCACTGGAGCAACAAGAACATCAGTGGCCGCCCCCACTACAGACACAGCCATGACAGCACATGCAATGATACGAACCTCTGCCACCATCACCAGCAGTATTGTTAGAGACATGGGAGAACGACATGGGACCAACAGTGGTGGCAGTGTTACCCCACCACTCAAAAAGCAGGCTTCCTTTCCTGAATCACAGCCACTAGCTGAGAAAACTAGTGCAACAACTGTCAGTCTGTTTCAATTGTTTAGGTCACAACCTTCAGCCAATGTTACGCAAAAATTATTTCTGACTTGTCTAATTGAAAAAAGTAGCAGAGCAAGTACCACCAGCATACTGTGACAAAACCATCGGATGTGTCCATAGCCTCCTCCAGCTCCTCCACAGAACCTCTGAGCACTCTGCAGAAGTTAAAAATCGCCCTATCACTTCCCTCCCTACCCCTGAGAAAACATCACACACTTCCACTGATAGGCTGAGAGAAACTGTCAATTTATTCTGCTGCTCCTTCCTGGTTTGAATTCATTGGATAATGCCTGTTTGCGTCATAAAAACATCATATACCAACTGAATATTAACATTTTTAAAAGAAAATAAAGCAGTTTTATTTTCTTTTTCATTTTTTTTTTTTCATTTTCAGTGGTTTTAGTTTTCTGTAAAGCAAAGAAAATACTGAAAATTCAATTTTCTTTATTTTATTTGATTCTTTTGAAATCAAATGCACATGTCTAATATTCAGTAATCCAACATCAAAAGCAGATCCTTAGTCATGAGGACCATATGTAGTTATTCTTTTCCTTTGTAGAGAGAAGTTATTTACCCAATTGCCCAAGACATATTTGAAAGATCTGTTGTCTACAAATCTTCCTTACTGAGTGCAATAAAACATGTGCATAAAGTCATAATTCATTAATTGTTACGCAAACGAATACTGAAATTTCCAACATTTGTTTAGGTCGGACCAGATACATAAGAGCAGAAGTGCAACTCAAAATATCTGTAAAAATAAAGATATTTTGAGTTGCACTTTTGTTCTAACATATCCATTTTTGGAACTAAAGAAATGCTGAGAAAGGATGATAACATTGTTAGTCATTTGCACAAAGGATAATGAATTACAAATGTATGCAGTCTAGCACTTATATTATTTATAATCCCACAGAGAATAATTATTGAGTCTGTAATTCCATTTACTTAGTCCAACAATACAGCCATATTCTTTATCGCCCATTAAGCCACTGTTTTTTTAACTTCTCTTTTTCATTAATTTTAATTTGTATCTGATGTTTTAAATATGTTTGTAAACAAGTAAACAAATGCATTGAGCCAAAGCAGAGCTTTACTAGTTTTAGGTAGGGATAGATGTAAAAAATCAAACTGAGGCAGGCTAACCAGATATTTAGATGTGTCCAAACAAAAAAAAAAAAAATGCAATTTAATAGACACAGCAATGACTACATGTCACAATTTGAATGATTTTGAAGAGAAAATAATTAGAGTGATAAATACTAAGTTGCAGTATATCATAGAAATATATATTTAAAGTAGAGCCAAGTATATAAGGCTCCGCTATTCAAAGCATCGACATATATAATATTAAAAGAAACGGGGCGTGTCCGAGCAATGCCGGCGAGCGGCGATGTCTCTCCCATAAAAGTCAATGGGAGCGTGACGTCGCCGCCCACATGGCTAACATCACCGCTCATCTGCATTTTGCTGCGGGGGGGGGGGGGGCTAGTCAAAGTGTTGGCAAACTTCAAATATTGCCGTGGGGACCTTAGTTTATTTACACCTACACTAACTAGCTCAGGAGATGTTGTCTTAGCAGCTGATAGCTAGCAAGACAAACATGACCACTACCCTCCTCGCAACCTGCAGTTCCCTGCTTTAAACATATAGATCTTGTGTTGATGTGTCCGAAGCAAAGTGAAGGCTACTCCCACTAGGATGCCTTGCTAACCCCCCCTGACCGCCTGCATCTACGTCCCCCCTGGAATGCCCAGCTAAGTCCCTAATACCACCTACACTGATGTAATGTCTAACCTATACTCCCCTGGAAAGTCTAGCTAACTGGCTACTGTCAAAAAGAACTCACTATAATAAACTATACTATAAATAATAAACCTCCTCATTATAACTTTAAAGCTATGTCACTAAAGTTATCATCAATGTTTAAATAAGAGAAGAGGCCATGGAAGTCCACCTCCACTGCTACAAAGATGTACCCCCCGGTGCCTGAAGCATTGATGAAGAGAGCCCCTGCATTGAAGAAGATTGCAGAGTGGAGGCAGCACATGGAGTCTAGATGAAAAGGGCCCAATGTCAGATCAAGAGGAGCCGGAGTCCCCATCAACTGTAAGTAACACTTTTGGTGTTAGTAAGCGCTTTTTTGGAGTGGGTTTTTTATTTTTAAGAATAGGGTTTGTCATTTTTAAATTTCTTTTCTAGTCTAGGGTTTTTAGAGTTAGATTTTGTTCTTTGGGGGGTTTCTTAAATGTAGATGGGCAGTTTTGTAAAAAAAAAATTCCCAAAGAGCTAAAATCACTTTAGGGCAATGCCCTATATTAAGAGCTGTTGAAATTTATGCTAGTGTTAGGTTTTTTTTGTTTTGGGTGGGTTTTCTAGTTTATGGCCCTTTGAAAAAGCCTTGATGGCGAAACACGTCAGTGGCGTCTGTCTGTTTGCTTGTTGTCCTAATATTTTAATAAGCATAATGGCAACATAGTAATCATTATAAAAGGGAATTATGCAATCTTAGTGTAATATATTTATAGCACTGATTGTGTCAGCATGGATTTCTAAGATTTAGGTCTAGTGGATCCAAGGTTTCAATTGTTAATCTCCACTAATTATCTGAGTTCCTTATATACACCGAAATTACTGTGCCACAAATATACAACCATTAAAGTACAGCTAAATCCGGAAATCCAATTTATTTTCCCTTTCTTATTTTTTCATACATTCCCATTCATGTGTTTTTAACATATTCTTTGTATTTATATAACACATTCCAATAAAAGTTAAGTTTTATCTCATCTGAGCTAATATCACTATAAAAAAATTATTATGTCAGTGAGAACAACAAGTGTATTCTTTCCTTTTCAGTTTTTTACTGAAATTTCCCCCCCAAGTTTTCTATTTTATGGGCCAGGTAGTTTAGTGTTAGGTATAATGTTTTTTTTTTATTTTGGATACTATAGTTTATTATTATTTGTAACTTAGCTTTTTTCCCCCTTTAACTAAGATTTGTTTTATTTTTTTAACTTAGTGGGGTTAGTGTAGAGGGGGGGTAGTTTAGAGGGGGGTAGGTGTTAGGTAGAGCAGGGTTAGATTGCATTTGAGGTTTGGTGATTTAATTTTATTTCATTTTTTTACTTTGTTTATTTTTTTTATTCTAACTTAGGTGGTTTAGTTTAGAGGGGGGGGTTGGTGTTAGGTTAGTTTGTGTTTGGGGTATATGGCGGCATAGGGGTTAATAGTTAGAAACATGGGCCCCTATTTATGAAAGTCTGGTGGACCTGATCCGACAGTGCGGATCAGGTCCGCCAGACCTTGCTGAATACGGCGAGCAATACGCTCGCCGTATTCAGCATTGCACCAGCAGCTCACAAGAGCTGCTGGTGCAACGCCGCCCCCTGCAGGCTCGCGGTCAATGGGCCCCCAGCAGGGGGGTGTCAATCAACCCGATCATACTCAATCGGGTTGATTTTTGGCGATGTCTGTCCGCCTGCTCAGAGCAGGCGGACAGGTTATGGAGCAGAGGTCTTTGTGACCGCTGCTTCATAACTGCTGTTTCTGGCAAGCCTCCATTAGGAGCTTGATAAATATGCCCCATGGGGTTAATAGTTTATTGCGGTGGGTATGTGGCATCATAGGGATTAATAGATAGATAATAGCAGTGGATATGTGGGCAACATTTTTCCCATTTTCAATAGCGTGCTTTACAACATTTTACACTTTAAAGGCTAGATTACAAGTGGAGTGCTAATTTATAGAGCGTCCAGAACAGGCAAATTTGTAGTTTGCAGGTGCGTGATAAATAACCAGTCATTACAAGTGCAATTAGGGCTCCGAAAATTAACCATAGGTCAGACCTCTGGTTACTGTTCTAAAAGTGCCACAACTGGTTACTGTTCTAAAAGTGCCACAACTGCCCCCTCCCAAAAAAATAAAAATAATTGTAAGCTCTCTTTTAAAAAATAAAAAATTGTTGCACTAGGCAGTTTTTTTTTATAGTTGGCGGCTGTGGGGTGTTAGAAAAAAAATGGCACTGAAAAGTGCCTTTACATTGTTGTCTATAGGAACTGTGTGTTCCCTGTAAATATATATGTATATGCTTATACACTGCACTGTATATGCTATATACTGCACTGTAATTTGGGTTTCAGCATAAACAACACCTCAATCTAGCGATCGCCTTTACGCTCCTCGCACTAATGATATCGCTCCACTTTGCCCTATATCTTGAAATATTGGCATACATAAGCCACTTACACATTTCTAAAACAATCAATATATTGCCTGCAAGGTCATTTTGAAAGTATGACTGCTCCATGTCTCATATCTTCAAATTAAATTGCAAAGTTTTTACAATGTTCTAATATAGCGAGGCCCATAATTTATTATAGATGCCTCATTGTGTGTCTCTTGTATGGCGAAGATATGCTCACTTTTTTGGAACATATCGCCTGATGTGAACATTGTGAGACTGGCAAGACAGTATTGGAGCAACAGTGAACATCAGGCCCTTAGAAAGACATTTTCCGGGGTGATAAAATACATAGTAGTCTGATCCCAAACTTCCTCTGAAGAAGGAAAATGGCAACCTCATATGACTATTTCAAACGTCTGTTGACTTCGTCAGTGAGGTGCAGCCATATCCCTCTAGGCACATTGAGCAGGAAGTCCACATCTGGTTTCCTCCATCCCCCATAGAGAGACTTGGCCTAGGGTGATATATTACATATTTAGTGAAATAAAACTGCTCAAACAAGAGCATGGCAAACCTAGACGTATGCTTTGGCCTTTTTGTAAGGATACTTAGGTGGTAACTTGCCATAGAACAAGCTACTGTGCTATTGTTCTTTGACCCCACACAGTCAAGTCGCCATTTAAACCCCCCCCACAAACAACCCCTCACACCTTCTTTGGGATTGAAAGGCCGCAGCTCCTTTATTAACATAACTTATAACATAAATAACATTAACTCTTTTAAACCAAACACAGTGCTTGCCCCCACTCCACATTCCACAAGCCCCGCCCTACCCAGGGGAGGGGCTACCACCATCAAACCAACCCCCTGTTGTTGAAACAGGAAGTCCCATCACATCATAACAGGCGTAAGCCTCTACCACCCAGGGCAAGCACCCCGCCACAGCTGCGACAGTTTTAAGCCTATCTCCAGGGAGGGAGGGCAGGAATTTTACCAACGTGCTGCTCCTGCTAACCAGTGATTGCTCTCTCTTCAAATGGTTGTTGCTACTTCCTGTTATCAGCTTATCAACCCCCCTTTGCTTAGCCCACCCCCTTGTCCTTTCTCTCACCCCATGCCCTTCTTCCTAGTGGGGTCACATAACCCTCTCTTCAATTTCTTTCTACAGGGTTATTCCTTGACCCCACACAGTCAAGTCACCATTTAAAACCCCCTGTCATGATCTGTTCCTGTTCCTTTAAGGTTACCTGATACCTTTGTATAATCAGTATAAAAACCCCTCCCACAGATCATTAGGTGCTTAGTAATTTTTGTTTCCACAGTCAGTTTCTTACAGCTTTCTTGGAAACCTATTACTTGCCAACTTGAATCTAAATTGGGATCTAACATACTAAGTTTTACCAGCTTAGTTACCTCTTCAATTCTCATTGCTGTAACTCTGACCGTCAGCGTCTCCTTGTGATCGGCAAATAGCGGTGACGTCACTCGCAAACCTGCTAGCTTCCTGCTTGCCGTCCGGACGCCTTTGCTCTCACACACACCACACGCTACTTCGGCGTGTAACGGATTCTTACCTGGATCTTCCAAGCCTCTCAGCCAAATCGCAGGGACCTAAGGCTGCTCAGAAACACTTCCTCCGGTTCTTGCGGTAAGACTCTAAATCTGTTTATATTTCAAGATCGCATTACCGCTACTTCTCATTTCATAATCAGAGACTAAAAACATATCCTCTCCTTAAACTTATTACTAGCTCCTGTATTGACTGCCTCTATATACTACAGAGATCCACTCTCTGTCAGTATTTATAAATATATCCACCAGGTGTATTAGTACTATTTTACCTGCCAATCATGTTGCCACCTTTTGGCTATAGGTTATATTAGTACTACTGTTACCGTAAATCAAAGGTAAAATTGTTTAATTAATAAATGATTCCAACAATCATTTATATCCTGCTGCCATCTAATTAAACAATTCTCCCACACAACTACATATTTTATGTGGAATACTAATCTATCTAAACTTTACCTTATCTACAGTTGGATTCATAACTTAAACTATACTTCTCTTTACAGGGATTTATAGGACTTTGACTGACACGTGACATAAATTACTAAGCCCATCATGAATCCAGTAGATATAGTAACCCATGTGCAGACATTAACTGAAAAGGTTGAGTCAATAACACAGGCATTAAACACCTTGCAACATGAGAATACTGCACTTAAATCCTACATAAAGGAAATTTCAGACAAACAAAAAACATTAAACATTGTAGAACCCAATGTTAGCCCCCCTGAACATTTTTATGGAGATAGAAAACACTTCAGAGAGTTCAAGAATGCTTGTTATCTATTATTCTCACTCAAACCTCTCACATACCCCACAGATCAAACTAAGGTTTTAACCACTATCTCTTATCTAAGGGGAGAACCACGCATATGGGCTAATTCATTTTTTGAATCAAATGATCCCATATTACTATCCTTAGAATCTTTTTTTTCTGCTATGTCACAATTGTATGACGATCCCTACAAGCAGCTCACAGCTGAGAACGGTATGAGAGCATTAAAACAACTAAAAAAGCCTGTAGAGGATTATATCACTGAGTTTAAAAGATTCTCAAAGGATAGTGGTTGGAACGAATTGTCTCTTAAAAACCAGTTTAGGTTAGGGTTATGTGACGCACTTAAAGACGAACTAGCAAGAGTTGAAATGCCTCAGACATTAGAAGGGTTAATTAACCTCTCAATTAGTTTAGACAGGCGTTTGAGAGAACGTAGATCTGAACGCAATCCTAGTGAAAACACATTCAGACGATCACCTTTTCCTACAACCCCACAACAAAGCACACGTAGTCAATCACAAAATGCTCCTGAAGCCATGGATATTGGATTTGTCAAAGGTCCACTCAATCCACAAGAAAAGCTCAGACGAAGACAAAATAATCTGTGTATGTACTGCGGATCAGCACAACACACAGTAAAAGATTGTCCGATACTGGGACGTCAGAAAAGGGGTAAGAAAACATCTGTAAATACTTGTTATAATGTTCATACCCCTAATCATACCAACTGCTCACTCACTCTTATTTTGCAGTGGGAGAACCAACGAGTAACATCCAGGGCGATTATTGATTCAGGAGCCAGCACTAATTATATGGATTTGAATTTCACAACCTTAAATAAAATACCACTTATAAAAAAGACAAATCCAGTGTTACTTAGAGTTATTGACGGTAGTCAAATATCTTCCGGTCCTATATCACATCACACAATTCCCATTAAAGTATCCATAGGGGGTACTCATGTTGAATATATATCTTTTGATGTTATATCATCTCCCATATACCCTCTGGTTTTAGGTTACTCTTGGCTAAATTTACATGACCCCAATATATCATGGAAAACTTCTGATGTTTTATTCACTTCTGATTATTGTAAAAACACTTGTATATCCAGCCATCACATTTTGCAAACAGATTCTAACATACCTCCTGAATACTCGGATTTCTGTGATGTTTTTTGTAAAAAAGAGTCAGAAAATCTTCCTCCTCATAGGAAGTATGACTGCCCCATAGACTTAATCCCCGGGGCAGATATACCTTGTGGGCATATTTTTCCACTCTCAAAAATCGAATTAGACTATCTAAAAGATTATCTCGAAGAAAACCTCCGTAAGGGGTTCATAAGACCATCCACCTCTCCAGCTGGAGCAGGAATATTTTTCGTCAAGAATAAAGATGGTACAATTAGACCTATAGTGGATTATAGAGAGCTTAATCGTAGAACTATAAAGAACAGATACCCACTACCTCTGATTCCCGAGTTAATAGAGAGACTTGAGGGGGCTTCCTACTTCACAAAACTAGATCTCAGAGGTGCATATAACCTTATCAGAGTGAGAGAAGGTGACGAGTGGCTCACTGCGTTCCGTACACGCTACGGACTCTATGAGTACACAGTGATGCCATTCGGGCTCTGCAATGCGCCTGCCACCTTTCAGTATCTAATAAATGATGTATTTAAAGATCTTCTTGACATCTATGTTGTAATTTATCTAGACGACATCCTCATATACTCACAAAACAAATCAGACCACATAAAGCATGTTCGCACTGTACTGTCTAGGCTACGTCAACACCATTTATACGCCAAACCAGAAAAATGTATTTTTAATACTAATAACATCACTTTTCTGGGTTATGTCATAACTCCTGAAGGAATTGATATGGAAAAGAATAAGATAAAAGCTATTTTAGACTGGCCTACTCCCACATCCAAAAAACAGATTCAGAGGTTCATGGGGTTTGCGAACTTCTATAGGAAGTTTATTAAAAATTTTGCACTATTAGCCAAACCCCTTACAAATCTCACAAAGTCTAATGTCAAATTTCATTGGTCTGAAGAAGCTGAAAATACATTTAATACATTAAAACACAGGTTCACTACAGCACCTATTCTTTCCTATCCTAACCCCTCATTGCAATATGTCATTGAAGTAGACGCCTCAGATTATGCCATTGGAGCAGTTTTGTCTCAAAGACAAAGTCTGAAACATCCGTTACATCCTGTTGCTTTTTTTTCAAGAGTTATGTCTGAATCAGAGATAAATTACGCAATAGGGGAGAAGGAGCTTCTAGCTGTCAAAGCCTCTTTCGAACACTGGAGACACTTATTAGAGGGAACCTCCATTCCCATTCTAATATACACAGACCATAGGAACTTACAGTTTTTGAAAACCAATAGAACCCTTACTTCACGCCAGGTGCGTTGGAATCTATTCTTTAATAGATTTAACTATCTAATAACTTATAGACCTGCTAATAAGAATGTTAAGGCAGATGCTCTCTCTAGAATACCAGATAAACCTATATCACCACAATCACAAGTGTCTATAATACCCCCTGAAAACATTATAGGACTCACAGAAGATATAACTAGTTTACTAAAAACACATCTTACCTCAGATTCAGAATTGCCAAAGACACAAGTAATTCTACATAATAATGGACTGTACTATCATGACAAACTGGTGTATGTACCTAAGTCCTTAAGAGAGAAAATTCTATATAGTTACCATGACTCTGTTCTAGCTGGACATCCCGGAATCTCTAAATCAATAGACCTCATTACAAGACATTTTTGGTGGCCAACCTTAAAAACAGATGTTACCAATTACATCAATTCTTGTACTATATGTACAGTCTCTAAGACACAACAAAGACAGCCATACGGCCAACTACTACCCCTTCCCATACCCTCTCGACCTTGGACTGATATAGCACTAGACTATATAGTTGAATTACCTAAATCTTCTAACTTTACCACTATACTAGTTGTCGTGGACATTTTTAGTAAAATGGCACACTTTATTCCTACCACTAAGTTACCGACTGCTTCAGAAACAGCACTACTTCTTATGCAACACGTAATAAAACATCATGGATTACCTCTCAGTATAACATCAGACCGTGGATCCCAGTTCACGAGTAAATTTTGGTCTGAATTATGTAAAACCTTGAAAATACGCCGCCGGTTGAGTACCTCCTACCACCCACAAACCAATGGTCAGACGGAGAGGGTTAATCAGTGGTTGGAGCAATTCCTACGCTGTTTTATTAACAACCAACAAAACAACTGGTCCTCTTTATTGATGTATGCAGAATTCGCTTACAATAATTCCGTAAATAGTACCACCAAGTTCTCACCTTTCTACATTAATTACGGCTTTCATCCGGTTTTCCATCAAGAAGACTTACAAGATAGTGTTTGCCTCTTGGTCAATGATTTGGTTAACACCATATCCGAAACTTTCACTATTGTTCAGGACAATATCGCTCACTCAAAAATGTTACATAAATTTTATTATGACAAAAAACATTTAGAATCACCTAACTATAAAGTTGGAGACAAGGTATGGCTGTCCACTCGTAACTTGCGATTACCCTATCCATCTCGCAAATTATCCTCCTTGTACATAGGTCCTTATTCTATTAAAGATGTTGTGAATCAGAATGCTGTTACCCTGTCCTGCCCGGACAATTTGCGGATACATCCTACATTCCATGTATCCTTACTGAAGCCTTACAAACAGACGCGGGAGATGGAACACTGCCCTCCAGCTACTGAAGTTCTCCAAGAAGGGGACCCTGAGTATGAAGTAGCTTCTATAAAGGATTCTCGTCGTAGAGGGGGCAAACTTCAGTATTTGGTGCATTGGAAGGGTTATCCGGACGAGGATGATTCTTGGGAGCCTGCTTCAAACCTCTCTGCTCCAAGACTGGTCTCTTTGTTCCACAGGCGGCATCCTGACAGACCCAAACCTTGATCCCCTGAGTGGCTCCTTGAGGGGGGAGTACTGTCATGATCAGTTCCTGTTCCTTTAAGGTTACCTGATACCTTTGTATAATCAGTATAAAAACCCCTCCCACAGATCATTAGGTGCTTAGTAATTTTTGTTTCCACAGTCAGTTTCTTACAGCTTTCTTGGAAATCTATTACTTGCCAACTTGAATCTAAATTGGGATCTAACATACTAAGTTTTACCAGCTTAGTTACCTCTTCAATTCTCATTGCTGTAACTCTGACCGTCAGCGTCTCCTTGTGATCGGCAAATAGCGGTGACGTCACTCGCAAACCTGCTAGCTTCCTGCTTGCCGTCCGGACGCCTTTGCTCTCACACACACCACACGCTACTTCGGCGTGTAACGGATTCTTACCTGGATCTTCCAAGCCTCTCAGCCAAATCGCAGGGACCTAAGGCTGCTCAGAAACACTTCCTCCGGTTCTTGCGGTAAGACTCTAAATCTGTTTATATTTCAAGATCGCATTACCGCTACTTCTCATTTCATAATCAGAGACTAAAAACATATCCTCTCCTTAAACTTATTACTAGCTCCTGTATTGACTGCCTCTATATACTACAGAGATCCACTCTCTGTCAGTATTTATAAATATATCCACCAGGTGTATTAGTACTATTTTACCTGCCAATCATGTTGCCACCTTTTGGCTATAGGTTATATTAGTACTACTGTTACCGTAAATCAAAGGTAAAATTGTTTAATTAATAAATGATTCCAACAATCATTTATATCCTGCTGCCATCTAATTAAACAATTCTCCCACACAACTACATATTTTATGTGGAATACTAATCTATCTAAACTTTACCTTATCTACAGTTGGATTCATAACTTAAACTATACTTCTCTTTACAGGGATTTATAGGACTTTGACTGACACGTGACACCCCCCCACAAAAAACACCTCACACCTTCTTTGGGATTGAAAGGCCGCAGCTCCTTTATTAACATAACTTATAACATAAATAACATTAACTCTTTTAACCCAAACACAGTGCTTGCCCACACTCCATGTTCCACAAGCCCCACCCTACCCAGGGGAGGGGCTACCACCATCAAACCAACCCCCTGCTGTTGAAACAGGAAGTCCCATCACATCATAACAGGTGTAAGCCTCTACCACCCAGGGCAAGCACCCGCCACCCCTCACCCCTCAGGTGAGAACCGCCACCCAGAGCCAAGGCCTTCTCAATCCCCTCTCTCAATGTGAAATTAAAGAGGTGTAAACCCACCTCGTTAAGGTGGACCCCATCTTTGAGATAAAAGCACTTCCCCGATTCCCCCTCAAATTTGACATGCCTCAACCCAACACCTCCCAACCTTCTCACGTAACTGCTCACCATCCTATTGACCTTCCGTCGGGAAGCCTCCAACCTCCCAGCATCCCATGCTGACCTCCACACCACCCGGCTCTCTATCTCCGACCAAACCATAATTAAGCCCGGGAAGAGTTGCTGCAGCAGTTCCATCTCTCTCTTAATATCCTCAACCAAATCCTTTTGAGGCATGAAGACCAGGTCATTCCCCCCAACATGAATCACCAAGATCTGTGGAGGTGAGAACAATCTGGCATACTCCACCACCTTCCCAACTACCTGCCCCCACTTCATACCCCGGACTCCGAAACATTTTAATTCAACTTGCTCTCTAGACAGCCCCAGCTGGCCTCCATCCTCCTTCACCGCGGCAGCCTTCCTGGCCCAGTAAATGTAGGAATGCCCGATCACCCAACACCTCACTGGACCTGTCAAGACAAAATAGAGCCGTGTCAGCTGCCGCCCCCTCCACATACACCCTCATTCCCAACCTAACGTACCCCCGGAACCTGTCCGACCTCCACCTCCCTATCCTCTTAATCACAGATACATCCAGGCCCTACCCCGCCGCCTCCATTGCCGCCCCGATTCTGAAGGAATGGGACCCGAACTCCATCTCCCCCAGCCCCACTCTCCCCAAGGACTTTCGGAATACCGCAATAAATTGAAACCGGGACAAGGCATTCCCATCCTCGTGCACCAACAGTGGTCCCATCCTTCTTGGGCGGAGGCTGAGATACTGCCGTACCACAGCCACCGGGCAACACATGCCCCCAACCTCCCTCAACTTGATCAAAACTCCCTTTCCCAACTGGTCCGTCTTGGACCTTCTCAACCATATCTCCACTACTCCTTCCCCCAGTGTCACTTCATCTCTGTGTATACCTCCCTCGTCCCTCCTGTTC
This sequence comes from Bombina bombina, assembly GCF_027579735.1. Lineage (NCBI taxonomy): Eukaryota > Metazoa > Chordata > Amphibia > Anura > Bombinatoridae > Bombina > Bombina bombina. The sequence goes on from NC_069499.1 coordinate 1,170,436,068, forward strand.
TGTCCCACTTACTCCGATATCCTGAACGCTCCAAAAAAGGCTAAAGTAAATGCTGTCTTAAACAAGACCTCCTCAAAATTTGAAAAACATAGATCCTTTAAGCATCCCACCACCTTCTCCAAAATCAAGAACGATAATGGCTGTCTGCCATCCGGCCTCCTTCTACCCCGGCACAACCCCCTCACTGCCATCCTCACCACAAATACCTTTGTTAAGTCCCCCCTTCCCAACAGCTGGAACCAAAAAGCCAATGCTGCCATCCTTTTCTTTATCTCAGAGGATGGCAGCCTCTCCTCTCCCCACCGTTTTACCCATGACAACAGTGTCACAGCTGATGATAATCAGAAGTGTTCCTTAGGTAAAAGAATCAAATGTGCAGATTCAGTCAATTATATAGAAAAAATTAAGTAGTGTTGTTTCTGCTTTAGTTTTACTTCACATACTGTTTTGAAATAAAAACTAACTGCAGAGTTTTTATATCCCACCTTATCAGAATGTAAGTTTAACTTTAACATTACATTCTTAATATAGTGGTTAGTAATTGATCTTAATGTAACATTTGCAAATGAAATAATCAGTGTGTGGACTCAGAAAATATATAAAAATAAAGATGCTGATAATTTGCTACATCGATGGTTAACAGCATAAAGAAAAAATAAGAGCATTAAGCAAAGGAACTTGTAAACTGGTTGTTTCAATTCCTCAATCACATGCAGGATAAACAAAGTCTTGGTTATAGTATCAGAAGCTGGAACAACTGAGTAAAGTGAGACTTCAAACAGCAACAGTCTGTAGTACAATGGTAATGCAGTAAGTACTTACTGGAATCCGCTGACAAAAAGGATGTGTTGTTACCAAAGAGCAGCAGGCTTCTGTTTGACTGCAAAGCTCCAGTCTGAAGGGGGAGGTGTCCAGGTGCACACTGAATCTGAAGGCAGACTTCCAGGATATGCTGCAGGAAGCAGCTGAACAAGGCAGTAAGTGGCTCTAATGAAACCAGGGGAGGTTCCTCAATAACAAGCAATGAGCAAAGCAGCTAGGATGCTTATAAAGGAACACAACAGGCAGTTCTTAAAGGGACAGGCTGTAAAGATATACTGATATTATGACAGGTCCCCCACACAAGGAAAACCTCCAGGTTTTATTTCCAGGAGTCGATTCAAAAAGAGGGTCTCTCAGGATGTCTCCGATGAAAAAGCGAGACCAAACGAGGGGCAGAAATGTTAGTGGCAGGCTCCCAAGAATCCTCCTCATGCGAATACCCCTCCCAATGGACTAAATACTGAAGTACACCCCGAAACACTCTAGAATGCAGTATTTCAGAGACCTCATACTCCTCTTGGTCAGATTGGGACTGAACCGAATCCGGAATGGACGATGGAACAGATCGGACAGGAGTATAAGGTTTAATCATGGCAACGTGGAATGAAGGGTGTATGCGATACCTTTCTGGTAACCGTAGTACAACAGCGTTGGAGTTAATGATTTTTTCTATGGGAAATGGTCCTATATACAACTGGTTGAATTTAGCTTTCGTAGCTGGTATTCGTATGTGACGGGTGGATAACCAGACCAAATCCCCGACCTTGTAATCCGGAGCTGGTCGCCGGCGTAAGTTGTAGTAGTGTTGATGGCGGGATTGAGCCCGGGTGATATTATCCTGTAATAATTTAAAATTTTGAGCGATGGAATTAACTAAGTCGTTAACAATAGGACATTGAGCATGCATATTGGGTAGGAGATCATAAGTAGGATGAAATCCATAATTGGCGAAAAAGGGGGAAAGCTGAGTGGAATCATTTTTGGTGTTATTATAGGCAAACTCAGCAGTTGCCAAATATTCAGCCCATTTATCTTGTTGCTGGGAACAGAAAACACGTAAATATTGCTCTAAAGTTTGGTTGGTGCGTTCACATTGGCCATTCGTTTGCGGATGATATGATGTTGTAAGTTTTCTTGTGATATTCAATTTGTCACATAAGGATTGCCAAAATTTAGATGTGAATTGGCTACCACGGTCTGTGAGAATACTTGTTGGTAGTCCATGTATTTTTACAATGTTTGATAAAAACAACTCCGCGGTTTGAGATGCAGTGGGTAAAGCTGGTATGGGCAAGAAATGTGCCATATTAGTAAATAAATCGATAACTACTAAAATTGTAGTATAAGTCTTAGATTTAGGCAACTCTACTATGAAATCCATAGCGACTTCTTTCCATGGTCGATCGGGTATCGGTAATGACATTAAATATCCATAAGGTTTTTTGTGATCCTTTTTGTTTTGAACACATAAAGTACAAGTTTTGACGTAATCCTCTATTGAGCTCCACATCTTAGGCCACCAGTATTTCCTTTTAATTAAATCATATGTATTTTGTATACCAGGATGTCCATTAAGAACTGAGTCATGGTTTTGTTGTAGAATTACCTTTTGTAAAGTTGGTGGTATATACAAGAGATTCTCAAAATAATATAGACCATCTGGATGTTTTATGAGATTATATTTATTTGTATTAACATCCCTGCTTTGAGCATCCTTTAATTCTTGTGTAAAAGGTTGTATGCAGGAGATGAAATTTCCTGGAGATAGAACAGTTCTCTGTGGTTCAATATGGTTATGGGGTGTTCTCTGTCTTGACAGAGCATCTGCTTTCCCGTTACGTGATCCAGGTCTGTATTGTATATGGAAGTTAAACCTAGAGAAATACAGACTCCATCTGAGTTGTCTTGATGACAGCGTGCGATTAGTCTGCAAATACTCTAGGTTCTTGTGGTCAGTATATACAAGAATTGGTATATCTGTACCCTCCAACAAGTGCCTCCAATGTTCGAAAGCTGATTTAATCGATAGGAGTTCTTTTTCCCCAATTGGATAGTTAATTTCTGGAGGTGTTAAAGATCGTGAGTAGTAAGCAACCGGATGAACGGGTTCTGTTAAACTTGTCCTTTGAGATAGGATGGCACCTATTGCATACTCCGATGCATCAACTTCTAGGATGTACTGTTTTGTAGGATCTGGGAAATGAAGTATTGGTGCAGTTGTGAAACATTCTTTTAGTAAATCAAATGCTTGTTGTGCATTCAGAGTCCAAACGAAAGGTGTCCCTTTTCCTGTAAGCCTTGTGAGAGGTTTCACTATAGAAGAAAATTTTTTAATACATTTTCGATAAAAATTCGAAAAACCTAAGAAACTTTGAAGTTCTTTTACATTGGTTGGTTGTGGCCAATTTGTAATGGAGGATATCTTAGTATCTTCCATATTGATACCATCTGCTGTAATTCTGTAACCAAGAAATGATATATCTTGGGTATGAAATGTACATTTTTCTGGTTTTGCATAGAGATGATTCTCTCTTAATCTGGTTAGTACTGTAGTTACATGTTTTATGTGTTCTTGCAAGGATTCTGAGTAAATCAGGATGTCATCCAAGTAGATGATTACACAAACATCCAGTAAATCACGGAAAACCTCATTAATAAAATGTTGAAAGGTTGCTGGGGCGTTGCAGAGGCCGAATGGCATCACAGTGTACTCGTACAAACCATATCTGGTACGGAACGCTGTGAGCCATTCGTCCCCTTTCCTTATACGGATTAAATTATATGCGCCCCTCAAATCTAGTTTAGTGTAAATAGATGCCTTACCCAACCTTTCAATTAATTCAGTTATCAAAGGTAATGGGTATCTATTTTTAATTGTAATCTTATTGAGCTGTCGGTAGTCAACAATTGGTCTAAGTGTTCCATCTCTATTGCGCACGAAAAACATTCCAGCAGCTGCTGGCGAAGTGGAAGCTCTTATAAAGCCCTTTTTTAGATTCTCATCTAGATATTGTTTTAAGTGCTGTAGCTCAGGCTGAGATAGTGGATAAATGTGACCAAAAGGTATTGGTGACCCAGGAAGGAGATCTATTGGACAATCGTAAGTCCTATGCGGTGGTAAAGTCTCCGCCTCCTTTTTATCAAATACATCCTGAAATTGGGAATAGATTTCAGGTACTGGGTGTTGTAATTTTCCAACTTGATTCTTTGTTGTGGACAGATTATTTATATGTGAGTATATTTGTTTTGGTAAACAATGTTGCTTACAATAATGAGATTGGAATTGTGTACTAAGTGTTTGCCAATCAATGCTAGGTTGGTGTTGTTGTAACCAAGGTAAGCCTAAGATTAATGGAAATAGAGGTGATGGTGTTACGTCGAATGAAATATGTTCTTTATGTTCCCCGTGTGTAACCATAATAATAGGTGTTGTTTGATGTGTGATTGGTCCGTTAGAAATTTGACTACCATCAAATACACGTAACACATATGAATTTTGTTTTTTCTTTAATGCTATTTCATTCCTATACACCACATCTAAATCAATAAAGTTGCTTGAAGCACCGGAATCAACGAGTGCCTTCAACATAATCTCTTTTGAGCCCCACTGTAAGGAAACAAGTAAATGACAGTAAGATGGTTTACCAAAACTTATGTCAGAAGTACTACTGAAGTTATAGTTCTTACCTCTTTTTATCTTGGTAAGGTTAGGGCAGTCTTTTACTTCATGTTCTTTAGATGCGCAATAAAGACAGAGGTTATTTTCCCTTCTCCTCTTTTTCTCTTCAGGGCTTAAAGGTCCCCTGATTACACCAATTTCCATTGGTTCTTCTGTAACTTTATAAGGTTGATAGGATTTCCTTATTATTGGATCTGAATTATATCTTTCCTTCTTTCGTTCCCTTAAACGTCTGTCAATATTAATTGACAAAGACATTAAATTATCCAGACTTTCTGGTATGTCTATTCTAGATAGCTCATCTTTCAGGGCTTCTGATAATCCTAATCTAAATTGGTTTCTAAGTGAGATGTCATTCCACTGTGAATCTTTTGAAACCCTTTTAAATTCGGCTATATAGTCCTCTACAGGCCTCTTTCCCTGTTTAAGAGCTCTCATTGAATTTTCTGATGTGAGTTGTTTGCACGGATCATCATACAATAATGCCATTGCATGAAAAAAAACTTCTAAGTTATCTAATACGGGATCATTTTGCTCAAAATAAGAGTTGGCCCAAGTTCTAGGCTCTGCTCTGAGATAAGAAATAACTGTCAGTACTCTTTGTTTATCAGTAGTGTATGTTTTTGGTCTTAAAGTGAATAAAAGGTAACATGCATTCTTAAAGTCACGGAACTGACTTCTATCACCAGAAAATTTTTCTGGAGGTGATACAATAGGCTCATTTGTTGAATCAATAGTAACCTGTTTAGGAGCTGTAGTATCTTTTATAATGTCTCTTAGTGTCTGATTTTCTAATTGCAACTCTCTTAAACCTTGAGAAAGTTGATCTACTCTCTGTGAAAGATTGTATACATGTGTGGGCAAATCTGCTTGATCCATTTTCAGGCTTGTTATTCTGTCACAGCTGATGATAATCAGAAGTGTTCCTTAGGTAAAAGAATCAAATGTGCAGATTCAGTCAATTATATAGAAAAAATTAAGTAGTGTTGTTTCTGCTTTAGTTTTACTTCACATACTGTTTTGAAATAAAAACTAACTGCAGAGTTTTTATATCCCACCTTATCAGAATGTAAGTTTAACTTTAACATTACATTCTTAATATAGTGGTTAGTAATTGATCTTAATGTAACATTTGCAAATGAAATAATCAGTGTGTGGACTCAGAAAATATATAAAAATAAAGATGCTGATAATTTGCTACATCGATGGTTAACAGCATAAAGAAAAAATAAGAGCATTAAGCAAAGGAACTTGTAAACTGGTTGTTTCAATTCCTCATTCACATGCAGGATAAACAAAGTCTTGGTTATAGTATCAGAAGCTGGAACAACTGAGTAAAGTGAGACTTCAAACAGCAACAGTCTGTAGTACAATGGTAATGCAGTAAGTACTTACTGGAATCCGCTGACAAAAAGGATGTGTTGTTACCAAAGAGCAGCAGGCTTCTGTTTGACTGCAAAGCTCCAGTCTGAAGGGGGAGGTGTCCAGGTGCACACTGAATCTGAAGGCAGACTTCCAGGATATGCTGCAGGAAGCAGCTGAACAAGGCAGTAAGTGGCTCTAATGAAACCAGGGGAGGTTCCTCAATAACAAGCAATGAGCAAAGCAGCTAGGATGCTTATAAAGGAACACAACAGGCAGTTCTTAAAGGGACAGGCTGTAAAGATATACTGATATTATGACAAACAGCACCTCAAACTGGGCACTATCACTTTCCAGCAAATGCCTCCCCCTGTCCAGCCTGCATCATTTTTTCCACACCTGGACGTAAGCCTTCCAAGTTGATTCTGCCAGAGATCCCTGAACCAGGTCCATCAGCCCGCGCCACCCAGGTCCCACAGGTCCTTCGGACAGGATGCCCCCTCTTCGTCCGCCTCTGGGGCTGCCGCGCGGAACTGGTCCCACTGGAAACGGGACAAAGAGTCAGCTATCACATTGAGCTTGCCCGGGACATGTACAGCCCTGAAAGATACATTATTGCGCAGGCACTCCAACACAAATGCTCTCAGCAACCTAACCACCGGCGGGGAATTAGCCGTCAGCTTGTTTATAGCCAAAACCACCCCTAGGTTGTCCGAATGAAAAGTAACCCTCTTGTCCCTCAAGATACTGGACCACACCCGAAGAGCTACCACCAACGGGAAGAACTCCAAGAATGTGAGATTCTTTGTCAGACCCACCTCTTTCCAGCTGTCTGGCCAAGCCTCCGCACACCATCTTCCCTGCAAATAGGGCCCAAAACCCTGCACCCCAGAAGCATCCGTGTATAAGCTCAGGTTGTCATCAGACCAACCGACTTCCTACATAACCAATCTCCCATTGAACTCCTCCAAGAATGTGAGCCAAACCCTCAAGTCATCCTTTAGCTCCCTCATCACCCTGATATGATGTCTAGGCTCCGTGACCCCGGCCGTCGCTAGCCCTACCTATCGGAATAATCCAACAGGCGAAGTTGAGCTTCCCCAGTAAGGACTGCAGCTGCCGCACTTTCTTAGAGGCCAACACCGCCCCCCACCACCTCTTTAAGGTCAGCCAGCTTGTCCTCCGGGAGCATGCATTCCATGCGGATTGTATCCAACTGTATCCCCAAAAAACTCAAAGAAGACACCGGGCCCTCCGATTTTTCACTCGCTACTGGGATCCCAAACTCTCTAGTCACCTCCCCGAAGACTTCCACCAGCCGCTCGCAGTCCCCTGAGCCTGCCGCTCCCACTAATAAGAAGTCATCGAGGTAGTGAACCACCGAAGACTTCCCCGATAACTAAATTTCTCGAAGTACGATCAGGATATCGAACAACCCATGGGGAGGCATAGGTCCACGAGAAACGAACCCTCAAACCAACAACCCAACAAGTGATGGCATTTAGGGTGAACCAGCAACAGCTGGAATGCAGATTCAACATCCGCTTTTGCCAGCAGCGCCCCGGGTCCCGCCCTGCGGACCAAAGTCACCGCCCTATCAAAAGACGCATAGTTCACGATACCAATTCAGGATCGATGCCATCGTTCACTGACAGCCCTTTTGGGTGAGAGAGATGATAGATCATGCGAAACTGTCCTGCCCCCTTTTTGAGGACCACACCCAGCGGAGAAATCCGCAACCCCTGCAACGGAAGCCCATTGAAGGGCCCCGCCATCCTGCCCAGTGCTACTTCTTTCCACAATTTTTCCATCACCACCGCCAGAAACTCCCTGGCTGACTTTAGATTACCCCCAAATGCCCCCACCTCCTGATCCTTAAATGGAATCACAAAACCCGAACTGAACCCTGTCAACAACAACTCGGCATCCACCGCGAACCCCCGCCTACTGGCGTATTCCCTTAGCCATGGCACCATCCTTTCTATCCTCACCGGGGTTCGTGCCCGCACTACCCACTTTGCCAGTTTCCCTCCCTGCCTCGCTTTCTTGAAGCACTTGGCAAAAGAGTGGATTCCCCCACACCCTGAGCATTCATGCTTGTATTTGCATGATGCCCCGAATCTGCATTGCCCCTCATTAAATTGAAAGCAGAGGCCTTTACATGTATCGCTGTTGATGTGTTTTCACTCCCGCCCCCGCTTCCCGTTCCCTGTCCCCCTGACCGAAAGGACTGACCCCCTCTAAGGGGCGTCATGATCTCTAACCAGATGCCCATGTCCTTATCGTCCCAACGCATCTCAGGTCTAACCGCCATCCGCTGCCTAAATCTCTCATCGTACCACCACCAAGCCGTTCCGCTGTACGTCCGATAAGCACTCGCGATCTCATCGTAATAACAAAAGAGGGACGCCCTTTGCTCTGGAAATTTCTCACACACCACGCTTGCTAGGATGCAGAATGACCTGGACCAATTCCCAAACGTCTTCGGCAGCTTCCTCCACCGCTTTTCCCTCTCATTGTCTTCCTTCTTTACTTTCTCCTTATCGTCCTCCTTCACCTCGAGCACCTGATCCAAGGGGAGCAATGGAAAAATCTCCAGGAATTCTCGTTTCTAGATCTTCTCCTTCAGCTCACTGGTGAGGTGTATTCCCAGCGGCCCCACCGAACACAGACACGGCCTCCTTAAGGCATCCTCTGGAACCCTCAGAATCTCTCCTCCAGTCCCCGCACTGACTGCTGCAACCGTACTAGCCGCCACCTGTGCCCCCACGCTCAGAGCCTCTCCATTCGGTTGCGCCCATGCCATCCCTGGCGATCCCCCTTGTCCCTGAGCTTTCTCCAAAGTCGCAATCAAGCCTTTTAACCCTGCTAATATCACCTCACGCTCCCCAGACAAACCCTCATTCATCCTAGGGAGCAGCGCAGCCGCCTCACCTGCCGACTGCACCACTGTTGCAGGTCCTAGTCTTCTCCCCTCCTCAAAGGCTCCCGCCTCTGGTCTGGTGCGTCCATCCCGACTGGAGCCCCTAGGCCTCCTGGCAGTTCCCGCTCCGTCCACCTCCAGTATGCGTCTCGCTGTCCCTCTCCTGGCAGGGGACCTCCCCCTGCCGCCCCTGCTCCTGTCCCTGGACCTCTCCACCCTGGCCCAGGTTGGCAACGTCATCTCCCTTCCTCTGCTCCTCCTGCGCAGTGGTGACCGTGACCTCCTGCGTCCCCTGGCTGTGTCCTGCCTCCTCAGGGGGGTGTGATCCCTCCCCGTATCACATCCTGGCCTTGCCGTCTGTGAAGAAATCAGACCAGTCACATCATCCCCCCTCTGTTCCCTTCTCTCTGACCTCCCCTCCCCACTTGCTGGCCCGACCCCTCCCCGTGGTGGGGATAACAACCTCAAGAGCTGCGCCAGTGTATCCATCCCCCCTACCTGACCAGCCGTTACAGCTCCTGCAGATGTTCCCTCCAGCGGATCCTCCTCGAAGTCACCGCTGGCGTCCAGCTCAAGCGGTGGCTCCGTCCACAGCTCCAGATCTTCTAACTCCCTTGTGGCATCGTCTGCCACCTCTCCCCTGGCCGTAGCGGCCCTTCCCTCTGGAAAACAAATCATATCATCAACATCATTCCATCCTCACCTCCGCTATCCTTCCCCCCCCTACCCCCCTTTACTCACCCCCCTCTTTTTTTTTTATATACACCCACCCCCCCTCCCTGTGAAGCAGTGGTGCCCCCCCTCCCCTGGCTTCTACCTCCCTTCCAAGTACCACTCCTAACCCTTAACGTCCCCTTCTGCCCAGCACCCTGCCCTATTCCTTCCTCCTTTCCTACAGTCACTGCAGCAGACCCCCCAACCCTATTGTTCCTTCCCTCCCAGTAAACTGACCCTCTGCCTGCCCCCTTCCCCATACCCCACACTATTCACCCTTTTTTGGTAACAGGGTTATCTACCCCTGACCCATTCCTCCCTCATCTCTAATTGCCTGTCATCCCCAGGCACTCTTCTCAACCCTTGCCCCAGCAATCTCCCCTGTCACCCCAACCTGACATCCTGCAGCCTCTGTGTCCTGTCCCACTTGCCACTACACATCGCCAGCCCTTATGCCCCTCTGAGCTCCTCCTTGTTCTGCCCCCCCCCCGGACCTTCCTGCCACCCTGCGCTGCCGGCCCCCCACCTCCCTTACCTTCTCCTACTCTTCCCCTTGTGCGGCTGCCTTCACACTTTGTCCCCATAGCCGACCAGCGCCATCTCCTTAGGACCCGCCCCTTCGGTCAATCCTGTCACCAGGCTTAAGCCCCCCTCCTGGCTCTTACCTGCTGTGCCCGCCTGCGACCGGCGTCCTCCGCTGCTCTCTCCTCCTGTCCTAAGGCCCGGTTGCGACCGCCGGGCCGTGATGTCATCCGTATGCGCTGGTGTAGGCTGCAAGCCTTTTCCCGGCTGTCCGTCGCCTCCGGTCCCACTTCTGCCCATTCTCCATCCTGAAGGTCCCTGGATCTCCTGCCGCTCCTCCTCAGCTGAGGCCCCGACTGCTCCTGCCTGGCCGTCCCCTCTCCGGTATCAGCCGCACTAGGCTGCAAGCATGCCCTGGGCCTGGCCGTCCTCACCGGTCCCGCCTCTGGCCGTCCATCCTCCTGGGATCCTCCTGCGGCCCCACCGGTTCTTCTGCTTGTCCTCCCTCTTCCGGAATCTGGGCTCAGGCGTTCAGGCGGCCTAGATCTCCTCACAGGCCTTCCACTCCTCCTGGGCCCAGCCTCACTGGGGCCCGGCCTCTCCTCCTCTCCTCCTCCAGCTGCTTCACCAGATGTGCCCAAGTGCTCCTTAATCCAGCCTGCTCCCTTCTCCCTGGCCACCTTCATCAGCTCAGCCAGCAAAGCCTCCATTACAGGTAAGTAAAGACAATTTTACCACCGTGCTGCTCCTGCTAACCAGTGATTGCTCTCTCTTCAAATGGTTGTTGCTACTTCCTGTTATCAGCTTATCAACCCCCCTTTGCTTAGCCCACCCCCTTGTCCTTTCTCTCACCCCATGCCCTGCTTCCTAGTGGGGTCACATAGCCCTCTCTTCAATTTCTTTCTACAGGGTTATTCCTTTCTAGTTAAGCACTTCTCCTTCTCTAAATATGGGTAACAGTCATCTTTACATCCTCTTTCATCATTTACCTTGGACAGAGATAACACAGATACATTTCACATCCACATTTCTAAGAAAAATCTGAGTATACAGTAAATTAAATTACTAGATATGTAAAGCAGCTGAATGTTATATAAATTATTATGTTCTTTATTGTAATATTATTAAGGCATATTTTATTTTTTGCCCACCAAGTAAAATTTCTGCAGACGGCCATGCTAGTGAGTAATCTTATGTGGGTATTTTTAGGACAAATATGTGAAGATATTTGTAGCTCACCCTCTAAACTTAGCATCTAGTAATGTAAATAATTATCATTTGTATACATAGTATAGTAAGTGCTATGTGACCTGACATTTGAAGGAAGAGATTCTCCTCTTACTTTTCTTTACCTGGCATCACCTTTTTGTCCTAAGTAAACTAAATATATCTCCTAAATCCTTTATTTCCATGACATTTTCATGTGTTTTCTTAGGCAAACTAGCAAGCAATAATTTGCAGGTCTCAAAAAGCTCTACATTTTACAGCAGTATTTTGGACCGAGCACAATAAGGAAGCTAATAGTGCTCTCTGAGCTATCAATTAAAAGTATAGGCTGTGCTATAAAATTGTATCAGCGTTTTAAAAGGACATAAAACTCAAAAACAAATTTCCAATATACATCTATTATCAAATTATCTTTGTTTTCTTGTAACTAGCTCTATGGGGTCAATTTATTAATGTTTGAGCGGACATGATATGATGTAGCGTAGATAAGAAAAAGAGGAAAAGTGGACAGTAATAGAGCACTCAGTTAGTACTAATTAATACATAATGAGGTAGGAAAACCACCAAGGGGGAATATATATTAAAACTTAACATTTAATAATGACATAGATAAAATGTATGGACTAACCGTGTAGGTGTGAATACAATTTACATTAAAATAAACACATAAAGGAGAGTACCAGTAATACCAATGGTTAAATTATGGACCAAATAGAGGCCATGGCAAAACCTCAGGACCGTACAAACCAAAAAAGGCTCACGGACTGCATATAATTTTAACAATAAAAGAGGATTGACCTCACACCAATAACTTCTAAAATGTGCAGTACTGGAGCGGTAAGTACCGTTCTAAGACTGAAAATGCAAAGTGCCACAATACCACAAATTACGATAGCTACCAAAGTAGTCTCAAAATTACTATTAGAAGCACTATACTGAGCAATATAGTGAAAGTATTACTGGTCTCTGGAGCGCCTGATGCGCATTTTGCCGTGTCTCAGCTTTTTCAAAGGCAAACCCGACTTGGGGACGCCATCCTACCTTAAAGGAATCTAGTAACCAATCAGGGAGGCGGAACGTAACACCCCCCGATCCGGACCTATCACTGAGGCCCTCCTATCATTAGTTAGGCATATATCACGTGACATCCGGTGTCACAATTGTTTACATCACATTGCGTGTTAAACCCGTAGAAATAATAGCAATGCGAAGGTATAAATGACTTAGGATAATTAGAAGCAATGTTTACTAGTAAGCAATGTGTCAAAATCACAAGGGCCTAGATTTGGAGTTTGGCGGTAAAAGGGCTGTTAACGCTCCGCGGGCTTTTTTCTGGCCGCACCATAAATTTAACTCTGGTATCGAGAGTTTAAACAAATGCTGCGTTAGGCTCCAAAAAAGGAGCGTAGAGCATTTTTACCGCAAATGCAACTCTCGATACCAGAGTTGCTTACGGACGCGGCCGGCCTCAAAAACGTGCTCGTGCACGATTCTCCCATAGGAAACAATGGGGCTGTTTGAGCTGAAAAAAAACCTAACACCTGCAAAAAAGCAGCGTTCAGCTCCTAACGCAGCCCCATTGTTTCCTATGGGGAAACACTTCCTATGTCTGCACCTAACACTCTAACATGTACCCTGAGTCTAAACACCCCTAACCTTACACTTATTAACCCCTAATCTGCCGCCCCCGCTATCGCTGACCCCTGCAATTTTTTTTTAAACCCTAATCTGCCGCTCCGTAAACCGCCGCAACCTACGTTATCCCTATGTACCCCTAATCTGCTGCCCCTAACACCGCCGACCCCTATATTATATTTATTAACCCCTAATCTGCCCCCCACAACGTCGCCGACACCTGCCTACACTTATTAACCCCTAATCTGCCGAGCGGACCTGAGCGCTACTATAATAAAGTTATTAACCCCTAATCCGCCTCACTAACCCTATCATAAATAGTATTAACCCCTAATCTGCCCTCCCTAACATCGCCGACACCTAACTTCAATTATTAACCCCTAATCTGCCGAGCGGAGCTCACCGCTATTCTAATAAATGTATTAACCCCTAAAGCTAAGTCTAACCCTAACACTAACACCCCCCTAACTTAAATATAATTTACATCTAACGAAATAAATTAACTCTTATTAAATAAATGATTCCTATTTAAAGCTAAATACTTACCTGTAAAATAAATCCTAATATAGCTACAATATAAATTATAATTATATTATAGCTATTTTAGGATTAATATTTATTTTACAGGCAACTTTGTAATTATTTTAACCAGGTACAATAGCTATTAAATAGTTAAGAACTATTTAATAGTTACCTAGTTAAAATAATAACAAATTTACCTGTAAAATAAATCCTAACCTAAGATATAATTAAACCTAACACTACCCTATCAATAAAATAATTAAATAAACTACCTACAATTACCTACAATTAACCTAACACTACACTATCAATAAATTAATTAAACACAATTCCTACAAATAAATACAATTAAATAAACTAGCTAAAGTACAAAAAATAAAAAAGAACTAAGTTACAAAAAATAAAAAAATATTTACAAACATAAGAAAAATATTACAACAATTTTAAACTAATTACACCTACTCTAAGCCCCCTAATAAAATAACAAAGACCCCCAAAATAAAAAATTCCCTACCCTATTCTAAATTAAAAAAGTTACAAGCTCTTTTACCTTACCAGCCCTGAACAGGGCCCTTTGCGGGGCATGCCCCAAGAATTTCAGCTCTTTTGCCTGTAAAAGAATAAATACAATACCCCCCCCCAACATTACAACCCACCACCCACATACCCCTAATCTAACCCAAACCCCCCTTAAATAAACCTAACACTAAGCCCCTGAAGATCTTCCTACCTTGTCTTCACCATACCAGGTTCACCGATCGGTCCAGAAGAGCTCCTCCGATGTCCTGATCCAAGCCCAAGCGGGGGGCTGAAGAGGTCCATGATCCGGTCAAAGTCTTCATCCAAGCGGGGCAGAAGAGGATCTTCCATCCGATTGAAGTCATCATCCAGGCGGCATCTTCTATGGTCTTCCATCCGGAGCGAAGCGGCAGGATCCTGAAGACCTCCAGCGCGGAACATCCATCCGGACCGACGACTGAACGACGAATGACTGTTCCTTTAAGGGACGTCATCCAAGATGGCGTCCCTCGAATTCCGATTGGCTGATAGGATTCTATCAGCCAATCGGAATTAAGGTAGGAATTTTCTGATTGGCTGATGGAATCAGCCAATCAGAATCTAGTTCAATCCGACTGGCTGATCCAATCAGCCAATCAGATTGAGCTCGCATTCTATTGGCTGTTCCGATCAGCCAATAGAATGCGAGCTCAATCTGATTGGCTGATTGGATCAGCCAATCGGATTGAACTTGATTCTGATTGGCTGATTCCATCAGCCAATCAGAAAATTCCTACCTTAATTCCGATTGGCTGATAGAATCCTATCAGCCAATCGGAATTCGAGGGACGCCATCTTGGATGACGTCCCTTAAAGGAACAGTCATTCGTCGTTCAGTCGTCGGTCCGGATGGATGTTCCGCGCTGGAGGTCTTCAGGATCCTGCCGCTTCGCTCCGGATGGAAGACCATAGAAGATGCCGCCTGGATGATGACTTCAATCGGATGGAAGATCCTCTTCTGCCCCGCTTGGATGAAGACTTTGACCGGATCATGGACCTCTTCAGCCCCCCGCTTGGGCTTGGATCAGGACATCGGAGGAGCTCTTCAGGACGGATCGGTGAACCTGGATGGTGAAGACAAGGTAGGAAGATCTTCAGGGGCTTAGTGTTAGGTTTATTTAAGGGGGGTTTGGGTTAGATTAGGGGTATGTGGGTGGTGGGTTGTAATGTTGGGGGGGGTATTGTATTTATTCTTTTACAGGCAAAAGAGCTGAAATTCTTGGGGCATGCCCCGCAAAGGGCCCTGTTCAGGGCTGGTAAGGTAAAAGAGCTTGTAACTTTTTTAATTTAGAATAGGGTAGGGAATTTTTTATTTTGGGGGTCTTTGTTATTTTATTAGGGGGCTTAGAGTAGGTGTAATTAGTTTAAAATTGTTGTAATATTTTTCTTATGTTTGTAAATATTTTTTTATTTTTTGTAACTTAGTTCTTTTTTATTTTTTGTACTTTAGCTAGTTTATTTAATTGTATTTATTTGTAGGAATTGTGTTTAATTAATTTATTGATAGTGTAGTGTTAGGTTAATTGTAGGTAATTGTAGGTAGTTTATTTAATTAATTTATTGATAGGGTAGTGTTAGGTTTAATTATATCTTAGGTTAGGATTTATTTTACAGGTAAATTTGTTATTATTTTAACTAGGTAACTATTAAATAGTTCTTAACTATTTAATAGCTATTGTACCTGGTTAAAATAATTACAAAGTTGCCTGTAAAATAAATATTAATCCTAAAATAGCTATAATATAATTATAATTTATATTGTAGCTATATTAGGATTTATTTTACAGGTAAGTATTTAGCTTTAAATAGGAATCATTTATTTAATAAGAGTTAATTTATTTCGTTAGATGTAAATTATATTTAATTTAGGGTGGTGTTAGTTTTAGGGTTAGACTTAGCTTTAGGGGTTAATCAATTTATTAGAATAGCGGTGAGCTCCGGTCGTCAGATTAGGGGTTAATAATTGAAGGTAGGTGTCGGCGATGTTAGGGAGGGCAGATTAGGGGTTAATACTATTTATGATAGGGTTAGTGAGGCGGATTAGGGGTTAATAACTTTATTATAGTAGCGCTCAGGTCCGCTCGGCAGATTAGGGGTTAATAAGTGTAGGCAGGTGTCGGCGACGTTGAGGGGGGCAGATTAGGGGTTAATAAATATAATATAGGGGTCGGCGGTGTTAGGGGTAGCAGATTAGGGGTACATAGGGATAACGTAGGTGGCGGCGCTTTGCGGTCGGAAGATTAGGGGTTAATTATTTTAAGTAGCTGGCGGCGACGTTGTGGGGGGCAGGTTAGGGGTTAATAAATGTAATACAGGGGTCGGCGGGGTTAGGGGCAGCAGATTAGGGGTACATAAGTATAACGTAGGTGGCGGTCGGCAGATTAGGGGTTAAAAATTTTAATCGAGTGGCGGCGATGTGGGGGGAGCTCGGTTTAGGGGTACATAGGTAGTTTATGGGTGTTAGTGTACTTTAGGGTACAGTAGTTAAGAGCTTTATGAACCGGCGTTAGCCAGAAAGCTCTTAACTCCTGCTATTTTCAGGCGGCTGGAATTTTGTCGTTAGAGCTCTAACGCTCACTTCAGAAACGACTCTAAATACCGGCGTTAGAAAGATCCCATTGAAAACATAGGATACGCAAATGGCGTAGGGGGATCTGCGGTATGGAAAAGTCGCGGCTGAAAAGTGAGCGTTAGACCCTTTAATCACTGACTCCAAATACCAGCGGGCGGCCAAAACCAGCGTTAGGAGCCTCTAACGCTGGTTTTCATGGCTACCGCCGAACTCCAAATCTAGGCCAAGATATGGACCAACATGTTCCGTACATGAATTGGTATGAAAGGATATATTTATCATTGGCCCATAATCTTCAAATATTGTTATGGAAAAAGGAGGAAATAATTGTTACTTTAAAATTCGTTACGGTTTATGATGTTGGTCTTATTATCACTAGTGAAGAAACTCACAAAGTTGATCCATTACCATATATATCCCCCTGATTATCTGTACCATATCACAAATCCAAGATCTTTAAAATAGATACAGCAGAGTGTCTTATAGATAAATACGATACATAGAATTCAAGGACCAACGAAAAAAGATATTGAATCCTGCAAAAAAAGGTTCAATGATATCAAGCGTCAAAATAAATCCAAAATTGCCATAGAAACGTAATATGCACGTGGTACTGGAGGCGGACAACCTTATGTCGCAGATTTGACTGACTTTGAAAGAAAAGTTCTACAGAGGCTTGGCAAGGAGGTCATTGAGGGCATAACTGATGACTGTGATAGCAATATTCGAGGTAATTATAAATTAATGTCCAAATTAATATTTATATTGTTTAATTGTCTGCACCAAAAATGTGTCTCTTACGTTAATGTTTTTCAAAAACATTCGCCTAGATTTGGAGTTTGGCGTTAGCCGTCAAAAGCAGCGTTAAGGGCTCCTAACGCTGCTTTTTAACGCCCACTGGTATTTAGAGTCAGACAGGAAAGGGTCTACCGCTCACTTTCTTTCCGCGACTCGAGGCTACCGCAGATCCCCTTGCGTCGATTGCGTATCCTATCTTTTCTATGGGATTTGCCTAACGCTGGTATTACGAGTCTTGGAAGAAGTGAGCGGTACAGCCTCTACCGACAAGACTCCAACCGCAAAAAAAAGTCAGTAGTTAAGAGTTTTATGGGCTAACGCGGGAACATAAAGCTCTTAACTACTGTGCTATAAAGTACACTAACACAAATAAACTACCTATGAACCCCTAAACCGAGGCCACCCCCTACATCGCAAACCCTATAATAATTTTTTTTAACCCCTAATCTGCCGACCGGAAACTGCCGCCATCTACATTATCCCTATGAACCCCTAATCTGCTGCCCCTAACATTGCCGACACCTATATTTATTAACCCCTAAACTGCCCCCCCAACGTCGCCGCCACCTACCTACAATTATTAACCCCTAATCTGCCAACCGGACATCGCCGCCACTATAATAAATGTATTAACCCCTAAACCGCCGCACTCCCGCCTAGCAAACACTATAATAAATTTTATTAACCCCTACTCTGCCATCCCTAACATCGCCGCCACCTACCTACACTTATTAACCCCTAATCTTCCGTCCGGACCTCGCCGCTACTATAATAAAGTTATTAACCCCTAAACCTAAGTCTAACCCTAACCTTAACATCCCCCTAACTTAAATATAATTTAAATAAAACGAAATAAATTTACTATAATTAAATAAATTATTCCTATTTAAAACTAAATACTTACCTATAAATAAACCCTGATATAGCTACAATATAACTAATAGTTACATTGTAGCTATTTTAGGATTTATATTTATTTTACAGGCAACTTTGTATTTATTTTAGCTAGGTACAATAGCTATTAAATAGTTAATGACTATTTAATAGCTACCTAGTTAAAATAATTACAAAATTACCTGTAAAATAAATCCTAACCTAAGTTACAAATACACCTAACACTACACTATCATTAAACTAATTAAATAAATTACCTACAATTAGCTAAACTAAAATACAATTAAATAAACTAATCTATAATACAAAAACAAACAAACACTAAATTACAGAAAATACAAAAAATACAAGAAGTTTAAACTAATTATACCTAATCTAAGCCCCTAATAAAATAAAAAAGCCCCCCAAAATAATAAAATGCCCTACCCTATCCTAAATTACAAAGTAATCAGCTCTTTTGCCAGCCCTTAAAAGGGCTTTTTGTGGGGCATTGCCCCAAAGTAATCAGCTCTTTTACCTGTAAGAAAATACAACCCCCCCTAACATTAAAACCCACCACCCACATACCCCTACTCTAACCCACCCAAACCCCCCTTAAATAAACCTAACACTAACCCCCTGAAGATCTCCCTACCTTTCGTCGTCTTCACCCAGCCGAGCCGAATTCTTCATCCAAGTGGAGCAAGAAGAGGTCCTCCATCCGGTAGAAGTCTTCATCCAAGCGGGTCAGAAGAGGTCTTCCATCCGATTGAAGTGTTCATCCAAGCGGCGTCTTCTATCTTCATCCACCCGGAGCGGAGCCATCTTCCATCCAACCGACGCGGAGCCATCCTCTTCAACCGACGGACTAACGACGAATGACGGTTCCATCCAAGATGGCGTCCCTCAAATTCCGATTGGCTGATAGGATTCTATCAGCCAATCGGAATTAAGGTAGGAAAAATCTGATTGGCGGATTCAATCAGCCGATCAGATTGAAGTTCAATCCGATTGGCTGATCCAATCTACCAATCGGATTGACCTCGCATTCTATTGGCTGTTCCGATCAGCCAATAGAATGCGAGGTCAATCCGATCAGCCATCAGATTTTTCCTACCTTAATTCCGATTGGCTGATAGAATCCTATCAGCCAATCATAATTCGAGGGACGCCATCTTGGATGACGTCCCTTAAAGGAACTGTCATTCGTCGTCAGTCCATCGGTTGAAGAGGATGGCTCCGCGTTGGCTGGATGGAAGATGGCTCCGCTCCGGATGGATGAAGATAGAAGACGCCGCTTGGATGAACACTTCAATCGGATGGAAGACCTCTTCTGCCCCACTTGGATGAAGACTTCTACCGGATGGAGGACCTTTTCTTGCTCCGCTTGGATGAAGAATTCGGCTTGGCTGGGTGAAGACGACTCAAGGTAGGGAGATCTTCAGGGGGTTAGTGTTAGGTTTATTTAAGGGGGGTTTGGGTGGGTTAGAGTAGGGGTATGTGGGTGGTAGGTTTTAATGTTGGGGGGGTTGTATTTTTTTTACAGGTAAAAGAGCTGATTACTTTTGGGCAATGCCCTGCAAAAAGCCCTTTTAAGAGCTGGTAAAAGAGCTGATTACTTTGTAATTTAGGATAGGGTAGGGCATATTATTTTGGGGGGCTTTTTTTATTTTATTAGGGGGCTTCGATTAGGTGTAATTAGTTTAAACATCTTGTATTTTTTTTATTTTCTGTAATTTAGTGTTTGTTTTTTTGTATTATAAGTTTATTTAATTGTATTTTAGTTTAGCTAGTTGTAGGTAATTTATTTAATTAGTTTAATGATAGTGTAGTGTTAGGTGTATTTGTAACTTAGGTTAGGATTTATTTTATAGGTAATTTTGTAATTATTTTAACTAGGTAGCTATTAAATAGTTATTAACTATTTAATAGCTATTGTACCTAGCTAAAATAAATACAAAGTTGCCTGTAAAATAAATATAAATCCTAAAATAGCTACAATGTAACTATTAGTTATATTGTAGCTATATTAGGGTTTATTTTATAGGTAAGTATTTAGTTTTAAATAGGAATAATTTACTTAATTATAGTAAATTTATTTAGATTCATTTAAATTATATTTAACTTAGGGGGTGTTAGGGTTAGACTTAGGTTTAGGGGTTAATAACTTTATGATAGTAGCAGCGACGTTGGGGGTGGCAGATTAGGGGCTAATAGTTGTAGGTAGGTGGCGGCGATGTTAGGGAGGGCAGATTAGGGGTTAATAAAATTTATTATAGTGTTTGCGAGGCAGGAGTGTGGCGGTTTAGGGGTTAATATATTTATTATAGTGGCGGCGAGGTCTGGTCGGCAGATTAGGGGTTAATAAGTGTAGGTAAGTGGCGTTGACGTTGGGGGGGCAGATTAGGGGGTAATAAATATAATATAGGTGTCGGCGATGTTAGGGGCAGCAGATTAGGGGTTCATAGCGATAATGTAGGTGTCAGCGATAGCGGGGGCGGCAGATTATGGGTTAATAAGTGTAAGGTTAGGGGTGTTTAGACTCGGGGTTCATGTTAGGGTGTTAGGTGTAGACTTAGAGGGTGTTTCCCCATAGGAAACAATGTGTTGCGTTAGGAGCTGAACGCTGCTTTTTTGCAGGTGTTAGTTTTTTTTTTGGCCAGCTCAGCCCCATTGTTTCCTATGGGGATATCATGCATGAGCACGTTTTTCCAGCTTACCGCTACCGTAAGCAACGCTGGTATTGAGGGTTGAAGAGACGCTAAATTATGCTCAGCGCTCACTTTTCAAAGCCTAACGCAGCCATTCAGACAACTCTAAATACCAGCTTTGTTTAAAGGGTGCGCTGGAAAAAAAGGAGCGTTAGCTCCACGGGTCTTTCCCGACAAAACTCTAAATCTAGGCGATTATTAACAGTTTTTTAATGTGCTATTTACTCGTATTATCAATTTTTCTTCCTTCTCTTTCTATCTTTATTTAAAAAGCCGGAATGAAAATCTTAGCAGTCAGCACATTTTAGTTTCATCACCATGGATAGCGGTTGCTTTTTGGAGGTCGACATTTAACCACCAATAAGCAAGCATAACCCAGGTTCTCCACAAAAATTGGGCATGCTCCTATGCATCCTATTTATGCTTTTAAAAGAAACATAGCAAGAGAATGAAGAAAAATAGATAATACAAGTAAATTAGAAAGTTGCTTAAAATTGCATGCCCTATCTGAATCATGAAAGAAAAAAATTGTGATTAGTGTCCCTTTAATCACACCAATGCTAAATACATTTATCATTTCAATTAGAGTTACAGCTATATGAAAACAAACAATTTCGGTTTCCTCACTCATATATGCAATAGTATTATAAAAAATAAAAACATTAAAATTGGTTATGTAATTTGATTACTTCTCTGTTTATCTTTTTCTTTAAAGGGACACTGAACCCAAATTTTTTCTTTCATGATTCAGATAGAGAATGCAAATTTAAGCAAGTTTCTTATTTACTCCTATTATCAATTTTTCTTCGTTCTCTTGCTTTCTTTATTTGAAAAAGAAGGCATTTAAGCTATTTTTTTGGTTCTGGACCATGGAAAGCACTTGTTTATTGGGTAAATTTATCCACCAATCAGCAAGAACAACACTGTGTTCACCTAAAATGGGCCGGCATCTAAACTTACATTCTTGCATTTCAAATAAAAATACCAAGAGAATGAAGAAAATTTGATAATAGGAGTAAATTAGAAAGTTGCTTAACATTGCATGCTCTATCTGAATCACAAAAGAAAAAAATGTGGTTCAGTGTCCCTTTAATGTTTATCAAGGCAAGCTTATGAGCAACATAGAACATATGCTCTATCTTGTTGTGTATACATTTCAATTTATATTGTCACTGGCTCACCCATGATTTCAATTTTAATCCATTATGGACTTGGTACTTATTTTTTCAATGATACCAAGATAATTATTGAAATTCAATAATACAATGTAAAACCATAATGGATTTAATTTTAATATGAGATAGCAATCATGAGTTACACAAATTGTGTTTTATTTATTTATCTATTTTAAATTTTAAAATTCTTATGGTATTATATTGCTGCATACTTACACATTCATTGGGGGTTTTCATGTGCCTCAATAATGTACATGCCTCAATAAAGATACATACTGGACAGATATGTAATATGTTATGTAATGTGTTAATTGAAATCTTTATTTGCTATTTCATAGGTGGTTCTGTTCGATCATCGACTTCTGCATGTGTCAATACCCCATCTACCTCTATAGGACAGGAACCACGTCCGTCGACATCACATCAAATTGAAAATGTGAATGTTAGACAACCACCACAACATGGGCAATATATACGCTCCACAACAAATACAAGCCACAGCCTACCGTCTGCTGATACCCTTCCAGATGTAAGGAGCAGTACACAGGACACAGCGGTTGGAAGAAGCTCTGGTATATTGTTTGAATCCAATTATATATACACCTTTAAATATTTAAATATAAATTAAATATTAATCTTTAATATATATATTTTATTTTTTCAGCGGATGTTGGACGTCTATTCTGAGCTATGGTGACAGATTCTGCACCACTTTTTGATGGTAAGTTACTTTTGGAAAGTAAATATAGGATGATAACAAACCTGATTTCGGTATAAAGTAACCAAAGATTTTTAATTTTTTTTTGATAGTCACACTGTGAGACTGTGAGATGGATAGACTAACATTAAACACCCCTGTACTTAATATAGTGTACACTTTAGTCTGTTTCATGTTACATCCATCCAATATTATTGTATGTATTGTGATTTTATATTAACACAGTTTAAACATGCAAAATCACACTTATTTATTAATACAAAATATATTATAGGGGGCGCCCTTGCTACAACAATGGTTGTATAATTACAATCTTATAAAATATGTGAGAAGGTGACAAATAAATATAGGTCTGTAACCCTAGAATAAGCTTAACTCAGTAATAAATACTGAGTGAAGGCTAATGTAAAATAGTAACAATGAGTGAAACAATTATAACAGTGTAGTAATGAAACAAATAATACCCCAAATTGTTATTATATAAATATACAATAAATATATGTGAAAAGTCTCTTTTGAAGACAATGTGGTCAGTTGGAGACAGCAATCTGTAGCGGACCAGGCCTGGATCCAAGAACAGCAATCTAGAAAAACAAGAGAAGACAGATGCGCCACATGGCCCAATATTGTTTGATCCAAAGGTATATTCGTTATGTGTATTGAATGCACTCATATGTGATGTAACACATCAAACGGTGCAATTGGAGCAGTCTGGGATCTATAACAATCACCCAGAAGACCGACCTCCTGAGAGTAGTAGATAATCTGTGATAAAAATAATAAGAGACACAGGGTGCCTATATGGCCTAGTACTGTTTATCCCAAGAAAAATGCAAATAAATATTATAGTATGCACTCACATTTGTTGTAGCATCTACTTTGATGCTAATAGAGCAGGCTGGGATTAATACAGTCACCCAACAGACTTATTCAGAGGCAGTCAGGATACTCCAAAACTCCAGGTAGAATCAGGATACACAATGATGTTCCCCAAAGAACTCAGGTAAAGGCAGCAAGTGTTAAAAGTAATCAGCTTACTTTATTAAATAGTTACAAATCAACTAGCAACGCGTTTCTCAGCCACCAGTGGCTGTTTCATCAGGCTTAATTATTATTATTAAGAAGGCCTTTAATCTTCTTGTTTAAACCAAAAAACAAAGACTGACATAACTGCGTGAATACACACCTTGATGGCTGTCCTGACACAAGCCAACAAACTGCATTAATACAGAGCTTGTGGAATACATACATATGCACTCATCCAAACACAAAACAAAAAAGACAATGGCTATAAATAAAAACAATATCACTGCACTCAAGGACAATTATCAAATCTTAGGATGAGATGGCTAGCTTGTCCCAAACCGCAAATGATTTACATATAACGACTATAGTAGTGACATTTTACAGCCAACAGTACTGTATAAATTTCTTATGTATAGTCACACTGTTTAACCATTAACCCCCTAACCATTACTGTAGGAACAAATCGTAATCTGATGTTACATAATGTTGGCTAGTCTTCTTTTAATTGCTTCATTTCAATATTTCTAATTATATTTTCTGTTTTTTTTATTTAAGATATCGAAGAGGAGGATGATTCTTCTAGAGAGGTCATTCTGAATCTTGTTCCTGTTAGAGCACATAGTCCAGAGGTTATATCTCCAGACTGTGGAAGCTTAACTCCTGACCTCTCACAGATGGGACAAGATCAGGATTTTGTTATTCATGAACCTGTAACAAACCCCTCTAATGAGGATGACAATCAAAATCTACCTCATGATGTTGTTGCAGAGCCGGCAATTGAAGCTTTTGAACCTGCACCTGCTCAACTTATACTGATGCTGCTCTAAATGAAATGCTAAATCTTGCCAGAGGATATAGAGCAGACAGTAGACAGGTTCAGGATATCTTGTCTGCACATTTAGAAAGATTTGATAACTACAACCAGCAATGATTGGAATTGGACCGTGAAATCTTTCAGTGACAAAGAGAAATGGACAGAGAAAGGAACCAGCAAATAACCAGGGCCTTTGCAATAGCCAAAAATAACATACAGATGGCTCAAACTACTATGCAGTCTATGTTATATATAATAAGAGATAGACAGCAGAACCAAGAGTCGCCAGATCCTAAAAGACAAAGGTTCCATTAGTGCAGTTAGTTGAATGGTTTAATTTATTATTTTTATTTGTTTTGATCATAAAATATATTATTGTTATTTGTACATATGTTTATTAACGTTTCTCTTTTTTTATTTAATGTATTATGTATTTTGTTTCCCATTGACTTGAAATCATTTAAAGGTTTTGAAATAATGTGACACAAAGACAAATTATATTGAACAAAGTTAACATTTATTAAAAACTGAATTTGAAAAATTAAGAAACAAAAAAGCATTTGAAAAAAAAAAACATTGAGGGTCCTCCTGGCCACTACAGTAATTTTTGGGTGGTAATTGAACTTTTGAATATAAAAAAAAAAACAATTGTAATGTCATCAAAGTGCAAATTAAATAGCTATTTGGATCTTACAAAAAATTCTTATAATATATATAAACAGTATCAATACTGTAAATATTACAATATTAAAATTCAATAATTGCTTAGATGTTTTCATAACATAATTTTTGTAGAGATTTTGAACCTGGGTATTTAAATTATTTATAGAATCCATTATTTGTTTAATTTCTTCACAAACAGAGGCTTGTACTTGTGATGCAACTTGTAACCCGGAATCTAGATAAGAATTTTTTTTTAAAATAAGTTATGGATTGTCACACAATTTTTTTAAAAAAAGGGTGTTAAAAAGCAGTTATCAATAAATTATTACCATTTAGATTAGAGGGGGTATTTTCCATAGCTGGACTTGTCTGTGTGGATTAAGAAACCTTAGATATTTTCTAGTCAATATCAGTATCAGAAATATTTGTTGAGTTTTTTTCACTACTTGCATCTGTAATATATATTTATAATTCGATACATATATAGATTGTTAGATTGTAGTATAATCTTTATTAATAGAGTAAATTTACCAATATCAAACATTTACCTAGTTGCAAAGTTACTGACATCCTTTGAGGAGCATTATTTTCCTCATTGTCACTATCTATGAACAATTACAGAATAGCACAATTAAAAAATTATCACTGTAATATTTTAATGTTACCAAATATACGAAAAATTCCTTCTGTAGAAGATAATTGCAATATTCTTCTGAACCTTTTTTTCTTCATTTTCAACACTCTTTTATTGGTTTCTGTTATTACCAAAAAAATCCAAATCATTATTATGTTAATAAGTTCTGTAACTTTAGATATTTAATTCATGGTTCCTTTTGTACCTTGAGGTGAATGTACGGTTGTTAGGCGCCTGACACCTCCTTTCTGTGGAGACAATTCTCTGTCAAGCAAAGGGCGGGGATCTAGCCTCACTGCGAGGTGTCAAATTTAGAATAGGCCTTAAATAACGTGGAGGAGGAGCACCACAAATATTTTCTTTCTTATCTGAAATAGTGAATACAGATATACAAAACAAGATTACTAAATCTATTTTTGCTATTTAAGTTTTAATTTTTAAAAGGGACATGTAATTTTACATGTCCAATTGATAAAGTTCAAGAATAAATGTTCTATTATTTAAATGTTTAAAATTTTCTCTTTGATTTTGATTTTTTTAAATTTATTTATAAAACATAAAAAGAGAATACATCTATTTAAATAATAGAATACAATCTGATATTTAAAAAAAAAATATTTTTATATCATAACTGTGACAAATAAAGAACATTGTAGAATTGTGATTTGTATTCAAAAAGTGTAATCATCAAGTCTAATAATTGCTGATGTATGCTGGATGATTACTAAATTTGTATGTTTAAAAATGTATTTATAGTTTTATAAATAAAATTAGTTGTAATATAAATTTAAATTTTGTAAGTAAAAGTTTAATCCAGACATCATTGTTTCTTAGTTTGCTCAAATTGTAGATCTCGTTTAGACTATGTTTATAGTTTTTAGAATTTCTTTAGAATTTCTTTAAAAATAGAAATGACAAAACCATAAATCCTAATGTTAATAGATAACTTCAAAGAGCCCGTATGTACATCAAAATTATAATTATGGTACACTTAAACCAAAATTATTCTTTTATGGTTCATATCGATGCTGAAATTTTTAACAAATGTATAATTTAAAACAATAATAATTGTTTTATTGTTTATGTTATTTTTATTTTTTTAAAGCTGGGATGTAATTTTGAAAAACAAGCATATTTTAGTTTCAGCATCATGCATAGCAATTTCTTATTGGAAGATTAGATTTTGCCACCAATAAGCAAGCTTAAAAAAGTTTATGAATCTAACATGGGTTAGGCTCCAAAGCATAACATTACTGCTTTTTAAATAAAGATATCAAGATAACTATGAACATTTTTTAATCTTATTTAATTATAAAGTTGATAACAATTCCATGTATAGATAGATTTCATGTATAGATAGATAACAATTCCAATATAGTTGATTATTGTGCCTTTATTATTATTATTATCATTTATTTGTATAGCGCCGCCAAATTCCATAGCGCTGGAAATAGAAAGAATATATTCCTGTTAAAGTCATGTATAGCAACACAGGAAAGCGCACAATGATATCTAAATGGCGCATAACCTAATATTAATCTAAAAACAATTTAATAAACTTACATGTCCTTAGAAGGCTCCTAGTGGATTGGCAATATTGTGGTTCTCTACGTCTAATATCACTGTAGCGTCTCAAACATTGATGTCTGGTCTTTTTAATTTTTGATACACGATACATTCTGTGTATCATTTCGTATATAGTTTTGTCCCTTTCATCTTGCATGACTCCTCGGACACCCCCTAAGAGTTTTGGAAAATATCGGTCCATCACATGCACTAGAATTATTATTTCCCCAGATGTGAATGGTGTAAGTCTCTTCATCCTTCCTGGTCGCATAGCAACTTTCTAAATGGGTGTGTCGCATATATAAAGCTTCTAAATCTCACGTTATTCAGTGTTTCTAAAAAAATTATTATATTTTAGTAAAATGTTTGAAATATTTACATAAATTAATTTTCAAGTTGTACTATTTATTGTAAGTCTAGCTTTTTTTTTTATCCGAAGAAAATATGTGAATAATAATTAATGTTAAATGTAATTTAAGTTTTCAGTAGAATTGTTAGTCTAAGTTCAATATAGTTATCAATAGTATATTTTATGTTAGTTTGTAATGTAGTATAGAGAGTCATGTAATTAAAGATCGTTATTAGATTTTTGTATATATATATATATATATATAGTTATTATCGAATCTGTATATTTGAAATGAAAAATAAAGTTTGATTATTAATCAATCGTTAATGTGACATCTTTAAAAAATGTATTGATATTGATTTTTAATGGTTATATACACACATTAGAAGCATGGGCTAATAAAGAAGTAAATTTTAGATTTTTTTTTTATTTTTAAATAGTAGCTACTAATTTGAATTTATAGCCGTTATATATCTTTCACATCTATTTCAATGTTAGAAAAAATAAGACTGGTGTTCTATGATATCCTTCAAAAACTAAATACATATGTGTATATTGATATTTTTATCATCTAAGGATATCTATTCAAATAATCTTTTTTGAATAACATCAGTCAGTTACTTTATGGATAACTTTTTGAAACCTGCGTCATATTGATACAATTTTTTCTATCTAACATACAAATGTAAAATCATGTGAATAAACTGTATTTATAAAATCAATCATTAAAATAGTTTTCAGCAACATAATTTTTGGCGTTAATGGCCAGTCTTGTTGGTGCATCGTTGCAGATGACCTCCGGGAAGTACTCAAAGGAGATTTCATTAGCATCCTCAATTTCACATCCTCTTCTTATTGCTATGTTATGAAGAATACAGCATACCAGAATTATTTTTGCAACCTTTTCTGGAGCATACTGCATCACACCACATGAATGGTCAAGACAACGAAAGCGCATTTTTAACAATCCAAAAGCTCTCTCGATGATTCCTCAGGTGGATCTGTGTGCCTCGTTGAATTTAACCTCACATCTTCTTTGAGGATTATTATATGGTGTGAATAACCATTCTCTACTGAAATAACCAGCGTCCCCTATGAAAATTAAAAAATTAAAGATTAACATTTATAATATGATAAAGATGATAAATTTATAGTCAATTGAGTATGTTATTGAGTTACATATATCATCATCAAACTCAATAACATAATGAAAGTAACAATTCAAATACAACTACACTTATTTTACATAGCTTAAATTTTTTTATTTATTTACCTAACAGCCATCCTTCAGGCATCTCTCCATCCTCAAACTTACAATATAAACCAGACTGACGCAAGATATACGAATCATGGCAGGATCCAGGGAAGTTGGAACGGGCACTGATTATTTTCATGTTATGGTCACACACCATCTGAACATTGAGAGAATGGTACTGTTTTCAGTTCCAGTAAACTTCCTCACGTTCTCGAGCTGGTTTGACTGCCACATATGTGCAATCAATGGCTACAAGGACATTGGGCATTCCTGACATTCTATAAAAGTTAAACTTCACAGATTGTCAATCTTCAGGAGTCAATGGAAGGCACACGTACCTTGGAAAGACCACCATCAATGCATCAATGACTTTGGTTAGGTGCCTCGAAAAAGCAGACTGGTTGATGCCAATTATAACGCCAGACACAGCTTGGAATGAACCAGTGGCAAAAAAGTGTAAGGCTGCCAACAGTTTTAATAGTCCATTGGCTCCAGGTATTCTGCTATTTCATTGTAAAGTTCCATAATAGCTTCTCTGTCCAAACTGAATCTCTGGATAATCTCCCGATCAGAAATGGCTTCCAAACCCATACTTGGAAGGAAAACTCTAGGGACTCTCAGTCTTCGACCTCTCCTTCTTTGAAATCCATTGTTTTCAACTGGTGCCTGTATAGCCCTTCTTCCTCGTAATTGAATCAATCTGAATAGAAACATATGTAAAAGTGTCTCCATCTTCATTCAGTGATCCAAAAACCAATAATGAAACTATTGTAGTCTAGTCCTTTCACTTAAGTACTTCAACCTGGCGTCAGTTTGATACCCCCTATAGTTTTCTATTGTATTCGCTACCTAAATGGTCGTGAAGCAAATCACACAAAGTTAGAGTGAAAGTTGTAGCGGACTGATTATTTGTAACATTGATAATTTCCGATTAGAGCGAATTTCCGTGCGATCGATCATGTAGTAAGTGGAAAAAGGGTTAGGAACGATTAGTTGCATAAAATTACGATCGCTGATGAAAAATAGTGGTTTTTCAATTCGATCGCAGATTGGTAACTAAGAGATGCAGATCGTGAGCGAATTTTGATGTGGAAATACAGACGAAGGGTCACTTCGATGCTTAGAACATGGCGCCCATTGTCTCAACATTTCCACCTCTAATACCAGGTTTAATTTCCTGTAATACTGATATTTTTAAGTCTGGTTTGGTTCCATGTTTTTTTTAAAAATGTTGGGCAACGGGAGTGAGGTTTTTGTCTTTTTTCTTATCACTTTCACAGTTTTTAATGCTGTTTATATGTTCTCCCAATCTTATGCGTAGTTCCCGTGTAGTTATCCCTATGTACCTTTTACCACATACAATAAACCACATTTTTGGTTCTACAATTTGCAAAACCAAACATTCTTTTAGTGCTGCCGGTAACTCTAAGAGCCCAAATATTGATTCCTAAAAAGAGAACCAATGTCTCTGATGAAAAAATGTGATTTGTAACCACATTTAATGCTGACCACCAAACCATAAGTGACATATTGAATCGTCACTGTGGTAATCTCAAATCTGACAAAGATATATCCCATTTTGTGGGGGGGGGGATCAGCACTAGCTTGAGGAGAGCACCCACAATTGGTAACAAATTAGTCAGGAGTCATTTCATTAGAAAAAAAACAAGCAATAGAAATGTCTGCGGAACATATACATGTGGTTCTTGCAGTTATTGCAAATATGTTCATAATGAGAGAGAATATATCACAGTTACCGGCAGCACTAAAAGAATGTTTGGTTTTGCAAATTGTAGAACCAAAAATGTGGTTTATTGTCTCCTCTGTGTATGTGGTAAAATGTACATAGGGATAACTACACGGGAACTATGCATAATATTGGGAGAACATATAAACAGCATTAAAAACTGTGAAAGTGATAAGAAAAAAGACAAAAACCTCACTCCCGTTGCCTGACATTTAAAAAAAAAAAAACATGGAACCAGGGGCGTGTCCGTACAGTGTCCTGGAAAGGACGCAACTTCTGAAGGCTCCAGCAGAATTGACACTAATCCGCTGATTATTGTGTCCAAACAGCAAGATTACAACAAAATTTTATAAAGATACCACAATTCTAGCAGTTGTGGCCAAGTAATTACCCTTCTTGCTGTTTTTATGAATCTGGGGACTCAGCTCGGAACCTTGTCTTTGGCCTAGGGCGGCTGCCCACTGTTAGGTATCCACCCCCCCCCCCCCCCGGGAAGAAACGGGTTATTGGTGCTGTTGGCTTACTCAGACTTACCGATTCTTCATCATCACACAACCCTAACGGACAATAGGGCTGAACCTGCATACCATCAATAACGGGAAACAGTCAAAACCTGTTTATAAAACACTTGCAACAAGCAGACATTGACCAATATGGTGGAGGAACAACTACACCATGAGGAACTCATGGCAAGATTTACTGCATGCATGCTAATGCTGATAGATAGAGCTCCATATGAATACCTAATGCAGCGCTTGGAGGTAGAACAGGAGAGTGAGACTCCCACTGAGGATCCTTTACCGGGACAAACTCAGACAGGCTTAATCATAACTGAGCCTTCCCCTACCGCACAGGAGTTGTATGGAGCACAGAAGGTGGATTCTTTTCTCAGAACACCCAGGGGTGAGAAGCAGCTCATACACCGGCAGACCTATACTCTAAGCAAGGTCTATAGAGAGCAGTGTGAAGAGGAGCTTTGTCAAGCGGATCAACCCCTGATGACTACAGACCCCAGGGAACCTCAACGCCAAATCACAAGTGCCACAACACAGAGAGAAGCAGAGAGGGACGCAGCAATGCGGTCCCAGCATAAAGCAGGCAATGGATCAAGTTTTATAAAGACAGTACCCAAAACTGGTCCACCACATGGAATCCAACACAAAGTAAGCAATACAGTGCCAACCTTAGAGGAGCACAAACATGTCGGCTTATCCTTCTGAGGTATTTGGTAACAGGCTCAAAGCACTGGAGACATTTACTAGCTTTTCGGGACCTTTAGCTCTAATAGCCACACGAGACATGATCTGGCTTGGAAGCTATCGCTCAATAACCTATAATACTATCATGTTTCAAGTCGGCTCCTGGCATAACAACTATGATCCCCGTAGCAGCGATCATGCACAGCAGAAGGGAGAGGGGTAGATGGTAAATACTCCTTGTAGTCAGAGCGTAACTGACATTGCCCTTAAATGCCGTTGTTTTCATCAGCTGACGCCACACAAAATAGAGTCTGGTAACCTCTTGATATAAATGACTTTATAATGGGATGTGCTGAAATGTCATAAATTTAATCCTGTTTATATGGTTGGTGGGTCTAGGGTATCCCCTGCTTATTATTTGTATTGTAGCTCTCTCATTATTTTTATTAGAATCACGGGAAATATGGGCTTTATGTTACATAATCTTGTAGAGCCTATTTGTTAAATGTATCGCTCTAGGTCCATTATCGCACATCCCTTCCTATTAAAATCAAAGGGAAACAAAGACATATGCCAGAGCATGGTTAGAAAGAAAATATAAATTATATGGCATGATAGCTTTGCTCCTACTATATTTATGAAATGTTTGCTCTCTATACTTACTTCTAGTCAGTTACGTCCACTTGTGCCAGTAGGTCTGAGATATTGTCTCATTATGGAGCATTGTTAATTGAGAACTAACTTGTGGGCGTAACATATCTTTAAGGCTCTAGTCCATAGCCTCAGACTTTACAAAATATTCTCATGTATTTATGTCAATGTCTCATATGCCTCCTACAAATTATCCTGATATACTACTCTACAGTAAAATCCAATTCACATTCTTACGAAGTCTAGTTTTTATATCTGTAAACCCAATCCAGACTAAAAATATCCTAAGCCCTATGTCTCTCACTATACCACAATTTATAGTTTCCCTTACCCCCAGTTCTCCCCCTACATTGTTAATTATGCCCAACACTGTTTACTTGTGTACCTGTTTTAGACCCAAGAGTGGTTTATATAGTTAGACAATTGGTATCAGTTAAGACATACACTACATTTATCATCAAGTGCTGAAGTGAAAGTCCATAAGAATGCTTTACAATTTCTTGAAGTTTTTTTTTTACAATGGATTATCGTAACAATATATTACATTATACTGCTTTGATGTATGAAATACATATATATTGCATATCGTGTATGTAAGTTTATCAAAATAAAGCTTTTTTGAAAATTAAAAAAAAAAAAAAAAAAGTAGAAACAAGTAAAAAAAAAAAAAAAACATGGAACCAAACCAGACTTAAAAATCTCAGTATTACAGGTAATTAAACCTGGTATTAGAGGTAGAAATGTTGAGACAATGGAGCCTATTTATCAAAGGTCTTGCGGACCTGATCCGACAGTGCGGATCAGGTCCGCAAGACCATTTAACATTGCACCAGCAGCTCACAAGAGCTGCTGGTAAAACGCCGCCCCCTGCTGACTCTCGGCCAAACGGCCGCCAGCAGGGAGGTGTCAATCAACTGGATCGCACTCGATCGGGTTGAATTGTGGCGATTCCTGTCCGCCTCATCAGAGCAGGCGGACAGGGTTATAGAGCAGCGGTCTTTAGACCGCTGCTTCATAACTGCTGTTTCTGGCGAGTCTGAAGACTCGCCAGAAACACGGGCCCACAAGCTCCGTTCGGAGCTTGATAAATGGGCCCCAAAGCTTTTACAAGCAGAATGTAGATGGATATTTTGGCTGAATACTCTAACCCCTGTAGGCATCAATGAACAAGATGGCTATGGTTCTTTTGTATAAAGGAGCTAACGTATAATCATGCCACACTCTTTGTATTTATTAGCAATCATACAAATGTATAGAGAATTAATTTGTTGATAGTACAACTAACTCATTATCAATATAATGTCCTTACTACCAAACAGTATAGATGTACTAATTAGTTTACTAATATTCAGGGGTCTGATCATGTACCCCTGATTTATCGATTCAATATGGAATTATATTAACTATTATTTTGGGATTTTAAGTATGATGTGTGTCAAACACTGATTAAGTGTGTCAAACACTGATTAAGTGTGTCAAACACTGTACTATATCCTTATCACCTGTTCTTTATATGTGGTATAGCACTATGATATTTTCTGAAAGAACTGTATACAACACATCTATCTGTTCATGCAGTCAGCATCAATTGAACAAAAGGTGTATGCATTTGTATATATATCTTTTGTGATATTGTGATTCACTACAATTTAAACTTATATGAACCACTGGTAAAAACAAAAACATATACCGAATGGATAATAAATGGATGCACTGTTGTATATATTTTTCTGATCTCCATTGAATTCTATATATCGTATTTATCTATAAGACACTCTGCTGTATCTTATGTTAAAGATCTTGGATTTGTGATATGGTACAGATAATCAGGGGGATATAGCTGTATATGGTAATGGATCAACTTTGTGAGTTTCTTCACTAGTGATAATAAGACCAATATCATAAACCTTTTTTTTTCCAAATTGTTTTTTTATTAATACACAAAAAGTAAGAATACACACCTTTCAAATAGGCTTGTATTTCACCTCGCAGGGTGTATCAAAGCTCATAAACAATCTCCAATTTATGCTTACATTTCACCACGCAGGGTGTTTATTGTAGAACATAAAAGGCATA
Source organism: Bombina bombina (assembly GCF_027579735.1). Classification (NCBI taxonomy): domain Eukaryota; kingdom Metazoa; phylum Chordata; class Amphibia; order Anura; family Bombinatoridae; genus Bombina; species Bombina bombina. Next base: position 1,170,470,859 of record NC_069499.1, read on the forward strand.
ACGGAAAAAATAAGAACAGCCTCTCAATCGGGCTCACATTTCACCTTGCAGGGTGTGTACTAAGATATATATAAATGAAGAGAGAAAAACAAAAATAGAATCAGCCGGCCTCTCCTTTAAGCTTCCATTACCCCTCCCGGGATGTAATGGTACAACATAAAACTCTATACTATGTTAGAGAGGCCTGCTCATCAGATATTCAGATATCAGCTACCCTACTACTTTCTTTTCCCTAAAACAATCTTTTAAATACCGTACACCACCCTAGTTTTCCACCTTATACTTTTGGTATATATTTTTCCCCTTTTTTTTTCTACATCTTGACCTAAACATACAAGATATACCAACCAAACCGCAAACAAACAAACAAACAGACCGACTTATAGACAAAAAAAAAGAAAAAGGGTTATATTCCTCCCCCTCTCCACCCCACCTCTACACCTTTTATTCAATCATTTGGCCAAATGTTGATATTTATTTAACAGGGTTAACTGTTGGAATGCCTGAGAATCCTGTAATGGGGCTATAATTTGTTTTCCCACGAATGAGACAATAAAAAATTATCCCATTTTGTCATCAATATTTTCAATTTACTCTCTAGAATGATCAGCCGGTCTTTAATATCCAAAGCTAATTGGAGAGACATATTTTTAATAAATGTGGCTATACTTGGTGCTCTATTCGCTTTCCAATTTCTTAGAATTAATTGTCTCGCAATCAGAATTGCCGTATTAGCTAGCTGTTTATTCTGTATCTCTTTCTCTTGTACAAGCAATATAACCTGCTCTTTTTTTAGTTTAATTTTACTTGGAATAAATCTATTGAGCCAATATTCTACTTTGCGCCAAAACTGATGAATTTTAGGGCAAGAGTAAAAAACATGTATCCGATCTGCTTCTAAAGAGCTACATCTTGTACATTTAGTGACTTTTGAATTCTTCCATTTTGACATGGAAAGCGGGGTCAGATACGCTCTATTCAGTAATTTGATGTGGGACTCTCTAAATGAAATTTCTTGAGAATACTCTGAGATTCGTATCAAACTATTTTTAAAATAATCTATACTTACATTACTAAGATCTCTGCGCCACTTAGCAAATAACATTAAAACTTTATCTTTAGCTTCTGAGGAGATAATACTTCTATACAAAAAAGATATGGAATGATTCCCCGACCGATAAATATTAATAATCGCATCTATATTTCTCAGGTTAATTGGATTAAGCTCTGTTAGTTTATTAGTATCAATAAAATGTCGAACTTGTAAATAGGCAAAAAAAAATTTTTTTCCAACTTGTATTCTTTAACCAAAAAATCAAAAGATTTAACGGTTTTAGTCTGTGTGTCAATTAGTTGACTAACCCATATTAATCCTTTTGGAGCCCATTCACAAAATGCAAGCATTTTCATTCCACTTATAAAATGTGGATTCCCCCTTATAGGCAAATATTGTGATATCTTGTAATCTATTTGAAGCGCTTGGCATACTTTCTTCCAGGCTAAGGTTATATTATATATTGTATATTTAAAATTGGTCCTCTCAGCTGGTTTTATCACTGGAGAGTGTAGCAGCGCTCTAAGAGATAAAGGAGATACCACTATCTCCTCATTTTGATAATTAGATATATATTCTACACCTGTTATCCAGTCTAATGCTATTTTTGCTAAACAGACCCAATTATACACTTTTAAATTGGGAAGAGCGAGCCCCCCATCACTTCTCAAATGTGATAATTTCTTAAGTCCTATGCACGGCTTTCTTCTACCCCAGAAGAATTGTGTACATTGAAAATTACATTTTTGAAGATCTTTTGCCAAGATAAAGACTGGTATGTTTTGCATAAGAAATAAGATTTTTGGGAAGATCATCATTTTAATAAGAAGTACTTTAGCCGAAAAGGAGAGTGGTAATTTGGCCCAATTTTTTAAAGTATCAATACATTTCTGCCATACAGGTGCATTGTTTAGGCTATACCAGTCATCTGGATTCTTTGACAATATAATCCCAAGATACTTAATTTTCCCCACTGCTAATTTAAACGGATTTTCAAGCAGGCTATTCTTTTTTTTATGATCCATAAGATCTCAGATTTATTTAGGTTAATTTTGTAGCCTGAAAATTTACTAAATTCACCAATTATATCAGTGAGACGTGGTATATTAACCCTAGAATTACATATATAAAAGAGAATGTCGTCCGCGTACATAGAGAGCATAATTCTTTTATCGCCCAATAAAAATATCATAAACCTTAACGAAATTTAAAGTAACAATTATTTCCTCCTTTTTTCATAACGATATTTGAAGATTATCGGCCAATGATAAATATATCCTTTCACACCAATTCATATACGGAACATGTTGGTCCATATCTTGTGATTTTGACACATTGCTTACTAGTAAACATCGCTTTTAATTATCCTAAGCCATTTATACCTTCACATTGCTATTATTTCTACGGGTTTAACACGCAATGTGATGTAAACAATTGTGACATCAGAGTCACGTGATATATGCCTATCCAATGATAGGAGGGCCTCAGTGATAGGTCCGGATCGGGGGTGTGTTACGTTCTGCATCCCTGATTGGTTACTAGATTCCTTTAAGGTAGGATGGCGTCCCCAAGTCGGGTTTGCCTTTGAAAAAGACGAGACACTGCGAAATGCGCACCAGGCGCTCCAGAGACCAAGTAATACTTTCACTATATTACTCAGTATAGTGCCTCTAATAGTAATTTTGAGACAACTTTGGTAGCTATCGTAATATGTGGTATTGTGGCACTTGGCATTTTCAGTCTCAGAATGGTACTTACCGCTCCAGTACTGCACATTTTAGAAGTTATTGGTGTGAGGTCAACCCTCTTTTATAGTTAAAATTATGTGCAGTCCGTGAGCCTTTTTTGGTTTGTACGGTCCTGAGGTTTTGCCATTGCCTCTATTTGATCCATAATTTAACCATTGGTATTACTGGTACTCTCCTTTATGTCTTTATTTTAATGTAAATGTTATTCACACCTACACAGTTAGTCCATACATTTTATCTATGTCATTATTAAATTTTAAGTTTTAATATATATTCCCCCTTGGTGGTTTTCCTACCTCATTATGTATTAATTAGTACTAACTGAGTGCTCTATTACTGTCCACTTTCCCTCTTTTTCTTATTTACTTATATATTAGGACAGTGAGCACCCCCATTACACTGATATTGCCAGGAGGGTTATTATACCCTTCCCTATTTGCCAAGGTTTATTTTGTATAACCATGGCAACTAATTAATTTTGTTTATGGGGTATTAATAGATACATTTCCCTATAATCTATATTAATCTAATACATTTATTTACGCTGTTTATGACAGCAATTTCCAGGGATTTTTCTCACATTAACATCATAATTTAATTTGTATTAAATATGACGTCCTCAAGTCTATCACTTGAATATGACGTCCTCAAGTCTATCACTTGACTTTAAAAACTGACATGATCAACGTACTAGATAATAGAGAAAAATAAATCATACAAACACAATGTTCAAAAATGAAACGTGATCTCAAAGATTTTGAAAAAGGAAAATTTCTCACGTGGGATGACAAACAGCCCAGACGTAGGCCTATTAATAGTCTGTAGACTATTTCTAAAATAAGTAAAGATGAAGCTGAAGCTTTAAACAAAATGACCTCTTGGGACGATATTCTAGTCAAACCCTCAGACAAGGAGTGTAACGTTGTAATTTGGGAGAAAGAGAATTACATATTGGAAGTAAAAAGACAACTCTCGGATAAGAAATGCTACAGACATTTATTCTCGAATCCCATTGCTCAGTTCCTAATAGAATACAATACCATGATTGACAATGTTAAATGGAAGGCTTAATTAGCCAAAAAGAATGGCTTTTCTTACAAGTGAAAAATCCAAAAGTAGCAACTTTATATCTATCTGTTACCAAAAGTTCACAAGAATAAGAACAAACCACCTGGGAGACCAAATGTCTCTAGCATTGGCAGTTTATGTGAGCAAGCGAGTAGATTTTTGAATCTATACTTACAAGATATTGTTTGGTCTTTACCATCTTTCATCAGAGATACAATGGATATCTTAAGTAAGTTCAATGAATTATCAGTAGAGAAAGAAGCCATCTTAATAACATGCGATGTGGAATCGCTATACACGTCAATCAAGCACGAAAAACGTAACAAATTCATCCTAACTCTACTCAGTTTTGTATTGAATCATAATTATTTTGTATTCAATGATAATTTTTACCTACAGATCCATAGCACAGTCATAGACTCATCATGTGCACCCACATTTTAGTTGTAGATGGATATTTTGGCTGAATACTCTAAGCCCTGTAGGGCAGGCATCAATGAACAAGATGGCTATGGCTCTTTTCTATAAAGGAGCTAACGTATAATCATGCCACAATCTTTGTATTTATTAGCAATCATACAAATGTATAGAGAATTAATTTGTTGATAGTATAACTAACTCATTATCAATATAATGTCCTTACTACCAAACAGTATAGATGTACTAATTAGTTTACTAATATTCAGGGGTCTGATCATGTACCCCTGATTAATCGATTCAATATGGAATTATATTAACTATTATTTTGATATTTTAAGTATGATGTGTGTCAAACACTGATTAAGTGTGTCAAACACTGTACTATAACCTTATCACCTGTTCTTTATATGTGGTATAGCACTATGATATTTTCTGATAGAACTGTATACAACACATCTATCTGTTCATGCAATCAGCATCAATTGAACAAAAGCTGTATGCATTTGTATATATATCTTTTGTGATATTGTGATTCACTACAATTTAAACTTATATGAACCACTGGTAAAAACAAAAATATATATACCGAATGGATAATAAATAGATGCACTATTATATTTTTTTTTGTGATCTCCGTTGAATTCTATGATATATATCATATTTATCTATAAGACACTCTGCTGTATCTTATGTTAAAGATCTTGGATTTGTGATATGGTGCAGATAATCAGGGGGATATATGTGGTAATGGATCAACTTTTTGAGTTTCTTCACTAGTGATAATAAGACCAATATCATAAACCGTAACGAAATTTAAAGTAACAATTATTTCCTCCTTTTTCCATAACAATATTTGAAGATTATGGGCCAATGATAAATATATCCTTTCACACCAATTCATGTACGAAACATGTTGGTCCATATCTTGTGATTTTGACACATTGCTTACTAGTAAACATTGCTTCTAATTATCCTAAGCCATTTATACCTTCGCATTGCTATTATTTCTACGGGTTTAAAGCAATGTGATGTAAACAAATGTGACATCGGAGTCCCGTGATATATATGCCTATCCAATGATAGGAGGGCCTCAGTGATAGGTCCGGATCGGGGGTGTGTTACTTTCCGCATCCCTGATTGGTTACTAGATTCCTTTAAGGTAGGTTGGCGTCCCCAAGACGGGTTTGCCTTTGAAAAACCTGAGACACGGCGAAATGCGCATCAGGCGCTCCAGAGACCAGTAATACTTTCACTATATTCCTCAGTATAGTGCCTCTAATGGTAATTTTGAGACTACTTTGATAGCTATCGTAATTTGTGGTATTGTGGTGCTTGGCGTTTTCAGTTTCAGAACGGTACTTAGCGCTCCAGTACTGCACATTTTAGAAGTTATTGGTGTGAGGTCAATCCTCTTTTATAGTTAAAATTATATGCAGTCCGTGAGCCTTTTTTGGTTTGTACGGTCCTGAGGTTTTGCCATTGCCTCTATTTGGTCCATAATTTTATTATTGGTATTACTGGTACTCTCTTTATGTGTTTATTTTAATGTAAATTTTATTTACACCTACACGGTTAGTCCATTCATTTTATCTATGTCATTATTAAATGTTAAGTTTTAATATATATTTCCCCTTGGTGGTTTTCCTACCTCATTATGTATTAATTAGTACTAACTGAGTGCTCTATTACTGACCACTTTCCCTCTTTTTATTATTTACTTATATATTAGGACAGTGAGCACCCCCATTACACTGATATTGCCAGGAGGGTTATTATACCCTTCCCTATTTGCCGGGTGTCCGGTATTTTAGGGAGATCTCCTTGTAGCCCTATGTCCGCTGCACATCAAAAAATGCTGACAGCATATGCTCTCGGCATTTATCATTGCCCCAGCAGTTCTGGTGAACTGCTGGTGCAATACTGCCCCCAGCAGATTCAAGGCCGCTAGCAGAGGGTGTCAATCAGCCCGATTGTATTTGATCGGGTTGTTTTCTGTCTGCGACCTCAGAGCAGGCGGACAAGATATGGAGCAGCGGTCTTTGGAAACATGGGGCATCAAGCTCCGTACGGAGCTTGATAAATTGACCCCTATGTGTTTATCCCTTGGTCAGATGCAGAGGTCCCACTTGCCTGGCTGCTCTCAGGAGAGGCAGGTGCTAAACCTTGCCAATCCCTGGCTGTGTCCTGCACAGATGCTGAAAGACTTGCAGCACTCTCCTGTACTTTACATTTGTGGGGGTAAAATACATAAAGAACTTGTTTTTACTAATGTTATAATTTTAACTTAGAATATGAATGTCCCTTTAAGTTTTTCCTGCTGTTGTAAATTGTGTATGTTTATATTCTTTCTACAGTTCTGAGCAGAAATAAAAAAAAAAGTATTTTCAATCTGTTAAAATGTTTGTATCAAAAACAAAAAAAAAAATGCCTAGATTTAGAGTTCTGCGTTAGCCGTCAAAAGCAGCCTTAAGGGCAGGAAAGGGTCTAACGCTCACTTTCAAGCCGAGACTTTTCCATACCGCAGATCCCCTTACGCCAATTGCGTATCCTATCTTTTCAATGGGATCTTCCTAACGCCGGTATTTAGAGTCTTGGCTGAAGTGAGCGTTACACCCTTTACCGACAAGACTCCTACCGCCAATGGAAAGGCTGTAGTTAAGAGCTTCATGGGCTAATGCCGGTTTATAAAGCTCTTAACTACAGTGCTCTAAAGTACACTAACACCCATAAACTACCTATGTACCCCTAAACCGAGGTCCCCCCACATCGCCGCCACTATAATAAATATTTTTAACCCCTAATCTGCCGACCGCACATCGCCGCCACCTACATTATCCCTATGAACCCCTAATCTGCTGCCCCTAACATCGCCGACACCTACATAATATTTATTAACCCCTAATCTGCCCCCCCAACGTCGCCGCTACCTTACCTACACTTATTAACCCCTAATCTGCCGACCGGACCTTGCAGCCACTATAATAAATGTATTAACCCCTAAAACGCCGCACTCCTGCCTCGCAAACCCTATAAAATAGTATTAACCCCTAATCTGCCCTCCCAACGTCACCGCCACCTAACTTCAAGTATTAAAGGGACAGTACACTGTAAAATTGTTTTTCCATAAATGTATTTTAAATGACTTGTTATACCAACTGCAGAGTATAAAATATTTGAGAAATTGCATTTTTGGGTTTATTTGTGTATCTGAAGTAGCTGGTTTTGTGCTTTGAAACCACAGCCTATTACAATGGGTTGAGCTTCAGGTAATATCAGATCTCATTATGTTATCACTTTTATGTACACAGACTTGCTTCCTTATCTTATATTTGTCTGGAACACCAAAGCTCAATACATAGAGAGAACAATGGAAAATTATAATTTTATTACTTAACTATCATGCCCCCCACTGAGGGTGTAATCTCTTCTGCTGGCTGAGTTTACTTAGGCTTGTCAATAGCGTATACGCCAGTATCAAAACTTTCAGTATAGGTTGGGAAACCACAAGCTAAATCAGCTATTTCAAATGCTGAAATAGGAGTAAAGGAGCCACTTGCAACCAATTTAATACACTCTAGCAGGTAAAAAGGATCATTGGGAATAATTTAAAGGGGAGAAAGTTTTTGGGTGAACTGTCCCTTTAACCCCTAATCTGCCGACCGGGCTACTCTAATAAATGTATTAACCCCTAAAGCTAAGTCTAACCCTAACCCTAACACCCCCCTAAGTTAAATATAATTTCAATCTAACGAAATAAATTAAATCTTATTAACTAAAGTATTCCTATTTAAAACTAAATACTTACCTGTAAAATAAACCCTAAACTAGCTACAATCTAACGAATAATTATATTGTAGCTATTTTAGGATTTATATTTATTTTACACTTACAGGCAACTTTGTATTTATTTTAACTAGGTACAATAGCTATTAAATAGTTATTTACTATTTAATAGCTACCTAGTTAAAATAATTACAAAATTACCTGTAAAATAAATCCTAACCTAAGTTACAATTAAACTTAACACTACACTATCAATAAATTAATTAAATAAATTACCTACAATTACCTAAAATTAAATAAACTAAACTAAGTTACAAAAACAAACAAACACTAAATTACAAAAAATAAAAAAAGATTACAAGAATATTAGGCTAATTACACCTACTCTAAGCCCCCTAATAAAATAAAAAAGCCCCCCAAAATATTAAAGGTCCCTACCCTATTCTAAATTAAAAAGTAATCAGCTCTTTTACCAGCCCTTAAAAGGGCTTTTTTCGGGGTATGCCCCAAAGTAATCAGCTCTTTTGCCTGTAAAAAAACATACAACCCCCCCAACATTAAAACCCACCACCCACATACCCCTACTCTAACCCAAACCCCTCTTAAATAAATCTAACACTACCCCCCTGAAGATCTCCCTACCTTGAGTCGTCTTCACCCAACACCGTCAAAAGCAGCCTTAAGGGCAGGAAAGGGTCTAACGCTCACTTTCAAGCCGAGACTTTTCCATACCGCAGATCCCCTTACGCCAATTGCGTATCCTATCTTTTCAATGGGATCTTCCTAACGCCGGTATTTAGAGTCTTGGCTGAAGTGAGCGTTACACCCTTTACCGACAAGACTCCTACCGCCCATGGAAAGGCTGTAGTTAAGAGCTTCATGGGCTAATGCCGGTTTATAAAGCTCTTAACTACAGTGCTCTAAAGTACACTAACACCCATAAACTACCTATGTACCCCTAAACCGAGGTCCCCCCACATCGCCGCCACTATAATAAATATTTTTAACCCCTAATCTGCCGACCGCACATCGCCGCCACCTACATTATCCCTATGAACCCCTAATCTGCTGCCCCTAACATCGCCGACACCTACATAATATTTATTAACCCCTAATCTGCCCCCCCAATGTCGCTGCTACCTTACCTACACTTATTAACCCCTAATCTGCCGACCAGACCTCGCCGCCACTATAATAAATGTATTAACCCCTAAACCGCCGCACTCCCGCCTCGCAAACCCTATAATAAATAGTATTAACCCCTAATCTGCCCCCCCAACGTCACCGCCACCTAACTTCAAGTATTAACCCCTAATCTGCCGACCGGACTACTCTAATAAATGTATTAACCCCTAAAGCTAAGTCTAACCCTAACCCTAACACCCCCCTAAGTTAAATATAATTTTAATCTAACGAAATAAATTAAATCTTATTAACTAAAGTATTCCTATTTAAAACTAAATACTTACCTGTAAAATAAACCCTAATATAGCTACAATCTAACGAATAATTATATTGTAGCTATTTTAGGATTTATATTTATTTTACACTTACAGGCAACTTTGTATTTATTTTAACTAGGTACAATAGCTATTAAATAGTTATTTACTATTTAATAGCTACCTAGTTAAAATAATTCCAAAATTACCTGTAAAATAAATCCTAACCTAAGTTACAATTAAACTTAACACTACAATATCAATAAATTAATTAAATAAATTACCTACAATTACCTACAATTAAATAAACTAAACTAAGGCCTAGATTTGGAGTTTGGCGTTAGCCGTGAAAACCAGCGTTAGAGGCTCCTAACGCTGGTTTTAGGCTACCGCCGGTATTTGGAGTCACTCAAAATAGGGTCTAACGCTCACTTTTCAGCCGTGACTTTTCCATACCGCAGATCCCCTTACGTCAATTGCGTATCCTATCTTTTCAATGGGATTTTTCTAACTCCGGTATTTAGAGTCGTTTCTGAAGTGAGCGTTAGACATCTAACGACAAAACTCCAGCCGCAGGAAAAAAGTCAGTAGTTAAGAGCTTTCTGGCTAACGCCGGTTTATAAAGCTCTTAACTACTGTGCTCTAAAGTACACTAACACCCATAAACTACCTATGTACCCCTAAACCAAGGTCCCCCCACATCGCCGACACTCGAATAATTTTTTTTAACCCCTAATCTGCCGACCGCCACCTACGTTATCCTTATGTACCCCTAATCTGCTGCCCCTAAAACCGCCGACCCCTATATTATATTTATTAACCCCTAACCTGCCCCCCACAACGTCGCCTCCACCTACCTACACTTATTAACCCTTAATCTGCCGACCGCAAAGCGCCGCCACCTACCTTATCCTTATGTACCCCTAATCTGCTGCCCCTAACACCGCCGACCCCTGTATTATATTTATTAACCCCTAATCTGCCCCCCTCAACGTCGCCTCCACCTGCCTACACTTATTAACCCCTAATCTGCCGACCGGACCTGAGCGCTACTTTAATAAAGTTATTAACCCCTAATCCGCCTCACTAACCCTATAATAAATAGTATTAACCCCTAATCTGCCCTCCCTAACATCGCCGACACCTAACTTCAATTATTAACCCCTAATCTGCCGACCGGAGCTCACCGCTATTCTAATAAATGTATTAACCCCTAAAGCTAAGTCTAACCCTAACACTAACACCCCCCTAACTTAAATATAATTTTAATCTAACGAAATTAATTAACTCTTATTAAATAAATGATTCCTAATTAAAGCTAAATACTTACCTGTAAAATAAATCCTAATATAGCTACAATATAAATTATAATTATATTATAGCTATTTTAGGATTAATATTTATTTTACAGGTAGCTTTGTATTTATTTTAACCAGGTACAATAGCTAAAATAGTTAAAATAATTACAAATTTACCTGTAAAAGAAATCCTAACCTAAGTTACAATTAAACCTAACACTATACTATCAATAAATTAATTAAATAAACTACCTACAATTACCTACAATTAACCTAACACTACACTATCAATAAATTAATTAAATACAATTCCTACAAATAAATACAATTAAATAAACTTGCTAAAGTACAAAAAATAAAAAAGAACTAAGTTACAAAAAATAAAAAAATATTTACAAACATAAGAAAAATATTACAACAATTTTAAACTAATTACACCTACTCTAAGCCCCCTAATAAAATAACAAAGCCCCCCAAAATAAAAAAATGCCCTACCCTATTCTAAATAACTAAAGTTCAAAGCTCTTTTACCTTACCAGCCCTGAACAGGGCCCTTTGCGGGGCATGCCCCAAGAAGTTCAGCTCTTTTGCCTGTAAAAAAAAAAATACAATACCCAAGCCCCCCAACATTACAACCCACTACCCACATACCCCTAATCTAACCCAAACCCCCCTTAATTAAACCTAACACTAAGCCCCTGAAGATCTTCCTACCTTATCTTCACCATACCAGGTTCACCGATCCGTCCTGAAGAGCTCCTCCGATGTCCTGATCCAAGCCCAAGCGGGGGGCTGAAGAGGTCCATGATCCGGATGAAGTCTTCATCCAAGCGGGAGCTGAAGAGGTCCATGATCCGGATGAAGTCTTCTATCAACGGCATCTTCAATCTTCTTTCTTCCGGATCCATCTTGCAGACCTCCGACGCGGAACATCCTGCTGGCCCGACGGACTAACGACGAATGACGGTTCCTTTAAGGGACGTCATCCAAGATGGCGTCCCTCGAATTCCGATTGGCTGATAGGATTCTATCAGCCAATCGGAATTAAGGTAGGAATATTCTGATTGGCTGATGGAATCAGCCAATCAGAATCAAGTTCAATCCGATTGGCTGATCCAATCAGCCAATCAGATTGAGCTTGCATTCTATTGGCTGATCGGAACAGCTGAACTTCTTGGGGCATGCCCCGCAAAGGGCCCTGTTCAGGGCTGGTAAGGTAAAAGAGCTTTGAACTTTAGTTATTTAGAATAGGGTAGGGCATTTTTTTATTTTGGGGGGCTTTGTTATTTTATTAGGGGGCTTAGAGTAGGTGTAATTAGTTTAAAATTGTTGTAATATTTTTCTTATGTTTGTAAATATTTTTTTATTTTTTGTAACTTAGTTCTTTTTTATTTTTTGTACTTTAGCAAGTTTATTTAATTGTATTTATTTGTAGGAATTGTATTTAATTAATTTATTGATAGTGTAGTGTTAGGTTAATTGTAGGTAATTGTAGGTAGTTTATTGAGGCTGGCCGTGTCCGTAAGCAACTCTGGTATCGAGAGTTGAAGCTGCGTTAAAAATGCTCTACGCACCTTTTTTGGAGCCTAACGCAGCCTTTTTGTGGACTCTCAATACCAGAGTTATTTTTATGGTGCGGCCAGAAAAAAGCCGGCGTTAGTTTTTCGGGTCATTACCGACAAAACTCCAAATCTAGCCGTTAGTTACAAAAACAAACAAACACTAAATTACAAAAAATAAAAAAGGATTACAAGAATATTAGGCTAATTACACCTACTCTAAGCCCCCTAATAAAATAAAAAAGCCCCCCAAAATAATAAAGGTCCCTACCCTATTCTAAATTAAAAAGTAATCAGCTCTTTTACCAGCCCTTAAAAGGGCTTTTTTCAGGGTATGCCCCAAAGTAATCAGCTCTTTTGCCTGTAAAAAAAATACAACCCCCCCAACATTAAAACCCACCACCCACATACCCCTACTCTAACCCAAACCCCTCTTAAATAAACCTAACACTACCCCCCTGAAGATCTCCCTACCTTGAGTCGTCTTCACCCAACACACTAACACCCATAAACTACCTAAACCGAGGTCCCCCCACATCCCCGCCACTATAATAAATATTTTTAACCCCTAATCTGCCGACCGCACATTGCCGCCACCTACATTATCCCTATGAACCCCTAATCTGCTGCCCCTAACATCGCCGACACCTACATAATATTTATTAACCCCTAATCTGCCCCCCCAACGTCGCCGCTACCTTACCTACACTTATTAACCCCTAATCTGAAGACCGGACCTCGCCGCCACTATAATAAATGTATTAACCCCTAAACCGCCGCACTCCCGCCTCGCAAACCCTATAATAAATAGTATTAACCCCTAATCTGCCCCCCCCAATGCCACCGCCACCTAACTTCAAGTATTAACCCTTAATCTGCCGACCGGACGACTCTAATAAATGTATTAACCCCTAAAGCTAAGTCTAACCCTAACCCTAACACCCCCCTAAGTTAAATATAATTTTAATCTAACAAAATAAATTAAATCTTATTAACTAAAGTATTCCTATTTAAAACTAAATACTTACCTGTAAAATAAACCCTAAACTAGCTACAATCTAACGAATAATTATATTGTAGCTATTTTAGGATTTATATTTATTTTACACTTACAGGCAACTTTGTATTTATTTTAACTAGGTACAATAGCTATTAAATAGTTATTTACTATTTAATAGCTACCTAGTTAAAATAATTACAAAATTACCTGTAAAATAAATCCTAACCTAAGTTACAATTAAACTTAACACTACACTATCAATAAATTAATTAAATAAATTACCTACAATTACCTACAATTAAATAAACTAAACTAAGTTACAAAAACAAACAAACACTAAATTACAAAAAATAAAAAAGATTACAAGAATATTAGGCTAATTACACCTACTCTAAGCCCGCTAATAAAATAAAAAAGCCCCCCAAAATAATAAAGGTCCCTACCCTATTCTAAATTAAAAAGTAATCAGCTCTTTTACCAGCCCTTAAAAGGGCTTTTTTCGGGGTATGCCCCAAAGTAATCAGCTCTTTTGCCTGTAAAAAAAATACAAACCCCCCCAACATTAAAACCCACCACCCACATACCCCTACTCTAACCCAAACCCCTGTTAAATAAACCTTACACTACCCCCCTGAAGATCTCCCTACCTTGAGTCGTCTTCACCCAACCGGGCCAAAGTCTTCATCCGATGGGGCAGAGAGGACATCCAGACCGGCAGAAGTCTTCATCCTATCCGGGCAGAAGAGGACATCCGGACCGGCAGACATCTTCATCCAAGCGGCATCTTCTATCTTCATCCATCCGACGAGAAGCGGCTCCATCTTCAAGACCTCCGGCGCGGAACATCCTTCTTCCCCGACGACTACCCGACGAATGAAGGTTCATTTAAGTTACGTCATCCAAGATGGCGTCCCTCGAATTCCGATTGGCTGATAGGATTCTATCAGCCAATCGGAATTAAGGTAGGAAAAATCTGATTAGCTGATTGAATCAGCCAATCAGATTCAAGTTCAATCCGATTGGCTGATCCAATCAGCCAATCAGATTGAGCTCGCATTCTATTGGCTGTTCCGATGAAGACTTCGGCCCGGTTGGGTGAAGACGACTCAAGGTAGGGAGATCTTCAGGGGGGTAGTGTTAGGTTTATTTAAGGGGGGTTTGGGTGATAGTAGGGGTATGTGGGTGGTGGGTTTTAATGTTGGGGGGGTTGTATTTTTTTTACAGACAAAAGAGCTGATTACTTTGGGGCATGCCCCGCAAAAAGCCCTTTTAAGGGCTGGTAAAAGAGCTGATTACTTTTTAATTTAGAATAAGGTAGGGACCTTTATTATTTTGGGGGGCTTTTTATTTTATTAGGGGGCTTAGAGTAGTTGTAATTAGCCTTATATTCTTGTAATCTTTTTTTATTTTTTGTAATTTAGTGTTTGTTTTTTTTGTAATTTAGTTTAGTTTATTTAATTGTAGGTAATTGTAGGTAATTTATTTAATTAATTTATTGATAGTGTAGTGTTAGGTTTAATTGTAACTTAGGTTAGGATTTATTTTACAGGTAATTTTTTTTTAATTATTTTAACTAGGTAGCTATTAAATAGTAAATAACTATTTAATAGCTATTGTACCTAGTTAAAATAAATACAAAGTTGCCTGTAAGTGTAAAATAAATATAAATCCTAAAATAGCTACAATATAATTATTCGTTAGATTGTAGCTAGTTTAGGGTTTATTTTACAGGTAAGTATTTAGTTTTAAATAGGAATACTTTAGTTAATAAGATTTAATTTATTTCGTTAGATTAAAATTATATTTAATTTAGGGGGGTGTTAGGGTTAGACTTATCTTTAGGGGTTAATACATTTATTAGAATAGCAGCGAGGTCCGGTCGACAGATTAGGGGTTAATACTTGAAGTTAGGTGGCGGCAAAGTTGGGGGGGGGGCAGATTAGGGGTTAATACTATTTATTATAGGGTTTGCGAGGCGGGAGAGCAGTGGTTTAGGGGTTAATACATTTATTATAGTGGCGGCGAGGTCCGGTCAGCATATTAGGGGTTAATAAGTGTAGTTAGGTGGCGGCTACGTTGGAGGGGGACAGATTAGGGGTTAATAAATATAATATAGGTGTCGGCGATGTTAGGGGAAGCAGATTAGGGGTTCATAGGGATAATGTAGCTTGCAGCGGTGTACGGAGCGGCAGATTAGGGGTTAAAAATATACAGCAGGTGTCAGCGATAGCGGGGGCGGCAGATTAGGGGTTAATAAGTGTAAGGTTAGGGGTGTTTAGACTTGGGGTACATGTTAGGGTGTTAGGTGCAGACTTAGAGAATGTTTCCCCATAAGAAACAATAGGGCTGCGTTGGGAGCTTAACGCTGCTTTTTTGCAGGTGTTAGGTTTTTTTCATCCCAAACTGCTCCATTGTTTCCTATGGGGATATCGTGCACGAGAACGTTTTCCCAGCTTACCGCTACCGTAAGCAACGTTGGTATTGAGGGTTGAAGTGGCGGTAAATTCGGCTCAATGCACCCTTTTTGGAGCCTAACGCAGCCCTTCAGACAACTCTAAATACCAGCGTTGTCTTAAGGATGCATTGGGAAAAAAAGCTGTGTTAGCTACGCGGGTCTTTACCGACAAAACTCTAAATCTAGGCCAAAGATAGTGAGCTTAATTCTCAAACACAACACATACTTTATAGTATCTCTAGCCCAGCATTCCCTTGCCCCAAGGATTTAATTATTGCATTACAAGGATAGAAAAGATACTGTAAACTAAAAATGAAAAGACTGTAAATGTGACATTGAGTTTCACTAAAATCTTTCAAGATAGAGAATTTAACAGTTTTGGAAATTTTCACCCCACCCCTAATTCTCTATGACACCGACACCTGAGGGCTGTGACATGCAACTGTGATTCAGATAGGGCATGCAATTTTAAATAACTTTTATTGTCAAATTTGCTTTGTTCTCTTGATACTCTTTGTTGAAAACTAAACCTAGGTAGGCTCATATGCTAATATATAAGCCAGGGCTGCCTCTAATCATATGGCTAACATTGTGCACACTCCTGTAGAGTTATTTATGAGTCAGCCCTGATTGGCTAAAGTGCAAGTCTGTCAAAAGAACTGAAATAAGGGAGCAGTCTGCAGAGGCTTAGCTACAAGGTAATCACAGAGGTAAAAAGTATATTAATAGAACTGTGTTGGTTATGCAAACTGAGGAATGTGTAATAAAGGGATTATCTATCTTTTTAAACAATATAAATTCTGGAGTAGACTGTACCTTTAGGGTTAGATTACAAGTGAGACACAAACTGTTTTGCACAATCGATATCGTCTTTTCACGAGCCATTTTCATTGCACTTCAATTCTTATCTCAATCTCAGAGCTGTGGTTAAATGTTTTCCAAAACAAAAAAGTTGCACAAAGCATTTCGAAATACATCAAAGTACAGTTACACTCATTAATAATAACACTGTCTAATAAAACTTATTTTAAAAAAAAAATATTGCACAATAAAGTTATAAGGGCTCAAAGATATGAGATCTCGGCAAGATTGGGACATTGAGACACATATATATATATGCATTGCTAAAGATGTATTTGTATATATATATATATATATATATATATATATATATATATGTTTATATACTGTATGTGTACATAAATATTAATGTATTTATATGTGTATTACCAGTCATATATACATGTATAAAAACATTAATATATATGTACACACATATTAACATATATAAGTGCATTAGAGCCCTTTGCCATTAGATAGATGAAAACAAGATAAAACATATTTATGCAATGTTTATATTTAATAAATATTTTAACTATGTATTTACTGTAAATATTTCACATTTGCTAATGCAAATATGCTATGTTGTTTGCACGATGGGTGTTTTCTTGTTTTGTTTTGTTTTCTCTCCATTGACTTCTATGCGATGGTGTTTGCGCGATCTCGGGTGTTATTTTTATTCACCATCGGTTTTCATGGGGAAATACATGCACGCACACGAAAAATACCCTTCCACTTGTAATCTAGCCCCTAATGTTTGCATACATGTTTTTTATTATTATTTTTTTTATTTGGAATAGTCTCTTTAATACTTTAATAAAATAAATGTGACTCACTCCTTCTGCATGTAACAGGTCTTACACACCATTATTTCTCTAATGCATATTATTTCCAGCCCCCCACTCAGTCCTGCACAAGCCTGAAATGAGTCTCGCAACGCGAATGGCATCCCTGCCAAGTAATATTCAACTGACAGTGCAGAGGGGAAGAACTGTCACAGAGCACAACCTTAATACAGAATTGGCGCATTCAGCACGGATAGCAGTGTGACAGCAAGAGCAGCAGGAACAGTGTGACAACCCAAGTGAAACACGTAGTCTTACTCTCAGTATAACCAGAGCCACCAGTGTGACAGAAGTAGGAGCAAGCAAGAGTGTGATAGCCATAAAGATTGAAGTCTGCAGTGTGACGAGCAGATAGCAAGCCATCATGCCAGTCTACAGAAGCATAGCACAGATTGTGCCGGCATGCAGGAAGATACAGAGCAGAGTGCCAGTCTACAGAAGCATACAGCACAGTGTGCCAGCATGCAGGAAGATACAGAGCAGTGTGCCAAACTACAGAAGCATACGGCAGAGTGTGCCAGCATGCAGGAAGATACAGAGCAGTGTGCCAGCATGTAGAAAGATAAAGAGCAGTGTGCCCGCCTACAGAAGTATACAGCAGAGTGTGCCAGCATGCAGGAAGATACAGAGCAGTGTGCCGTCTACAGAAGCATAACACAGATTGTGCCGGCATGCAGGAAGATACAGAACATTGTGCCAGTCTACAGAAGCATACCTCAGAGTGTGTCAGCATGCAAGAAGATACTGAGCAGTGTGCCAAACTACAGAAGCATACAGCAGAGTGTGCCAGCATGTAGAAAGATAAAGAGCGGTGTGCCAGTCTACAGAAGCATACAGCAGAGTGTGCCATCATGCAGGAAGATACAGAGCAGTGTGCCGGTCTACAGAAACATGCAGCAGAGTGAGTCAGTATGCAGGAAGATACTGAGCAGTGTGCCAGTCTGAAGGAACATAAAGCAGAGTGTACCAGCATGCAGGAAGATACAGAACAGAGTGCCAGTCTACAGAAGCATACAGCACAGTGTGCCAGCATGCAGGAAGATACAGAGCAGTGTGCCAGCATGTAGAAAGATAAAGAGTAGTGTGCCAGTCTACAGAAGCATACAGCAGAGTGTGCCAGTATGCAGGAAGATACAGAGCAGTGTGCCAGTCTACAGAAGCATACAGCAGAGTGTGTCAGCATGCAGGAAGATACAGAGCAGTGTGCCAGTCTACAGAAGCATACAGCAGAGTGTGTCTGCATGCAGGAAGATACAGAGCAGTGTGCCAGTCTACAGAAGCATACAGCAGAGTGTGTCAGCATGCAGGAAGATACAGAGCAGTGTGGCAGGCTACAGAAGCATACAGCAGAGTGTGTCAGCATGCAGGAAGATACAGAGCAGTGTGGCAGGCTACAGAAGCATACAGCAGAGTGTGTCAGCATACAGGAAGATACAGAGCAGTGTGCCAGTCTACAGAAGCATACAGCCGAGTGTGCCAGCATGCAGGAAGATACAGAGCAGTGTGCCGGTCTACAGAAGCATGCAGCAGAGTGAGTCAGTATGCAGGAAAATACAGAGCAGTGTGCCAGTCTACAGAAGCATACAGCAGAGTGTGTCAGCATGCAGGAAGATACAGAGCAGTGTGGCAGGCTACAGAAGCATACAGCAGAGTGTGCCAGCATGCAGGAAGATACAGAGCAGTGTGGCAGGCTACAGAAGCATACAGCAGAGTGTGTCTGCATGCAGGAAGATACAGAGCAGTGTGCCAGTCTACAGATGCATACAGAAGAGTGTGCCAGCATGCAGGAAGATACAGAGCAGTGTGCCAGTCTGCAGGAGCATACAGAGCTAAACACCGGTCTTCAGGAGTATACAGACCAATGTGCAAGCCTTAGCATACAGAGTAATGTTTAAGTCTGCAAAATCACACAAGGAATTCTGCCAATATGCAGAAGTTTACATAGCATTGTGCCAGTTTGCAGGAGCATACAGAACATTGTACCAGTTTGCAGGAGAATACAGAGCAGTATAACAGTCAGCAGAGACATACAGAGCAGTATGTCCGTTTGTAGATGCATACAGAGTAGCAAAACAGAGAGCAGGAGCATACATAGCAGTATAACAGTCAGCAGAGACATACAGAGCAGTATGTCCGTTTGTAGATGCATACAGAGTAGCAAAACAGAGAGCAGGAGCATACATAGCAGTATAACAGTCAGCAGGAGCATACAGAGCAGTATGTCCGTTTGTAGATGCATACAGAGTAGCAAAACAGAGAGCAAGAGCATACATAGCAGTATAACAGTCAGCAGGAGCATACAGATAATTGTACCAGTTAATAGGAGCCTACAGAGCAGTATAACAAGAGGCAGGAGCATACAGAGCAGTATAACAAGAGACAGGAGCATACAGAACAGTATAACAGGCAGCAGGAGCATACAGGGCAGTATAACAGGAAGCAGGATAATACAGAGAAGTATTACAGGCAGCAGGAGCATAAAGAGCAGTGTAACAGGTAGCAGGAGCATACATAGCAGTATAACAAGTTGCAGGAGCATATAGAGCAGTATACCAATTTGCAGGTGCATACAGAGCAGTATAACAGGCAGCAGAAGCATACAGAGCAGTATAACAGGCAGCAGAAGCATACAGAGCAGTATAACAGGCAGCAGGAGCATACAGAGCAGTATAACAGGCAGCAGAAGCATACAGAGCAGTATAACAGGCAGCAGGAGCCATCAGAGCAGTATAACAGGCAGCAGAAGCATACAGAGCAGTATAACAGGCAGCAGAAGCATACAGAGCAGTATAACAGGCAGCAGGAGCCATCAGAGCAGTATAACAGGCAGCAGGAGCATACAGAGCAGTATAACAGGCAGCAGGAGCATACAGAGCAGTATACCAATTTGCAGGAGCATACAGAGCATTGTGACAGTCAGCAAGAGTAATGACAAAGTG
Source organism: Bombina bombina (assembly GCF_027579735.1). Taxonomy (NCBI): domain Eukaryota; kingdom Metazoa; phylum Chordata; class Amphibia; order Anura; family Bombinatoridae; genus Bombina; species Bombina bombina. The sequence goes on from NC_069499.1 coordinate 1,170,491,307, forward strand.
TAGCAATAGGAACAGAGCCAACAGTGAGGCAAACACAGTCTACATAGTCAGCCAGTAAGTTAGAGTCAGAATAAGCAGAGCCAGCAGAATGATGATTAACATAAACTGGGAATGCCGACAGACAAAAAAAGAATGAAAAGAAAACAGAAGCTGCAGAAGGAAAACAGTATCATATTTGACAAACACATGCAGCAGTAAGATAATCATCTCGAAGTGTCAGCAGTCTGACTTTTATATACGGCAGCCATCATGAAGAGACTTCAAAACCGATTTATCAAATGGCGGGTGGACATGATTCGCTGTAGCAAATCATGTCCGCTTGACATCACTGTCGGCATTTAACATTGCACAAGAATTTCTGGTAAAATGCTTGTTGCAATGCCGCCCCCTGCACATTCGCGGCCAATCGGGGTGTCAATCATTCCGATTTAATCTGATCGGGATAATTGCAGTCCGCCACCTAAGAGGTGGAGGATGAGTTAAGGAGCAGCAGTCTTACGACCACTGCTTCTTAACTTCTGTTTCCGGCGAGCTGGAAACTTCGGGGGTAGATTGCAGCATGTGCTGCTTAATAACTCTGCCCCTTCGATATGTGGTAGAGGCAGCCGTTATAACAAGGCAGCACACCAACAGCAGGAGCACACACCAGTATAAAAAGATACACAGGTGAGCAAGCATTTAGGGAATATATATCAGCACATCAGCGATAGCACAGCCCATGAGAGAGTGTCACAAACAGCTCTGAATGAGAGCTACAGCGGGCACTGAGAGGAACTGATGGGGCAGTGTTACAGATCTCTAGCTGAGTATCTCACAAGTGTCACCAAAGCACAAACAGATACTCAATAAATACAGAATCTCTGACTACCAGCTGGAAATAGAGACTGGCTGATATTAGACAAAATGGAGGCCCAGGGCAGACAGACAATGTGCGCAGTGTGACAGCGGGGACATAGAGACTGAAGCGCACTTCCTCTTATACTGTACAAGATACTTCCCAGAAATAACAAAAGAAATAACAGACTTCCCACAAATTCCTGAACAAGTAAGACTATGAGCCCCATGAATTATAACTTGAGAAGCTGTCCGCACGCCTTTGCTGCATATAGGCAGTGGATCTGTTTGACTGCTGGCCTGTATGCAGCATTAGACACTACGCTGAGTGTGTAATGCCCGCCCCTTCACTCGTACTACCAATTGCACGAGAGAAGGGACTGTCAATCACCAAGAGCGAGCAAGCTCTCTGTGATTTTTCTTCGCCACCTCAGAGGTGCTGAAGAGTGTAATAAATAGCAGTCTAATGACAGCTGTTTCTTACATGGAGCCCTATGTATACTTTTAGGAGGAAAAAAAAAAGCTACCAGGATAGAAGCAAAATATATAACAGACAGTCACATGACCAGAACCCAGAATCAGATTAAATGAAATGTTAACAAATTTACCCTACTATACTCCGATGTGATAAATTGATATTGATCTGATTTATTGTAACACTATTTTGGCAACACATGTAATAATGTCATTCTAACAAAGTATTCTTGACATGAGTTCAATAAGAGCAAGGACAGCAATGCAATGATCATTAAAGGGACAGTCTAGTCCAAATTAAACTTTCATGATTCAAATAAGGCATGTAATTTTAAACAACTTTTCAGTTTACTTTTATCGTGAAATTTGATTTGCTCTCTTGGTATTCTTTGTTGAAAGCTAAAACTAGGTAGGCTCATATGCTAATTTCTAAACCCTTGAAGGCTGCCTCTTATCTCAGTGCATTTTGACAGTTTTTGGCTAAAATGCTAGTCTGGTCTGTCAAAAGAACTGAAATAAGGGGGCAGGCTACAGAGTCTTACATAGGCAATCACAGAGGTAGAAAGTGGATTAATATTACAGTGTTGGTTATACAAAACTGGGGAATAGGTAATAAAGGGATTATCTTTCCAAACAATAAAAATTATGGAGTAAACTATCCTTTTAAGATCTAGCAGTGCAAGGATCCCTTAGCAAAATCTGCCATCAATAACACAGGAAGCATGAGCAAAAACAGACACTGCAATGTGACAGTTTAGCTAGGAAAGATTGTAGTAATATTAAATAATAAACTGCATATTGAGACACTAATAAACTCAAAAATAGAAAGCTGCATGAAAGACAGAAACACAAAAGTCAGCATGTTATTGTCAACAACATAGACAGCAAAGTGATATTAACGACAGCACAGATAGTGCTGCAACTGTCAGAACAGCAGTATAATTTATCTTGTGACAGTCAAAAGCAAAAGAGACAACAGTATGATAGAATGAGCAGAGATATCAGAATGACTTTCAGCAGACGTTGATACAGGCAGCAGTGACACCAAGAGCAGTATGACAGGCAGTAGTAACAGTAGTAGCCCTGCAGAATCTGTTGGCGCTCTACTAATACCTGATAATAATACATAAGAGCAGTATGACAGGCAGTAGTAACAGATAGTTATGTACAGATGAGCAGTATAACAGGCAGTAGTAACAGTTATGTACAGAAGAGCAGTATAACAGGCAGTAGTAACAGATAGTTATGTACAGATGAGCAGTATATCAGGCAGTAGTAACAGATACTTATGTACAGATGAGCAATATAACAGGCAGTAGTAACAGACAGTTATGTACAGATGAGCAGTATAACAGGCAGTAGTAACAGTTATGTACAGAAGAGCAGTATAACAGGCAGTAGTAACAGATAGTTATGTACAGATGAGCAGTATATCAGGCAGTAGTAACAGATAATTATGTACAGAAGAGCAGTATGACAGGCAGTAGTAATCAATAGTTATGTACAGAAGAGCAGTATGACAGGCAGTAGTAACAGATAGTTATGTACAGAAGAGCAGTAAAACAGGCAGTAGTAACAGATAGCTATGTATAGAAGAGCAGTATTACAGGCAGTAGTAACAGATAGTTATGTACAGATGAGCAGTATATCAGGCAGTAGTAACAGATACTTATGTACAGATGAGCAATATAACAGGCAGTAGTAACAGATAGTTATGTACAGAAGAGCAGTATGACAGGCAGTAGTAACAGATAGTTATGTATAGAAGAGCAGTATGACAGGCAGTAGTAACAGATAGTTATGTACAGAAGAGCAGTATAACAGGCAGTAGTAACAGATAGCTATGTACAGAAGAGCAGTATAACAGGCAGTAGTAACAGATAGCTATGAACAGAAGAGCAGTATAACAGGCAGTAGTAACAGATAATTATGTACAGAAGAGCAGTATGACAGGCAGTAGTAATCAATAGTTATGTACAGAAGAGCAGTATGACAGGCAGTAGTAACAGATAGTTATGTACAGAAGAGCAGTAAAACAGGCAGTAGTAACAGATAGTTATGTACAGAAGATCAGTATGACAGGCAGTAGTAACAGATACGTATGTACAGAAAAGCAGTATAACAGGCAGTAGTAACAGATAGTTATGTACAGAAGAGCAGTATGACAGGCAGGAGTAACAGATACTTATGTACAGAAGAGCAGTATGACAGGAAGCAGTAACAGATAGTTATATACAGAAGAGCCGTATGACAGGCAGTAGTAATCAATAGTTATGTACAGAAGAGCAGTATGACAGGCAGCAGTAACAGATAGTTATGTACAGAAGAGCAGTATGACAGGCAGTAGTAATCGATAGTTATGTACAGAAGAGCAGTATGACAGGAAGTAGTAACAGATACTTATGTACAGAAGAGCAGTATGACAGGTAGTAGTAACAGATAGTTATATACATAAGAGCTATATGACAGGCAGTAGTAACAGATACTTATGTACAGAAGAGCAGTATGACAGGTAGTAGTAACAGATACTAGGGATCAGATAGTAGGGATGGGCGAATGTTTTTATATTCAAATTCGAATGTTATTGTAAAAATTCAATTTACATAATAGAATGTTGATAAGAACGAATATTCTTAAAAATTCTATTATCGAATGGTATTTACAGTTTTCGAATGTAACTTTTGAATTCGAATTGAATTCGAATATTACATTTATAAAACACAATTGTAGGCTAGAAATACTATTTCAAATTCGAATGTCACATTCAAATTCGAATATCACATTCAAATTCAAATATTACATTTATAAAACACAGTATTAGACTAGAAATACTATTTTGAATTCGAATGTCACATTCGATTTCGAATATTACATTTATAAAACACTGTATTAGAATAGAAATACTATTTCGAATTTCAATGTTACATTTATTAAACACAGTTGTAAACTTGAAATACTATTTCAAATTCTAATGTGACATTCGAATTCGAATATTACATTTAAAAAACACATTCAGCTAGATTTCGAGTTTTGCTTTATGAGTGAAAAAGCATCGTTATGCTTCATAATTCTGCTTTTTCCCTAACGCCGCTATTACAAGTCTTTCAGGTATAGGTGTATCGGACACCTTTTTGGCCTTCATGCAACGTCAGTACCACACTTTTAAAAAAGTCCTTTTTCAATGGGACTCCCATAGCGCTGGTATTATGAGTTTGCCTGGGAGGCCAAAAAGTGAGCGGTACACCCTATACTGACAAGATCCGTACCGCCATCTAAAGTCAGTAGTTATGAGTTTTACGTTACAAATCTGTAACATAAAACTCATAACTAGGTGTTTGGCCGCACTGGAAGATGGCCGCGTTCTAGGTAGGCTCCTAATCCCCATGTCAGTAGTTTATAACTTTGAGGCATAAGACACCCTCCCTTACCCCCTAATAAGGACAGCAGATACCGGGCGACAGAGCGGAACACCTAACTGGCCTGGCTGTGCTAAACTTCCACAAAGATCTTTAGGTAACGGGTCTGATCCTCTCCCCACGCCACCTGATCACGCCATCAACACCCGCAAACTGGATCCCTCTAAACTTACCCGGTCTATAACCGGTACTCCAAGGATACTCCTCCCGGTGCTCATCGCAACAGCAAGCACAACCGGGAGTCTTCTGAAAGAGGCACAGACGCTCAGGAAGGCTGCTCACAAACCGGCGAGATTAATCCACCATCTTTAGCCCCGCTTCAGGAGGGATATCAGCCGGATACACTGCTCTGCCTTATACCAGTAAGCTTAGTCATTGCAGAGCAAAGGAGCAAGGAATCTCTTTAGTATATTTAATTAACGTAGCCAGAGGGCAAGATTCAATTGACACCGGACTTCTCTACAGGTATCTACTGTGGGACCACAAAGCAGTATTACAGTTCCCAATCACAAATAAAAGCCTCTTCTAACAGCATTATAAAAAAACTATAAACCACAGTGCACTCTGAAAAATACATTCGAATGGTTATAAAAGACATCACCTTGTTAAATCATAGTAAAACTAGTACAACTCAAACAACTGGCCCTTTCCATAAATAAAATAAATAAAAAAATCTCTCTTTTTTTTATTTTTCTGCAAATAAAAAAGACAAGCTGCTTGTTCCTCTGACAAGGACTTTATAGGACTTTTAATTGGATATTAACCAATAATCCCCACAAAGGTTGCAGGACAGATATATGAGCTCAACTTAATACTGTTCTGAGGTGCAACACACTATAATAATAAAGAAAAGCCTCGAAAAGGAAAAGAGAAAAATAAAGGTGTAATGCCTAACAAAAAACTAAATAAACCAGAAAAAGGGTCTTCAGCTAAATTACTGAACCAATACTTAAAGCCAATCGAACCACAACCAAGCTCAGAAATCAGGGAGATGGCTAATAGCTCACGAAGCGCTATGGCGAAGGTGCATGACACAGACCTACCCCCATTACAATATGTGACCAAAGATGACCTGCAACACCTGTCATCTAAGGAGGACATTAACAATATATTACAGGAAATGCGAAACCACTTTGGCGATCTACACAAAGATCTAAGTGCTCTGGATTCCAGAGTCTCCAAAGTTGAAAGCTCTCAGGAAGCCAACACGACAACACTGCTACAAACAACCACGGAACTTCAAAATCATACTGATCAACTACAGTTTCTTCAAGATCGGATAGAGGACCTGGACAATCGATGCCGAAGAAATAATCTTCAAATCCGTGGAGTATCCGAGACAGTCCACCCTCCTGCAATAGAGGGATATCTTCAGGCCCTTTTCAGGGTGTTAATAGGCAGCCCATCAGCGACTGAAATTCCTATAGAGAGAGCACATAGAGCCCTTAGGCCAAAACCCCCTCCTAAAGCTTTGCCTCGGGATATCATTATTAAACTTTTAAACTACAAGGACAGAGAGGAAATACTACGCTGTGCAAGATCAAAGCATCCATTTCACCACGCAGGAGAAGAGATACAGATCTTCACGGACCTATCTCCATCCACCCTTCTAAAATGGAGAGAATTGGCTCCTATAACATCTACTCTTCGAACACATAAAATTCCGTACCGGTGGGGTTTCCCGGTGTCTATCAACAACAACAAAATGGCGACCAACAACAACAAAATGGCAACCTATAGACCAGGGATGGATTTACAAAATTTCTACTCTATTCTTAGTCATAATATGCAAGAAGCACCTACTTTAGGGTCTGAACTCACTCCTCCCACTGCCCCAGAATAATAATTTTTGTAAGCTGGTTGTTCCTGACCTCACGGCAGTATATGTGAGTTCAATGATATTCAAGTTAGACAACGAGAACTGTGGGGATAATTCCTCCAAGGATAGAGCGAAGACATCTCGACAGATTTGGTAGCTAAAAAACTGTTATCTTAATTGCTGAGTCTTAATGTTAATGTTTAGAAGATCCACTGTTTAGTCGTTTCTTAAAACCTTGTTAGAAATTGTTTTATTATGGTCTAAAAGAGACTAGTACTTACCATGTTTAAAGTTCCTGTTTTATTTTAGTTATAAGACTTTATGTAAAAAGATAACACCATCTTACAATGAACAACTTGATGGTGGTGGGTTTGTTGCCTAGGATGATGTATCCTAATAATAAGTTTAGTTTAATTAAAAAGATCTAACACTCAACTTTTATATCACTTAAGTCATCTCCTAACATGCCACGGATTGGCTTCCTTGATGTTCCTACCGTTAGCCGGTGAGATGAATCTAACCGAGGCTCTCTTAAGTACAATAAACCGACCCAATATACTCTTCATCCTTACTTCACGGAGTAATATATAATTCTTATCTCACCACTTCTACACATCAACTAGACGTATATCTTGAATATATCACCTATATCTCCCTTGCACAGATGACCCTCATAGTAAAATCTTCCCTATACATTCCTGAATACTTTACCCCTCCCTCTTACGCCTACTCACATATCACAGTGGCACCGTTCCCAGTGCTCTGTCTCATATATATAAATCTAAAAGACATCTGACATGGGGATACATCCCCCTTAGAATCTACTTTCTACTACTGCATACAACTTTTTCAAACCTTTTGTTCTTTGAACACGTCGTTTCTGATTTAACACTTCAATACACACTGTAACTTAATTTTCTCTGCTTAAATACAGTGATATAATTGTGTTGTTCATTTTTGTCTTTGCTCTTTCCCTTCATAACTGCATTCTTCTAATTTCCTTTTTCTCCTACATTTAATCCCTCCCTTTTTTTTTCTTTTTTTCCACTCTCCTCTCCCTTATCACTCTATTACTCTTGGACCATGTGTCCCAAACAAAGTAAATTTCAAAACCACTCCTTGAATCTTACAACTATAAATGCCAAAGGGTTAAATAACCCTGGTAAAAGGTCAATTGCATTCCGGGAATTACACAAATTAAACAGCCATATTCTAATGCTCCAAGAAATGCATTACCAAATAGGAAGAGAACCTAAATGTTATAACGCTCATTATCCTACAGCCTTTTTTGCTTCTGGTCCTCATAGTGGGCATCTTATTCCACAAATCTATCCCTTTCCAAGTGAATCATATACAAAAGGACCCAGAGGGAAGATACCTACTTTTAGTGGGTTTGCTTTATGGCAACCATGTCACTTTGGTGTCTATGTATGCTCCCAACCAAGCACAACACACTTACCTTAAGAAATTATCTACCCAAATCTTAGACCATGCAAAAGGAACCATATATCTTGCAGGAGACCTTAATCTCTCCTTAGACCCCTTATTAGATTCCTCCAGAGAAATGGCCTTTGTCCCTACATCTACCTTGAAATCAGCTAGATCCACTCTGTCCAGATTAGCACTTCATGATGTTTGGAGAACTATACACCTGTCAGACAAAGACTACACCTTTTACTCTACCCCACATAACAGCTATTCTAGAATAGACTACATTTTCACAGATTCATCTGGACTAACAATCACTAATGACATCAATATCGGAACAATAACTTGGTCCGACCATGCTCTAGTCACTTGCTCCATACCATGGCCGGATATTCCGGTCACCACCAAAATTTGGAGACTAGACGACTCACTAATAAATAATGCATTAATAAACATAGAAATACAAAAGTCATTGACAGAATACTTCTCCTTCAACACCTTCCCCCCCCTCAACAGTAATAAATGTATGGGAAGCACACAAAAGTGTGATACGAGGAGAGTTTATCAAACACAATGCAAGACTTTTAAAACAATTCCGAGAAAAACACTCTACTCTACTCAATAAGGTCAGTAGCTTGGAAACTAAGCACAAACGACACCCGTCGGATAGCAATACACAATCATTATTAATGACCGCATGATTAGAACTGAAACAACACCTAAACTGAAGTCTATCAGAGAAAAGCCCAACAATTGAAACAATATTATTTTGACAAAGGTAATAAACCAGGGGAAGCCCTAGCTAGAACACTGCGTAGGAAACTTCTGAGCGCCTACATTCATGCGATTGACACGAAAGACGGTCAACAACTAAAAAGCAACACACGCATAGCTGAAGCATTTCGGACCTACTACAACACACTCTATAATATCACACCGAACTCAACACAACACCTATCACATGATACGCTTACTCAAAAAAAGACTCAAATTGACAACTATCTGCAGGGATTGGCTCTACCAACACTAGATAAGGAAGCGATAGATAAGTTAGAATCCCCCATAACCATTGAAGAATTACACATAGCAATCAAGGATATACCTTCTGGTAAGAGCCCAGGCCCAGATGGCTTCACGCCAGGTTACTATAAAAAATTTAAGGAGGAATTATCCTCTACAATGCTTACTTTATTTAATGGCTTGAGAGATAACCCAATGCTCTCTAGAAACCTATTAGAAGCACATATAACAGTCATCCCTAAACAGGGAAAACCAGCCAATACACCCAAGAACTTCAGACCAATTTCCCTCCTAAATTCGGATATGAAAATCCTGGCCAAGATTCTTGCCAACCGCTTAAATATATATCTCCCCAAATTTGTTTCTTTGGATCAAGTAGGTTTCATCCCTGGCAGGGAGGCCAGAGACAGCACCAAAAAAGTTATACAACTAATAACTCATGCAAAGTTAAAGGGTTGTCCTATGGCTTTACTATCGCCCGACGCAGAGAAGGCCTTCGACAGAGTTGATTGGCTCTTCCTGCGGAGGACGATGGAGATTATGGGTTTCACGGCTCCCTTTTTGAATATGACCTTTGCCCTCTATTCCAATCCCAATGCTAAAGTTTGGGTTAATGGTACCCTCTCCAAACCCTTTATAATAAGTAATGGCACCAGGCAGGGATGCCCCCTCTCCCCATTATTGTTCGCACTTTCGATAGATGTTTTAGCTCAAAAAGTCAGGGATAACAACAAAATAAAAGGTTTACAACTCGGTGACACTGAATATAAAATAGCACTCTATGCGGACGATGTCCTCTACACTCTAACAAATGTTAAAACCTCAATACCTGAACTATTAACAGAGCTTGAAAAATATGGAGAAATCTCCAACTTTCTTCTCAACATAAACAAATCACATCTGCTCAACATAAATACTCCAACACACCGCATCCAAAAGATACATGAAACCTTTAAAATTCCTATAGCAAATAAAAAACTTAAATACTTAGGTATACATGTGACTGACTCACACCAGGAACTATTTCAACTCAACTATACCACAATCGAAAATGAAATCATTAGGGATCTATCCGCCTGGAAAAATAAGCCTTTGTCTTGGCTAGGTAGAATAGGGACCATTAAAATGAATATTCTCCCCCGATTACTTTATATTTTACAAGCAGTCCCTATAACACTCCCGTCAGGCTATCTTCCCCAAATTCTAAAAATAGTAGAACAATTCATTTGGATGGGTATAAAGCCAAGAATACCACGTAGAACCATGTACCTCCCGAGAGACAAAGGTGGGTTGGGGGTTCCAGACCTTATATCCTACCATCATGCTATACAACTCCAACACATTGTAGAATGGTCCCATAACAACATTCATAAAGCTTGGATACACTTACAGATACAGATAGACAAAGCTTGGATACAGATACAGATAGATAAAGCTTGGATACACTTACAGATACAGATAGACAAATCTTTAAGTTAAACAACGTGGGCACCCTAGCATGGATCAACTCTCAAAACAGACCCAGAATGGTAAAAAGCTACCCTTTAACGGCCGATATTGGGATAAAATAGTTTCAACCAGCACAGGTATATCGTCCAGAAATACTCCCTTACTCCCTATCATTGAAAACCCTGATTTGCCCTACCACCAATTGGGTGTTCGCTTAAAGAATCCCTACTCCCTTAAAGACGGCTCAGTAATAGGCATTGTCGAAAGTGGCAAACTAAAGATACAGGCTCAACTCCAAGATGGGTTCTCTGAGATTTTCACATCCTGGCTCCACTATAATCAACTCAAGAACGATATTTCTCATCACAAGAATAGTCAAGAATTGAGCAGAGAGCCCACTCTGTTTGAGAGTTTATGCCTCACGAACGCACTTCCTCACCATTTAATCTCATTCATATACAAAATCCTTCTGACACCCGACAAGTTAGCACTACCCTCTTACACAGCTGCCTGGAGTAGAGAGTTAAATATAGAAAATGACCCAGATGCTTGGCTTAAAGCATTTGGAATGACTAAAAAATCATCAGTTTCAGCAAACACACAAGAAACACAACTCAAACTGTTATGTAGATGGTATCTGACTCCGGTTAGACTCCATAAGATATACCCCTCCGTGGTTACAAAGTGCTGGAGAGGATGTGGAGAAGATGGAACTCTGCTCCATATATGGTGGGCCTGCCCACAGATGAGAAGCTTCTGGGAAGCCACAATAGGAAAAATATCACAAATTCTAAATGTTGATATACCAAACACACCTCTTACGATTTTGTTCCACTCCTTGCCCAAGATAAAAGATGAATCAAAGCTGGCCCTGTTGCTAGTTATGCTCAATGGAGCTAAAAAGTTAATTCCCCAAAAATGGAAATTCGAAAGCATTCCAACGACACAAGAATGGCACTCACAAGTAGATGAGCTACTTTCCCTAGAAAGATATCATTACTTAAAAATACAAAAGTTGGAGACACACAATGTAATGCTGGCCCTTTGGAACAACACAATATAAACTATTCACACCCAGAACTTCTTGGATTGGCCCCTATAGGCATGAGAATGAGACCTTGGTCCCTCCCCCATACCTCATTTTTTTTTCTCTTCTCTCTCTCTCTTTCTTACTCTGACCTAAACTTTATCTTTCTCTCTTTAACGATCTCTTTCATTATCACATACAGTGGATGGTTACCCTCTGAAGCACTGTATTATAACCGTCACAAAGCAAAGTAAAACTAAAAAACACAAGCTTCAAATTTGAGACTTAGAAGTCAATACGTCGAGGACCCGGACTTTATCCTCAGTTATTGACCAATACTCTTTATCTTTTTGTACTTATAAGCACATTCAGGACTAACGGCTGGTCAAAATACCTCAATTTAATACTGCATTCAATGTAAAAACTGGTGAACATGTATTGTAGACTGTTTGATTCAATCACTGCTTGATTGTCATTTTTGAATACTTACTTAAAGGGACATAATACTCATATGCTTAATCACTTGAAACTGATGCAGTATAACTGTAAAAAGCTGATAGGAAAATATCACCTGAGCATCTCTATGTAAAAAAGGAAGATATTTTACCTCACAATCTCCTCAGCTCAGCAGAGTAAGTTCTGTGTAAAAAGTTATACTCAGCTGCTCCCAGCTGCAGGTAAAAAAATTAAAAAAAATGAAGAAATGAACAGCAGCCAATCAGCATCAGCAGTGCTGAGGTCATGAACTCTTACTGTGATCTCATGAGATTTGACTTAACTCTCATGAGATTTCATAGTAAGCTTCCTTTACCTGATTGGTGAAATAATATGAGAGTGCACGATGCTAGTCCCTTCAGATGTCCCAGGACAAACACACTAAAATGCTGCTTAGAAATCCTTTACAATGGGAGGTGGCTACTGAGGAACTTTTGAGGTAAAATATCTTTCTTTTTTACATAGAGATGTTCAGGTGATATTTTCTAATCAGCTTTTTACAGCTATGCTGCATCACTTTCAAGTGTTTAAACATTTGGGTATTATGGCCCTTTAATAAAGCTTGTTTGAAAAAACAAAAAACAAAAAAAAACTCATAACTTAACTGCTACAAAGTACACTAAACACAGATAAACTACCTATTAACCCCTAAACCGAGGACCCCCCGCATCGCAAACACTATTATAAAATTATTAACCCCTAATCTGCCGCTCCGGACATCACCGCCAGTAAGAAAAATATTAACCCCTATTCCGCCGCTCCCCGACATCGTCACCACTATAATAAACCTATTAACCCCTAAACCGCCGCCCCCCGCATCACAAACACTAAAATAAAATTATTAACCCCGATTCTGCCATCCGCCCACACCGCCGCTATAATAAACCTATTAACCACTAAACCCGATTCTGCCAACCGCCCCCACACAAAATATACTAAAATAAATTATTAACCCCTAAACCTCAGACCTCCCACATCACTAACTCTACATAAATATATTAACCCCTAATCCTAACCCTAACGTAACCCTAACCCTAAATTTAACCCTAACGTAACCCTAAGCCTAACACCCCTTAACTTAAATATAATTAAAATAAATCTAAATAAACCTAAACCTAAATAAACAATTATTAACTAAATAATTTCTATTTAAAAATAAATACATACTTACCTATATAAAAAAAAAATTAAGCTAGCTACAATATAACTAATAGTTATATTGTAGCTAGCTTAGGTTCTATTTTTATTTCACAGGTAAGTTTGTATATATTTTAACTAGGTAGACTAGTTAGTAAATAGTTATTAACTATTTGCTAACTACTCAGTTAAAATAAATACAAAGTTACCTGTAAAATAAAACCTAACCTGCCTTACACTAAAAACGAACATTACAATAAAATAAAATAAATTAAATTAATAAAATACAATTTACTAAATTACAAAAAAAACACAAAATTACAAAAAATAAAAAATGAAATTATCAAAAATAAAAACGAATTACTCCTAATTACTCCATATCAAAATAAAAAAGCCCCCCAATAACCCCCCAGCCTACACTAAACTTCCACTTTTACCTGTAAAAAAAATACAAACACCCCCGACAGTAAAACCCACAACCCACCCAACCAAACCCCCAAATAAATGCCTATCTAAATAAACCTAAGCTAAAGATTGCCCTGAAAAGGGCATTTGGATGGGCATTGACCTTAAAAGGGCATTTAATTCTTTTACATTTTCCAAAACCCTAACCTAAAAAAACCCACTCAAACAACCCTTAAAAAAACTAACACTAACCCCCGATGATCCACTTACAGTTATCGAAGTCCGGACATCCATTCTCATCCAGCCGGCGAAGTCCTCATCCAAGCGGCAAGAAGTCTTCATCCATACGGCCTCTTCGATCTTCATCCACCCGGCGATGTCCTCATCCAAGCGGAAAAAAGTCTTCTGGTGCGGAGCAGGTCCATCTTCAAGACATACGGTGCGGAGCATCCTCTTCTTATGGTCGTCGCTGGAAAATGAAGGTTCCCTTTAAGTGTCGTCATCCAAGATGGCGTCCCTTACATTCCTATTGGCTGAAAGATTTCTATCAGCCAATGGGAATTAAAGGGGAAAAAATCATATTGGCTGTTGCAATCAGCCAATAGGATTGAGCTTTCATCCTATTGGCTGATTGGAACAGCCAATAGAATGTTAGCTCAGTCCTATTGGTTGATTGGATCAGCCAATGAGATGAAAGCTCAATCCTATTGGCTGATTGCAACAGCCAATATGATTTTTTTCCCTTTAATTCCTATTGGCTGATAGAAATCTTTCAGCCAATAGGAATGTAAGGGACGCCATCTTTGATGACGTCACTTAAAGGGACACTGAACACAAATTTTTTCTTTCTAGATTTAGATAGAGCACGCAATTTTAAGCAACTTTCTAATTTACTCCTATTATCAATTGTTCTTCGTTCTCGTGCTATCTTTATTTGAAAAAGAAGGAATCTAAGCTATTTTTTAGTTCAGACCCTGGACAGCACTTGTTTATTGGTCGGTTAAATGAATCCACCAATCAGCAAGAACAACCCAGGTTGTCCACCAAAAATGGGCCGGCATCTAAACTTACATTCTTGCTTTTCAAATAAAGATACCAAGAGAATGAAGAAAATGTGATAATAGAAGTAAATTATAAAGTTGCTTAAAATTGCATGCTTTATCTGAATCACAAAATAAAAAATTTGGGTTCAGTGTCCCTTTAAATGGAAACTTCATTATACAGCGACGACTGTAAGAAGAGGATGCTCCGCGCCGGATGTCTTGAAGATTGAACTGCTCCGCGCCGGATGGATGAAGATAGAAGATGCCATCTGGATGAAGACTTCTTTCCGCTTGGAGGAGGACTTCGCCGGGTGGATGAAGATCGAAGAGGCCTCCTGGATTAAGACTTCTTGCCGCTTGGATGAGGACTTCGCTGGCTGGATGAGGATGAATGTCCGGATTTCGATAACTGTAAGTGGATCGTCGGGGGTTAGTGTTAGGTTTTTTTAAGGGTTTTTTGGGTGTTTTTTTTTTTAGCTTAGGGTTTTGGGCAATGTAAAAGAGCTAAATGCCCTTTTAAGGGCAATGCCCATCCAAATGCCCTTTTCAGGTCAATGTTTAGCATAGGTTTATTTAGATAGGTTGTTATTTAGGGGGTTGGTTGGGTGGGTGGTGGGTTTTACTGCTTTTTAAAAACCTGTAATAGCAACGCTATAGAGAGGTGAAATAACACTGAAAATGTTGTGGTCGTTAATTTCCCTATAGAAATTACTCGTAATCTAGCTGAGAGATAGTTATGTACATAAGAGCAGTATGACAGGCATTAGTAACAGATATGCCTAGATTACGAGTTTTGCGCTAAACAGGGTGCGAAAATAAAGCCAAAAAATTTGCGTTATTTCACTTTCCATATCGCTGCCATTACGAGTTACTGAAAATCCTTCTTGTGCTGTGCGGTATGGTGCATTAAACTCCACACCGCACAAAAGTCAAGGGCTGAGTTTATGTGCTCATGCACGCTTTCCCCCATAGACATCAATGGGGAGAAAGTGTTAGAAAAAAAACTAACACCTGAAGTGCGGAATGGCGATCACCATTAAAAAGAGCTGAATGCCCTTTTAAGGGCAATGCCCATACAAATGCCCCTTTAGGGTCAATGGGTAGTTTAGGATTTTTTAGTTTAGATTTTTATTTTGGAGGGTTTGGTGGGTGGGGGATTTTACTGTTAGAGGGGGGGACTTAGTATTTTTTAAGGAAAAGAGCTGTTTAATTTAGGGCAATGCCCTACAAAAGGCACTTTTAGGGCTATTGGTAGTTAAGTATTAGATTAGGGGGTGTTTTTATTTTGGGGGGCTTTTTTATTTTCATAGGGATTAGGTTTAATTGTTTAATTTTTGATAATTTGGTTTATTATTTTATGTAATGTTAGACTTTTTTATTTTTTGTAATCTTAGATTAATTTAAATTTAGTTTTTTCTATTTTTAAGTAATGTTAGCTTTTTTATTTAAATTGTAATTTAGTATTTTTTAATTTAGGTAATTGGGTTAGGGGGTGTTAGGTTAGGGGGCTTTGTAATTTAATTAGTTATTTGCGTTGTGTGGGTTTGGCGGATTAGGGGTTAATAGATTTATTAGGATTATTGCGTTGTGTGGGTTTGGTGGATTAGGGGTTAATAGTTTTATTAGGTTTGTTGCGATGTGGGTTAATGGCAGATTAGGGGTTAATATACTTTATTAGGTTTATTGCGATGTGGGTTAATGGTGGATTAGGGGTTAATATACTTTATTAGGTTTATTGTGATATGGGTTAATGGCGGATTATGGGTTAATAGTTTTACTAGGTAGATTGCGATGTGGGTGAATTGCGGATTAGGGGTTAATAGTTTAATTAGGCTTATTGCGTTGTGGGGGGTTGTCGGTTTAGGGGTTAATACTTTTATTATTAGTTCCGATGTGGGTTTGATGGCGGATATAGGGGTTTTATGTGTCGGGTTTATTTTTGGGAGGCAGGGTTTTTTTTACAGGAGATTTTACTTTTTTTTTATTTTCTTATGCGCCGACAGTTTCTAAAGTGCAATAAGTCACTGGCGACTCCAGAAATTTGTATTTACGCAAATTTCTAGAGATTGCTAGTTTATCCGACTTACGGCACTTTATGAACTGCCGGCGGGGTTTATGTAATACCCCGATGTGCAAGGTGAAATTACGGGTGGAGCTGGTTTCAGTAGTTGTGCTGAAGCTTGCGCCGTATATTTAATCTCGCCCCTAGACTCTAGAGTATTTTATTAGCATGTATGATATCAATCCATATTTTGTGTAAACAATTTCACGCCACAGAGAGAGATTTAAACAATACAAATAAAACAGATTAAACGCAGAGCAATACTTGAGGATTTTTTTTTTACTGTTGTTAAAGTTGCTACAGCCGGGTAAATTTGTCACCAAATTTACAAAGCAATGCATTGTTCTGGTGCAGCTTAGATCAGGATGGTTCAGGGCACTGGTTATTCTATTGGAGTGCTGGGGGGTAAGATGGAACAGGGCTGTGGTGATTGATTCTATGGGGTAATGGGGTTAAAATGGTTCAGGGTAGTAGTGATTCTGTAGTGGCCCTGGGAGATAAGATGGTTTAGGGCAGTGGTGTTTCTATAGGGGTAATTAAATAGGGTTAAGATGGTTTAGAGCAGTGGTGATTCTATAGGGGTAATGGAATAGGGTTAAGATGTTCAGGACAGTGTTGATTATATAGGGGTGCTGGGGTAAAATGTTTCAGGTCAGTGGTGATTCTAAATTAATGCTAAGGGTAGGATGGTTCAGGGCAGTGGTGATTACAGTGCAGATACAATTGATAATATCCACAAGCATTTTAAGGACGCATGTGGCGGGAGTATGATATGGCCTTCCGCAGAAAGATGGCGGGAAATCCATTTTTCCATTTTGGCACACATGATATACATCTGTGGTCGAAACTGGGGTCAGAGCTCTCCCCCTCTCCCCCCCAAGGAACGAAGCTAAGGCCTTCACGCTCCTTTCCTCGCCAGAGGGGAGGTGGCAAGGAGAGTTGGAAGTACCAGGAGAAATAGTGTGAGAGAGGATCAAATTGCTCCTTTCGTCACATCTGTAAATACTGTGGTGGCCCCCACCCAGGAGTGGATTGCGCAAAAAGGAAGGAACTTGGATCTGATAAGGCAGTTACAAGAGTTGGGCCTGGTAACAAAGGCCCCAATGCCTCTTAAGCCAAACGTAATGATACCATGGCTGGCACAATACCCCAACAGGGAATCTGCTGGGGGTGCTAAGGGCCGGGTTGCTTGAGGGTTTTAAAATACTGGTACAACATTTAGTTAGGGGGTCATGAATTCATCGCAACCTCAAATCTGCGTACAAATTCCCTTTGGTAGTACACGAGAAAATTTGCAAGGAGGTGGCATTAGGGAGGTAGTAGGACCCTTTCAGGAATAACCGTTTCTAGATTTGGTGGTTTCACGACTGGGAGTGGTGCCAAAAAAGGATGTAGGCAAATTCAGGTTGATACACCACCTGTCCTACCCAAAGGGCTCTTCTGTAAATGATGCGATAGATCCGTGTTTAAGCTTGGTACATTACCAGTCGTTTGACGAGGCGGTGGCCTTCGGAAAATGGCAGGTAAAGGTGCTCTGTTGGCCAAGCTAGATATCGAATCGGCCTTCAGATTGCTTCCATTGCACCCATCTGCTTTCAAACTCATGGGTTTGGAATTTGATGGGGGATACTACGTGAATAGATGCTTACTGATGGGCTGTTCCCTATCTTGTGCACTATTTGAATGCTTCAGCTCCTTCCTACATTGGGTTGTACAGGAGTCTTCAGAAAAGGGGGTAGTGGCCCATTATTTAGATGACTTCTTGTTAATAGGAAGAGCAGGTACTTCAGAATGTGAAAAGCTAATGCCGGTCATGAGAAATGTGACTTCAGAGTTCGGTGTTCCACTTGTGGAGGACAAAACGCAGGGCCCCTGCACATGTCTCACTTTCTTGGAGATTGAGATAGACACAGTGGCAGCAAAATGTAATCTCCCGCAAGACAAAGTGGTCAAACTCTTGGCAACAGTCAGATCAGTGGCAGGTGCTGACAGTATTTCACTTAAGGAACTGCAGTCCTTATTGGGGATGTTAAATTTTGCGGGCAGGGCTATTCCCATGGGCCACGTTTTTAATAGGAAGTTAGAGGAGCAGATGAAAGGTGAAAGAGACAGTGCCAGGAGATTCAGGGTGTCCACATAAATGAAGGAGGACCTCTACATATGGGACAGATTTCTGACACACTTCACTGATGCGGCAGGAGGCTTCAAATATGGGGCATACCTAGAAGGTGAATGGAGCATAGCTCTGTGGCCTAGTCAGTGGGTGGACAAGGGCCTGACGAGGAACCTCACACAGCTAGAGCTATTTCATATTGTTGTGGCGGTTGAACTGTGGGGAGCAAAGCTGGCAAACAGATTGGTGGTGTTCTGGTCAGATAACATAAGCGTGGTGTATGCCATAAACAGGTTGTCTGCGTCATCTCCAGTAGTGGTTAGGTACATTAGGCATCTAGTACTTCACTGTTTGCAACTTGACAACTGGTTCACAGTGTGACATTTCCCTGGGGTACAGAATGTAGTGGCAGACGCGCTATCTAGATTCAAGTGGGAAGAATTTAGGAAGGTGGCTCATAGAGCTGCAGCACAAGGCTAACCTTGACCCTTGTTTCTCTGGCAGTTGGCTTTTCCTGGGCATCCGTTATCCCATTAGTGAAGGCTTCTCTGGCTCCCAAAACTTGGAAGGCTTATGAGTCACATTGGAAGGGATGGGAGAAGTTCTGCACAGACAGGGGTTTCATTATGCAGCAGATATCTCAGGTACAGGTGTTGGAATGGCTGGCGTGGTTGAAGCAGTCAGGGGTTTCCAGGGTGTCAGCTCAAAGTAGGCATTTAGCGGCAGCATTCTTCAGCAAGATGCTGGGCATTCCTGAATTTTCAAACTCGTTTTTAGCGAGACAAGTCATAAAAGGATGGGGTAGGACAGAAGTAAAAACTCAGGATCAGAGGGAGCCTATTACCCCTCTATGGTTAAAGGAGCTGGTGAAATCAGACAGGATTTGTGCAACAAATTATGAAGTGATATTATTTAGGGCAGTTTTCTCTGTGGATTTAGCAGGTGTGCTAAGAGTGAGAAAATTGGTGTCCTCGGCTAAAGTTGGAAGCAGGGGAGGCATACAGCTTGAGCATGTAAGGGCCTCTGATGATGGAATGCTATTAGTCATTCCTCGGTCTAAAACAGATCAAGAAGGAAAAGGTGCTTGGCTTCCACTTAGCAGGCATGAGCTACCTGAGTGCTGCCCAATTGGTAATGCAGAGATTTATTTGAAGGTCAGGCCGGCAGGGCCGAAAGAGTTCTTTGTACATGAGGATTCTCCTGCATTGCTGGTATTCCAATTTAAAAAGGTGCTGTCTTTAGCAGCAGCTGCATACGGCTTAGATACCTCATGGGTGGCCCCTCATTCTTTTAGGATTGGTGCAGCTACTAGTGCGGCGTCAAAGGGTTCTTCAGCTGGGGAAATCAAATGTTTAGAGTGTTGGAGATCGGGGTGCTATAAGCTATACATTAGGCCTTTAAAGACAGACAGCTACGTCCTGCAGGGGAGGGGGTTGGCTCAGTTTCTTTACTATGCTTATGTTTTGATTATTGTTGTCCGGTATTGTTGTTTGCATGTTCCAGGCTGTGAGTATCTATGTGATGTTGTTCTAAGTAAGGTCTCTTCACCAGTTCGCATATGGATTGTATGGCACTCGTTTGTACATTGGGCAGCGATCAGGGCCCTGTGTTCACCAGACGGGTAGCAACTCGGCTTTCCTTCAGCTACAGCTAACATTCATTGGCTGGGCCGCAGGGGCCTAACCTGGAACGAGTTGCCTTCACTTCTGCAAGATGCACACAGGAGGTGGGGTCTTCCTGACATTATAGTATTACACCTAGGGGAAAATGATATGGGATCCCTCTCTGAGTTAGACCTTATCAAACAAATGGTTTCTGATGTCAATTGGTTGTGTACTTGGCTGCCAAGTGGGGTGGTCCAATGTGGTCGCACGACTGCATTGGAGGTACATGGTCTCACAAAGGGCGGCTTATAATGTACAAAAGAAAGTGAACAGGGAGGTGGGAAGAGCGGTTATGGCCTTGTCAGGATTTATCATTAGGCATGATCGAATTATGGCTGACAAAAAAACATTGTATCACCCTGATGGTGTTCACTTGGCTGACAAAGGGTTGGATATGTGTATTGCTGATTTGAGAGGAGCACAGCTCATGTTTAAAAAAAAAAAAAATTATTAAAAAAAAAAAAATTGTTATTAGTAAGTTATATTAAGGTCAGTTACAGTTGGTGGCAAGAGTATAATCAGTATTTCCTCTTGTGGCTGTCAGTCATTGCCCTGGAGCGGGCAGTCAGAATGAAGAGTGACGGCCTTCAAAACTGGGAGGGGTGACGCCCACTAGGTGCCGGCATAAGGGTTCCCTCATTGACGAATTGATGGTTGAAAAATCTCTAAGCTAACATCCATCTCTGTCTGCTATTGAGCGTGAGCAACCTGTGCCACACTGCAAGAAACGAAGGGGGCCTTAAACCATCTGTCGGTAGGGGTTAGTTAGTTATTATTAAGTGCCGCCAAAGAATTTAGAACTTTTACAAAGTTCTAATTATTGAAAAGTTGCCTAAAACTATTACATAGTTGATAAAGTTTGCGTTTTAATAAACGTGACCGTGACCGGTCTTTTCCCCAAAACAGGTGTACGTGTTTTATTTATAGTATTGATAAGTTAGTAAACAAAATGTCGTAATTGGAGGTTTATCCCTTATGACAGTGGAGGGCCCTCTAGTGGGCCTGTAACAAAATTAAGGGATAGCTGACTTGAAGTCTGGAGTTTGCTATGTGTGTGTTTGTTACTTTGTTGCAACTGGAGGGGCGGAGAGTGTGCTTACCTTTATAGGTCCATGTTGCAGTGGTTCCAGCCTCTTTTCATGCTTCCAGACTTCAAGACAAATTTTTCCTGCCCACTCGGCCCCTTGGGAAGCAGATGTTGGCGGCAAGGTGTTAATGGTGATTTTTGTAGTTTGGTTAGGTCTATCCCCTGACATTAGTAGGTTTAGTTGAATTAGCTCTTTAAGCCCATGTTTTAAATTAGACCTCCACCCTTGCTCAGCGGGTTGAATGGCACGTTGGTAAGGGTCACTCTAATGGGTTGGTGGTTTTATACCCTAGTTTGGCGGTCGGTAATGGCCCTGGAGCGAGCAGTCAGAATAAAGAGTGATGGCCTTGAAAACAAATAGGGGTGACGCCCACTAGGTGCTGGCCTAGGGGTTACCCTCCTTGACGAATTGCTGGTCAAAAAATCTCTAAGCTAACATCCATCTCTGTCTGCTATTGAGCGTGAGCAACCCGTGCCACGCTGCAAGTACCGAAAGGGGGCCTTGACCGTCTGTCGGTAGGGGTTAGTTAGTTAGTTAGTTATTATTAAGTGCTGCCAAAGAATTTAGAACTTTTACAAAGTTCTAATTATTGAAAAGTTGCCTAAAACTATTACATAGTTGATAAAGTTTGCGTTTTAATAAACGTGACCGTGACCGGTCTTTACCCAAAACAGGTGTACGTGTTTTATTTATAGTGTTGTTAAGTTAGTAAAAAAAATGATGTAATAGGAGGTTTATCCCTTATGCAATGTTAAATGCCGACAGCGTATGCTGTCGGCATTTAACGATGTCGGGCGGACATGATTCGCTACAGCAAATCATGTCCGCTTGGCATTTAATAAATTGGCCCCCATGTCTTCACTTGCGCTAACCTCCTGAGCGCAAATTTTGTTGCGCCATTTACTTTCAAACTGTAATGTGCATGCTAGTTAGCATGGTTGTGATATTGCTTGTTTTTGCCTGTACTAATAATAGAGTGACACTTTTAATCTAGCTCATTATGTTTAAAGGTGAGGTACTGCTTTCTGTTTGATTAATGGGATACAAAGTTGGAGACCTTTGATAATGTAAAATGTAAATTATATTGCAAATGAAAGATTTTTGTTTATTAAGGATTACTGACATAGGAGTGTATATACAGACTGCACCGAGCAGCTTAAAATATGATGGCAAGATTTGCCTCCTTTGCTTGAAAAAACAAAAAACAGTCTAAGGAAATTAGTTTAAATAATTATGCTACAAAACCCAGAAACTTAAGCTGCGAGGAGTGATTTTATATGAGTATTTATTTAAAATAAGCCTCCCACACACATGGAAGCTTAGACTAGAAGACATTTCCCCATTGCAGAAACTTTATTTCTATATCTATTATTTATTATCCACATTGACCTTAAGAAAATACCAACCAAGCCATCAAAATACCAGCTGGGTGGCAGCCCTAGGTATAAAACATTTCCAAAATCCTTTGTGCTGTAAATTTGCAGAAAAGCAATAGAACAATTAAGGATCAAGGAATATAAATAAGTATTGATCTGGGGGATATAAATAAACATTGCTTCACAAATAGGGCAGTGAATGCATGAACTATACTCTAGGTGATTACTTTACTGTTAATTTGTTTCATGGAATACAAAATAAATACTGGATATGTCTGGGGATTAGGTATCTGCAAGAAAAACAGGCAAAAGGAGCAGTCTTGTTAGATTAGTTGCAGTTCCCAGATTTTACTAGAGGGGTTGTGCTTATGGGGGTCCAATATGGACTAGAAAAGAGTCAACTCTCACTTTAAGCCTTTATACTATCTTGACATGTTACCATTGATTGTACATAAGATTAGATTGCATGACCTCCCCAGGGAACTGAAAGTAATAAATGTCAACAGTAAAGCATAGCTCTTTTTATGTGGTATTTATAGCACAGTATAGCAGAGAGATGTTGTGATGGAGGGAGGTGAGAAGTATGAAAAATATCAGGAGGCGGAGAAGGAGAAATAAGGGATAGTACAAGCAAGGATTATTGTGATAGGAGATAAAATGCTGTGATAGATAAAAACTTGGGTAAGAGATTAAAAGGCTAAGGGATGGGGACATTTTTGATAAAGCTGTGGGCTCATTCTCATCCATAAGGCACATGTCGTCATATCCGTGCACTTGCTGTATTACTCCCGTACACACCACAACATTGCTTTTCTGTTTTAGTTAAACTTAATTATTTATGAACTGTGACTATTAGACCTTTCATCTTAGGTTGAATTATTTCTCCTAAATGTTAAAATGTTGTCTTATGTTTGGGTTTATAGGTTATTCTTGAAGACTGTTTAACTGTGACTGAAATTCACAAGAATAAATATAAAAATATAGCTGCAAGCAGCAATAGAGGTGGCAAGCGCATTATTTTTGCAATGCCATATAAGTAGTTATGTCACAAAATAAAGCTATATAACAACTGTTTACAGTTCTAACATAAGCATTTGGAAAATAAACACATTTTCGAAATGTTTGCGTTTTTTAAAATGGCTGCCACACCATATGACCTATACTTTCAACATGAACAAATTTAGCTCTAGGTGACAATATATGGTTATACAGCAAATTTCACAGTTTTAACATAAGCGGTTGGAAAGAAAACACAGTTTCAAAATTTTTGCGTAAACCAATATGGCTGCCACAGCTTGTGACTAATTCCTTCAACATGAACAACTGTGACTCTAGGTTACAATATAAGACTGTACAGCAAATTTCACAGTTCTTACATAAGCGGTTGCAGAGAAAATAGACTTTCGAAATTTTCGCGTAAACCAAGATAGCTGCCCGATCGTAAGATATACAGCCTTTATATTATACACAATAGTGCTCACTATAGATGTCAATAAACATGGCAAAAATAAAGCATTTTTGTAAAACGGTTTTTGTTTTATTATGAATTTAAATATATCGTTAAGCAATTTTGAACAATTCAAAATGGCTGTCAAACCACATGACGTATCAACTTCTCTTGAACAAATCTGAATGTTAGTCATAAGATAACTCTATAAACAAAATTTCAAGTCTGTCCCATAAGCGGTTTCGGAGAAGATTTTTATAGTTTTTAAAAATGGCGCATACGAAACAAACTAGCCGCCAAGCTATGCAATGTATGGCTTTCAAATTGCACATACTAATGCTCACTATAGACCTCTACAATTTGCAGAAGTTTCATGAAAATTTGCAAATGTTTTATTTCACGAAGGCGACTGCGCAATGCGAATTTTAACTGCAATATTGTCTTTAAGGGTTATGACTATGTGTAATCATGTGTCTATTACACTGTAATATTGTTAAATATTGTAAAACTAATGTATAAAGTGCAAAATTACGCAATTAAATGGCGATAGAAAGGTTAATGTCTCACAGCAGTCATGTTGATTATGGAAAAATCGCAAGTTTAACAATGTTGGTAGAGGACCTTGCAACGAGCATACGTGCAAAATTGCGCTTTATTGCACTAAGCAGTTTAAGAGAAGAAGATGTTTAAATATTTTCGCAAAATGGAAGATGGTTGCTACATCATGTGACTAAATCACTTCTGTGGAGCAATGGAAAATCTAGGTCATAGCATCACTAAGCACAGCAAGTTTCAAAGTTGCAACATAAGCAGTTCCAGAGCTAAAGATTATTAAGCAGTTCTCGAAATTTGTCGCAAAAAACAAAATGGCTGCGTAACCTTATGACCTATGAGTTCAATATTGCATGATATGTAGCATTGCAATAGGCTGTACCAGCATACCTGATTTCAAGAGTTTAGCATAAGTAATTTGTGTTTTGTGAGCAATTGACTCAAAAGAGGAAGTATTGAATTACAAATAATTACGATAAAACATAAAACCGATATTGCTGCCGCATCATGTGACTGATTCTCTCCTAATGAGCAATTGTGAATCTAGGTAACAATATAAGACTGTACAGCAAATTTCACAGTTCTTACATAAGCGGTTGCAGAGAAAATAGACTTTCGAAATTTTCGCGTAAACCAAGATGGCTGCCCGATCGTAAGATATACAGCCTCCATATTACGCACAATAGTGCTCACTAGAGATGTCAATAAACATGGCAAAAATAAAGCATTTTTGTAAAACGGTTTTTGTTTTATTATGAATTTAAATATATCGTTAAGCAATTTTGAACAATTCAAAATGGCTGCCAAACCACATGACGTATCAACTTCTCTTGAACAAATCTGAATGTTAGTCATAAGATAACTCTATAAACAAAATTTCAAGTCTGTCCCATAAGCGGTTTCGGAGAAGAAGATTTTTATAGTTTTTAAAAATGGCGCATACGAAACAAAATGGCCGCCAAGCTATGCAATGTATGGCTCAAATTGTACATACTAATGCTCACTATAGACCTTTACAATTTGCAGAAGTTTCATGAAAATTTGCAAATGTTTTATTTCACGAAGGCGATTGCGCAATGCGAATTTTAACTGCAATATTGTCTTTAAAGGGACAGTATACTGTAAAATAGTTTTTCCCTTAATGTGTTTACAATTGCTTTTTTTACCAACTGCAGAGTAAAAAATGTATGAAAATTAGCTTTTTAAGGTTTATTTCTGTATATTAAAGCTCTGATTTTGTGTTTTGAAGCCACAGCCTAATAAAATAGGTTGAGCTTGTAGGTATAATCAGATCTCATTACTGTATCACATTGTGCACATATACCTGCTTCTTTATCTTATATCTGTCCTTAAAACAATCACCAATACTTTGAGAGAACAATGGAAAATCAACATTTTATTACCTTATCTCTGCTTTATCACACTGGGAGTGTAATTTCTTCTGCTGGCTGTGTTTACAAAGCTTATCTATAGCTGGTACGCGCGGCCACAAACTTTTAGAATAGGTGGGGATACCACATGCTAAATTAACAATTTCAAATGCCAATATAAGGGTAAAGGAGCTACTTGTAAACAATTTAATACACTCCAGCAGGTAAAGTGGATCATTGGGAACAAATTAAAGGGGAGAGAAATTTTGAGTAAACTGTCCCTTTAAGGGTTATGACTATGTGTAATCATGTGTCTATTACACTGTAATATTGTTAAATATTGTAAAACTAATGTATAAAGTGCAAAATTACACAATTAAATGGTGATAAAAAGGTTAATGTCTCACAGCAGCCATGTTGATAATGGAAAAATCGCAGTTTGAACAAACTTGGTAGATGAGCTTGCAAGGAGCATATGTGCAAAATTGCGCGTCATTGCACTAAGCGGTTTAGGAGAAGAAGATGTTTGAATATTTTCGCAAAATGCAAGATGGCTGCCACATCATGTGACCTAGGCACTTCTCTTGAGCAATAGCAATTTCAGGTCATAGTAGCACTAAGCAGAGCGAGTTTCAAAGTTGTAACATAAGCAGTAACAGAGCTAAAGATTTTTAAGCGTTTGTCGAAATTTGTCTCAAAAAGCAATATGGCTGCCAGAGCATGTGACCTATGAGTTCAATTTTGCATGAGATGTAGCACAGCAATAGGCTGTACCAGCATACCTGATTTTAAGAGCTTTGCAAAAACAGTTAAGCAGTTATGGGCAATTGAATACAAAGCTTGGCGGAATAAAAAGAATAATAATAATAATAATAATAATAATAATAATCCGAACAATAACAATAGGTTGTCCTGCAACTTTGTTGCTGGCCACCTAAAAACATCCCATCTGCCATTGGGGTAAAACTTTAAGGTTAAGCACAATCATTTAGAAAAACTTATCAAAAGATTTATCTACAAAAATCCTTTCTGGTGAATTTTGTAAAAGATACATTAGCTTAAAGTGACATTTTACACTTTGCATAAACGTTTTGTAGACAATCCATTTATATAGCCCATCTAGTAGTATTTTTGTTAAAAATTTATATTTTTGCTTATTTTTTTAAGAAAATTGTGTTGATTTTCAGGAGCATATGTATCAAGCTCCGAATGGAGCTTGATGCCCCGTGTTTCTGGCGAGCCTGCGGGCTCGCCAGAAACAGCAGTTATGAAGCAGCGGTCACAAAGAACGCTGCTCCATAACCTGTCCGCCTGCTCTGAGCAGGTGGACAGACATCGCCGGAAATCAACCCGATCGAGTACGATCGGGTTGATTGACACCCCCCTGCTGGCGGCCCATTGGCCTCGAGTCTGCAGGGGGCGGCGTTGCACCAGCAGCTCTTGTGAGCTGCTGGTGCAATGCGGAATACAGCGAGCGTATTGCTCGCCGTATTCAGCGAGGTCTGGCAGACCTGATCCGCAGTGTCGGATCAGGTCCGCCAGACCTTGATAAATATGGGCCTCAGACTCCTAACCAAGCCCCACAGTGTCCGATATGTATACGCGCATCCTGCTTACCCCTGTTTATGTTATCTGTCTTTTCATATGCAGGGAGGGGGAGTGTCTGCTCTTTTTGTTTTCCCAGCCCCTTTCAGTGGGTGTCCCTGTCTAACCTCATTAACTGTGCTAATCTGGGAGCTTCTAAATAAGTTTTTAAAAAATTTTATACTGGATTTTTAGATCAGTATCTGTGCATATTCTTCTTTATAGTACTGTGTATCAAATGCAATTAAATAAAATTGGTGTATACTGCCCCGAAAACTTTTTTAAAATACTGTGATCAACCCTTTTAAGTTTAAAAGGACAGTGACATCAAAATTGAACTTTTATGATTCAAATAGAGTATGCAATTTTAAACAACTCTCCAATTTACTTCTATTATGAAATTTGTTTTGTACTCTTGGAATTCTTTGTTGAAGACTGAATCTAGGTAGGCTGATAGGGACTCTGTTTAACATCATTCTCACCCTTGCAGTCCTCACCTCCTGTTTCTCACTCTCCTACCCTTCTAGATTGTAAGTTCCCAAAGGAATAGGTCCCTAAATTCTTTATGTCAAATTTTGTCTTGTCTCTTACAAGTATGGTATAGTTTTACTTATTTCTATTGCAGCCACGGACAGCGTTGTAAACTATAATAATAAAAATAATAATGAATAGAAATATATATTTCAAAATATTAAGAAAATTTTCTTCTAATTGAGGAACATTAAATGTAAAATATTAACAATTAATACATAGTAAAAGGCATTATAAAATATTAAAATTGATTAAAAATGATATTTCACTTTTTAAGGTATTTAACTGGAAAGGGCTCCAAAGTATATCTATCTGTTTATAGCATACGCTGTCAGCATTTATCTGTGGACAAGCATTTCTAGTGAAATGCTTGTGCAATGTTGCCCTCTGCACATTTGCGGCCAATCGGCAGCTAGCAGGGGGTGTCAATGAACCTAATCGTATCTGATCGGGCTGACTGCTGTCCGCCGCCTCGGAGGTTGCGGATGAGTCTTACGACTGCTGCTTCTTGACTTCCGCTTTAGGCGGACCTGAAGCGGAGTGGGTTGGAAGCAGCATCCGCAGCTTCATAAATCGACCCCATACACTTTATGCTAGGTCTTCACTCATGCTAACCTGATGAGCGCATAAAATGTTTGCGCTCAAGCACAACCGGTTAGTTTTTACTTGTATAACTTGTGCAAATTAGTGGTGTCACAATATTGCTTTTAGCGCACCACTTTTAATCTAGCCCTATTTTGTGTACTGTACAGTACAGCATTAAATGTGTCAGTGTTTCTCAGTCCTTAAAGGGACATTAAACCCACATTTTTTCTTTCATGATTCAGATGGAGAATACGATTTTAAACAACTTTCTAATTTATTTCTATTATCTAATTTGCTTCATTCTCTTGATATTCTGTCCTGAAATGCATATCTAGATAGGCTCAGTAGCTTCTGATTGGTGGCTGCACATAGATGCCTCATGTGATTGGCTCATCCATGTGTATTGCTATTTCTTTAACAAAAGATATCTAAAGAATTATGCAAATTAGATAATAGAAGTAAATAGGAATGTTGTTTAAAATTGTATTTTCTATCTGAATCATGAAAGAAAATTTTGGGGTTTAATGTCCCTTTAAGTACTCCTGACAGGTAAGATTTCAAGGATTTTAGTACTAAAGCACAAGTCATGATGATGATGATGGAGACACAGGTCAGCAAAAGCAATAAATATTTGAAATATGGTCTTTAAGGGATACGTTAGGTCTGGAGATGAGAAATGTTCTTTGTTCTTCCAGCTTCTGTAAGATAGTCTGTTATTCTTCCTCTATTTTTCCAATGTGCATGCAAGATATCTTTTTTATGTGACTACCATATTATTTCATCTGTATCAGATATATCCCATTATCTTGAATTATCGTGAATACCCTGTATCATCTTAAACATAATCTGTTGTCCTGTGGTAATGTGCTGTGTGATAGTGTTATCCACAATCCTGTGCATGTAAGGGTGATGTACTGATCTATTTGTGTATGTGGAATACATACCAAGCTATTCTTTGTAAAGTGTAGCACTTCATTTTCGCTGTAAGATAGACAACTCTTCTGTTTATAAAACATGTTTTTGTGGGACCCCACTGCACTTGTGTGTGCCATTATTATACACAACCATATGTGCTAGGTGTACCTCCCCAGCCTTTATGTGTATCTATACATTTCAAAACTCTTTCTGTGGAATTTAACATTCCACCTTTGTATGTGAGTTGTATCCCTAGATCTTAGGGGTTATACACTGCACTATTTCTTGAGTTTATTTAGGTATATCCAATATCCTGTGGTACAAGATCTCACTATCCAGGGAATGATACATCCCCTTTTGATGTAAGGCTGTAAGACAGTGTTCTGTAAGAGACCTTTATATCTATGTATGTGTATATAATGTACATCACTGTCCAGTGTGATATTTTCAGCACTTACCTATCTTTAAATGGAACATTGTAATGCAAAAATGATATGTTGTAATTCATTATAGTTTATACTATGTTTTTAACATCCACAAAGAGGTTAACACAAACGTCATAAAGTCCTATTATGCATTGCAGCTCCAGAGCAGTACACAGCCTGTGATTGGCAGCTATGTATGATTGTGAATTCTGACTAACTCATCAGCTATGTCCTGTGGTGGAGCTGAACTCTACCTCTGTATTTAACACCTTTGTAATGTCATTTTTAAATGAGAATATCACTTAACCCGTCTTATTATCTAAGTAAGATACGTCAAACTATTATATTAACAGTAACTCCAATTTAAAGGGGCTATTTTTCTAAGCGCATCTGGGCAGCTGTCTAGTCACAGCCCGGCCGAATTGCGCTATTACACTTAATGTAGCTCGCTCCTGCTCTGGGAGCGAGCTACATTGAGTGTAATGGTGTGATCAGGCCGGGCTGTGACTAGACAGCTGCCCAGATGCGCTTAGACAAAAAGCCAGACCCGCTCAGTAGAGCACTGAGCGGCGGTCTGAAATTTTTTTTTTTTTTAATAAAATATGCCTGCAATACTTTAAAGTACTACATTCATTTGTAGGTTTACTGCCTCTTTAAAGTTAGACATACGGAATTACAGAAAATTATACTCCATGATTCCTCTCTAGACTATGTTTAAGATGCACGTAAATGTTCTTTGCATTACTGTTCTGCATGTGAGAGAGATACCCAAAGCACTTTATATTTCCTTTACATCTACTGGTGAAAGTACTGGTGAGTCTGAGCCAAGCTAGGGGAATCTTCCATAACTAATAGGATAGACAGAGTTAGTTAATACTAAACCTCCCCTGCCCCAGGGAGAGAGAGCAACATCTTATCGAGGGAGGAAATAAAATGTTCCACTTGAAATGAAAATTACAAAGAATTGTGACAGCAGTGAATAGAGAACAAGCTTGGAATGTGTTTAACATGACAGCAGCTAAAGAGAAATAGTCAGGGAGGACTGTAGACTCACAGGACTATACAAATGATAGTGAGGTGTGGAGAGAAGGAAAGGATGAGAATCATACACAAAAAAAATATGAGGACTGAAGAAAGAAAGGCTAGAAGAAAAGTAAAAGACATTGGGCATGCTCAGGTGAAATTATCTAAAATTATCCTCCAGCACTGCGGGATCCTTAGTGAAATTTTCAAAAGGCAGATTTTGCTTTACTTCTCCAAGGGGCATTTCCTGATGTTCTGTATGTGAAGGAGAAACAAGCCCAGTGTAATATAGCACTGCATGACATGAGAATTTTGCTGAATTTATACAATGGGGCATATGTATCAAGCTCCATGTTTCTGGCAGTAACAGCAGTTATAAAGCAGCGGTCACAAAGACCGCTGCTCCATAACCTGTCCACCTGCGCTGAGCAGGCGGACAGACATCGCCACAATACAACCCGATCGAGTACGATCGGGTTGATTGACACCCCTGCTGGCGGCCTATTGGCCGCGAGTCTGCAGGGGGCGGCGTTTCACCAGCAGCTCTTATGAGCTGCTGGTGCAATGCTGAATATGGCAAGCGTATTGCTCGCCGTATTCAGTGAGGTTTGGCGGACCTGATCCGCAGTGTCGGATCAGGTCTGCCAGACCTTGATAAATATGCCCCTTTGTGTTTTGTATTTTATATAACTTTAGACTTTAGATGAACTTTTATTACATTTAAACTCTGCACTTTCTATTCTGTATTTAATTTTGTATACAGCAGTGTATTTAGGATTGTGATTTTACAAATTCTGAATGCGCCTTCATAGTTTCTGTGTAACTTAACAAATTAGTCTCATACTTTGTATACAGTATGTATGTGTATCTTTTACAGATTACATTGCACTTTGCATTTCTTTTCTTTAAATTGAAACTGAAAAACTGTCAGTTTCCCAGAGAGATTAATTACTTTCTATCGACCAGATGATCAAACATTCTCTAGTTTGGAGAGAGATTATAGTGCAGACTTCATATGGGCCGAACTCACCAAATTTCCAAAGAAAAGGGGAGGAAACTGGAAGTCCCAGAGAGATGAAAGATGCCTTCCATAGAAAGTAATGAAGCTCTCTGAGATACAGAATTTCTCACAGGAGAGAGAAGGTAACTGGAGAACACATGAGGCTGATATAAAGACTCATGGCTAGATTTAGAGTTCTGCGGCCAAAGGAGTGCATTAGCTATGCGTGCATTTTTTCCCCCGCACCTTTTAAATACCGCTGGTATTTAGAGTTCACAGAAGGGCTGCGTTAGGCTCCAAAAAGGGAGCATACAGGCATATTTACCGCCACTGCAACTCTCAAATACCAGCGGTGCTTACGGACGCGGCCAGCTTCAAAAACGTGCTTGTGCACGATTCCCCCATAGGAAACAATTGGGCCGTTTGAGCTGAAAAAAAACCTAACACCTGCAAAAAAGCAGCGTTCAGCTCCTAACGCAGCCCCATTGTTTCCTATGGGGAAAGACTTCCTAAGTCTGCACCTAACACCCTAACATGTACCCTGAGTCTAAACACCCCTAACCTTACACTTATTAACCCCTAATCTGCCGCCCCCGCTATCGCTGACCCCTGCATTTTATTATTAACCCCTAATCTGCCGCTCCGTACACCGCCGCAACCTACGTTATCCCTATGAACCCCTAATCTGCTGCCCCTAACCCCCGCCGACCCCTATATTATATTTATTACCCCCTAATCTGCCCCCCCCCAACGTCGCCGCTACCTACCTACAATTATTAACCCCTAATCTGCCGACCGGACCTCACCACTACTCTAATAAATGTATTAACCCCTAAAGCTAAGTCTAACCCTAACCCTAACACCCCCCTAAGTTAAATATAATTTTTATCTAACGAAATAAAATTAATCTTATGAAATAAATTATTCCTATTTAAAGCTAAATATGTACCTGTAAAATAAACCCTAATATGGCTACAATATAAATAATAATTATATTGTAGCTATTTTAGGATTAATATTTATTTTACAGGCAACTTTGTATTTATTTTAACCAGGTACAATAGCTATTAAATAGTTAATAACTATTTAATAGCTACCTAGTTAAAATAATTACAAAATTACCTGTAAAATAAATCCTAACCTAAGTTACAATTAAACCTAACACTACACTATCAATAAATTAATTAAATACAAATACCTACAAATAAATACAAATAAATACACTAACTAAAGTACAAAAAATAAAAAAAGAACTAAGTTACAAAAAATAAAAAAAATAATTTACAAACATTATAAAAATATTACAACAATTTTAAGCTAATTACACCTACTCTAAGCCCCCTAATAAAATAACAAAGCCCCCCAAAATAAAAAAATGCCCTACCCTATTCTAAAATAAAAATTGAAAAGCTCTTTTACCTTACCAGCCCTTAAAAGGGACTTTTGCGGGGCATGCCCCAAAGAATTCTGCTCTTTTGCCTGTAAAAAAAAAACATACAATACCCCCCCCAACATTACAACCCACCACCCACATACCCCTAATCTAGCCCAAACCCCCCTTAAATAAACCTAACACTAAGCCCCTGAAGATCTTCCTACCTTATCTTCACCACGCCGGGTATCACCAATCCGTCCAGAAGAGGGTCCAAAGTCTTCCTCCTATCCGGGCGATGTCTTCATCCAAGCGGGGGCGGAAGAGATCCATCATCTGGCTGAAGTCTTCATCCAAGCAGGGGCTGAAGAGGTTCATCATCCGGCTGAAGTCTTCATCCATGCGGGGGCTGAAGAGGTCCATCATCCGGCTGAAGTCTTCTATCAAGCGACATCTTCAATCTTCTTCCGGCTCCATCTTCATCCCGCCGATGCGGAACATCCTTCCTCCACGACGAACTCCCGACGAATGAAGGTTCCTTTAAGGGATGTCATCCAAGATTGCGTCCCTAGAATTCCGATTGGCTGATAGGATTCTATCAGCCAATCGGAATTAAGGTAGGAAAATTCTGATTGGCTGATTGAATCAGCCAATCAGATTCAAGTACAATCCGATTGGCTGATTGGATCAGCCAATCAGATTGCGCTCGCATTCTATTGGCTGATCGGATTGAACTTGAATCTGATTGGCTGATTCCATCAGCCAATCAGAATTTACCTACCTTAATTCCGATTGGCTGATAGAATCCTATCAGCCAATCGGAATTCGAGGGACGCCATCTTGGATGACATCCCTTAAAGGAACCTTCATTCGTCGGGAGTTCGTCGTGGAGGAAGGATGTTCCACGTCGGCGGGATGAAGATGGAGCCGGAAGAAAGAAGATTGATGATGGACTTCTTCAGCCCCCGCTTGGATGAAGACTTCAGCCGTATGATGGACCTCTTCAGCCCCCGCTTGGATGAAGACATCGCCCGGATAGGAGGAAGACTTCGGACCCTCTTCTGGACAGATCGTGATACCCGGAGTGGTGAAGATAAGGTAGGAAGATCTTCAGGGGCTTAGTGTTAGGTTTATTTAAGGGGGGTTTGGGTTAGATTAGGGGTATGTGGGTGGTGGATTGTAATGTTGGGGGGTATTGTATGTTTTTTTTTTATACGCAAAAGAGCAGAATTCTTTGGGGCATGCCCCGCAAAAGGCCCTTTTAAGGGCTTGTAAGGTAAAAGAGCTTTTCAATTTTTATTTTAGAATAGGGTAGGGCATTTTTTTTATTTTTGGGGCTTTGTTATTTTATTAGGGGCTTAGAGTAGGTGTAATTAGCTTAAAATTGTAATATTTTTATAATGTTTGTAAATTATTTTTTTATTTTTTGTAACTTAGTTCTTTTTTAATTTTTTGTACTTTAGTTAGTGTATTTATTTGTATTTATTTGTAGGTATTTGTATTTAATTAATTTATTAATAGTGTAGTGTTAGGTTTAATTGTAACTTAGGTTAGGATTTATTTTACAGGTAATTTTGTACTTATTTTAACTAGGTAGCTATTAAATAGTTATTAACTATTTAATAGCTATTGTACCTGGTTAAAATAAATACAAAGTTGCCTGTAAAATAAATATAAACCCTAAAATATCTACAATATAATTATTATTTATATTGTAGCTATATTATGGTTTATTTTACAGGTAAGTATTTAACTTTAAATAGGAATAATTTATTTAATAAGATTTATTCGTTAGATAAAATATATATATATATATATATATATATATATATATATATATATAACTTAGGGGGGTGTTAGGGTTAGGGTTAGACTTAGCTTTAGGGGTTAATACATTTATTAGAGTAGCGGTGAGGTCCGGTCGGCAGATTAGGGGTTAATAATTGTAGGTAAGGTAGCGGCGACGTTGGGGGGGCAGATTAGGGGTTAATAAATATTATGTAGGTGTCGGCGGTGTTAGGGGCAGCAGATTAGGGGTACATAGGGATAATGTAGGTGGCGGCGGTGTGTGGTCGGCAGATTAATGGTTAAAAAAATTTAATAGAGTGGCGGCGATGTAGGGGGCCTCGCTTTAGGGGTACATAGGTAGTTTATGGGTGTTAGTGTACTTTAGAGCACAATAGTTAAGAGCTTTATGAACCGGCGTTAGCCCAGAAAGCTCTTAACTCCTGGCTTTTCTCTGCGGCTGGAGTCTTGTCATTAGATTTCTAACGCTCACTTCAGCCAAGACTCTAAATACCGGCATTAGAAAGATCCCATTGAAAAGACAGGATACGCAATTGGCGTAGGGGGATCTGCGGTATGGAAAAGTGGCGGCTTGGAAGTGAGCGTTAGACCCTTTCCTAACTGACTCTAAATACCAGCGGGCGGCCAAAACCAGCGTTAGGACCCCCTAACGCTGGTTTTGACAGCTAACGCAGAGCTCTAAATCTAGGCGTCAGTTTGAATGAATTACAAATTTAGCTCAAATTTTTTCACTACAATTTAACTTGCATTGTCTATATTTTAGTATATGTTACTTTTCTGTTAAATAAGTGTATTGGGAATTTTGAGCAAACTTTACCTGCATACAGCTGGTGAGACATATCAGTGATAGCAATTTGTGTAAACTGCTAAAATTTCATAAGATGGGTTAGAGAGCTTCAGAAATACCCTGCGAACTCCCCTGTTCAGCCCAGTAAACTGCCCTGTCACTCCCACTTTCTGAAACTGTCAGTTTTAGCTTAAAATGCAGCAAATACAAGGTGCAATATGAAAAAGCTACACAGAAATATACAAAGTATGATCCTAATTTGTTTAAGTAACACAGAAACGTTCAAAACATAATCAGAATTTGAAAAATCATGGCTAGAGCTAAATCTAAACGTGTTAACATATAAATAAGAAAGTGGAAAGCTTAAATGCAACAATACTGAAAAGACCCAATCTGTAATGTAAAGTGATAAAATATACAAAGCACAAAGTGTAAGTGTAACAAAACTGTCATATCATGCAGTAGTATATTGCACTGGGCTTGTCTCTCTTTCAAATACAGAAATGAGAGAGATATTGCAGTGCTGGAGAGTTCCGCCCTTTTTCCTTTGAATATTAAGGGCTAGATATTCGAAGGAGGTCCCTAAAAAAATGTTAGAAATACAAATTAGAATTTGAAAGATATAAATCTCACTATGCATAGTTCATGATGAGAAGGAAATAAAAGAAGAGTTGGAGAAATGTTGAAACCTAGCAAAACACAGATAAATTAGACACAAGAAAGAGACATACTGACTAGAGAAAACAGAAATAAATGGAAAAGATACCTTGAGAGATAGTGGGAAGGAGACATAACCAAAGCCATGGCATTTAAGGCAAATAAACAGGAAAATGTATAATTTGTACAAGGATTTAGACTGAAAGACAAACTTCACTGTTTGGAGTATTTAAGAAGACAGTCAATTGGAATTGATGTGCAGTAATATAAAATTAAAGTTATTATATTGATTCAAGATGACGGGAGCAAAGTTGGAGGTGCCACTTACAGTTACATGTTTTGAAAATAGAATATAGATGCATAGTTCACAAAAATATAGACAAATACACAGATCTATTAAACAGGTGTTCTCTGGAGAATTCAAAGGCTTTTCTTCAGAGCTTCAGTATTAACAGATTCACATCAAGCACAGGTTGAGTCACGAGGTGCTGGACATAGTAATGAGGTGTGCAGGCTATTGAAAAAAGTTTTTAACCTTACTATAGTTAAAGCTTCACGCTGGTAATAGCTTCCATTTCTTTTATATTACATATATTTCCTTGATTATGATGTTCTACGGATTTAGTCCACATGAGGCAAAAACAAAAAAACAAACAAAAAAAACCCACATAAAAAAAACAAACACAAAACATGAGTCCAACACCACCCATCATGGGTAGTTCTAAAATGTTAAGGAAGCCCATGGTAAATCTTAATATGGATTAGGGGGTAGATTATGTCTATGACTAATTTAAGGAGTGGATGCAGTGATGTCCCATGAAACCCCCCTACTCAAACTCACGCTGGAGGTGAGCATTTAATGGACAACAGAAAAACTCAAAACGGAAGTATATCTGGAAAAATGTTTGTGATGGCTATGAAGGCATTTTTCATGACATATAGGTTTCTTTGCTCATGGAGATATTAGCTATGTGATTGGCTATAAGATGGATACATTTTTTGTTGAAGTAGGCAGTCACAGCAGATATTAATAATGAAAAACTGGTTAAATTAAAGAGACAGTCTATTCCAGGATTTTTATTGTTTAAAAACATAATCCCTTTATTACAGATTACCCTGTTTTGCATAACTAACACTTTTAAAGTATATTAATACACTTTTTACCTCTGTGATTACCTTGTATCTAAGCTTCTGTGCAGACTGCCCCCTTATTTCAGTTCTTTTGACAGACTAGCATTTTAGACATACTAGAAAGGAGAGAAATGACCTATGCATATAAGTCTCATAAACTCTGAGAAATATGTAACTCGGTATCCCGATATCGTTCAAAGTATCCAGTGTCAGGAGATTGGCAACATATATATACAGCACAGCTAATTTCTGTAAAGACAGAGCCTCTGCAGACTGCACCCTTATTTCAGTTCCTTTGACAGACTAGCATTTTAGACAATCAGTGCTGACTCCTAAATAACTCCACAGGAGTGAGCACAAAGTTAGCTACATGACACACTTGAACTAGCACTGTCTAGATGTGAAAACCTGTTGAAATGCACTGAGATAAGAGGCTGCCTTCGAAGGGCTTAGAAATTACCATATGAGCCTTCCTAGGTTTAACTTTCAACAAAGAATACCAAGAGAACAAAGCAAATGTGATGATACAAGTAAATTGGAAAGTTATTTAAGATTGCATGCCCTACATGAATCATGAAAGTTTAATTTTGACTAGACTGTCCCTTTAATGTGTGGTGACTATAATTGTAAGTACAGGACTAAAAAAATTTTTCAGCCTCATATTTTATAATGTTTATACTTTTATATTTTCTTACGGCTAGATTACAAGTTTTTGTCGGTAAGGCTTGTGGTGCTAACGAGCAGTTTTTGCTCACCGCTCACCTACAAACAACGCTGGTATTTTTTCAAACCCGGCGTTAGCTGCAGAAAAGTGAGCAGAGAGCAAAATTTAGCTCCACATCTCACTGTAATACCAGCACTGCTTACGGTAGCTGTGAGTTGGCTAAACGTGCTTGTGCGCGATTTCCCCATAGGAATCTGTGGGGCAGAGCCAGCTGAAAAAAAGTCTAACACCTGCAAAAAAGCAGCGTTCAGCTCCTAACGCAGCCCCATTGATTCCTATGGGAGAACTTTTTATGTCTACACCTAACACCCTAACATGAACCCCGAGTCTAAACACCCCTAATCTTACACTTATTAACCCCTAATCTGCTGACCCCGACATCGTCGCCACCTGCATAATCTTATTAACCCCTAATCTGCCGCTCCGGACACCGCCGCCACCTACATTATACTTATGAACCCCTAATCTGTCACCCCCAACATCGCCGACACCTACATTATAGTTATTAACCCCTAATCTGCCGCCCCCAATGTTGTCGCAACCTACCTGCAATTATTAACCCCAACGTCGCCGCCACTATAATAAAGTTATTAACCCCTAAATCTAAGTCTAACCCTAAATCTAACCCCCCCTAACTTAAATATAATTTAAATAAATCTAAATAAATATTCCTAGCATTAACTAAATTATTCCTATTTAAAACTAAATACATACCTGTAAAATAAACCATAAGATATCTACAATATAACTAATAGTTACATTGTAGTTAGCTTAGGGCTTATATTTATTTTACAGTCAACTTTGTATTTATTTTAACTAGGTAGAATAGTTACTAAATAGTTATTAACTATTTAATAGCTACCTAGCAAAAATAAGTACAAATTTACCTGTAAAATAAAACCTAACCTAAGTTACAATTACACCTAACACTACACTATAATTAAAATATTCTTTTAATAAATATAAATATATATATACATACAATATATATCATTATACATATATATCTGTAAATAGGCAGAATTAGTGTACTTGTGTCGGGTTTGCGCACATAAAACATTAATGTGCTAACCTGACATGTGCTAACCTGACATGAGTTATCTTAAGGTGTGTTATGTATATAAAAATATGAATAAGAAATTTAAATAATTATTATAAATAAGCAAATATATTCTGAAACAACCATAGAAAACATATGTAAATTGTACAGTATCTATAATAATTATTATTAATATTTTTTTTCAATATCTTATATTTAAAATTTACAGGGCCTTAAGAAAACTAATTCTGCGTGTGTGCTAACCAGACCGAGCATTAGACCTACAGCGGGCAATATATATATATATATATATATATATATATATATATATATATATATATATATATATATATATATACAGCAGGTATTGGCAGGTGCACTCTCACTAACACTTTAGTTCCAAATGCCAGGGTGCTAGAATATGGTGTAGAATATGGAAATCAGGAGACAGCACTCACTGGTCTTGACAATACTGGATTTATTCATTGATGTTTCGGGGAATACACCCCTTCATACACCCCGAAACGTCACTGAATAAATCCAGTATTGTCAAGACCAGTGAGTGCTGTCTCCTGATTTATATATATATATATATATATATATATATATATATATATATATATATATATATATATATATATATATATAAATAAAATGTATATATTCCAAATGGATTAGGCACACCAAATGTTGTATTGCCAAGTCCTTCTATATTTTCCTATTTCAACATGAAGACTCAGCATTCCATTCTGCTTAACACATCTTTATTATTTCAAGTGAGTTACATCCCATGTAACTCACTTGAAATAATAAAGATTTGTTAAGCATAAAGGAATGCTGAGTCTTCATTGTTTGGAATATATATATATAAATATCTATTTAAAAACACAATTTATGCTTACCTGATAAATTTATTTCTCTTGTGGTGTATCCAGTCCACGGATCATCCATTACTTGTGGGATATTCTCATTCCCAACAGGAAGTTGCAAGAGGACACCCACAGCAGAGCTGTAATATAGCTCCTCCCCTAACTGTCATAGCCAGTCATTTGACCGAAAACAAGCCGAGAAAGGAGGAACCATAGGGTGTAGTGGTTACTGTAGTTTAAATTAAAAAATTACCTGCCTTAAAATGACAGGGCGGGCCGTGGACTGGATACACCACAAGAGAAATAAATTTATCAGGTAAGCATAAATTGTGTTTTCTCTTGTAAGGTGTATCCAGTCCACGGATCATCCATTACTTGTGGGATACCAATACCAAAGCTAAAGTACACGGATGAAGGGAGGGACAAGGCAGGAACCACTGCCTGTAAAACCTGTCTTCCAAATATAGCCTCCGAAGAAGCAAAAGTATCAAATTTGTAAAATTTTGAAAAAGTATGAAGCGAAGACCAAGTCGCCGCCTTGCAAATCTGTTCAACAGAAGCCTCATTTTTAAAGGCCCAAGTGGAAGCCACAGCTCTAGTGGAATGATCTGTAATCCTTTCAGGAGGCTGCTGTCCAGCAGTCTCATAGGCTAAGCGGATTAAGCTTCTTAGCCAAAAAGAAAAAGAGGTTGCCAAAGCCTTTTGACCTCTCCTCTGTCCAGAGTAGACAACAAACAAAGCAGATGTTTGACGAAAATCTTTAGTAGCTTGTAAGTAAAACTTTAAAGCACAGACCACGTCCAGATTGTGTAACACAAGGATGGAACCACAATCTCTTGATTGATATTCTTGTTAGATACCACCTTAGGTAAGAACCCAGGTTTGGTACGCAGGACTACCTTATCCGTATGAAAAATCAGATAAGGAGAATCACATTGTAAGGTAGATAGCTCAGAGACTCTACGAGCCGAGGAAATAGCTACCAAAAAAAAAAAAAAAAAAGAACTTTCCAAGATAAAAGTTTGATATCTATGGAATGAAGAGTTTCAAACGGAACTCCTTGAAGAACCTTAAGAAACAAGTTTAAGCTCCATGGTGGAGCAACAGGTTTAAACACAGGCTTGATTCAAACTAAAGCCTGACAAAATTCCTGAACGTCTGGAACATCTGCCAGACGCTAGTGCAAAAGAATAGACAGAGCAAAAATCTGTCCCTTTAAGAAACTAGCTGACAATCCTTTTTCCAAACCTTCTTGGAGAAAAGATAAAATCCTAGGAATCCTGACCTTACTCCATGAGTAACGCTTGGATTCACACCAATAAAGATATCTACGCCATACCTTATGGTAAATTTTCCTGGTGACAGGCTTTCGTGCCTGTATTAAGGTATCAATAACTGACTCGGAGAAGCCACGCTTTGATAAAATCAAGCATTCAATCTCCAGGCAGTCAGCCTCAGAGAAATTAGATTTGGATGGTTGAAAGGACCCTGAAGTAGAAAGTCCTGTCTCAGAGGCAGAGACCATGGTGGAAAGGATGACATGTCCACTAGATCTGCATACCAGGTCCTGCATGGCCACGCAGGTGCTATCAGAATCACCAATGCTCTCTCCTGCTTGATCTTGGCAATCAGTCGAGGGAGCAGAGGAAACGGTGGAAACACATAAGCCAGGTTGAAAAACCAGGGCGCTGCTAGACTATCTATCAGTGTTGCCTTGGGATCCCTGGACCTGGATCCGTAACACGGAAGCTTGGCGTTCTGGCGAGACGCCATGAGATCCAGTTCTGGTTTGCCCCAACAGAGAATCAGTTGTGCAAATACCTCTGGATGGAGTTCCCACTCTCCCGGATGAAAAGTCTGACGACTTAGAAAATCCGCCTCCCAGTGCTCTACACCTGGGATATGGATAGCTGATAGGTGGCAAGAGTGAATCTCTGCCCAGTGAATTATTTTTGAAACTTCTAACATCTCTAGGGAACTTCTTGTTCCCCCTCGATGGTTGATGTAAGCTACAGTCGTGATGTTGACCGACTGAAATCTGATGTACCTCAGAGTTGCTAACTGAGGCCAAACCTACAGAGCCTTGAATATCGCTCTTAGTTCCAGAATATTTATTGGAAGGAGAGACTCCTCCTGAGTCCACGATCCCTGAGCCTTCAGGGAGTTCCAGACTGCACCCCAACCTAGAAGGCTGGCATTTGTTGTTACAATAGTCCAATCTGGCCTGCGAAGGTCATACCTTTGGACAGATGGACCCGAGATAGCCACCAGGGAAGAGGATCCCTGGTCTCTTGGTCCAGATTCAGTTGAGGGGCCAAATCTGTGTAATCCCGCTCCACTGACTGAGCCTGCATAGTTGCAGCGGTCTGAGATGTAAGCGTGCAAACGGCACTATGTCCATTGCCGCTACCATTAAGCCGATTACTTCCATACACTGAGCCACCAAAGGGCGCGGAATGGAATGAAGAACCCGACAGGAATTTAGAAGCTTTGATAACCTGGACTCCGTCAAGGTAAATTTTAATTTCTACAGAATCTATCAGAGTCCCTAGAAAGGAAACTCTTGTGAGTGGGGATAGAGAACACTTTTCCTCGTTCACTTTCCACCCATGCGACCTCAGAAATGCCAGTACTACGTCCGTATGAGACTTGGCAATTTGGAAGTTTGACGCCTGTATCAGGATGTCGTCTAAATAAGGGGCTACTGCTATGCCCCGCGGCCTTAGGACCACCAAAAGCGACCCTAGAACCTTTGTAAAGATTCTTGGGGCTGTAGCTAATCCAAAGGGAAGA
Source organism: Bombina bombina (assembly GCF_027579735.1). Classification (NCBI taxonomy): domain Eukaryota; kingdom Metazoa; phylum Chordata; class Amphibia; order Anura; family Bombinatoridae; genus Bombina; species Bombina bombina. Next base: position 1,170,534,767 of record NC_069499.1, read on the forward strand.
GCTACAACTGGTAATGCCTGTCTTGAAAGGCAAACCTGAGAAACCGATGATGATCTTTGTGTATCGGAATGTGAAGATAAGCATCCTTTAGATCCACTGTAGTCATATATTGACCCTCCTGGATCAGTGGTAGGATGGTACGAATAGTTTCCATCTTGAACGATGGAACTTTGAGGAATTTGTTTAAGATCTTTAGATCCAAAATCGTTCTGAAGGTTCCCTCTTTTTTGGGAACCACAAACAGATTTGAGTAAAAACCCTGTTCCTGTTCCTCCTTTGGAACTGGATGGATCACTCCCATAACTAGGAGGTCTCGTACACAGTGTAAGAATGCCTCACTCTTTATCTGGTTTGCAGAGAATTGTGAAAGGTGAAATCTCCCTTTTGGGGGGGAAGCTTTGAAGTCCAGAAGATATCCCTGGGATATAATTTCCAACGCCCAGGGATCCTGAACATCTCTTGCCCATGCCTGGGCGAAGAGTGAAAGTCTGCCCCCTACTAGATCCGTTACCGGATAGGGGGTCGTTCCTTCATGCTGTCTTAGAAGCAGCAGCAGGCTTTTTGACCTGCTTACCTTTTTTCCAGGTCTGGTTTTGTCTCCAGACCGTCTTGGATTGAGCAAAAGTTCCCTCTTGTTTATTATTAGAGGAAGTTGATGCCGCACCTGCCTTGAAGTTTCGAAAGGCACGAAAATTAGACTGTTTGGCCCTAGATTTGGACCTGTCCTGAGGAAGGGCACAACCTTTTCCTCCCGTGATATCAGCAATAATCTCCTTCAAACCAGGCCCGAATAGGGTCTGCCCCTTGAAGGGAATGTTAAGTAGCTTAGATTTTAAAGTCACGTCAGCTGACCATGATTTAAGCCATAGCACTCTGCGCGCCTGTATAGCAAAACCAGAATTCTTAGCCGTTAGTTTATTCAAATGAACAATGGCATCAGAAAATAAATTGGCTAGATTAAGTGCTCTAAGTTTGCCAAGTATGTCATCCAATGGTGTCTCTACCTTTAAAGCCTCTTCCAGAGACTCAAACCAGTACGCCGCCGCAGCAATGACAGGGGCAATGCATGCAATGGGCTGTAGGATAAAACCTTGTTGAATAAATATTTTATTAAGGTAACCTTCTAATTTTTTATCCATTGGCTCTAAAAAAGCACAACTGTCCTCGACAGGGATAGTAGTACGCTTTGCTAGAGTAGAAACTGCTCCCTCCACCTTAGGGACTGTCTGCCATAAGTCCCATGTGGTGGTGTCTATTGGAAAACATTTTTCTAAAAATAGGAGGGGAAGAGAACGGCACACCTGGTCTATCCCATTCCTTATTAATAATTTCTGTAGACCTTTTAGGTATTGGAAAAACATCAGTACACACCAGCACTGCAAAGCATTTATCCAGTCTACAAAATTTCTCTGGCACTGCAATGGTATCACAGTCATTCAGAGCAGCTAAAACCTCCCTAAGTAACACGCGGAGGTGTTCAAGCTTAAATTTAAATGTAGAAATATTAGAATCAGGTATCTTTCCTGAGTCATTAACATCACCCACTGACTGAAGCTCTCCTTCCTCAGCTTCTGCATATTGTGAGGCAGTATCAGACATGGTTCTTAAAGCGTCAGTATGCTCTGCATTTTGTCTCACCCCAGAGCTATCTCGCTAACCTCTAAGTTTAGGTAGTCTGGCTAATACCGCTGACAGTGTATTATCCATGACTGCCGCCATGTCTTGTAAAGTAAACGCTATGGGCGCCCTAGATGTACTTGGCGCCATTTGAGCGTGAGTCCCTTGGGCGGGAGTCAAAGGGTCTGACACGTGGGGAGAGTTAGTCTGCATAACTTTCCCCTCGTCAGATTCCTCTGGTGATAATTTTTTTAAAAACAGAATATGATCTTTATTGCATAAAATGAAATCAGTACATTTGGTACACATTCTAAGAGGGGGTTCCACCATGGCTTTTAAACATAATGAACAAGGAGTTTCTTCTATGTCAGACATGTTTATACAGACTAGCAATGAGACTAGCAAGCTTGGAAAACACTTTAAATCAAGTTAACAAGCAAATATAAAAAACGGTACTGTGCCTTTAAGAGAAACAAATTTTGTCAGAATTTGAAAAACAGTGAAAAAATGCAGTAAATCAAACAAAATTTTTACAGTGTATGTAATAGGCTAGCAGAGCATTGCATCCACTTGCAAATGGATGATTAACCCCTTAGTTCAAAAAACGGATCAAAAAAACAGTCACAACCAACTGCCACAGCAAGCTGTGGTCCTACCTTCCCCAATAAACGACTTTGGAAAGCCTTTGAGCCCTTTAGAGATGTCCTATAGTATACAGGGGACTCCTGAGGGAAGCTGGATGTCACAGTTTGTAATTTTAACTGCACCAACTGTAACTTTTATACTATAACAGTGGAAAGCCTCAGTAAAACTGTTTCTAGTCAAAATTTAAGCCAGCCATGTGGAAAAAACTAGGCCTAAATAAAGTTTTATCACCAATGCATATATAAAAACGATTAAACATGCCAGCAAACGTTTATATTGCAATATCATAAGGGTATTACCCCTGGGAGTAAGCATGATACCAGTCGTTATTAAATCACTGTATTCAGGCTTAACTTACATTAATCCGGTATCAGCAGCATTTTCTAGTGTTTTCCATCTCTAGAAAAAATTATAACTGCACATACCTGATAGCAGAATAAACTGCACGCCATTCTCTCGCTGAAGTTACCTCATCTGTGTAATCCCCTCAGACATATGTGAGAATAGCAATGGATCTTAGTTACCTGCTAAGATCATAGAAACCTCAGGCAGATTCTTCTTCTATTTACTGCCTGAGATAAAATAGCACAACTCCGGTACTATTTAAAAATAACAAACTTTTGATTGAAGAAAATAAACTAACTATATTTAACCACTCTCTCCTGCAACATCCTAGCTTGTTGATAGTTGCAAGAGAATGACTGGCTATGACAGTTAGGGGAGGAGCTATATTACAGCTCTGCTGTGGGTGTCCTCTTGCAACTTCCTGTTGGGAATGAGAATATCCCACAAGTAATGGATGATCCGTGGACTGGATACACCTTACAAGAGAAATAAAAATACAATTTCCATGGGAAATATTATTGACTCCTGTCGGGTTAGAGCGCAAGTGATAATTGTGAGCTTTTTTCTTCAGCGGTCTCTATTGAAGCCTATGGGGAGAAAAATAATATTTTGTTCTAATTTGAAGAATATAGGAATTTTGCATATTTGAAGTATTCCTAATGCATCTTCGTTTTTAGTGCAGTTGGAACAGCCAATAGAATGCAAGCTCAATCCTATTGGCTGATCCAATCAGTCAATCAGATTTTTCCTACCTTAATTTTGATTGGCTGATCGGAATTTGAGGGACGCCATCTTGGATGACGTAATTTAAAGGAACCTTCATTCTTCGTTAGGACTTCGATTGAAGAGGATGCTCCGCATCGCCTGGATGGAAGATGGACCCGCTCCGCGCCGGAAGGATGAAGATAGAAGATGCAGCCTGGATGAAGCCTTCTGCCGTCTGGAGGACCTCTTCTACCCCGATCGGATGAAGACTTCTGCCACATGGAGGACCACTTGTGCCCGACTGCGTGAAGATGGCTCAAGGTAGTGTGATCTTCAGGGGGTTAGTGTTAGTTTTTTTTAAGGGGGGATTGGGTGGGTTTTAGAGTAGGAGTGTGTGGGTGGTGGGTTGTAATGTTGAGGGGGGTATTGTATTTTTTTATTTAAAATAGCTGATTACTTTTGGGCAATGCCCCGCAAAAGGCCCTTTTAAGGGCTATTTGCAATTTAGTATAGGTTAGGGAATTTTATTATTTTGGGGGGCTTTTTTATTTTATTAGGGGGATTAGAGTAGGTGTAATTAGTTTAAAATTCTTGTAATTCTTTTTTTATTTTCTGTAATTTAGTGTTTGTTTTTTTCGTAATTTAGTTTATTTCATTTAATTGTAATTAGTTTAATTTAGTTAATTTATTTATTTATAGAGTAGTGTTAGGTGTAATTGTAACTTAGGTTAGGATTTATTTTACAGGTAAATTTGTAGTTATTTTAGCTAGGTAGTTATTAAATAGTTAATAACTATTTAATAACTATTGTACCTAGTTAAAATAAATACAAAGTTGCCTGTAAAATAAAGATAAATCCAAAAATAGCTATAATGTAACTATTAGTTATATTGTAGCTATTTTAGGGTTTATTTTATCTGTAAGTATTTAGTTTTAAATTGGAATAATTTATTTAATTGTAGTTATTTTATTTTGATTTTTTTAAATTATATTTAAATTAGGGGGGTGTTAGGGTTAGGGTTAGACTTAGGTTTAGGGGGTTAATAACTTTATTATAGTTGCGGCGACATGGGGGGGATTAGGGGTTAATAAATATATTGTAGGGTTCGGCGATGTTAGGGGCAGCAGATTAGGGGTTCATTAGTATAATGTAGGTGGCGGTGGAGTCCGTAGCGGCAGATTAGGGGTTAATAAGTATAATGCAGGTGTCGGCGATGTTGGGGGCGGCAGATTAGGGGTTAATAAGTGTAAGGTTAGGGGTGTTTAGACTCGGGGTTCATGTTAGGGTGTTAGGTGCAGACATAACTTTTATTTTCCCATAGGAAACAATGGGGCTGCGTTAGGAGCTGAACGCTGCTTTTTTGCAGGTGTTTTTTTTCACCCAGCTCAGCCCCATTGTTTCCTATAGGGAAATTGTGCACAAGCACGTTATGCCAGCTTACCGCTACCGTAAGCAACGCTGGTATTAAGGTGAGATGTGGAGCAAAATTTTGCTCAACGCTCATTTTTCTGAGGCTAACGCTGGCTTGCAGAAAACTCGTAATACCAGCGTTGGCTTAAGGGAGCGGTAAGAAAAAAAGGCTCGTTAGCACCGCACAGCCTTACCGACAAAAATCGTGATCTAGCCGATAGAGTTTCAAATTTTTCGAATTAGAATATTGCCCAGTTCAAATTGAATTATTATAAAAAATTTAATTTGAATATTACTTTTAAAGCAAGCATTAGAAAGTTAGGGTGCTCTTTTAACCTACCATCCAATAGGCTCTGAGGCAACCTGCCGCTTAAGCCGGTTAGCCGCAGAGGGAGGTAAAACTACAGCCAAGGGCTTACATAGATTAGGACACCTATCCCTACCTCAGCCTTAGCACCCTACCTAAACTCTCATGCCGCAAAATGGGTGGGAGGGCGGGCAACTTGTCAGCTTCTTATCCAAGGTCAAAGAGGAACAGGAAATGCAGTGCATCAGCATAAGAAAGGTAAGCCACTCCCTACACCTGCAACATTGTTGCAAACACCAGTAACGCCCTCTAACTTCACTCTCCCAGACAGCCTTAACCCTTATGTCGCTGCAAGCCTATTTGGCTCTACACTCACTTAAGGGATTAAAGGCTTACCTTGTCGATCCCAGAAGAGGGGAGGGGAAAATAACCTTGAATAACATAAACATAACTATGCTTTAACTGGCCCACAGGGCCTAACTTTAATAATTGAAATAACTGTGCTTTAACTGGCCCACGGGGCCTAACCTTAAATAAAGACAGACACAAGTAATTTGGGTAAAATTTATGAACCATCACTGGTCCCTTTTATTAACCTATAACTTTAGGCTTAACTATTAACTAAACCGACAGGTACTAATTCAACAGATGGCGGCAAATGAGAGGCTAAGACTAACCCCCCGGACTACAGAGGAGAGCGGCCAAATGGAAGGCAACAGCAGAAAACTCTGCACGAGAAATGGAAATGCTACTAGGGGTGTTACGAGTTCTTCTGGCCTACCTACCCGGAGGGAGGGGCACTCCAGTTAACTGAAGTAATCGAGCCCCACCCTCATCAGCCTGGCCATCACTCCCCCCGTTCGCCGCTACTGGGCCGCAAACCTCCCGCCACAAGGGATAGCATCTCAGGTATCACTTGCCGCCACCCACCCGACCTGACTTACAGGAAGGGAGCGAGAGCTTTTGACAAATCCCCTAAAAATAAGTCTAGCCCTACATCAGATAAATGAACCCCATCAGGTCTATATAGCTCCCGCTTGTCGGCTGTAATGGCATCGTGCCGTACCACGAAGCCCTGGTTACCAGTGACGGCCGCGCCCACATCCCTATTCAGCTTCTTTCTCACCCTATAGGCTGCGCCTGAGGATCCCATATATCGCCATTGGCGGCGCGCTATTACATTAGACCAACCTATAATTACCCCCGGCATCCAAGCCCTAAGCCAGCCTAAGTCTGACTGAATAATTTTGGTCAATTCAAGGGATGGAATGGCACCCATGTCATTACCCCCTAAATGTATTAGAATAATGTTGGGTTTACCCCACCGCCTATGGGCATCTGTGAGAACATTGGGGAGCTGGGGCCAGCACAAACCCTTAAACCCCAGCCAACGGATGGAAGCCTTTGATGCAGGGAAACCCAAATTCTGCCCCCCCCTGGTGAGAGCACGGATCGCTGCCCAATGAATGAAGGAATGGCCCACGATCCATACCCTTGTTGAAGCCTTGCGTACACCTGTAAAATAGAAACAAGTGTTATGTAAGAAGTGAATCACCCAAAACGCCCCCCCCCCCCTCATTTTTCGTTACACATGGTGAGAACCACTGCTACCAGATAATGGGCGAACATACAACTTATACCGATTTGATCGCCAGCGACCCAGTGTTTTAATAGTATGCTCCTGTGCCCCCCGCAAAGCAGCGTCTGTAGCCGCTCCAATGCGGAATGAATGAGGGGTAATCCTGGAGGGGTCGAAACCAGCCGATTCTACCGCAAGCGCCAAGACTCTACGAAACTGGTAGATAGAAAGAGCCATTCCATTCTCGTGTACCAAAAATTGGCCAGCCACCGCTGGCCTATGGCGCACGTATTCCGCCAAAGTTTCCATGGGGCAGCAAGGATCCCCTTGCGCTGTAAAAGTTAGCCAAGCACCCCTAGCCGCTTGATCTGTTTTTGATTTAGGTATAAAAAGTAAGACAGCGGGTGGCGAAATTTTGACATGGTCAAATTGCACCCCCTTTTCCATGTGCTTTTTAGATGGGGACACTAGTTCAGTAATACGCAGGGCCCCTGCGAATGCCAAGACGAAGGCTGCTTTGAAAAGTAAAACCTCAAATTCCGACCTACAAATGCTAGGTAAAACCGCTACCAGCCTCTCAAGCCGGTCCCGAGTAATAGGTTCCCTAATATCTCCCTTGTTGGGCTGCATCCGCCCCCAACCCTTGAGAGTCTGTCTAATGAAAAAACAGCCTGTGGGGTCCCCGGAACCCAGTAGTTTAAAGAAAAAGGATAAAGCTGCCATGCGTGACTGGACCGCCCCTTTTCGCAAACCTAGCGCTTGCATACTTACTAGCCACTCACCCAGCATCACTTGAGAGCTGACTGATGACTCCGCCCTCCGCGTAGTGCAGAATTGGTCCCATTCCTTCCAATGGCTAACGTAAGTTCGCCAGGTCGCAGGGGCGAGGGATGAGCGGACCAATGGGATTAAGGATAGCCACGTTCCACTAGCTGCCAAAGAAAACCGGGACAGGTTAGCCCTGCCTCTGCCGCCCGTGGCGCTAGTCATCTAAAAGTAGCCCAATCAAATCTAGATAGGGCATCTGCTATAACATTATTCACCCCTGGCACATGACTAGCTTGGAAATTAATGTTGAGCTGGAGGCACCTCAAAACTAAATGCCGCAGCAATCGAACCACGGTTACAGAGGAAGCGGAAAGCCTATTAATGGAATGCACCACACTTAAGTTATCTGTCCAAAACATTACCGCCCTATTCTTAAACCTCTGCCCCCACAGCTCAACCGCCATGACTATAGGGAACAATTCAAGGAGGGTCATGTTCCTGATCAGGGGAGTAGAACTCCATTCCAAAGGCCAGGGTCCGGCGCACCATTCCCCTTGGAAATAGGCACCATAACCCTGTGACCCCGCCGCATCTGTAAACAGATGCAGGATCTGACTAGATATCGGTGCATCTCGCCAGACAGTAATTCCATTAAATTGGCTTAAAAACACCTCCCAGACTTTTAGGTCATCCTGCATGTCATGTGATACAAGTATTTTCGTGGACACACTGGGGTTGCCCTTAAGGGGACCTTCCAGCCTCCTATTGAAAACCCTGCCCATTGGGATCACCCTACATGCGAAGTTTAACAAGCCTAAAAGGGACTGCAGTTCCCTCAGGGATATGAACTTTTTGGAAACGGCCGCCCTAACTGCAACCAACATGTTTTGTACCTTTTCGGTAGGCAACCTGCATATCATCTGCAAGGTGTCTATCTCAATACCCAGGAAGGTCAAAGTAGTACATGGACCCTGTGTCTTATCCACTGCTAGAGGGACCCCGAGTTGTGACATGAGACTCGTCATTTCGACCATAAGGTGTCTACACCTGTCTGTATTGCACTCCCCGACCAGGAGGAAATCATCAAGGTAGTGCGCCACATAATCCCCTCCCACCAATTTGGCTACTGCCCAGTGTAAAAATGTACTAAAACATTCGAACATAGAGCATGAGATGGCGCACCCCATGGGTAGGCATCTGTCCACATAGTAATTGCCCTCAAATTTACATCCCATAAGGTGAAATGATGAAGTGTGCAAAGGAAGGAGACGAAAGGCGGATTCAATATCCAGTTTCGCCAACAAAGCACCTCTCCCGAACCCACGGACCAGGCCAAGGGCTTTATCAAACGATTGGTAGTGAACTGTGCTAAGCTCCGGGGCGATCGAATCATTGACCGATTGGCCCCTAGGATAAGAGAGATGCTGTATAAGGCGGAACTTTCCTGGCTCCTTCTTTGGGACCACCCCCAGAGGGGAGATAACCAGGTTATCCATAGGAGGGGAGCAAAAGGGGCCTACTACCCTCCCAAGTGATATTTCCTTTGCTAGCTTCTCTCTGACCACCCCTGGGTATTGATATGCAGATTTCAAATTACGATGATTCTGGGAACCCACTACCGGTTTATTGATGGGTATCACAAAACCATCCCTGAACCCCGCCAAGAGCAAGCCTGCTGCCTGGCGGTCAGGGTATGTGCGCAACCACAGCTCAAGAGCGTCCACCCTCACCGGGGTGGGCGCCCTTAGCAGCAAGGGGTTGCCGTGACGCTGATTTGTCTGTGTTAATGTCCTTTCTCCGGGAGCAATCCGCTCCCGGGTGCTGCGCGCCGCAGAACTTGCATACATGTCGGTACAGGCATGCTGCACCTTTGTCACACCTCTTCTCCTGAAAGGCCCAGCACTCCCTACCCTTACGCCTGTTTTTGCTTTGAAAGCGGGGACCCGAACCCTTGCTACCCGACGGTGGTGAGGGTGATCTCTCAGCGCCCAGGCGGGACCACAGATGCATTTCTTGCGACCCGAATGCTAGCGCAGGGTTGCCATCCATTTTCCTTCGGAAATTGGAATCATAGTCCCTCCACACTCCCTCTTTATGATGCTGGTAAATCCAATGGATTGTGTCAGCATGCTTAAGGAGCGCCTGTCCCTGATCTGGAAATTTATCTAAGTAGCAAGAGGAAAGGATCCGGAAACACTTGAGCCACTCGTCAAATGTTTCCGGTCGCTTCACTCTTTTGGGACCCGTTCCATCCGCACTCTTCTCTTTCTGCCTATGCGCCTCAAGGGACAGTTCGAAAATATTAACATATCTGCCCTCTTGAATTCTCCTAACCAATTTCTTCTTCAAGTGACCATGAAGAGAGAAAATTGGGCAGGATAAAGCATCGCCAGCTAAAGCTAATTTCCTGTTGCCCACAACTGAAGTGGTTTGCGGCTGCGCGGTGGCTACTGTGGTTACTACCTCGCTCCTCTGATCTTTCTGTAACTTGTCTGACCTCATTTCTTTAAGCATTTTGTACATGCGTTTTTGCCCCTTAGTTTTTAAGCCCAAAGACGTGTCACTGCTTAACTCTGAGTCAGTAGAGGAAGAATCAGATAAGTGTTCCCTAGGGTGATTAGGTGCATATGCCTCACCATTTCCAGCTGAGGATGTGTTGGCCGCCTCCCCTGCGGATGCTGCTGCTGCAAGAGTGGTCTGTGGAGCTGGCGAGGTTACACCTTCAGCGATGATAGAGGGGGCCTGCTGAGCCGCTGCTTGTTGAGCTGCCACCGGAACCGTCTGCTGTGCTGCTGATGATGAGGCCGCTGCAGCGGAAGAGGAAGCTGTTCCAGTTGACGACATGCCAGATGCGTTCTGTGTTCCGGACAAAACCTCCTGCAAGACAGATAGAAAATCGCGAGCACTTTGCCCTTGAACCAGGGGAAGCCCAGGTGTGACCTGAGGTGCCCCAAATCCCACGTGTGCTACATTCGCAGCATCAGTCGCTCTCTGGACAGCGCCAGCATTTGCCACATTCTGCCCACTCAAACCCCCCTGTATTGAGGCATTATCAGCAGGAACCATTTGCACGGGAACCATATGCACTGGTGCATGAATAGCATTAATGTTAGCAGCCATATTAACATCCCTTGCGGCATTCATACCAGCCATTCTCACTTGCAAATCCCTAGTAGTATTATCTCTGCTCATAGCCGCAGTAACTGAGCTAGGCCTAGCTGCATGAACATTTGCCTCAGTTAATATCATCCTATCTGCACTCACACCAATGATATCTGGATTTGGCTGAGTGCCAACATGTGTGCTGACATGATGTGTGTGCACGTCTGCAGCAACTGTAAGCAAGTTATTGCGTGCCTGGTTAATGATAGCTGCATTTGGCTGAGTGCCAACATTCGTGCTGACACGATGTGTGTGCACATCTGCAGCAACTGTAAGCAAGTTATGTGTATGATTAACATTATGCGTTTGCACATTAATAGCGTTAGTTGTGTTCTGATTCATTTCCATAGGGTTAATAGCATTCATTTGCATAACATTTCCCGTAATACTTTCATTCCTCTGTAAAGCATTCACTGCGTTATCATGGTCTGTCTGTCTGTTAATGCCTTGGGCCCTACGCTCCCCTGCCACGCTATCACTTTCAACAACATTTGTCCCTCTCGCCCGCATACTAGCAAGCTGTCTAGTGTCCCCACCGCCCCTCCGGCGACCGACTAGGCGGCCCCTGGCCAGAGAGCGCTTGCGGTGCTCACCTGCCAGGAGTCCGCCTCTGGCCACCGTCCTACCGCGTTGATGAATGGGACCGCTGACGTCACCGGAAGCGTAAGCACGCTCGGCCGGAAGTGACGTCAGCGGTAACCCCACGCGCGGACGCATGAAGCCACCGGGAGGCCGGGGATGGGAATCAGGCACCGCATGCTGCCGGGGTGAGACCGGACCCTCCACCAAACCCGGTAATACATTGGGCCCAGGGGAAAACTGCCTAACGGTAGTCTGTGGGGGCCTACTGGTAGTCTTTGGGTGCCTACTTGCAGGAATGGGCACGGCAGTATTCCTAGGGGGCCTATTAATCTGCCCAGCAACTGCTATCTGAGGGGGCCTATTAATCTGCCCAGCAACTGCAATCTGAGGGGGCGGTATCACAGTGACAGGATGCGCGCGACTGGCCATAGATGGAGGTGCTGAGTCAGGGGCCATATTTTGAATTAAAGATGGCGATTTTGGCGCCAAAACGAGTGTCGTCGCGTCCGGACCCACATTCAGGGGGCCAAGTTCGCCAGAAACAGCTGCACTAGGGGCCAAGTTAAAATTTTGCAGTGGTGTCCCTGTAGTAATCGCTTGCGCGAGAGAGGAAAGCAGGGATGCCACTGCACCTGCCGCATTTGGTGGAAGGGATGCAAACATCCCTAAAATATTAAGATCCTGGTTACCAGCTGCCTGTGGGGCCAATGCAGGAGGGGTGTGTTGGTGTAAAGCAGGGGAGATAGTTTGCAAATGTATATTCTGTTCCTGGTTACTAGCTGCCTGTGGGGCCAATGCAGGAGGGGTGGGTTGGTTTAAAGGAGGGGGGATAATTTGTAAATGAACCTGGGGGTTTGGAGGGGGGTGAATTTCTACAGTGTGGATGTATGGCCTGGGGGGATTTTGTTCTATTATTTGCCCAGGTGCTAACTTGGGCTGGTTGTCAGCAGCATGGTCCACAGCTGGTGAGGGAGGGGAGGGAGGTGTCTCCTCAATTAGTTGAGAAAGGGGTGTAATTTGATCAGCCTCAGTAATACTTAGCTGCTGCTCCTGTAATCCACGCCTAGTAACAGGAACTTTTCCCTCCCTAAATCTCAGGGGAGGAACGGATGATCTTCTGGAACGCCTCATGATGACAGGATTGAAGAATGGAGAAGTAATCTGCTTCCGTGAAGAAGGATCAACTTGTCAGCTTCTTATCCAAGGTCAAAGAGGAACAGGAAATGCAGTGCATCAGCATAAGAAAGGTAAGCCACTCCCTACACCTGCAACATTGTTGCAAACACCAGTAACTCCCTCTAACTTCACTCTCCCAGACAGCCTTAACCCTTATGTCGCTGCAAGCCTATTTGGCTCTACACTCACTTTAAACCAATATTATTAGCGTGTTGTACAGACATTACAAATTTGAAACAAACAAATGAATGTGTTAAAATGTGATTCATTTTTTGAATGTAGCAAGCATTCACCCATCTATTAAAAATATATGTTGTACATACACATATATACATGAATTACTGATTGATATAAAATAATAGCATATTTTATTTGTATGCATGAACATTAGATTTTATTATTAAGTCATAACATTTCTACAAGTGTAAGTATAACAAGTAATGAACACTATTCACACATCAAAGTTGTTTACCATGTACCTGCGAAGGAAAAAACCGATAGTAATAGAGTAAGTGCAAGACAAAGGTAAAAAAATAGACAAGCAGAGAGGAAGCTGATAAATCCAATTGTCAGTTCAAGGAGTACATTTATCAATGAATGCTCAAGGTCAGAAAACAAGCTAGAGGTCATAAATTATAGCATAACAGAATGTTAAGAAGTCTTCAACAGGTTAGAAGACAGCTAAGCATCCTCTATCAGGCAAACACAGGCTAAAAAGACTTCACACAGGACAAAAACACTAGACTGGAAGTAATAAAGCTAAGATCAGACCACATGCAGACCTGAAACCTTATGAAGCTCAGTGAATATGCAGGAAACTCAAGATATTGACAAGAATACCTCCCAAAATTTGTGGCTAGTTATAAGGGACTCAACATCACCATTTTGTTGGGAGGGCATGTCAGGATGGGCTGGGTCATAGTTGGGTAGTGGGTCGGATCATGGAAATGTCTGACCCACTGTGAGGTCAGGGAGTGTGTCTGGGTGGTTCATATGTGGGGCTAAGGGTATTTATGCAAATAGGGACATATGGCAGTCTCAGAGGGACAGAGCTCAGAATTAGAGACTGACTCTATCAAATGTGAACAGTTGGGATGTCTGAAACAAGACAGCTGTGTGTTACAGAATATGCTATTGCACCAGCAGTATGCATGCAGCCTATCAGGACTCTGTGAATTATTGTTTTCTTCACAGAACAGCACGCCTAACAAAAAAGAATAGTACTGTTTATTGTCATGTTTATCATTATATTTATTTCTGACATACTGTTGCTTTACAAGCAGAATTCAACTACAGCACATTTCGCAAATTTCATGCCACTAGAAACAAAGCCTGAATTCTATGGTTGGCATTAATCCCTCTTAGCAACCTTATATAATAAACAAGTCCCTCAGTATTTAGATAACCAAGTGGTTTACTTCAGTAACTCAAGGAAACATTGCAACAAATGATAATGAGAAACTGAATAACTGACCTGATACCCACTTGCAAATAGCAATACAGTGATAGGGGGACAGCGCCAAAGCTAAAGGGATGTATACAGACTCACTTCTATTTAATTGGACAATCGCCTAACAAAATTGTACAGATAGGTATAAGGGAAATCCACAGATAATTCCAATCCAAAATAAAAGTTCCTTTCATATGTCATCACAATATAAAACATGCAGTATAGCTGTAACAAATCTTATAGGGAATTGTCCATCTCTCTTTACCAGAAGTCATACCTTCACCACACTTCAAACCCTTTTTTATCCACACTTTAAACCATTTTTAATACCCTCCCTATCTAAGTAATTTTATTTTTTATTTCCATTTTCTTGTTTGGTCAGGAAGGGTTTACTATAAATTTGAGACCAACATTGTTATCATTAGGGATGGGCGAAAGTTTCTAAAAATACGAAATTTAACATGAATTTTGATACATTCGTTCGTTCGAATCGAATTTCGAATGTTTATATAACATTCTAACATTCTATTTTCGAATTTTCGTTTTCGAATTTTTAAATAAAATTTGAAAATATTCGTTCGAATAATAGAATGTTTAGCTATGTATTCATTCAATTTCGAAATGTAATATTCGAATTCGAATGTGACATTCGAATTCGAATGTGACATTCAGATTTGAAATAGTATTTCTAGTCTACAACTGTGTTTAATAAATGTAATATTCGAATTTGAATGCTACATTCGAATTCAAATGCCACATTCAAATTTGAAATAGTATTTCTAGTCTAATACTGTGTTTTAAATGTGATATTCGATTCGAATGTGACATTCGAATTCGAAATAGTATTTCTAGTCTAATACTGTGTTTTATAAATGTAATATTCGAATTCGAATGTGACATTCGATTCGAATGTGATATTCGATTCGAATGTGACATTCGAAATAGTGTTTCTAGTCTACAATTGTGTTTCATAAATGTAATATTCGAATTCGAATGTGATATTCGAATGTCACATTCGAATTCGAATGTGACATTCGAAAACTGTAAATAACATTCGAAAATCGAATTTTTAAGAATATTCGTTCTTATCAACATTCTATTATGTAAATCGAATTTCTACAATAACATTCGTTCTAACATTCGATTTCGGATATAAACACATTCGCCCATCCCTAGTTATCATGTTGGAAAACACAGAAAAATAAAAAGCATTTATTTTTTCATACCAAATACTAAAGGTAAATAAAACATTACAACATGCACTATATAATTATTTATGTTTTGATATAAATATGTTGTATACAGAATATTTAAAGGGACAGTCAACACCAGAATTTTTGTTGTTTAAAAAGATAGATAATCCCTTTATTACCCATTCCCCAGTTTTGCAAAACCAACACTGTTATATTAATACACTTTTTACTTCTGTGACTAACTTGTATCTAAGCATCTTCTGACCGCCCCTAATCACATGACTTTTAGTTATTATCTATTGACTTGCATTTTAGCCAATTAGTGCAGTGTCTGCCACTAGCCACGGGCGTGATCACAATGCTATCTATATGGCCTACATGAGCTTGCTCTCCCCTGCTGTGAAAAGTAAATAAAATAGAGGCGGCCTTCAAGGGCTTAGAAATTATCATATGTGCCTCCCTAGGTTTGCTTTCAACTACAATACCAAGAGAACACAGCAAAACTGTTGATAAAAGTAAATTGGAAAGTTGTTTAAAATTACATGCCCTATTTGAAAAATGAAAGGTTTTTTTGGACTTGACTGTCCCTTTAAAGAGATATTCTATGTAAAAAATAAAATGTTGTTAGAGCATTTTTTTTTTAAATACCCTTATCCCCAGTGTTTAAACCTTGCACTGATCCAATCCATTACTACTACTAAATAGGACCAAGGATGAATTGGCCTACCAGGACACCGGGAGATTTTCCAGTGAGTCACAGCACCACAGGCTGGCCAGCAACAAATAAAGCTATGGTACTGCTAATGAGGTGATGCAGCTTTTGACCTCTATTCTTTTTTCCTCTGAGCTACACGTATTCTGGTAGCAAAGGGCCCCATGTACGAAGGAGCGAGTAGAAAAACTCGAGAAGTTGTCTGCACACCTTTGCTACACACTGGTAGCGAATGAACAGGATCCGCTGCCCGAATGTATCATTACACGCTCAAGTGAGCGTGTAATGCCCGTCCCTTCTCTGTGCTACCAATCCCATGAGAGAAGGGATTGTCAATCACTGAGCGTTCGCTCTATCGCTCTCAGTGATTTTCCCTCGCCACCTCAGAGGCGGCGTAGAGTCTAAATACCGCTGTTCTTACATTATGGGAAGCAGACTAGCATATATATATATATATATATATATATATATATATATATATATACATATATATATATATAGTATATATATACATACAAATACAGGGGTGGAAAAATATAACTATGGTTTACTAATCAGGGATTAAAATGTACTAGTCCAGAGGGAAAAAGTTACTAGCCCACTCAATGTTGAAAACATAAAAGTCATATATATTTTATGGATTATTTAGAACTTTTTACAGTATGTAATACCGCATTAGGCCTAAATACTGAACTCCAATGTGTGTTACTCATATTTTACATTCCTATGTTCTTCATATAGAAAATATTTTTTTATAATATCTGATAATGTTAAAGTGATGGTAAATGGTGTGTATACTGCATTACATTTTTAGATTGTACGTATATTAACTAGCATAATCGCATTTTTTTAAAAAAATTTTTTTTTAATTTTGTGATATAAATAAACTTGTTACCTGTCACTCATATGTCTCTAGACCTCCCTCACCAGTTCCCCAAGCCTAGAGTAAATGACGTTGTCTTAGGGTTGTACCTCTCTAACGTCACAGTAAGGGCGGATGTTATCCCTAAAGAACTGTACTTCCACCTGCTATAGATGCGTGCTTCCATATCACTTTACTTTGCGCATGCTAACAATTGCACACAGACGTATGTAAACAGTAACTTACATAACACCAAGTTGGTTTAATATACTTATACTAAATATACTAAAATCTGTAACCAGTTCAAAACGCAAATTTTTCAATAAGTGAAGATTCTTACCCTAAAGATTAGCGCAATGCGAAGAAAATGATGGCAGCAATCCAAGTAAACCCTGAATTGTCACAAAAACTATGATTTAGTGAAACTGAAACTCCCCTTGGAAGTAATACGCATGTCTGTAGGGATTGTGAACATGCATAGAGACGACGGCTATGTTAGAACTATGATGTGGCGCACTATTTGGCGCATGCGCATTAATGCCGAAAACGAAAGCTAATGTAAAAAGCCTGTCAGTTGAATGGAGAATAGCGATGTGGTCAGAGGAAAAAAAATATATGATTGAGCGGGGAAGGCGTTTATACGGCAGGGAATACTATATTATGAGACATAAAGTAAAAAATGAAAGGTACTTAAAAAAACCCTGTCAATAGTGATTTTTTAGCAATGTCTTTTAGATGGCAATTAGTTAAATTATTGAGTTTACATCACTTTAATGTAAAATATATCTATGCCTACAGTATATATAAATAAGAATATATATATATATATATATATATATATATATATATGCATTTACTACAAAAAGTACATTATCCTGTACGTGAAGAACATTGGAATGTTAGATGCACAGTAAATATACAGTTAAACACATAGGCCTAGATTTGGAGTTTTGTCGGTAAGTACCCGCCTAGCTAACGCCGGCTTTTTTCTGGCCGCACCATAAAAATAACTCTGGTATTGAGAGTCCACATAAAGGCTGCGTTAGGCTCCAAAAAAGAAGCGTAGAGCATTTTTAACGCAACTTCAACTCTCGATACCAGAGTTGCTTACGGACTCGGCCAGCCTCAAAAACGTGCTTGTGCACGATTCCCCCATAGAAAACAATGGGGCTGTTTGAGCTGAAAAAAAACCTAACACCTGCAAAAAAGCCGCGTTCAGCTCTTAACGCAGCCCCATTGTTTGCTATGCGTAAACACTTCCTACGTCTGCACCTAACACTCTAACATGTACCCCGAGTCTAAACACCCCTAACCTTACACTTATTTACCCCTATTCTGCCGCCCCCGCTATCGCTGACCCCTGCATATTTTTTTAACCCCTAATCTGCCGCTCCGTAAACCGCCGCTACTTACATTATCCCTATGTACCCCTAATCTGATGCCCTTAACACCGCCGACCCCTATATTATATTTATTAACCCCTAATCTGCTCCCCACAACGTCGCCTCCACCTGCCTACACTTATTAACCCCTAATCTGCCGAGCGGACCGCACCGCTACTATAATAAAGTTATTAACCCCTAATCCGCCTCACTAACCCTATAATAAATAGTATTAACCCCTAATCTGCCCTCCCTAACATCGCCGACACCTAACTTCAAATATTAACCCCTAATCTGCCGACCGGAGCTCACCGCTATTCTAATAAATGTATTAACCCCTAAAGCTAAGTCTAACCCTAACACTAACACCCCCCTAAATTAAATATAATTTTAATCTAAAGAAATTAATTAACTCTTATTAAATAAATTATTCCTATTTAAAGATAAATACTTACCTGTAAAATAAATCCTAATATAGCTACAATATAAATTATAATTACATTGTAGCTATTTTAGGATTAATATTTATTTTACAGGTAACTTTGTATTTATTTTAACCAGGTACAATAGCTATTAAATAGTTAAGAACTATTTAATAGTTACCTAGTTAAAATAATTACAACATTACCTGTAAAATAAATCCTAACCTAAGTTACAATTAAACCTAACGCTATACTATCATTAAATTAATTAAATAAAATACCTACAATTACCTACAATTTAACCTAACACTACACTATCAATAAATTAATTAAATACAATATCTACAAATAACTACAATGAAATAAACTAACTAAAGTACAAAAAATAAAAAAGAACTAAGTTACAAAAAATCTACAAACATAAGAAAAATATTACAACAATTTTAAACTAATTACACCTACTCTAAGCCCCCTAATAAAATAACAAAGACCCCCAAAATAAAAAATGCCCTACCCTATTCTAAATTAATAAAGTTCAAAGCTCTTTTACCTTACCAGCCCTGAACAGGGCCCTTTGCGGGGCATGCCCCAAGAAGTTCAGCTATTTTGCCTGTAAAAAAAAACATACAATACCCCCCCCAACATTACAACCCACTACCCACATACCCCTAATCTAACCCAAACCCCCCTTAAATAAACCTAACACTAAGCCCCTGAAGATCATCCTACCTTGTCTTCACCTCACCAGGTATCACCGATCCTTCCTGGCTCCAAAATCTTCATCCAACCCAAGCGGGGGCTGGCGATCCATCATCTGGTGGCTGAAGAGGTCCAGAAGAGGCTCCAAAGTCTTCATCCTATCCGGGAAGAAGAGGCGATCCAGACCGGCAACCATATTAATCCAAGCGGCATCTTCTATCTTCATCCGATGACGACCGGCTCCATCCTGAAGACCTCCACCGCGGACCCATCTTCTCCCGGCGACGTCCAACTTGGATTAATATGGTTGCCGGGACGGATCGGTGATACCTGGTGAGGTGAAGACAAGGTAGGATGATCTTCAGGGGCTTAGTGTTAGGTTTATTTAAAGGGGGTTTGGGTTAGATTAGGGGTATGTGGGTGGTGGGTTGTAATGTTGGGGGGGGGTATTGTATGTTTTTTTTTTTACAGGCAAAAGAGCTGAACTTCTTGGGGCATGCCCCGCAAAGGGCCCTGTTCAGGGCTGGTAAGGTAAAAGAGCTTTGAACTTTATTAATTTAGAATAGGGTAGGGCATTTATTATTTTGGGGGTCTTTGTTATTTTATTAGGGGGCTTAGAGTAGGTGTAATTAGTTTAAAATTGTTGTAATATTTTTCTTATGTTTGTAAATATTTTTTTATTTTTTGTAACTTAGTTCTTTTTTATTTTTTGTACTTTAGTTAGTTTATTTCATTGTAGTTATTTGTAGATATTGTATTTAATTAATGTATTGATAGTGTAGTGTTAGGTTTAATTGTAGGTAATTATAGGTATTTTATTTAATTAATTTAATGATAGTATAGTGTTAGGTTTAATTGTAACTTAGGTTAGGATTTATTTTACAGGTAATTTTGTAATTATTTTAACTAGGTAGCTATTAAATAGTTCTTAACTATTTAATAGCTATTGAACATGGTTAAAATAATTACAAAGTTGCCTGTAAAATAAATATTAATCCTAAAATAGCTACAATGTAATTATAATTTATATTGTAGCTATATTAGGATTTATTTTTCAGGTAAGTATTTATCTTTAAATAGGAATAATTTATTTAATAAGAGTTAATTAATTTCGTTAGATTCAAATTATATTTAATTTAGGGGGGTGTAAGTGTTAGGGTTAGACTTACCAGCCCTGAACAGGGCCCTTTGCGGGGCATGCCCCAAGAAGTTCAGCTATTTTGCCTGTAAAAAACCAGGTATCACCGATCCGTCCTGGCTCCAAAATATTCATCCAACCCAAGCGGGGGCTGGCGATCCATCATCCGGTGGCTGAAGAGGTCCAGAAGTGGCTCCAAAGTCTTCATCCTATCCGGGAAGAAGAGGCGATCCAGACCGGCAACCATCTTGATCCAAGCGGCATCTTCTATCTTCATCCGATGACGACTGGCTCCATCCTGAAGACCTCCACCGCGGACCCATCTTCTTCCGGCGACGTCCAACTGAAGAATGACGGTTCCTTTAGGGACGTCATCCAAGATGGCGTCCCTCGAATTCCGATTGGCTGATAGGATTCTATCAGCCAATCGGAATTAAGGTAGGAATATTCTGATTGGCTGATGGAATCAGCCAATCAGAATCAAGTTCAATCCGATTGGCTGATCCAATCAGCCAATCAGATTGAGCTCGCATTCTATTGGCTGATCGGAACTATTTAATAGCTATTGTACATGGTTAAAATAATTACAAAGTTGCCTGTAAAATAAATATTAATCCTAAAATAGCTACAATGTAATTATAATTTATATTGTAGTTATATTAGGATTTATTTTTCAGGTAAGTATTTATCTTTAAATAGGAATAATTTATTTAATAAGAGTTAATTAATTTCGTTAGATTCAAATTATATTTAATTTAGGGGGGTGTAAGTGTTAGGGTTAGACTTAGCTTTAGGGGTTAATACATTTATTAGAATAGCGGTGAGCTCCGGTCGGCAGATTAGGGGTTAATAATTGAAGTTAGGTGTCGGCGATGTTAGGGAGGGCAGATTAGGGGTTAATACTATTTATTATAGGGTTAGTGAGGCGGATTAGGGGTTAATAACTTTATTATAGTAGCGGTGCGGTCCGCTCGGCAGATTAGGGGTTAATAAGTGTAGGCAGGTGGAGGCGACGTTGAGGGGGGCAGATTAGGGGTTAATAAATATAATATAGGGGTCGGCGGTGTTAGGGGCAGCAGATTAGGGGTACATAGCTATAATGTAGGCGGCGGCGCTTTGCGGTCGGCCGATTAGGGGTTAATTATTGTAGGTAGCTGGCGGCGACGTTGTGGGGGGCAGATTAGGGGTTAATAAATATAATACTGGGGTTGGCGGTGTTAGAGGCAGCAGATTAGGGGTACATAAGTATAACGTAGGTGGCGGTCGGCAGATTAGGGGTTAAAAAAATGTAATCGAGTGGCGGCAATGTGGGGGGACCTCGGTTTAGGGGTACATAGGTAGTTTATGGGTGTTAGTGTACTTTAGAGTACAGTAGTTAAGAGCTTTATGAACCGGCGTTAGCCCAGAAAGCTCTTAACTACTGACTTTTTTCTGCGGCTGGAGTTTTGTCGTTAGATTTCTAACGCTCACTTCAGCCACGACTCTAAATACCGGAGTTAGAAAAATTCCATTGAAAAGATAGGATACGCAATTTATGTAAGGGGATCTGCGGTATGGAAAAGTCGCGGCTGAAAAGTGAGCGTTAGACCCTTTTTTGAGTGACTCTAAATACCGGAGTTAGCCTAAAACCAGCGTTAGGAGCCTCTAACGCTGGTTTTCACGGCTACCGCCAAACTCCAAATCTAGGCCATAAATACTTAAATAAATATGTACACACATCTATACATATATATGCATACTTACACGTATTTAGATATGTATATGTATGTATATTTAGATATATACAGTATATATATATATATATATATATATATATATATATGTTAAAGCCCTTTGCAGCCCTACTTTGTCAAACAACTTATACCACTTATCTTTGAGCTATTATAACATTTTTATTAAAGTGTAGCTGTACTTTTAAATGTATTTTTTTCTTCCTCTACCCTTTACATAAGCTCTCATGTTGCACTAACCCGACAAGCATAAATATTGATGTGCTCGAGTGAACGTGTTTACTTTCATTATGTAATACATGTGCTTTTTCCGTTGAGTGCAAAAACCCAATTAAAACCTGATATCGCTTTTGCGCAACAGTTAGCGTGCCCCTCGGAATCTTTTCCAAAGTGAGATAAACAGCTCTAAAGCTAACATTTACCTTGAAAATATTATCTGAGCTACCTCACAATACTGACGAGACTGCTTAGATAATCTCACCAGAGCAGAGAGTTTTAGAGCATCGACCCCTTGTACTGGGGTTGTTTAACTTATTGCTTGGGAACAAAAAGCAGCCCTCCACATGCTTTTTCCTGCCTAGTTTCCTTAATGTCGTCCCCTTGTACCCCATTAGCATGTAAGCCTATGAGCCCAGCTGACTACAACAGTGCAACTCTCAGCAGTACCCTCTACCCACTTGATCCCTATACATCTTACCTTGTATACTGCCTATGTTTATAGCGCTTCGGAATCTGTTGGCGCTCTATAAATAACTGATAAAAATAATTTATGCAGTATGCAACAAATCTCTGTAACCTAGCATATTTCTCCCCTTGTGATATTGAACCAAAGTATATATTTCTATCTATCTACAGTATCTATCTATCTATCTATCTATCTATCTATCTATCATCTATCTATCTATCTATCTATCTATCATCTATCTATCCAATTCTCAGGTTTATAGACCAGATGCATTTCCATACAGCTGCTGCATGCTCAATCTATGCCCTATCATAGGTCCTCAGGCAAAGTATATCTCCACACTGTATATTTAACATTAACCCTTGTGGGCCCCTTTGTCAGCTCTGTGACAAGGTATTTGTCTTTACAGACCCTTGAATGTCAAGCAGGTGGCCCTAAGACCAGGTCCATGTCACCTGCAGCCTCTAGATCTTCATCATGGTCCATGGGGTTCAGGATGAGGGGAAATGAAGACAGAGCACAAGGCCTGGCTGCCTCAATGTTATGGCAGCAAATTATATTACTAGTGCACACCACAGAGAAGCATAAGGAGCAGTTGGCCCTACCCCACTGTAAAGAACTGAGTAGGACAGCATTCCCTAGCACCCTAGTTCCTGCCAATCGAAAGACTGCATCACTGAGAGTGCAGGCCGCATAAAAATCACTAACATCAGGGTTTCCTCAACAAAAAAATGCAGTGTTAAAAATACATTGCCTATATGGGGCTAGATTACAAGTGGAGTGTAAAAATATTAGTTCTATTGAGCGCTAACACAATAGAGCTCCTAGAGTTCAAAGCAAAAAAAAGGCCACGCTAAATCCTTCTCCCCAAAGACATCTAAGGGGCACTCTACAAAACCCTGTTCTAGCTTTTGTTTGCATTCTCCAACATTAAGTTGCCCTAAGCCAATTGTAATAAAGACGAAAGTGTGTTAAGAAATATTTGAAATAGCATTGTCCTTTACTATGTTAGTTTTATTCTATCTATCTATCTATCTATCTATCTATCTATCTGTAAATCAATTTGGGACTTTCCAAATGCACTTTGCCAGGGTGCACTGTCAAACAATATATAACACCAAATTCCAAGCAGGCACTCTCCGGGCTTGAGTATTTTTGTTTTAATAGTGCATAATGTAAAATATTTATATATATTTTATATATTTATTTCACATATTTATACCTAGAAAGTGTATCTATATGTGTATATACTGTACATATATCTATATATCTATATATATTTGTTTATATATTTATTTAATTTATTTTTTGTTAAAGAACTACGCTATTACAAGTATTTCTACTATGAAAACAAGAAAATGGTGCTAACATTGTTATATATATGGTTTATGATCATATGTTTGATTGTGAACAGGGCCGGTGTTGTGACAAATCTTCAAACCTGTCAGAATGTGGAACCACGTCACTTCCGGAGACGTGGTTCCACTCAATCCGACAGGTTGCACATGCGCAACTCCTGCAGTTCGAACATACTTGGAATTCTCTACTTTCCTAGGACTGTCAATTCCTAGTCTAACTTTATACAATTCATTAAAAAAAAAATGCTCAAAATTATACATAGACACTAAATTCTGTGCTAAACCCCATTTGCAATATTTATACAATGGTCAAAAAATTAAAAGTTCATGTATGAGTGCGTGAGTGTGAGTATCAACCATCTTCAGCAAGAGAGGATAAGAAGAGAGAAGGATAGAGAGTGTTTCCCAATGTTATTCTCAATTCAAAGGGGTTTGGCCTATCACATGCCAGTCAAGGCTAATGGGAGTGTATTTAGCTCACAAAGGTGTATCGGGGAGGGGGGGGAACCCAAAACCAGCCATGTGAATCCTCCAGGGACAAAACTCTGCAAGCTATGTCACCACAGTTACCTCTTCACATTCCCGTCTACAAGACTTATCCACACTGCTCCCTATTTTGTGGAACTCTTGGCCTCACTCCACAAGATTCTCCCCTAGTTTTCAAACTTTCAAATGCTTTTTAAAGACTCTACGGTTCAGGGTTGAATATGATATACACTAACATTTTCTTATCTTAGTTCCTCTCTTCCTTTAGTTATCCCCTTGAACCCCCATAGCATGTAAGCCTATGGGCCTAGCATCTTTGTAGATCACCTTCATGAAAGCTGATTTACAACAGTGAGACTCTGAGTAGGGCCTTCTATCCCTTTGTCTCTCACGATTGTCACCTTGCACATTAGACCCACGTTTTTAGCGCTGCGAAATCTGTTGGTGCTCTACAAATAAATAATAATAATTAGTAAGAATAGAGCAAACACAACACTAATGGCTTTACATGTCTGAAAATGAATTTGTTAAAGGGATATATGACACAGATAAGGTAACTAGGCCAAATACTAATGCTTATTGCTGCTGTGGTAAGTTAGTCATTAGAAACAGCCAGATGAGCCTCTGATATTTATGATAAATGCAGCTGGATTATTTAATTATGATACAGAAGCAAAGCATCTCAATTTATTTGTGTTGTGTAATGTATGGGATGTAACAGATGGTTCAAACTGCAATCTATAGTGGAGATATTGAGGTGTGAATAAAAACAATAATATACTATAATGAACCTATCTTGAAGATTATTTAAATGGACTGTAAATTTATACATTTTCTATTGTGCATATGAAAGAGCAGCAATGAAATATGACAACATATGTTTGTATAAAAGTTAAAGCTGTTTAAACTAATATAAGGATCTATTTTAACACACTTTTAAAGGAACACTCTAGAACAAGAATAAAATGTTTTATTTTGTTACAGTGTTTTACTTCTGAACAAATGTCTTTCTTTTAATGTTTAAACTGCAAAGGAGTTAGACACATAATTAAAGTTTTGCTCCTGTGTCCCTCCTGATGAGGATACATCTCTCGAGTCAATCAGGAAAGTGTATACATTTGTAAACTCCAATCACTGGTTTTATTCTCATCTGGAGCAGAATCAAGGTGATTCTATAGTGCAAAATTGATTACATTTTAATTCTTAACAAATTCCTTTCTATTACTATGTTTAAAAATCTGTAAATTAATTAGACACATAGGGGTAGATTTTATAAGCAGCGGATTATGCCGGAAACTCAAGTCAAGAAGCATTAACTTGTCCGCCACCTTTTAGGTTGGGATAATTGACACCCCCTGCTAGCGGCCGATTTGACGAGAGTATGCAGGGGGCGGCCTTGCACAAGCATTTCACAAGAAATGCTTGTGAAATGTTAAATGCCGACAGTGTATGTTGTCGGCATTTAGCAAATTTCAATGTAGCGCAAAAAGTGGGAATAAAACCCAACAAAACCGATCAAATTTTCTCAAGTGCATTAACCATACATGAAATATTAATATTTCACATTCCTATATAAAATTATATATAGGTAGATATATATATATATATACAAAACACGGAAGGGGACTGCACTCTCAGACCGGACCGGGTACACATCCCATGACTCTGCAACTTGCTCATCCCTGGGTGTTCACTGGCACTCACAGGAAGCTGTGCTGCTCCCAGAGTCAAAGGCAGTTAACCCCAGACAGGTCTGGGTGCAAGAACCACAGGGAAAATTACAAAATACATTAATACAACACACAGAGAAAGTCCAGCACTCACTTACAAGCTCTCAGCCAAGATTAAAAGCAAAAATGGAAGGGCTAGTCACCGCATCTGGCCAAATGGGACAAGCCCAGGCACTACGTCAAGGTCCCCTCCAAAAACCTGGGACCCTAAAACAGCCACACAATGCAAGCTCTCCATCCAACAAACTGGGAACAAGCTAAGGGTGCAGAGGCTTATGTAATCACCCCAGACATATACAAAACACGGAAGGGGACTGCACTCTCAGACCGGACCAGTTACACATCCCATGACCCCGAACATGTTGTGTGGCTGTTTTAGGGTCCCAGGTTTTTGGAAGGGACCTTGACGTGGTGCCTGGGCTTCTCCCATTTGGCCAGATGACTAACCCTTCCATCTATGCTTTTAATCTCGGCTGAGAGCTTGTAAGTGAGTGCTGGACTTTCTCTGTGTGTTATATACTGTATATATACAGATATATATAAATAGGAATATATATTTACAAATACTTAGACCATATTCTCCTATGTGAAGAATATTGGAATGTGAAATATTTACTGTAAATACACAGTAAAACACTTTATTAAATATGAATATCGCATCAAAATAATGTACATGTTTTCATCTACTTGACAGCAAAGGGCTCCAATGCACTATATATACATATGTTTTTATGTGTTTATATGTATATATATGTCTGAAAATACATATATAAACATATATATAAATAAATACATAACACATATAAATAAATACATATGTAAACACATCTATAAATGTATATACATACATATACATATTTAGACATGTATATCTATGTATCTCTTTGTAAAAGTCATTTGAAGTACTTTTTTTTCACTAACACCTAAGACCTCATATCTTTGAACCCTTATAACTTTTTTAATGCAAATTTTTTCATTAATTT
The DNA here is from genome assembly GCF_027579735.1 of Bombina bombina. Classification (NCBI taxonomy): domain Eukaryota; kingdom Metazoa; phylum Chordata; class Amphibia; order Anura; family Bombinatoridae; genus Bombina; species Bombina bombina. Next base: position 1,170,561,894 of record NC_069499.1, read on the forward strand.
TCATTAGATGGTGTTAACTGTGTTGACTAAATGATATATTTTTTATATACACTTGCCTTTTTTATTTTTCCTGGGATTGATTTATTTCTCTCATACAAGACCTCTGTGGGCTGTTACTTGAGTGCAGTCTGCTGGGCATCTGAGAAGTTCCAGCCTGCGTTTACAGCATCTATCTGGTGCCACATGTATGTAAGTGTACTCTATCACTGCTTAAGGGCTGTGCGTCTTACTGTGCTAGGCGATGTGGTTTTGTGTTCTCTCACCATAGGGATCATCTACACCTCCTAAGTACCACATATCACCTTTCCAACCGGACATATATTGCCAGTTCCCAGTCAGCTGGATGACTGCGAAGTTCCAGCCTGCCATATAAACACCTCCTTGGTTCTTTTCTACATGTGAGTAACGATTTTGTCTCCTTCTTATCTGGTATCCTGACTGTACTGGGTCATTTTGGCTCCTTTGTATTCTTTTCTCCCTACATTACAGATCACCCCTGTGCCAAGAGACTGACCACCTCTGGACAAAGAGAAGCCTGGACCAGTCAACATCTTTAGAGGACCGTTATTGTTACTTTATTGCTTATTACCATTTGTTACTTTTGTTTTGGGTTTAGTTATATTTTAGTTTTGTTTGAGAGCACCCCCTGGTGTCTATTATATGGTAATTGCTTTGTACCATTTATAGCCACTTTGTTAATATTAGTGTAAGTGCACTTTTTAATGTAATTTTGATGTGTTTTGTGCCCTATCTCAACTAAAGTTAAAATAAATTGTAATCAAGTGAGCATGTTTACATTCAACTTAATACGCATTGTACTTCCGATATGTGCAAACAGCTGTGATAAACTCAATATCACTCGCCTGCAACGGTTAGCGCACCACTTGTAACCTGGCCCTCTATAGCCTTGCAAATTTAGCAATCCTAAATATAACATTCTTATCATAACCCCCAGTACTTAAGATGGAAGTGACAATTGTGATGTGGGGGAGGGAAGAGAGCTGTTTGAGAGGGGTCAAGGAGGGATCAGGGGGTGGGATATGTCAGGTGGAAGGCTGATCTCTAAACTAAAGCTAAAATTAACCCTACACGCTACCTAATTAACGCCTTAACTGCTGGGTATATTACAAGTGAGGTGCGCAGCGGCATTTAGCGGCCTTCTAATTACCAAAAAGCAACGCCAAAGCCATCTATGTCTGCTATTTCTGAACAAAGGGGATCCCAGAGAAGCATTTACAACCATTTGTGCCATAATTGCACAAGCTGTTTGTAAATAATTTCAGTGAGAAACCTAAAGTTAGTGAAAAAGTTACCGATTTTATTTTATTTGATCGCATTTGGCGGTGAAATGGTGGCATGAAATATACCAAAATGGGCCTAGATCAATACTTTGGGTTGTCTACTATACTACACTAAAGCTAAAATTAACCCTACAAGCTACCTAATTAACCCCTTCACTGCTGGACATAATACGAGTGTGGTGCACAGCGGCATTTAGCGGCCTTCTAATTACCAAACAGTAATGCCAAAGCCATAAATGTCTGCTATGTCTGAACAAAGGGTATCCCAGAGAAACATTTACAACCATTTGTGCCTTAATTGCACAACCTGTTTGTAAATAATTTCAGTGAGAAACCTAAAGTTTGTGAAAAAGTTTTTGAAAAAGTGAACATTTTTTTTTTATTTGATCGCATTTGGTGGGGGAAATGGTGGCATGAAATACACCAAAATGGGCCTAGGTCAATACTTTGGGTTGTCTAAAAAAATATATACATGTGAAGGGATTTTCAGGGATTTCTGACAGATATCAGTGTTACAATGTAACTATTGCAAATTTTGAAAAAATAAAATGGTTTGGAAATTGCAAAGTGCTACTTGTATTTATTGTCCTATAACTTGCAAAGAACATGTAAACATTGGGTATTTTTAATCTTAGGATAAAATTTAGAAACTATTTAGCATGGGTGGTTTTATGGTGGTTGTAGATGTGTAACAGATTTTGGGGGTCAAAGTTAGAAAAAGTGTGGTTTTTTCTATTTTTTTACCTCATATTTTATATATTCTTTATAGTAAATTATAAGATATGATGACAATAATGGTATCTTTAGAAAGTCCATTTAATGGCGAGAAAAACGGTATATAATATGTGTAGGTACAGTAAATGAGTAAGAGGAAAATTACAGCTAAACACAAACACAGCAGAAATGTAAAAATAGCCCTGGTCCCAAAAGGTAAGAAAATTGAAAAGTGCTGTGGTCACTAAAAGGATTAAAGGGACAATGAATTCAAAATTAAACTTTGAGGGTTTAGATAGAGCATGCTATTTTAAATAACTCTCCAATTTACTTCTTTTTATCAAACTTGCTTTGTTCTTTTGGTATCATTTAATGAAGGGTAAATTTAGGTAGGTTCAGGAGCAGCAATGCACTACTGGTAGTCAGCTGATCACACCAGGTGAGCCTATAACATGAGGCATAAGTGTGCAGCAACCAATCACCTGCTAGCTCTCAGTAGTGCATTGCTGCTCCTAGGCCTTCCTATATATTTGCAAGTAGACATGTGCATTAGGATCCTTCGTTAGGATCGTAATGTGGAAGAATGCTCTATTCGGCTCTATTCTGCTTTTTTCATACTGATTCTTGCTAAGATCCGTGCAAATCCAGATCTTAACGTAGTGATCTTGCACAAGAATCAATCTGGCACAGAAAAGAGTCGAATTGCGCATATTTCCATGAAGGATCCAAATGCTAAAAAAATGCTTTTTTAATAATTTGCTCTAGCTCACTGGTTTTCAAACCTGTTTTCAGGCTTCCCTAACAGGCCACATATTGAGGATATCAGAACTGGAGCACAGGTAAAATAATCAGCTGATTAGTAAACATGCGGCTAGATTACGAGTTTTGCGTTATAGTGAAAAAGCAGCGTTATCAGGTTATCAGGCGGCTATTACGAGTCTTGCAGATTTAGGGGCACCGCACACTTTTGGCCTTACCGCAAATCAACTTACGCAAATTGCAAGTCTATGGGACTTCCATAGCGCCATTATTTCGAGCTTGTCCTGGGAGGCCAAAAAGGGAGCGGTACATCCTATCCCGTCAAGATTCGTACCACATATTAAAGTCAGTAGTTATGAGTTTTACACTACAACGCTGTAGCATAAAACTCATAACTAAAGTGCTAAAAAGTACACTAACACCCATAAACTATCTATTAACCCCTAAACCGAGGCCCTCCCGCATTGCAAACACTAAAATGAAATGATTAACCCCTAATCTGCCGCTCCGGACATCGCCACCACTATAATAAACATATTAACCCCTAAACCGCCGTACTCCCACCTGGCAAAAACTATTTAAATATTATTAACCCCTAATCTGCTGTCCCTAACATCAACGCCACCTACCTACATTTATTAACCCCTAATCTGCCACCCCCAACGTCGCTGCCACTATATTAAATTTCTTAACCCCTAAATCTAAGTCTAACCCTAACACCCCCTAACTTAAAAATAATTAAAATAAACCTAAATAAAACTTACTATCATTACCTAAATAATTCCTATTTACAACCAAATACTTACCTATAAAATAAACCCTAAACTAGCTACAATGTAATTAATAGTTACATTATAGCTAGCTTAGGGTTTATTTTTATTTTACAGGCAAGTTTGTATTTATTTTAACTAGTTATTAACTATTTACTAACTACCTAGCTAAAATAAATACAAATTTACCTGTAAAATAAAACCTAACCTAAGTTACACTAACACCTAACCTAACCCTACAATTAAATAAATTCCCTAAATTAAATACAATGAACTCAATTCAAAACAATTAGCTAAATTACAAAAAAAAAACACACTAAATTACAGAAAATAAAAAACAAATTACAAGATTTTTAAACTAATTACACCTAATCTAATAGCCCTATCAAAATAAAAAAAGCCCATCCAAAATAAAAAACCCTAGCCTAAACTACCAATAGCCCTTAAAAGGGCCTTTTGCAGGACATTACCCCAAATAAATCAGCTCTTTTACCTGTAAAAAAAAATACAAACAACCCCTCCAACAGTAAAACCCACCACCCACACAACCAACCACCCAAATAAAACCCTAACTAAAAAAACCTAAGCTCCCCATTGCCCTGAAAAGGGCATTTGGATGGGCATTGCCCTTAAAAGAGCATTTAGCTCTATTGCGGCCCAAAGCCCTAGCCTAAAAATAAAACCCACCCAATACACCCTTAAAAAATCCTAACACTAACCCCCGAAGATCCACTTACCGGGAGACGTCTTCATCCAAGCGGCAAGCTGTCCTCAACGAAGCCGGCAGAAGTGGTCCTCCAGACGGGCAGAAGTCTTCACCCAGATGGCATCTTCTATCTTCATCCTTCCGACGCGGAGCGGCTCCATCTTCAAGACATCCGGCGCGGAGCATCCTCTTCAATCGACGTCTTCTTGCTGAATGAAGGTTCCTTTAAATGATGTCATCCAAGATGGTGTCCCTTAGATTCCGATTGACTGATAGAATTCTATCAGCCAATCGGAATTAAGGTTGAAAAAATCCTATTGGCTGATGCAATAAGCCAATAGGATTGAACTTCAATCCTATTGGCTGATCCATTCAGCCAATAGGATTGAGCTTGCATTCTATTGGCTGATTGGAACAGCCAATAGAATGCAAGCTCAATCCTATTGGCTGGTTAGTGGCTGATTGGCCGCAAATCTGCAGGGGATGGCATTGCACAAGCATTTCACGAGAAATGCTTGTGCAATAATAAATAGAGACAGCGTATGCTGTCGGCATTTATCGATGTGCGGTGGACATGATCCGCTGCTCGCAATATGATAAATCGACCCCTATGTATAAAACAAGTGTTTTTAAAATGTTTTTTAAAGGGACATGGAACCCAAAAAAATTCTTTCATGATTTAGATAGAGAATACAATTTTAAACAACTTTCCAATTTACGTCTATTATTTAATTTGCTTCCTTCTCTTGTTATCCTTTGCTTAAAGCTTTGTCTAGGAAAGCTCAGGAGCAGCTGAGAACCTTGGTTCTAGCTGTTGATTGGTAGCTGCATATATATATTGATTGAGATTGGCTCACCCATGAGTTCAATTAGAAACCATTAGTGGATTGCTGCTACTTCAACAAATGATACCAACAGAATGAAACAAATTAGATAATAGAAGTAAATTAGAAAGTTGTTTAAAATTGTATTCTCTATCTGAATCATGAAAGAAAAAATGTGGGTTTCATGTCCCTTTAAGGTTTCACATATTGCTCAGCAACTGTTTACATAAATGTAGAGAGTTGCTATTTTACACCTACTGAACTCTGTTGTTATTTCAATACATTTAAAACCAATTTAACAGATTCATTCATTTATTGATTAGTTAACTGAATCCTTTATTAATAACAAGGTCAGAGTGTGCTGGAGAGCAATAGATTGGTGAACTCCAAAAAGACCATAACATTCAGGCAAATTATTTTATGCATCTAAAGCTACACAGGGGGGGTGATTTACTGCTGTAAATAATATCCTGTACAATCCAGAGACAGTCAATTAATGCAGCCTGTACAGACTCTTTCACCCCATGTATTTTTATACATTAAAATAAAACTTTGCATAAAATGATCTGGAAACAAAAATATATATTTATAACATTGTTAGCTGTATTCAACCAATAGGGCCAGATTACAAGTGGTGCACTATATAGCGCTTTCACTCGCGTGCAAACACAGCCAGAAGTAAACTTTTAACGCACGCAGGTTAGCACATGTATTACAAGTTGAAAGTAAAATGTTTGCGCGCATGCAAAAGCCTACGTGCACTAACTTGAGGACTTCTGATATGGTGACTGCATTAAAGGGGCACTCAAGTCAAAATAAACTTTTATAATTCAGATAGAGCATGCAGTTTTAAGACACTTTCCAATTTACTTCCATTATCAAATTTTGCTCAGTCTTTTTATATACACACGTTCTGGGGAACAAGATCCTACTAAGCATGTGCACAAGCTCACAGGGTATTCTTATACTAGTCTGTGATTGGCTGATGTCTGTCACATGATACACGGGTCTGGAAAATGGGAGAAAAAATAAATTTGTCAGAAAGAAAACCTGCTTATTTGAAATTCAGAGGTAGGGGTAGATTTACCAATGTCTGTCCGACATGACATGCTGTAGCAGGTCATGTCCGACAGTTCACCAAAACTGCTTGTGCAATGCAGATTCGCAGTCAATCGGCCGCTAGTAGGGGGTGTCAATCAGCCCGATCGTAAAGGACAAGTCATGGAGCAGCGGCCCTTGTTAAATCGACCCCTAAGTGTTAAATCATTGTATTTTTATTATGTACTTGTTAATTATGTTATTGTACTGCATTGATTGGTTCTTTAACTTCTTCTCCTTAGAGACTTTAATGGAGCATGCAAACTGAAAGAAAAACTAATTTGATTGGAAAGGGCTCCAAAGTATATATACATATGTATATATGTGTATACATGTGTATATGTGTATGCATGTGTTTATATGTGTATATATGTACATACATACAGTTGTGCTCATAAGTTTACATACCCTGGCAGAATTTTTGATTTCTTGGCCATTTTTCAGAGAATATGAATGATAACACAAACACTTTTCTTTCACTCATGGTTAGTGTTTGGCTGAAGTCATTTATTATCAACCTCTTTTTAAATCATAATGACAACAGAAACTACCAAAATGACCCTGATCAAAAGTTTACATACCCTGGTTATTTTGGCCTGATAACATGCACACACGTTGACACAAAGGGGTTTGAATGGCTATTAAAGGTAACCATCCTCACCTGTGATCTGTTTGCTTGTAATTAGTGTTTGTGTACAAAAGATCAATGAGTTTCTGGACTCCTGACAGACCCTTACATCTTTCATCTAGTGCTGCACTGATGATTCTGGATTCTGAGTCATGGGGAAAGCAAAAGAATTGTCAAAATATCTGCGGGAAAAGGTAGTTGAACTGTATAAAACAGGAAAGGGATATAAAAAGATATCCAATGAATTGAGAATGCAAATCAGCAGTGTTCAAACTCTAATCAAGAAATGGAAAATGAGGGGTTCTGTTGAAACCAAACCACGGTCAGGTAGACCAACTAAAATTTCAGCCACAACTGCCAGGAAAATTGTTCGGGATGCAAAGACAAACCCACAAATAACTTCAGGTGAAATACAAGACATGTGGTGTGGCTGTTTCAAGATGCACAATAAGGAGGCACTTGAAGAAAGATGGGCTGCATGGTTGAGTCGCCAGAAAAAAGCCATTACTATGCAAATGCCACAAAGCATCCCGCTTACAATACGCCAAACAACACAGAGACAAACCTCAAACCTTCTGGCACAAAGTCATTTGGAGTGATGAGACCAAAATTGAGCTTTTTGGCCACAACCATAAACACTAAATTTGGAGAGAGTCAACAAGGCCTATGATGAAAGGTACACCATTCCTACTGTGAAACATGGAGGTGGATAGCTGATGTTTTGGGGATGTGTAAGCTACAAAGGCACAGGAAACAGGAAATTTGGTTAGAATTGATGGCAAGATGAATGCAGTATGTTATCAAACAGAACGCCTCATTTTCCACTTCTTGATTAGAGTTTGAACACTGCTGATTTGCATTCTCAATTCCTTGGATATCTTTTTATATCCATTTCCTGTTTTATACAGTTCAACTACCTTTTTCCCACAGATCCTTTGAAAATTCTTTTTCTTTCCCCATGACTCAGAATCCAGAAACGTCAGTGCAGCACTGGATGAAAGATGCAAGGGTCTGTCAGGAGTCCAGAAACTCATTGACCTTTTATACACACACACTAATTACAAGCAAACAAATCACCGGTGAGGATGGTTACCTTTAATAACCATTCAAACCCCTTTGTGTCAACTTGTGTGCATGTTATCAGGCCAAAATCACCAGGGTATCTTAAGACCACTGCTTCTTAACTCGTGTTTCTGTGAGCCTGAAGGCTCATGCTGAAACAGGGGTACTGCCCCATTTGGGCCATGATAAATCAGCCCCAAAGTGTCAACCCGGCAAACACTTATACACCTCATAGAAAGTATAAAGCAGTAATAATTTATCCATCCTTTAAAGTGAGGATATCTTCCTTCAAAGATCCTCTCCAATGCCAAACGTAAGTAGTCCTCTATTTTCTATTGTGGTAATAGCGTGTGATCGTCACAGATTCAGTCTGACACCATTCAAACAAAAGGGACCAACCTCAGCATTTTGTTGTCTCTAGTACCAATCACCATATGGCACAAATGCAGGACTTCCTGCCATACATTGCTTAAAAATGAAATGAATTTCCTGGGTCTCAATTTGCAGCTGCCCTGGTTACCTGATACCAAGTATTTTTCAAGTCCTGAATAATATACTATACCATTTTAAAAAAAATCATCACACTCTTTGGTTCTGAATTCTGTTCTATCCTACAATTTTAAGATCTGATGATAAAACATTGCTGGATCAGATGTTTCAGCGTATATTACATTACAGTCACCTCTATTTTCCTTTACATGTGTTTTTTTGTGAGGTTAATAAGTTTTTTGCTTATTTTGAAACAATCTTGCTACCTTTCAGTTTGTGAGTAAAAAACAGCAAGAACTGCAGGGGGAAAATGTTTACAGACTAAGCCAGACCTGGCGGACATATTTATCCTACTCCTAATTACAATTTTTGCAGAACAATTTTGTGGTCCTCCAGACGGGCAGAAGTGGTCCTCCAGACAGGCAGAAATCTTCATCCAGACGGCATCTTCTATCTTCATCTATCCGGCGCGGAGTGGCTCCATCTTCAAGACATCCGACGCAGAGCCTCCTCTTCATCTGACGACTTCTTGAACAATGACGGTGCCTTTAAGTGATGTCATCCAAGATGGCGTCCCTTCAATTCCGATTGGCTGATAGAATTCTATCAACCAATCGGAATTAAGGTAGGAAAAATCCTATTGGCTGCATTCTATTGGCTGTTCCAATCAGGATTGAACTTCAATCCTATTGGCTGATTGCATCAGCCAATATGATTTTTCCTACTTTAATTCCGATTGGCTGATAGAATTCATCTTGGATGACGTCACTTAAAGGAACCGTCATTGTTCAAGAAGACGTCGGATGAAGAGGATGCTCCGCGTCGGATGTCTTGAAGATGGAGCTGCTCCGCACCAGATGGATGAAGATAGAAGATGCCGTCTGGATGAAGACTTCTGCCCGTCTGGAGGACCACTTCTGTCGGCTTCGTTGAGGACTTCGGCCCGCTTGGGTGAAGACTTCTCACGGTAGGGTGATCTTCAAGGGGTTAGTGTAAGGTTTTTTTAAGGGGGGATTGGGTGGGTTTTAGAGTAGGGTTGGTTGTGTGGGTGGTGGATTTTAATATTGGGGGGGGTTGTAATTTTTTTTTCAGGTAAAAGAGCTGATTACTTTGGGGCAATGCCCCGCAAAAAAGCCCTTTTTTAAGGCTATTTGTAATTTAGTGTAGGGTAGGGCTTTTTTATTTTGGGGGGCTTTTTATTTTGTTAGGGGGATTAGATTAGGTATAATTAGTTTAAAAATCTTGTAATTTGTTTATTATTTTCTGCAATTTAGTGGGCTTTTTGTACTTTAGATAATTTTATTTAATTGTATTTAGTTTAGGGAATTAATTTAATTATAGTGTAGTGTTAGTTGTAATTGTAACAGGTTAGGTTTTATTTTACAGGTATATTTGTATTTATTTTAACTAGGAAGTTATTAAATAGTTAATAACTATTTAATAACTATTGTACCTAGTTAAAATAAATACAAACTTGCCTGTAAAATAAAAATAAACCCTAAGTTAGCGACAATGTAACTATTAGTTATATTGTAGCTACCATAGGGTTTATTTTATAGGTAAGTATTTAGTTTTAAATAGGAATAATTTATTTAATGATATGAATATTTATTTAGATTTATTTAAATTATATTTAAATTAGGGGGTGTTAGGGTTAGACTTAGGTTTAGGGGTTAATAAATTTAATATAGTGGCGGCAACCTTGGGGTCGGCAGATTAGGGGTTAATAAATGTAGGTAGGTGGCGGCGGTGTAGGGGGGGCAGATTAGGGGTTAATAAATATAATTTATCTGGCGGCGGGGGCGGAGGCGGCAGATTAGGGGTTATAAAGTGTAATGTAAGTGGCGGCGGTGTAGGGGGCGGCAGATTAGGGGTTAATAAGTATAATGTAGGTGGTGGTGGGCTCAGGGAGTGGCGATTTAAGGGTTAAACACTTTATTTAGTTGTGGCGGGGTCCGTGAGCGGCGGTTTAGGGGTTAATACATTTATTAGAGTTGCAGTGGGCTCCGGGAGCGGTGGTATAGGGGGTAAACAGTGTAGTATAGTGTGGGTGTTTAGTGACAGTATACCAATAAAGCTGTGAAAAAGCCGAAGAGCAGCGAGATCGATGACTGTTACTTAACAACAGTCTGCTGCTCATCGCACCGTACTTGGTGCGCAGCTTTTTGACAGCTTTTTTGGTAATTTTGGAGAACATATTCAGGTCCACGGCAGCGATGTTAGGCGATCTTAGGCGAGCGTATTGGTGCCGTTGAATGCAAGTAAGTTGACGGCTTGATAAATAGATGCCAGAGTGTTTGGTTTTTTTTCATTTTAATGTATTTGTTCTAAATGGTTTCAAGGCAGTTTTGTGATGCTGGTATCCTTCCCAGCAGAACTCTTTCTATGCACTGAGAAGTGAACAGTTACAAAACAGATGCGGCTCTATTAATTATAATGAAGACTATCTCACAACTCACTGTTTGTGACAAGAGGCAGATACAACTCCACATTTTTAGTTGAGTTATGGTGTTGCAGCAATTTTTTGCTGAATATAAACCTTTGTCTCTCTTCCCCCTTGTATTCAATGTCTCTCCCCTTGTATTTAATGTCTCTCCACTTGTATTCCATGTCCCTCCTCTTGTATTCCATGTCCCCATGCTTGTATTCCATGTCTCTTTGCTTGTATTCCATCTCCCTCTACTTGAATTCCATGTCTCTCTGCTTGTATTCCATGTATCTCATCTTGTATTCCATGTCTCTCTGCATGTATTTCATATATCTCCCCTTGTATACCAAGTCTCTCTGCTTGTATTCCATGTATCTCCTCTTGTATTCCATGTTTCTCCCTTTATATTCTATGTCTCTCTGCTTGTATTCCATATATCTCCTCCTGTATTCCATGTCTCTCTGCTTGTATTCAATGCATCTCCTCTTGAATTCCATTTCTCTCTGCTTGTATTCCATGTATCTCCTCTTGTACTCCATGTTTCTCCCCTCGTATTTCACGTCTCTCTGCATTTATTCCATATATTTCCTCTTGTATTCCATGTCCCTCTGCTTGTATTCAATGTCTCTCCCTTGTATTCCACGTCTCTCTGCTTGTATTCCATATATCTTCTCTTGTATTCAATTTCTCTCTGCTTTTATTCCATTTCTCTCTGCTTGTATTCCATGTATCTCCTCTTGTACTCCATGTTTCTCCTCTCGTATTTCACGTCTCTCTGCATTTATTCCATATATTTCCTCTTGTATTCCATGTCCCTCTGTTTGTATTCAATGTCTCTCCCTTGTATTCCATGTCTCTCCCTTTGTTTTCAATGTCACTCTGCTTGTATTCCATGGCCCTCCTCTTGTATTCAATGTCTCTCTGCTTGTATTCAATGTATCTCCTCTTGTATTCCATGTCTCTTTGAATGTATTCCATGTCTCTCCCCTTGTATCTGCCAGGCTAATCCACCTCTCTTGGCTTTCTCTTTTTGCTGCACCTCTCTGTGAGTCCCTTCACTGGCTCCCCATTCACAGCAGAGTTAAATTAAAAATTCTCACCCTGACTTACAAAACCCTCACCAATGCTGCCCCACCCTACCTGTCCTCACTCATCAACAAATATACTCCAGCCCGCCCTCTAAGATCCAACAATGACCTTCTCCTTGCGTCCTCTACCACCACCTCCTCTCATGCTAGACTACAGGACCTCTCTTGTGCGGCACAAACCCTCTGGAATGCACTTCCTCATGCTGTCAGACTTTCACCTAACCTCTCCTCCTTTAAACATTCCCTAAAGACCTTTTTGTTCAGGGAAGCTTATCAACCGACTCATTAACAAATGAACTTCACTTACCTAACAGTTGTCCTCATCTATCTCCTCACTTATATCATTTTCACATTTGCAGTCCCCACCTCCTGTTTCCCATCTAGATTGTAAGTTCCCACGGGACTAGGGCCCTCAATTCCCCCTGTATTTGTCTGTAAAATGTTGTCTTATTATTATTGTTTCTCTGTTGTACTTTTATCATTGTACCCATGGACAGCACTGTGGAATCTGTTGGCGCTTTATAAATAAAGAATAATAAATAATAAATGTCACTCTGCTTGTAATCCATGTCTCCCCCTTTGTATTCAGTGTCACTCTGCTTGTATTCCATGTCTCTCCTCTTGTATTCAATGTCTCTCTGCTTGTATTCCATGTATCTCCTCTTGTATTCCATGTCTCTCTGCTTGTTTCCCATGTCTCCCCCCTTGTATTCCATGTCTCTCTGCTTGTATTCCATGTTTCCCCCCTTGTATTCCCCGTCTCTGTTTGTATTCCATATATCCCCTCTTGTATTCCATGTATCCCTGCTTGTATTCAATGGGGCCTATTTATGAAATACCTGTTGGACATGATCCGACATTGCAGATCATGTCCAACAGACCACGCTGAATGCGGAGAGCAATACTCTCTCCACATTCAGCATTGCACCAGCAGCTCTTGTGTACTGCTGGTGCAACGCCGCCCCCTGCAGATTCGCGGCTAGCAGGGGGGTGTCAATCAACCCGATCGTATTTGATTGGGTTGAATTGCGGCGATGTCTGTCTGCCTCCTCAGAGCAGACGGACAGGTTATGAAGCAGCGGTCATGTTTCTCGCGAGTCTGAAGGCTCAACAGAAACACAGGGCTTCAAGCTCCATACGGAGCTTGATAGATATGCCCAATAGTATCTCACCTTGTATTGATTGTCAGGGTATCTGTGAGTGCCATTAAATTATATATATAATAAGACAAAATAACTCATTTATATATGAAGCTATATATACAGTATATATATATATATATATATATATATATATATATATTTATTTTTTTATATTTTTTATTGAGGTTTAATTCACGGCATACAAACAAGACAGTATTATCACAAATAGACAATGCACATTTATATAACATGTGACCTAGTGATGGCGCGAATAGTTCGCCGGCGAATAGTTCCCGGCGAACATAGCATGTTCGCGTTCGCCGCGGCGGGTGAACATATGCGATGTTCGATCCGCCCCCTATTCGTCATCATTGAGTAATACTTTGACCCTCTACCTCACAGTCAGAAGACACATTCCAGCCAATCAGCAGCCGACACTCCCTCCCAGACCCTCCTACATCCTGGACAGCATCCATTTTAGATTAATTTGGAAGGTGCATTCTTAGTGAGAGGAGGGACAGTGTAGCTGCTGCTAATTTAATAGGGAAATTGATAGCTAGGCTAGTGTATTCAGTGTCCACTACAATCCTGAAGGACTCATCTGATCTCTGCTGTAAGGACCGCACCCCAAAAAGCCCTTTTTAGGGCTAGAACATCAGTCTGTTTTTTGTTTTTTTTCCCCCTGTGTAATCTAATTGCAGTTGCCTGCCTGCCAAGCCACTTGCCCAGTGCCACCACTCATATCTGGTGTAACAGTAGTGTAAATTATAAAAAAAAAAATTTGACTGTGAAACATCAGTCTGCTAGTGTAATCTAATTGCAGTTGCCTGCCTACCAGCGTGTGTGCCAGGCCCACTTGCCCAGTGCCACCACTCATATCTGGTGTAACAGTAGTGTAAATTTAAAAAAAAAAAAACTTTTTTGACTGTGAAACATCAGTCTGCTTGTGTAATCTAATTGCGGTTGACTGTCTGCCAGCGTGTGTGCAAGGCCCACTTGCCCAGTGCCACCATTCATATCTGGTGTAACAGTAGTGTAAATTAAAAAAAAAAAACTTTTTTGAGTGTGAAACATTAGTCTGCTAGTGTAATCTAATTGCAGTTGTCTGCCTGCCTGCCTGCCAGCGTGTGTGCCAGGCTCACAGCGTGTACTGTGCCCACTTGCCCAGTGCCGCCACTCATATCTGATGTAACAGTAGTGTAAATTTAAAAAAAAAAAACCTTTTTTGACTGCTTGTGTAATCTAATTGCAGTTGCCTGCCTGCCAGCGTGTGTGCCAGACTCACAGCGTATACTGTGCCCACTTGCCCAGTGCCACCACTCATATCTTGTTTAATAGTAGTGTAGGTGTACATTTAAAAAAAAAAAACTTTTTTGAGTGTGAAACATCAGTCTGCTAGTGTAATCTAATTGCAGTTGCCTGCCTACCAGCGTGTGTGCCAGGCCCACTTGCCCAGTGCCACCACTCATATCTGGTGTAACAGTAGTGTAAATTTAAAAAAAAAAAAACTTTTTTGACTGTGAAACATCAGTCTGCTTGTGTAATCTAATTGCGGTTGACTGTCTGCCAGCGTGTGTGCAAGGCCCACTTGCCCAGTGCCACCATTCATATCTGGTGTAACAGTAGTGTAAATTAAAAAAAAAAAACTTTTTTGAGTGTGAAACATCAGTCTGCTAGTGTAATCTAATTGCAGTTGTCTGCCTGCCTGCCTGCCAGCGTGTGTGCCAGGCTCACAGCGTATACTGTGCCCACTTGCCCAGTGCCGCCACTCATATCTGGTGTAACAGTAGTGTAAATTTAAAAAAAAAAACTTTTTTGACTGCTTGTGTAATCTAATTGCAGTTGCCTGCCAGCATATACTGTGCCCACTTGCCCAGTGCAACCACTCATATCTTGTTTAATAGTAGTGTAAGTGTACATTTAAAAAAAAAAAAAGTTTTTGGACTGTGAAACATCAGTTCGCTTTTTTGTGTCAGGCTCACAGCGTATACTGTGCCCACTTGCCCAGTGCCACCACTCATATCTTGTCTGCTAGTGTAACATCAGTCTGCTAGTGTAATCTAATTGCAGTTGCCTGCCTGCCTGCCAGCGTGTGTGCCAGGCTCACAGCGTATTCTGTGCCCACTTGCCCAGTGCCACCACTCATATCTGGTGTAACATTAGTGTAAATTTAAAAAAAAAAAACTTTTTTAACTGTGAAACATTAGTCTGCTTGTGTAATCTAATTGCAGTTGCCTGCCAGCGTGTGTGCCAGGCTCACAGTGTATACTGTGCCCACTTGCCCAGTGCCACCACTCATATCTTGTTTAATAGTAGTGTAAGTGTACATTTTAAAAAAAAAAATAACTTTTTGGACTGTGAAACATCAGTCTGCTTTTTTGTGTCAGGCTCACAGCGTATACTGTGCCCACTTGCCCAGTGCCACCACTCATATCTTGTTTAATAGCAGTGTAAGTGTACATTAAAAAAAACTAAACTTTTTGGATTGTGAAACATCAGTCTGCTTTTTTGTGTCAGGCTCACAGCGTATACTGTGCCCACTTGCCCAGTGCCACTACTCATATCTTGTTTAATAGTAGTATAAGTGTACATTTAAAAAAAAAAAGTTTTTGGACTGTGAAACATCAGTCTGCTTTTTTGTGTCAGGCTCACAGCGTATACTGTGCCCACTTGCCCAGTGCCACCACTCATATCTTGTTTAATAGTAGTGTAAGTGTACATTTAAAAAAATAAAAAGTGTTTGGACTGTGAAACATCGGTCTGCTTTTTTGTGTCAGGCTCACAGCGTATACTGTGCCCACTTGCCCAGTGGCACCACTCATATCTTGTTTAATAGTAGTGTAAGTGTACATTTAAAAAAAATGACAGGCAGAGGCAGGCCACCCCGCAGGTGCCGTCGTGGTCGTGGTGCTGTGATTCCCTTTGGCCCTAGAATAATGCCCAGTGTTCAGAGGCCACGTACCATGAACTCGAAAAGTTCTGAGGACATAGTTGACTTTTTAACACAGGACACCCAATCTTCTATAGCTTCCGCTCCGGACCTTGACGCACCATCCTCCTCCAGCTTATCTTCGGGCAGCACCTCTCAAGTTACCACTCGCCCGCCTGCCGCCACCACCAACACTAGCACCACAGCCGCTTCACTTGATCTGTCAGAGGAGTTATTTACACATCAGTTGGAAGAAATGAGTGATGCGCAACCATTATTGCCAGAGGATGTAGATAACAGGGATATGTCTCAGTCAGGCAGCATTACACACATGGACGTACGGTGTGATGATGATGTTGTACCCGCTGCGGGAGTTTGGTCTGTCACTGTGAAGCGGGCGTAACCCTTACACTACTACCATCACTATTGTGGCCAGAAAGAGTCCCTGTGGGTTTTAAAATTCACCTGCCCATTGAAGTCCATGGGGGTCCTCCTGGTTCGCCGGTTCGCAAACTTTTGCGGGAGTTCTCGTTCGCAGTTCGCATACCCAAATTTTTAGGTTCGCGACATCACTAAACATGTCCAGAAATTATCATAAACAAGATTTTTGCCAGTTAAACTATATGCCTTCCAGGTGATAAATAAGGCCACTTTTGGACCCTGTATTCTTATAGAAACAACAGTTACAGAAGACAACCCCGATCAGTAGAGAACCACTCTTGGATCCCAGATTGTAAACCTCTGTTTTTTTTGTTGTATAGTGAAAAGAAGGCCACAATTGGACCCTCTCAGTAGATATATCTTAGTTGTATAGGTAAGTAAACATAAGCATAGTACATAACCAAGATGTAAGGTAGTATGGTCATAAATATGGGATGATCAACAGGGAGACCTTGCTACAGTGCTAGCGTAGTAATATAAGTAGAGATTCAGGGAGCTTCAATCTAAGTAGTTGCAAACCTTAACCAAGAATGTAAGCATGTGTGAGCAAGGGATCTGAGCTGCATGCTAACAGGTCCTGGTTATCACATAGCTATCTGATACAGTATTCTCAAAGTAAGCAGTATGTGCTACAGACGATGAACTCTGAGATGATTGTACTAAAGCAATTGCATATATCTGAGAAGCGGGGCTTTTACAACTTATCCCCTACATTTTACATGAAGCAGTTTGATGACGTATGAAGCTATAAACTAATATCAACAGTGTTAACTATAGAGGTACTGGAGCTCAAGACAAAATTCACCTAAATGGTGAGTGAATTTAGTTGCTGGTGCTGCATAACAAAACTGTATATACATATCACTGCTCTAAGCAGGAAATATAGCATAGGACATATATCATTGAAGCAATACACATTGTAAACCAGATTAAGCCCAGACTGAGCTTCAGATGTATGTGAGTTACATAACAAAGTAAACACAAGCACATTTCATGATCAAGGCGTAAAGCAACATAGTAAAACATTAGTGGTCACTTGCTTCAGTGCTAGCGAAAGTAGTATAGGTAGAGGACATAGATAAATCCAATCTGAGTAGTTAAGAGCATGTATGTAAACCTGCATGGATAAGAAGTCTAAGCTGCATGTGTCAGGAACATGCTAACGTTTACTAACACTGCCGCTACTTCCCCTTTAAATCTTCTACCATGTGACTATATCTCCCTATTTAAGCTTTCACCGTATCCTATACCAGTGCTAGGTAATCTTGATTCCTCTGGATATCATTGAGCATAGCCTCTGATCAACCTTCTTTGCTGAACATTCTGACCTGTCATTAAGTTTACCTCATTGGTGGATCAGTACCGCAACTCTTGACCTGTGCTCTTTTTGAAGCAAACTTGCAGGTAATCCTTGACCGGGACCTCCTCCTGTAAGTGCAGAAATGCAACCTCCACCCTTGTTTCCACGCCAGAGCGTGTGACGTCATCCATCTGAACGGATCCGGACTCTCAGCCTGCAGGCCAGCAAATGGACAAGGTCCCCATAAGAATACGGTAAAGTGTTATCAGTTTACATTTCCTCTTACTGCATAAGCCAAGTGTTTAGCCCAGACTGCTGTTATCTATCAAAAAATTTGCTGTACGGACTTACCTATGCTGTTCCGGTTGCTCTGCACAGTCTGCAATTAAAGGGCCCATGAGTTTCTCGTGCTATGCACAATCATAAAGCTCACTGTTACAGCAAAGGGGATATTGTCTCTAGAGTCAATAGAAGTGAATGTAACTCTGCAACTGTGTTTCTCATTAATTCCTGCATCTGAATTCTGTCCCAGAAGTTCTTGCTATAGGTTTGCTGAATCTATGAGCTCATAATAGGAATTCATACATCTTAATACTCACTATTGTCTCAACACATGGTATATATATATATCCTTATGTTAGAAAATAACTTCAACTTCATATATATATATATTAACATCTTGACCATAGTACGGACACCCTCAGTACGATGAGCATAACTAGAGAGTTACGTTAATTTAGCTCTCAAGGTGTGGTGTGAGACTGAGCAGTGCCATAGATATATATGTTAGGTATCTAAAGCATCCTGACATATCCTGACAGCATGTTAACAAGACAAGGTTACCATATACCTATCTAATACAGTACTCTCAATTGAAATAGTGTGTGTGGAGACTGCTAATTTCTGTCCTGTCAGTACTAAGGCTTTTGCTTATAGCTCAGAAACTAGGCTTCAAACTTAATAGATATAATAAGTTGCTGGGGCTGCATAACAAGCATTTATATGTAATGTAGCGTAAAAAATGGAGCACCAGGCACTGATAGTGGTTTCAATAAAAATTAGCTTTTATTCTGCTTGTAGGCAGTTTTGCAACAATAGCAATAAAATGAGTTCATCCAGTTAAACACACAGCATGGTAAGACACAGGCAGTGTCCCAGCTTATGCGTTTCGGCTATCGCCGTAATCATAGCTATGATTACGGCGATAGCCGAAACGCGTAAGCTGGGACACCTTCAAACAGGAGACACAGAGAAACAGGTGCAAGGAGAAAGAGAAGTGAGACATGACACACAGAGACAAGGAGTGACGTCATCAGCTGCAGCCCGTGGACAGAGAGAGTGAGCGAGCGGAGAGTGGAAGACACTGTGATCCAGGAGCACAGAGAGGTGAGATTGTGTGGATCGGCTTCCAGACAGCTCCCACAAACCGAATCCGGGCAGATAACAGGTATCGTACCCATTCAAGCTGATTGACAAAACTTGCTATTGTGATTCTTCATATGAATTGATATATGATGAACTTTGCTTCCATTGTTATAACAAGCACATTGAACTGTCATGATTTGAAGGTATCAAAGTTTATTGAAAGTTTCTAAACCCAGGGTGATAATACATGAAAGTAACACCTATTGGGATCATTACTTTGCAACGAAGGAAAGTGTATTTTACTGTCTCTGTTTGGGAAAGTTTAACTCTATTTCAAGTGGTGCTGGGACTCCTTGCTTTGTATTTAAGCATTTATATGTACTTAGTGCTGCTCAATGTAGGAATAATAGCTCAGAGCATGATATATCATGAAGGCAATACACAAATAGAGAGCTTCGATGTATAGCAAATACATAACATAACTAGCTGTATGTGGACATAGGGGGCCATAGGAACAGTAAATATATGTCACATGATGGTCAGATAGCATTAGAACAGGATTGTCCCTCAGATATCACCTCTACAACAAGTAGCAACCTTTGGTTATGGGGTGTCTACCAAATATATGTAGTCTAATGAGAGTCTCTATTGTAGCAACCACACTGACCGCAGCCTGTCAGAGAAGCTAAGAATTGTGAAAACCATCTCACACTTGTGCTTCACCTGAGGTCAGGATGAAATAATCCTCCAGGGTCCCAACTTGTATATAGAAACCTTTTCCGCCATATAAACTGTGATGCCAGGGGGTCACAAGGCAGATTATCAGCAATGATGATGTAGATCCCAAAGTCAGCATGAGCTATCCCCCTAGGGATTGCTACAGATGGTATTAAGAGAGTTAGTTGTGCTTTGTTAGGTCCCTGCATGTTAGTTTTCTGGGTTATTAGAGGACTCATTGTAGACAGCCGTGAGTCCCTCGGGTGGCGCCTTCTCCGTGGCCTTGCCACCGCCACTCCTTTTTGCTTCTTATAGGATCATCGATATCATCCAATCTTTGGGGAAATTAGACCGGTAGCTATGAGCACAATCTCTCCGCTCTGATCTAGCATGGGTAAATGCCCACGACCCTTGTCTGGGTAAGTAATCACCTGGTTCTGTTGTCGAACAATAGTAGCGGTGTCTCCTAGGCTCTGTGCCTGATGATCACAGTGGGTACTCTGCAGTTCCTCTGGTATTCACTGCTTGGTAAGAAGGAGGTCGGACAGTTTTTTTTCTAGCTCCAAGAAATAAACATCGAGCGATTGCAGCAACACCTCCTGCCATCTATCAACAGCTACCATGATGTTCGCCATGATCTCAGCTGTATTATATCAGCACTTGCCCGACAGTTAAAACTGAAAATGGTATAGGATATGATGTACTGCTAGGATTATCAGGTATTAAGACTAAGATAGATCAACCTGCAGCTGAAGTAGCTGCTCTATCCGGTTTCTCTGAGGGGTTAGGTGCAGGCCACAGAGATATTCAAGGAGGTAATTAGATAGGAGCGCCAAATAAGGCAAGGTCTAGGGGTAAAGGAATGGGTGATTTAATATAATCACAAATGGAAATGATCCTGTGAGTGTTGTATTAAAGTGGACTATAGGGGTGGAAATAGTCCTATCTTATGTATTGATGAGTTTGTTGAATACGTGAATTCCAAGCATTTATACCCCTAAATTTAATATAGGGGTAATGGTAGCATTCACTGAGTAGAGTGCAAGTATAAAAACGAAATTATATGTATAGCGCAGCAGAGGTTTGCATAAGAAATCGATGTGTGGCACAAAAAATATATATTTAAATAAAAATAACAAAGTTTAATATCAATTACATAAATAAATATGGATCCATATCAACATAGAAACATAGAAACATAGATATTGACGGCAGATAAGAGCCATAGGCCCAGCAAGTCTGCCCGACCTTACCTAACAGTATAAACTTATCTAGTTCGTAGGATAGCCCTATGTTTGTCCCCCACAGTGTTTGTTGCTACTACCTCTTGAGGAAGTTTATTCCATAAATCAATCACTCTTTCTGTAAAGAAGTGCTTCCTCAAATTACTCCTGAATATACTACCCTTTAGCTTGAGCTCATGACCCCTTGTTCTTGAATTTTCCATTTTATGTAAAATACCCACAGCCTCAGTTTTACTAAACCCTTTAATGTACTTGAAAGTTGCTATCATATCACCTCTTTCCCTTCTCTCCTCTAAGCTATACATATTTAGGTCATTGAGCCTATCCTGGTAAGTTTTATTTTTTAGACAATGTACCATTTTGGTAGCCCTCCTTTGCACAGATTCAAGTTTGTTAATATCCTTCTGAAGATATGGCCTCCAGAACTGCACACAATACTCAAGATGAGGCCTAACTAATGATCTATAAAGTGGCATAAGAACCTTACTATTTCTGCTGCAAATACCTCTACCAATAAATCCAAGCATTCTGCTAGCCTTACTCGCTGCATTATTCATCTGAAATAATAATTCCCAAGTCCTGTTCCTCGTCTGTAACAGTCGGTAAAGTGTCATTGAGTCTGTAATTAACATTTGGATTTTTCTTCCCTAAATGCATTATTTTACACTTTGCTGTGTTCAACTTTAGATCCCAGTCGTTTGTCCAATCCTCCAATTGTTGTATATCACTTCTCATTTTGTCTACCACCCCTGGAACATCCACTCTGTTGCAAATGTTTGCATCATCTGCAAAGAGACATACTTTCCCCTGTAGCCCTTTGCTGATATCGCAGATAAATATGTTAAACAAAACAGGCCCCAGAACTGACCCCTGGGGAACACCACTAGTAACAGCCCCCTCTGCTGAATGAACTCCATTTACTAAGACACTTTGTTTTCTGTCCTTAAGCCAGCATTCCACCCAGTTCACAATTTTTGAATCTAGACCAAGGAGATATAGTTTGTGAATACGTTTATTGTGTGGGACGGTGTCAAATGCTTTGCTGAAATCTAGATATGCTACATCAACTGCTCCTCCCTTGTCTAATACTTTTGTCAACATTGGTATTACCCTAAAAACAATATTTTGGTATTATCCTAAAACAGTTTTAATAAATAAATCTATCTGATCAAGAACTTTGCATATATAAAAGGGGGGCGTGGCACGTTGTCAGGTTTTTCTCTAATAGATGAGCCTGCTAAATATAAAGGTGCGCAAGAATAGACAATAAATGACAAAAATTAAAACACCGACACCTAGATTTAGAGTTTTGCGGCCAAAGGGGTGCGTTAGCTACGCATGCTTTTTTCTGGCCGCACCTTTTAAATATCGCTGGTATTTAGAGTTCACAGAATGGCTGCGTTAGGCTCCAAAAAAGGAGCGTATAGCATATTTACCGCAACTTCAACTCTCGATACCAGCGGTGCTTACGGACGCGGCCAGCTTCAAAAACGTGCTTGTGCACGATTCCCCCATAGAAAACAATGGGGCTGTTTGAGCTGAAAAAAAACCTAACACCTGCAAAAAAGCCGCGTTCAGCTCCTAACGCAGCCCCATTGTTTTCTATGTGGAAACACTTCCTACGTCTGCACCTAACACTCTAACATGTACCCCGAGTCTAAACACCCCTAACCTTACACTTATTAACCCCTAATCTGCCGCTCCGTACACCCCCGCCACCTACATTATCCCTATGTACCCCTAATCTGCTGCCCTAACATGTGCCACATATCGATTTCTTATGCAAACCTCTGCAGCGCTATACATATAATTTCGTTTTTATACTTGCACTCTACTCAGTGAATGCTACCATTACCAAACAAGATAGACATGGTACCTAGACCTGGATGCTACTTGGGGTGAGAGGGACGCTGAGTCTGTACTTTAGTGGATATATGCTCAGAATCCCAGGATATTGTAAGTTAACAGATACATGTGATAATCAAAATGATGATTCACTAGGTCTTCTTTGAAGCCGCAATACACATCTTGTCTGGAAACAAAGAAAAACACTTGCAGGCATGTGGAAATGCTGTGACTTAAAATTCATATGAAATTATTTATGTTTAAGCTTAAGTCATATAGTAAAATACTCAGATTATGGTGAATGTACCAATATGTATATGGATTTGCTGTACTGAATAATTAGCTGCATTGGTAAATTTAAAATGTGTTCCAAAACTTTAGAATAATAATACTGCTTCTTTTATTTCAGGCATCTGATAAACCAGTGAGATTCCATATATGAATGAATACAAATGCAATAAGTTATCCTATTAATATGTCATAGATAGGGGTCCATATTTTATACATTGTTGAGACATGTGCCATAATAAAATGGAATAGATATAGTCAATAATAATAATACATATATATATATATATATATATATATATATATATATATATATATATATATATATATATATATATATATACAGGGAGTGCAGAATTATTAGGCAAGTTGTATTTTTGAGGATTAATTTTATTATTGAACAACAACCATGTTCTCAATGAACCCAAAAAACTCATTAATATCAAAGCTGAATATTTTTGGAAGTAGTTTTTAGTTTGTTTTTAGTTTTAGCTATTTTAAGGGGATATCTGTGTGTGCAGGTGACTATTACTGTGCATAATTATTAGGCAACTTAGCAAAAAACAAATATATACCCATTTCAATTATTTATTTTTACCAGTGAAACCAATATAACATCTCAACATTCACAAATATACATTTCTGACATTCAAAAACAAAACAAAAACAAATCAGTGACCAATATAGCCACCTTTCTTTGCAAGCACACTCAAAAGCCTGCCATCTATGGATTCTGTCAGTGTTTTGATCTGTTCACCATCAACATTGCGTGCAGCAGCAACCACAGCCTCCCAGACACTGTTCAGAGAGGTGTACTGTTTTCCCTCCTTGTAAATCTCACATTTGATGATGGACCACAGGTTCTCAATGGGGTTCAGATCAGGTGAACAAGGAGGCCATGTCATTAGATTTTCTTCTTTTATACCCTTTCTTGCCAGCCACGCTGTGGAGTACTTGGACGCATGTGATGGAGCATTGTCCTGCATGAAAATCATGTTTTTCTTGAAGGATGCAGACTTCTTCCTGTACCACTGCTTGAAGAAGGTGTCTTCCAGAAACTGGCAGTAGGACTGGGAGTTGAGCTTGACTCCATCCTCAACCCGAAAAGGCCCCACAAGCTCATCTTTGATGATACCAGCCCAAACCAGTACTCCACCTCCACCTTGCTGGCGTCTGAGTCGGACTGGAGCTCTCTGCCCTTTACCAATCCAGCCACGGGCCCATCCATCTGGCCCATCAAGACTCACTCTCATTTCATCAGTCCATAAAACCTTAGAAAAATCAGTCTTGAGATATTTCTTGGCCCAGTCGACGTTTCAGCTTGTCTGGCTTGTTCAGTGGTGGTCGTCTTTCAGCCTTTCTTACCTTGGCCATGTCTCTGAGTATTGCACACCTTGTGCTTTTGGGCACTCCAGTGATGTTGCAGCTCTGAAATATGGCCAAACTGGTGGCAAGTGGCATCTTGGGAGGTGCACGCTTGACTTTTCTCAGATCATGGGCAGTTATTTTGTGCCTTTGATTTTTCCACACGCTTCTTGCGACCCTGTTGACTATTTTGAATGAAACGCTTGATTGTTCGATGATCACGCTTCAGAAGCTTTGCAATTTTAAGAGTGCTGCATCCCTCTGCAAGATATCTCACTATTTTTGACTTTTCTGAGCCTGTCAAGTCCTTCTTTTGACCCATTTTGCCAAAGGAAAGGAAGTTGCCTAATAATTATGCACACCTGATATAGGGTGTTGATGTCATTAGACCACACCCCTTCTCATTACAGAGATGCACATCACCTAATATGCTTAATTGGTAGTAGGCTTTCGAGCCTATACAGCTTGGAGTAAGATAACATGCATAAAGAGGATGATGTGGTCAAAATACTCATTTGCCTAATAATTCTGCACTCCCTGTATATATATATATATATATATATATATATATATATACAGTATATCATGATTAAATTGAAATAGAACCCTATTACAGGTAGGTATGATATTTAAAGATATACTCAAATTATAGCAATATAACAGCAAAATATGAAATTAAATATTGTTAGGGTTCCTGAAAGATTGACTGATGTCATACTGAAATGATTGGTTTATAGTACTAGTCCACTCATAAAATTATGACTTTTTAAGTACATGTTTTGGAATATTATGAGTAGAAAATTATAGTGAGACACGCACGGGGATGTGTATGTTAAATATGTCTATATAATTAAATACTATAGAATTGATCAGTATACCAAGTGTGGTCTTGAATTGTGCATCTTCAGTATTATTAAATAGTCCCATATAGATTGGACGTATTGTTTATTGATACTGGAAATAATAAGTATATTTAATAAAAACATATAAGATAATATGTTCCTGTAATATTTACTAAATGTTCAAACATGGGTGTTTGACCACCATATGGATTTCCCAGTAACCTATGAGAAGATGGGCCAATGAAAAGACAAACTCTGATTAAGGAAGTAAAAATTCCTGTTGCAATGATTAGAAGTGAAGGAGTGGCTTATCACGGAAAAAAGCTGCTACACTAGCTGTGAGAAGGGAACTGAGACAGACTCAGAGAGATTCATAGAGTAAAACCTCTTGGAGACTTTTTGGCTGCAGACTCACTTGGCTAGCACACACTCACTGGGCTAAAACAGAGATACACACGTTGCTCTAGTTTCTCTGACTCCATTTTGTTGGGATCCTTTCTTAGGATAAGAAAGATAACTTTGAGGCCTGTTCCCTTGCAAATAGTGGTATATTCATTCACGTATGACCAACAAGAAGCCACAAGATATTGATTCATTCATTTGGAGCTAAGGTTAATTTTTAGAGATAAATTTTATGGTCTGCTTTGTATAGAAAATTATAACAGCATAAACATGTATAATTGATTCACAATCTAGTTTTTACACAAATATATTTAATGTGTCTATAAAGCTCACTGATCAGAATTAAGGATTAAATGTTACATTTTAGTTAGAATTATTGTTGTATAAGCATATAACATGTTGGTGTCAGCTGCTAAAATAAATATACCCACATCATTTGGGTTTAACTGCTGAAATATAATAAATAATAGTGTAACCTAGGATATATATATATATATATATATATATATATATATATATATATATATATATATATATATATATATATAATATATAACTGGAGTACACTGCTGGGATAAAATTTATGGTGATATTCTGTTAATAAAATAGCTAACATTAACTGGAGGCACAGCTGAAAGACCATTATTCTTTATCACATTTATTTCAGATATTTTGTAGTAAAGTGAAATTTTTTTTTGTTTTGCTAAAATTGTATTAACGTTTTAAATTAATGAAATACTAAGCCAAAATAATAATGTCTGTTACTAGAAGTGAATCAATTGAATATCTACCTAATATTGAAATATATTTCCCAAAATCCCCCATTAGCCAGACAGAAACATATAAAACAGATGCATTACTCACCTTAAAAATAGATTAAATATTAAAAAAGAATTAGACACATATATTAAGATGCCTAAGACTAAGGCCAAAAATATTGCAAATAATATGTGGTGTGGTGAAAATGAAATATTACAAGGGTTGTTAAAACTTGGCCAACCCCAAAAACCCAAAAAAGCGATGAAATAATTATCAAAACTTGAGGTCTGCTCCTCTATGTGAACGATGAAATGTCCAGTCAAATTGAAAGACAAAACTTACAATTGGAGCAACCGAGGGGTGAAAATTATTCCTTAAGACTAGGTGAAGAGGAGGTGGAGAAAGTCCAGGATAAAATGAATATGCCTGCAAAGAAAATTGCCACCTTACAAAAGCATAACCAAAATTAGTAGCCCAAATAGAAAGTTTAAATAAACAACTTGCAGAGAGCCAGGGAGAAAATTTCTTGTTAAGAGAAAAATATCATCAGGCAGAAAAACAGCACCAGAAAGAGCTAAGTGAACTAAAAAGTCAGTATCGGCATAATAAACCCCCCTCCGTCAGTAGTGAAATTAATGAGGATAGTGCAGATATTATAAAAACCCTAAAATAATTTATAAAAAGGTGAGTTATAGAGCATCAGGGAAGAATTTATACAAAGGACCCCGATTGGTTCAGAAATAAACTTCACAAATAAGCAGTCACCTCATGTTTTAATTTCAGCGAAATTCTCCACTTCAGAGGGGGAGGACAGTTATGGTAGTGAGTCAGAGGGCAAACCCCACTACCCAGATAGCCCCTATAATGCTAATATGCGTAAGGGATCTCCTCATAGTAAAATTGCAGATAGGGGCACTCCAACCCTAACAAGAAGATCGCTAGGAGAATAAGAGATGTACTTAGTAAAGTTTATGAAACCCCTACAATAATTAAGTTTTTAAGTAAAGCAGTACACCAATTTTTTAAAAGGGGGACCACTTCCATAATTGATCATTTAAAAGGCTTATGAAAATGCTTTAGCTGTATTAAGTATAAATGATGGGCAATCTAAAATTTATTTTTTTCCATGGGTATTTGAGCCTAAGCATCACAAATTCTTTGCTTCACTTAAAGATATGAATTTTAATTCTTGGAGTGTAGTAAGGCAACAGTGCAAAAGGGAATGTGGACAATATCATCTGCTAAGACGGCTGTATACAATTTGAAGTGTGGTGCGAATCAAAGGCCAATTGAATTCCTTTCTGCACTAAAAAGTGCTTACAGTATGGCCGAAAACTACCCCATATTTGAAAGCTCAGAATTTGTGAACTTATTTTATGAAGCAATGTCCTCGCACATCAAAATAAATCTGGCTAGAGATTTTGATGATAACTGCTCATTGGATTGGCTGATCAGAGAGAGTACAAAGTTATACTCTATTCAGTAGTACAGTGAACAGGGGGTTAAAAGAGAACCAAAGCCCAGCCCTAAAATTGTTGCAGAAACTAGGGTGTCACCCAACCCCCCCAATTTAGAGTCCAAAAAGAAAACTTATTCGGAGGTGGCCAGAGAAAACAGGCCCTCACCGCAAAGTTTTGAGTCTGCCCCTACCCCTCAAGGGCTGAGGTGCAGAGGGAATATACTCAAAATGGGGGGAATACCCAGATAAATAGGTATCCCCGAAGATATGAATACCCACAAGGTAATCTGTATCCCCATAAAAATAAATACCAAAAGTGGTGAAAATACTCTCAGGATAACCCCAATTAAATAGTGCACTCCAGGATATTAACGCCGAACAAGTTGAACCCCAAAGACAACCGTGTCAAAATAGAAACAACAGCTATGATTCTGAGTAATCACAAGGTTTCAGAAATCAATACCCTGGGACATCAAAAAATCAGTCCATGGGTAAAAATAGTTTGTACAATCAAGTGGGCCAATTTAGTATGCAGTTAAATCAATTATGTACACTATTTACTAATATGGGTAAAGTATTGATTGATCAGTACCCTAATAATCCTTTTTAAGGGGTACAGCCAGTGGTCAACAGTGGGCCACAAACACAGTCATAAATACTCAGGTATTACCTGAGAGAGAGGCGAGAGAAATACTAGATGAAATAATAAATGTCAATAATGGTGCTAATCATGTTCTCTCCCTAAAGCTCATACACAGAAGGCCTAGCTGTGATGACAGGCAGCCTCAGCCTGGAAGCTCTAATGAATCTCTTCTTTTGCAGTTGTCTCCAAACCTTATTCCCACAGATGCAGTACACAGGAATCCCGTCATCCCTATTATAGAGGCAGTGACCGGTAAGAGTGAAAATTCTTCTGCATCAGGTAAAGTGGTAGATATAGGTAAAACGTGGTGAAGCCCGCAAATGTGTAAACATGCAAATTTTATGTGTTAAATAGTAGAAACTGCAGGGAGATATTATGTATCAGCTGAGCTCCAGGATTCAGTTACTAACCCTATCATGGGATTAATTGATACTGGATCTCAGGCAACTATTTTATCCCACAGGTACTACACACAGCTAAATTAACTAATGCCCCAAAAACTTAAACTCAGGGAATTTGATGGTTCTCTAATAGGTGTTGGGGGTGACTCTCTCAAAGTCTGGGGCACTGCATGGTTAACGCTAAAGCTGGGGAACAGGGTAATAAGACACCCTGTCATTATAGTGGATCTGCCAACTGATCGTTTAATCATTGGTATTGATCTTCTTAAGTGACTACGTACCATAATTGATTGCATAAATAATGTAATTTGGTCAGTGAAAAGACCTATTAATTATGAGCGGTCCAGCCTACCTCACACCAGACATAACTGTCATGTGGTAGAAGAGAAGCCAGATGCTGCTGAAATTCATTTCAGGAATAGCTCTGCACCTGAAATAACTGTCTTACAAATAGATGATCAGATTCCCCTAAATGGCTCTGATGGTCATACAATTAAAATTTAGCCTGGAAAGATAGCCAATATTTCCCTAGACACCGATGTATTAACCATATCTCTCCACAAGGGGGATCCTAAATCTCCTAAAGGGGGTGATCACTCCAAATTCCTCGCAGAAATTAAGGCCTAGATTTAGAGTTGGGCGATAGTCGTGAAAACCAGCGTTAGAGGCTCCTAACGCTGGTTTTGGGCTACCGCCGGTATTTAGAGTCAGTCAGGAAAAAGTCTAACGCTCACTTTCCAGCCGCGACTTTTCCATACCGCAGATCCCCCTACGCCATTTGTGTATCCAATCTTTTCAATGGGATCTTTCTAACTCCGGTATTTAGAGTCGTGGCTGAAGTGAGCGTTAGAAATCTAACGACAAAACTCCAGCCGCAAAAAAAAAGTCAGTAGTTAAGAGCTTTCTGGGCTAACGCCGGTTTATAAAGCTCTTAACTACTGTGCTCTAAAGTACACTAACACCCATAAACTACCTATGTACCCCTAAACCGAGGTCCCCCCACATCGCCGCCACTCGATTACTTTTTTTTAACCCCTAATCTGCTGACCGCCACCTACGTTATCCTTATGTACCCCTAATCTGCTGCCCCTAACACCGCCGACCCCTATATTATATTTTGAAAAGTGTGGTGGGGGATAGTAGGAGTTAATCAGTAATTAGATGTTGTACCTATTGTGTAAATCAAATATGGTATATAATATACCAATACTCAGTAATCACTTGTAATAATTATGGTACACATCTAATGTGGATTCTTAGAGGGTAGAACTAAACAACTAGAAATACTAATTGTACAAGGAGATACACTTAGGATTATTAGAAAAGAATACCACAAAGAAAATTATTTCTTTAACTCCAAATAATCATATGAAATATGAGGATTACTCTATTTGTTTAAAATGTTCCATTACATTCATACTTTAATACTTTATTGTTACGACTAGGAACAAACATTCACACAGAAGTAGCCTGAAAGAGTTAAAAACACTTAAACCTAGTTACATTAAATAGATATAGTCGGCAATGCTCTATGTATTTAGCCTGATGCCCACAATATTATTGTGCAAGATAAGCTAAGCCCTTACAATCCGAGGGCTATTTTACTTTTAAGTTGTTATGATTTTTTAAAGGTAAATAGTAGGCACCAGGTTTCAACAAATATATAGGTATATTCAAATTCTATTATTAACTAGGCAAGCAGTTAAAAAAGCGACAGACAGGAGAGAACTAGCTTCTCCTGCTGGACACCTAGGGGTCCAGCAGGAGAAGCTAGTTCTCTCCTGTCTGTCGCTTTTTTAACTGCTTGCCTAGTTAATAATAGAATTTGAATATACCTATATATTTGTTGAAACCTGGTGCCTACTATTTACCTTTAAAAAATCATAACAACTTAAAAGTAAAATAGCCCTCGGATTGTAAGGGCTTAGCTTATCTTGCACAATAATATTGTGGGCATCAGGCTAAATACATAGAGCATTGCCGACTATATCTATTTAATGTAACTAGGTTTAAGTGTTTTTAACTCTTTCAGGCTACTTCTGTGTGAATGTTTGTTCCTAGTCGTAACAATAAAGTATTAAAGTATGAATGTAATGGAACATTTTAAACAAATAGAGTAATCCTCATATTTCATATGATTATTTGGAGTTAAAGAAATAATTTTCTTTGTGGTATTCTTTTCTAATAATCCTAAGTGTATCTCCTTGTACAATTAGTATTTCTAGTTGTTTAGTCCTATATTATATTTATTAGCCCCTAATCTGCCCCCTTCAACGTTGCCTCCACCTGCCTACACTTATTAACCCCTAATCTGCCGAGCGGATCTCACCGCTACTATAATAAAGTTATTAACCCCTAATCCGCCTCACTCCCGCCTCAATAACCCTATAATAAATAGTATTAAACCCTAATCTGCCCTCCCTAACATCGCCGACACCTAACTTCAATTATTAACCCCTAATCTGCCGACCGAATCTCGCCACTACTGTAATAAATTGATTAACCCCTAAAGCTAAGTCTAACCCTAACACTAACACCCCCCTAAGTTAAATATAATTTAAATCTAACAAAATAAATTAACTCATTAAATAAATTATTCCTATTTAAAGCTAAATACTTACCTGTAAAATAAACCCTAATATAGCTACAATATAAATTATAATTATATTATAGCTATTTTAGGATTTATATTTATTTTACAGGCAACTTTGTATTTATTTTAACCAGGTACAATAGCTATTAAATAGTTAAGAACTATTTAATAGCTAAAATAGTTAAAATAATTACAAAATTACCTGTAAAATAAATCCTAACCTGATCGGAACAGCCAATAGAATGCGAGCTCAATCTGATTGAACTTGATTCTGATTGGCTGATTCCATCAGCCAGTCAGAATTTTCCTACCTTAATTCCGATTGGCTGATAGAATCCTATCAGCCAATCGGAATTCGAGGGACGCCATCTTGGATGACGTCCCTTAAAGGAACCGTCATTCATCGGGAAGTCGTCGGTGAAGATGGATGTTCCGCGTCGGCGGGATAAACATGGATCCGGAAGAAAGAAGATTGAAGATGCCTTTGATAGAAGACTTCAACCGGATCATGGACCTCTTCAGCTCCCGCTTGGATGAAGACTTCAGCCGGATCATGGACATCTTCAGCCCCCCGCTTGGGCTTGGATCAAGACATCGGAGGAGCTCTTCTGGATCGATCGGTGATACCTGGTATGGTAAAGATAAGGCAGGAAGATCTTCAGGGGCTTAGTGTTAGGTTTATTTAAGGGGGGTTTGGGTTAGATTAGGGGTATGTGGGTGGTGGGTTGTAATGTTGGGGGAGGGTATTGTATGTTTTTTTTTACAGGCAAAAGAGCTGAATTCTTTGGGGCATGCCCCGCAAAGGGCCCTGTTCAGGGCTGGTAAGGTAAAAGAGCTTTGAACTTTTGTAATTTAGAATAGGGTAGGGCATTTTTTTATTTTGGGGGTCTTTGTTATTTTATTAGGGGGCTTAGAGTAGGTGTAATTAGTTTAAAATTGTTGTAATATTTTTCTGATGTTTGTAAATATTTTTTTATTTTTTGTAACTTAGTTCTTTTTTATTTTTTGTACTTTAGTTAGTTTATTTCATTGTATTTATTTGTAGATATTGTATTTAATTAATTTATTGATAGTGTAGTGTTAGGTTTAATTGTAGATAATTGTAGGTATTTTATTTAATTAATTTATTGATAGTGTAGTGTTAGGTTTAATTGTAACTTTGGTTAGGATTTATTTTACAGGTAATTTTGTAATTATTTTAACTATTTTAGCTATTAAATAGTTCTTAACTATTTAATAGCTATTGTACCTGGTTAAAATAAATACAAAGTTACCTGTAAAATAAATATTAATCCTAAAATAGCTATAATATAATTATAATTTATATTGTAGTTATGTTAGGGTTTATTTTACAGGTAAGTATTTAGCTTTAAATAGGAATAATTTATTTAATAAGAGTTAATTTATTTTGTTAGATTTAAATTATATTTAACTTAGGGGGGTGTTAGTGTTAGGGTTAGACTTAGCTTTAGGGGTTAATCCATTTATTACAGTAGCGGCGAGATTCGGTCGGCAGATTAGGGGTTAATAATTGAAGTTAGGTGTTGGCGATGTTAGGGAGGGCAGATTAGGGGTTAATACTATTTATTATAGGGTTATTGAGGCGGGAGTGAGGCGGATTAGGGGTTAATAACTTTATTATAGTAGCGCTCAGGTCCGGTCGGCAGATTAGGGGTTAATAAGTGTAGTTAGGTGGAGGCGACGTTGGGGGCGGCAGATTAGGGGTTAATAAATATAATATAGGGGTCGGCGGTGTTAGGGGCAGCAGATTAGGGGTACATAGCTATAATGTAGGTGGCGGCAGTGTACGGAGCGGCAGATTAGGGGTTAATAATAATATGCAGGTGTCAGCAATAGTGGGGGCGGCAGAATAGGGGTTAATAAGTGTAAGGTTAGGGGTGTTTAGACTCGGGGTACATGTTAGAGTGTTAGGTGCAGACGTAGGAAGTGTTTCCCCATAGAAAACAATGGGGCTGCGTTAGGAGCTGAACGCGGCTTTTTTGCAGGGGTTAGGTTTTTTTCAGCTGAAACAGCCCCATTGTTTCCTATGGGGGAATCGTGCACGAGCACGTTTTTGAAGCTGGCCGCTTCCATAAGCACCGCTGGTATCTAGAGTTGCAGTGGCGTTAAATTATGCTCTACGCTCCCTTTTTGGAGCCTAACGCACTGAAAACCCAGCCATTCTGTGAACTCTAAATACCAGCGGTATTTAAAAGGTGCATGGGAAAAAAAGCACGCGTAGCTAACGCACCCCTTTGGCCGCGGAACTCTAAATCTAGGCGTAAGAAAATTAAGGATGAACTATTTATCCCTATGCAAGTGCATGACCTTGGATATAACAAGTATGCTAAATTAAACGTAAAACAGGAAGCCAGCTATATAAGCGAAGGCTTATTAGCGCATATTGCTGAATCTAAGGTAATTAATATTGTCAATGATCTTTTGCATAGGTATGCCATACAAATAGATTTGATTAACCTTTGCCTCTGGAGCAGGTTAAAGGGGAACCCTGAAATATTTCAGGATGAAAATGCAGCCCTGAAATCAAACCAGCAGATGCCATATGCTGTGAATATGCAGGTGTCTAGTGATATTGTAATGCCTGCTGGGGCTGATAAATGTCTCTTACCCTCACAGGTAAAAAGGGGCCCGAAATGAAAAACTTCTGAAGCACTAATTTGCATCTCCCAGAGAATGCAAATTATGGGCATAACAATGACCCATACTCCTATAGTAAATATTAGAAATATCCCAATACATGTTATTGTGCATACCATGACCCCACAGGATATCACCTTATCCAAGGGAACAACCATAGGATATGCTCTGGAATCCAGTTATTACACTTTTGGATTCCAGAATAATGTTATTAGGCTAATAACTGAAAGGTACTTAACTGAAGAACAATTAATAGAACAATCATTTGCATCCATGTCAGAAAGATTATTCACAATTCAGACTATTTACCCTTTCAGCTGAAGGCATCTGTAAATTTGAAGAAGCCTCCCTGGTATTTGATCAGCCGATCAGAGAACAAGAATACCCCAATACACAGAATCCTGGGGATAATGTAAATTATAATCAAGGGAACCTCACATCTAGGCTTAAAGAAGCCTATGAGATAGGACAGCCTGAAATCTTTCCTGTATTTCAGCAAATAGTCAAAGAGCAAATCTCCTTAGCTAATGGCTGTTCCAGTGATGATGAATGCCAACAGCTACGAGAACTCTTGATGGAGTACAAGGATATTTTTGCTAGGGATTCTTATGACTGTGGGACTACAGACCTGCAC
The DNA here is from genome assembly GCF_027579735.1 of Bombina bombina. Lineage (NCBI taxonomy): Eukaryota > Metazoa > Chordata > Amphibia > Anura > Bombinatoridae > Bombina > Bombina bombina. The sequence goes on from NC_069499.1 coordinate 1,170,596,788, forward strand.
ATTGCAAGAATCCAAACAGATCCCAATGCACCACCTGTATTTGTTAAATAATAGAGACTTCCTTTAGCCTCATATGATTCTCTTGCAGAAATCATAAGGAATTTGGAAGAAAGGGTTATCATCAGACAGGTGCATAGCTCTTATAATAATAATCCTATTCTCTGTATTCCTAAACCCAATGGACAATGGTGTTTGTGTGCTATCTTAAGAAAGCTAAACAAATGAGTAGACATGTCTGGCTAGCCTGTGCCATACATTGACCAGTGCCTAGCGCAGATGCAGGGATCTAAGATATTCACTGCCATTGATTGTGCGCATGGATACTGAACCATAAAGACACAAGGAAGACCAGTATAAGCTCACATTCTCGTTCAAAAGGTCCAATATGCATTCACACGGCTCCCTTTTTGATACATAAATTCAGGACATGAATTTGCTGTATTCATGAAAGGGTGACCTTATCTTATGTTGATGATGTGATAATCAAAAGCACAGACTTTGAAAAACACATCACAGAATTTAAACACATCCTCAGCCAACTTAAAAGGGCAGGTTTCAAATTATCCCTTCAAAAAGCTCAATGGTGCCACACTTGTGTAAACTTCATGGGATATAAAGTTACTTCTGAAGAGTTAAATCCTCAGAAGAAAAAGGTGGAAGCTATATAAATTCTAAGAACCCAACTAACTTAAAGGAATTAAGATAATTACTGGGTATAACAAATTATTCTTGCAAATTTATTGATAATTATGCAGAATTAGCTAAACCACTGCTACAACTTCTAAAGAAGGATGAGAAATGGCACTGGAGTGAGGCTCAAGAGACAGCCATATGAGAGCTGAAGAGAAAACTCACTCAAGCACCTTGCTTAGCTTACCCTGAAGGTAGTAAACCTTTCTACTTAGAGACAAGTTAAACAGATATAAGCATGAGTGCTGTTTTATACCAAAAACAGGATAATTTAAGCAAAGTCATTGCTTATGAGAGCAAATCTTTATCCCAAGTAGAAATAAAATTTAGTGATTGCGAAAAAGCCCTCTGTATGGGCTCTACAAAATTTCCGCAGCTATATACAGGGTGAGAAAATTATTGTATAAACAGCCCACCATATTTGCAGAGGGAGAAAATAAGAGATGGGAACCTGTCCAATAGCCGCATAACAGCTTGGACTCTTTCCATACAAGGCCCGACTTTAGAAATTCGCTATAAGCCAAATAAAAAGAATCTAGTCGCACAGGGGCTGGCCGAGCTCCATGACTGTACTGCTGAGGTTCATGGAGAAGAGTTATTAGAAGATGATTTCCTGGAGGAACAATTGCTTTCCCAATATAAAATATACAATGAGAACCAGTGTCAAACATTACCTTAGGTATATGTTGATGGTTGTTCCTGCCATGCCACTATTGATAATGAGCGCAGATTAGTCACTGGCATTGGTATAACTTAGGCAAATTGATTCCCAAATATTTCTGTAGGTTTCAACATTGGGCCAAGATCGACTCAAGTTGCAGAACTAACTGTTGTTCTAAAAATCATTGAGCTGGCTATTGAACACGATATTCATGAATATGTGATCATTACTGACTCAAATTATGTGCGTGACAGTTTTGTTGAATACCTGCCAACTTGGAAAATAAATGGCATGCAGAAAACTAACAACAAAACAGTCAAACATGGCAAGTTGTTCTGCGAAATTGATGTTAGTGGTTTCCAATGGGTTAACCATACACTGGAAAAAGACCAAGGGTCATTCCAAAATTCAAGGTCCTGATAAGGAAGACAATGATCTTGCAGATTCATTAGCCAAACAAGGAGCCATAACTGGAGAGTTCCTCAATATTGACCACTTAATGGGGGCAATTCAGGTAGAAACCATTACCAGAAACCAGGCTAACCAACAACATGAGCCTAACATGGTACAATGGAGTCAGGATTCTCCTAGTGAGGACCTTATCACTAGTCAAAAAGAACACCCCATTATAGGTATTTTCTATAAACATATAGAAAATCCTGAAAACAACCCCATCTCAAAAGAGGACGGTATTGGTAAGGAAGATCTTAGAATCTTAATGAAATCCAAATCACAATTCAAATTAAAGGATGGTTTGTTAATTAGAACCTCCAAAACAGGTATTCAACAATGGGTGGTACCTACCCAGTTCAGAGGTCTCATGCTTCAACATGCCCATGTCTGGCAATCGTAGTGCCAAATTAACATATTAAATATTTTGTGACTATGCCTTTTAGCCGCATATGTTGAAAGATGTTCAAACCTACTGTTAAAGTTGTTTAATCTGTCCACAGTTCCAACCCACTGCACCAACACATTGAGTGTCATTGCAAAAAAGGGGGATGGCAATGTCGTGGTCAGATATGCAAATTGATTTTATTAGTACAGTAATTAGGTCATCCAGAGGAAACAGATACATGTTGACAGTAGCATGCCTGTTCACTAAATGGGTAGAATGCATCAGTGCACCTGATAATAGTGCTGAAACATGCCCAGCATTGCTCATCAACCAAGTATTTTCCAGATTTGGTTTGCCCCAGAAAATCGAATCCGATGGGGGAACCCACTTCACTAGCAAATAGATGACAAAAATGTGGAAAATACTAGGGGTTAAAAGAAAGCTCCATATAGCATATAGATCTGCCTCTAGTGGTGGTGTAGGGCATTACAACCAGTCCAATGTGAAAATTCACCAAGTAGTGCTACTAAGATGTCATCTTTTGAATTGATGACTGATAGAAGAATGGTTCTATCTCAACATTTACTGTACCGTACATCAGACCAGAATTTAATAAATGCTGCTACTACACATCAATATATAGAAAACTTAAGGAAGCATCGGCAATATGCTTTTGAATTTGTTCAAAAGAACATAGAGAAGTCCGCAACTGCAGCTAAAACCTGTTATGATCTTAAAACTTCCAAAAAGGAAAATTAAATTAATGATAAAGTTTATCTTTATAACTTTGGAAGAGATCAGGTTAAGGAGAAGAAGTTTCTTCCATCATGGAAAGGTCCTTTTGTAATTACTGACAAAATATCTCCAGTTGCCTAAAAAATTAGGATCCCTAAAAATGATACTTTTATAGGTAAATAGGTCCATATTAATAAGCTGTGAGCATGCCATCCTAGATCCCAACTCCAAGTCATAGAGGGAAAATGAAATGTAATTTCGCCCAAAACACTAATGAAGTGTTGTAGCTTAAAAGAGGAATAAGATATCTAGCTAAATGGCTTGATAAAGGGGCAGAAGCCCTGAAACGTTGCTCTGTAATAAAGGCACTGATGCCATTTTTTGAGTGCCACCGGTGTGTTGTTTCATTATACTTGTCACTGGACTTTGGTTAGGGAAGTCCCCCTGGTGTGCACCAACTCGAATCATTGGAAAAATTAAGGATTAAGTGAGTGCTGGTCCTGCTTGTCTAAATATAAGATGTCTAGCTAAATGAGCATAAATATGAGGATTCAAAAATAACGGGCTCTCTTCATAGTAAGATTGTCTATGATGCATACCATCAGTACACTCACCAATTACCACTGGATTTCAGTCAATTACAATGCATGTGTCCATAATATCTTAAACCTGAAAGGGGGAATTTATGTCAGGGTATCTGTGAGTGTCATTAAATAATATATATAATATATATATATATATATATATATATATATATATATATATAAGACAAAAAAATCATTTATATATAAAGCTATATTTTTATCAGATATTTCTGTAAGATTGCAATTCTTACAGATTGCTGATTACACATCTCAGAGCTCAATGCAGACAAGATGTATCAAAACTACAAAGAGAAGATTTGTTCCCTAACTAGAAAGTAGAAGCTTCAAAAGATTCCTTACCTCATCACTTAATGAGATTAGATCTCAGGATGCTACTTGGGGTGAGAGGGACGCTGAGTCTGTACTTTAGTGGAGATATGTTTAGATTCCCAGGATATTGTAAGTTAACAGATACATGTGATAATCAACATGAGGATTCACTAGGTTCTCTTTGAAGTCTCAATACACAACTTGTCTGGAAACAAAGAAAGACACTTGCAGGCATGTGGAAATGCTGTGACTTAAAATTCATATGAAATGACTTATGTTTAAGCTTAAGTCATATAGTAAAATACTCAGATTATGGTGAATGTACCAATATGTATATGGATTTGCTGTATTTAATAATTAGCTGTATTGGTAAATTTTAAATGTGTTCCAAAACCTCAGAATAATAACACTGCTTCTTTTATTTCAGGCATCTGGTAAACCAGTGAGATTCCATATATGAATGAATACAGATGCAATAAGTTATCCTATTAATATGTCATAGATAGGGGTCCATATTTTAAACATTGTTGAGACATGTGCCATAATAAAATGGAATATATATATATATATTCAATAATAATAATAATAATATATATATATATATATATATATATATATATATATATATATATATAAACACGGAAGGGAACTGCACTCTCATACCGGACCGGGTACACATACTATGACCCTGCAACATGCTCAGCTCTGGGTGCCACTGGCACTCACAGGAAGCTGTGCCGTCCCCAGAGTCACAGGCAGTTAACCCCAGACAGGTTTGGGTGCAAGAACCATAGGGAAAATTACAAAACAAATTAATACAACACTCAGAGAAAACCCAGCACTCACTTACAAGCTCTCAGTTAAGATTTAAAAGCAAAAATGGAAAAGTTAGTTACCACATCTGGCCAAATGGGACAAGCTTAGGTACCTCGTCAAGGTCCCTTCCAATACCTGGGACCATAAAACAGCCACACAATACAAGCTTTCAAATCCAAACAAACTGGGAACAAGGGAAGGGTGCACAGGCATATGTAATCACCCTAGACATATACAAAACACGGAAGGGAACTGCACTCTCATACCGGACCGGGTACACATCCTATGACCCTGCAACATGCTCAGCCCTGGGTGCCACTGGCACTCACAGGAAGCTGTGCTGTCCCCAGAGCCACATGCAGTTAACCCCAGACAGGTCTGGGTGCAAGAACCATAGGGAAAATTACAAAACAAATTAATACAACACACAGAGAAAACCCAGCACTCACTTACAAGCTCTCAGCTAAGATTTAAAAGCAAAAATGGAAAGGTTAGTTACCGCATCTGGCCAAATGGGACCTCGTCAAGGTTCTTTCCAATACCTGGGACCCGGTCCGGTATGAGAGTGCAGTTCCCTTCCGTGTTTTGTATATGTCTAGGGTGATTACATATACCTGTGCACCCTTCCCTTGTTCCCAGTTTGTTTGGATTTGAAAACTTGCATTGTGTGGCTGTTTTAGGGTCCCAGGTATTGGAAGGGACCTTGACAAGGTACCTGGGCTTGTCCCATTTGGCCAGATGCGGTAACTAACCTTTCCATTTTTGCTTTTAAATCCTAACTGAGAGCTTGTAAGTGAGTGCTGGGTTTTCTCTGAGTGTTATATATATATATATATATATATATATATATATCTGTCATGATTAAATTGCTACAGAACCCTATTGCTGGTACGTATGATATTTAGAGATATACTCAAATTATAGCAATATAACAGCAAATATGAAATGAAATATTGTTAGGGTTCCTGAAAGATTGACTTATGTCATACTGAAATTATTGTGTTTTTTATATTATTGGTACTAGTCCACTCATAAAATTATGACTTTTTAAGTACATCGTTTGGAATATTATGAGTTGAAAATTATAGTGAGACAAGCACGAGGATTTGTATGTTAAATATGTCTATATAATTAATTACTATATTAATTAATGCCATGTGTGGTCTTGAATTGTGCATTTTCAGTAGTATTACATAGCCCCATATAGACTGAACGTATTGTTTATTGATACTGGAAAATATAAGTATATTTAATGAAAACATATAAGAGAATATGTTCCTGTAATATTTACTAAATGTTTAACCATGGGAGTTGGACCACCATATGCATTTCCCAATATAAAGACAAGCTCCGATTAAGGGCATAAACAATTCCTGTTGGAATGATTAGAAGTGAAGGAGTGGCTTATCACTTAAAAAAGCTGCTACACTAGCTGTGAGAAGGGAACTGAGACAGACTCAGAGAGATTCATAGAGTAAAACCTCTTGGAGACTTTTTGACTGAAACTCACTTGGCTAGCACACACTCACTGGGCTAAAACAGAGATACATATGTTACGCTAGTTTCCCTGACTCCATTTTATTGGGACCCTTTCTTAGGATAAGAAAGATAACTTTGAGGCCTGTACCCTTGAAAATAGTGGAATATTCCCTCACGTATGACCAACATGAAGCCACAGGATATTGATTCATTTGGAGCTAAGGTTAATTTTTAGAGATATATTTTATGGTCTTCTTTGCATAGAAAATTCTAACAGCATAAACATGTATAATTGATTCATAATCTATTTTTTACACAAATATATTCAATGTGTCTATAAAGCTAACTGATCAGAATTAAGGATTAAATGTTAAATTTTAGTTAGAATTATTGTTGTGTAAGTATATAACACGTTGGTGGCAGCTGCTAAGATAAATATACCCACATTGTTTGGGGATTAATGCTGAATTATAATAAATAATAGTGTAACCTAGGATATATATATATATAACATAACTGGAGTACACCGCTGGGATAATATTTATGGTGATAATTGTTTAATAAAAGAACTAACAGTATCCAATGTCACTCTGCTTGTATTCCATGTCTCTCCTCTTGTATTCAATGTCTCTCTGCTTGTATTCTATGTCTTTCTGTTTAAATAATGTATTTCTAATGCTCAATGATGTATTCAAATCTTTTACTCTAGGGGGCTGATTTATTAAAGTGCGGATGGACATGATACGATGCAGCAAATCACGTCCGCCACACATCGATAAATGTTGACAGCATACGCTGTCACATTTATCATTTCTCAAGCAGTTCTTGTGAACTGCTTGTGCAATGCTGCCCCCGGCAGATTCACGATCAATCGGCCGCTAACAGGGGGTGTCAATCAGCCCGATCATCTAGGATCAGGCGGATTGATGTCCGCAGTCTCAGAACAGGCGGACAAGTCATGGAGCAGCGGTCTTTAGACCGCTGTTTCATATCTGTTGTTTCCGGCGAGCATGATAATTCAAGTCAAGTCTAAAGTCTCTACCTTCAAGTCTCAAGTCGAGTCTCAAGTCCTTACGAGATACTTTAAGTCAAGTCTACATCTGTGAATCCAAAGATAAGAATAGTTTTCCTTTGAGCACTCATTGAGATGAGCTTTTTCATGCTTTTTATTTTTAACTATTGAAATCATCAAACTGTCAAAGCTGGTATGGTAACGTGTTCGCTTCTGTCATGTGACAGCAGTGAGATGGAAACTTGAAAGAAGGAAAACCGGCACTGTTTTTCCATTCAGTTTCTGGATGGGGAGGCAGCAGCTGGGCTCCTGCTCCAGTAGCAAATGATAAATGCTTGCTACTGTTTCCTGGCTGCCAGTGCTGGCAGGCTGCTGGTTGAGTAGGACAAAATAGAGGATGAGAGAGAGCCCAGGGAGGTGGAGGCTGCCAGTGAGTAGCTGCTTTTGCTCTTACCATGCCTTCCCTGCACCTGGACTTCTCTTTTACCAGAGGCTAGGGGTCACCATGTAGGAGAAGATGGAGCAGCTTCAGAAAGCTGTGTGCAGAAGTCAACAAACCCAGGTTAGTAATAGACTGGCTGCTTAAATTCATCTGCTGCTCTTATGGAGATATCAATATCTCCATGTTTTATGTCATACTGTGGAGATGACTTACTTAAGTGCAAGGGAGGTCCCTTTATTTTAAAATATAATGGAGTGCTTCAGTAATCCAGATTTGCTTCTGTCTGGAGCTAAATTCTAAAGAATGTAAATAATTCTAGGGAACCATTCACTAGAGTTCTTTACATTCTAATGAGTTTAGCTCCCGAGTAAGTTAAAACCAGAGAGAATCAAATTGCAATTACCGAAGGACTCCATTATATTTTAGTGAATCCGCTTCAGACGACAGCATGACAGTCTTCTAAGCACTGAGATGGAAGTCCAAGTTGGTGGCTAAAAATATTCAATTTGAGAATAAAGTCAGTGTGGCATTTATTGCGAGTCGAGTCAATGGGGCCGATTTATCATGGCCCAAATGGGGCAAAATACCCCTGTTTCCGCACGAGCCTTCAGGCTCTACGGAAATGGGAGTTGATAAGCAGCGGTCTTAAGACCACTGCTCCCTAACTCGTCCACCTCCTCTGAGGCTGCGGACATCAATCCACCTGACTGAATACAATCAGGTTGATTGACACCCCCTGCTAGCGGCCGATTTGCCGCTAATCTGTAGGGGGTGTCATTGCACAAGCAGTTGCACAAAAACTGCTCATACACTATGCCATCACATTCTCTGTAGGGAACATGATTAAAATAGCTCACAGCCATTCATCTCACAAATCTTACTCTTGTACATAGTCACATGTTCTACCTTGCTCACATACACAACACACTATGAACACACCTGTCACATACATATTGCTGCTGTATTTAATTATTGGCACACTCAAACGCACACACCACACACATAACATGGTTACACTTTAATTGGACAACATATACACACATTCATTGTTTGCTTATACAACCATCCTGACAAACAAATTAGTCTGTTACACTGGAAAGCATTTATCTTGTGCACATTTATACTGCCACACAGCTATCATCCACCATTTTTGCTGAATCACACTGATGCACAAATCATAAATATTGGTCCTGCATACAATAAAGCTGGTAAAAAAACACACAAACACACCTTTTACAAACATTGACCCTATCCATAAACACATTGAAATACTAATATGAAAACTCTGACACACTGGTCTGAGCCAACAGGCTAATCCTGCCTGGTTTTATTAATTATTGATCACTTCAATGACCTGTAATTTGTCTCACTCAGCTCTCCACAATTGTGACACATAAACCTATGAGTCTAGGACTAGTAATCTGCTATATTGATTTAATCTCAAGTGTCTGGAATAGAAACTAATTTCAATGACAGTTACATTTTGTAGAGGTTGAGTTTACAAAAAAATAAATAAACTCTCCAGTGAAAAAGAAAATCTAATATTTTCATGTTATGCTATAGAGATGATTACCTAAAAATGTTTTTATACTTAAATGAATAAACACCATAATTGGTGGGATTTATTTTCTCCTGAACATTTCTTTGAGTTAAATATTGGGGACTGTAGCCTGAAGCCTAGATTACAAGCGGAACGATAAACTTTTAGCACTGTTGAGCGTTAACTATGAAGGTACAGTATATTAATAGTGCACCCATGTTAGTGCTGGTATTACAAGTTAAAAGTATAAATTTATTGTGCAAGCAAAAGACTCAGGTGTGCTAACATCTGGAGGTCTTATAATGCAACCACACTAACTACCATTCCCCATAGACTTCTATGCATTATGAATACTTAAAATACCTATGTAAATACATATTTACACATATAAACACACAAATACACAAGCATACACATATATGCACATGCACACACTTGTATACATACACACAAACAAATATGTAGACATATTTTTAAAACCATATTGCAGCTGCAGGCAATTTCCAATCAGCCTGCAGACTATTTAAACCCAGCCTTTACCTGCAGGCCTTGCTCATTTATAGGACTTGTCCTTGGGTGTGCTGTTGATATTTCTGTATACTGCCTGCTATTTTTGTTGCTGACCGGTTTTCCCATTCTGACTACTACTCTATTTGCCTTCCATTTTGGACACCTTGTTGCCAGATTGTTGCCAGAATCTGACTGCTGTAGTGACAGTCGTGACGTTACAGCAAATCACAAAATCAGGAGGTCCAGAGAGGTCAAGGTAGGGTGCAGCAAATCAGCAAGTTATAGAGTTGGTCGCAATAATTCAGAAACGCTTATCAAATGACTTGAGTGAATTTTGTAGAAAAAAATAATTGGATAAGCTTCTCTAAAGGATTGTAATTGACCCCTGATCGAATTATATAATGTAAGATTTTAATTAAAATGAATTGCCCATTTGTTATTCCCATTGGAAAAAATAATAATGAATCTGAAACCAATAATTGGCTAATACCCACATGAACAAAATTCGGCCCCAACCAAAAGTTTTGAAAATTTGGAACAAATCTTTTAGATAAAAAATTTTTTGCCAGTGTAAGTGTAGTAACTATCTATTCCTTGGGTTTAAGGTAGCTAAGGTAGCATCAACAATTTGCTTTGCAATTAAGGGCCAGATTACTAGTGGAGCATTATTTAATGCTACCACTCGAGCGTTAAATGTGCTAGAAGCAAGCTTTTTGAGCACGTCGGGTTGCGCTTATATTAGAAATTAAAAGTACATTTTTTTCTCTTTGCACGCTCAAGTGATGACCGTAAAACATGGAATTTAGAATATCACTCATATTCATCCCATGGAAGTCAATGGAGCAAAAAAGTGGTGGAAAAAAACCCTAATATCCTACACTTGCGCAAACCCGATCACATATTCTTAAGTGGGCTAACCTGACATGAAAATATTATTTTTTTCACATTCCAATGTTCTCCACATTTATACATTTATACATATGTATGATGGTGTTTAGGTACAATATATATCTTGCTATATATAGCTCGCTAATATATACAAAGCTAGTGTTTGTTTTAAACAATAATAAAAAGCTTACAACTACAGAAGCTGTTCACTTAATTGGAAGTTGCCTAAGGATACAACTGTACCTATGTGCTTATTTTCATCTACTAACTTGTGAGTAGTTTACAGAAAATACATGTGGCTCACTATGTATTTAATCTACACTTAGATCTCTGTTTGCGCTTCTCTCACCCCTTTCCAGCTTTTTTCTATTTGGTTCGAACTGACCAAATAGAGGATCAGCAGCTACAGAATATAAAGGGAACACCTTCCTCTTTTTCTGAAAAACAAGGATACCTTTTTTGGAGAAACCTTGGGGATTCCAGAAACCTGATCTATTCTATCTACTTACTAGTGATGGTACCACAGAGTTTTTCAAAATACAGATTGACTTTTATTTATTATTTTTCATATACGTGTGGTAAATGAGGTAAATGTGAATTGTTATATAATAATAAATATTGTAAAGAGAAGTCATAGCTAAATTTATTAGTTAGGAAAAGGAATGACAAGGCAGCACTCGGATTACATTGAAAACAAGTGGTTTATTTTGCTTATCCCAACATGTCAGAGACATTAGTTAACCCCTAAACCAAAATTGTGTTTAAAAAGGAGTAATTTACAAATACCAGGCCTGGTTACCAGAACAATTCCTTACACATAAATCTGTTTGTACTTAAATAAAGTGAAAGTGCAATTATGTTGCAATACGCTCTCCTCTGTATAATCACTTATGTTAAGGATACAACAAGCAACAATTATCACCATTAGACATAAAGAAACAAATGTCCAGAAACACCAGAACACTTAGTGTGAATCACACGCTCTGTATAGCATGGGAAAGTTGCACAGAAAAGTTCCAGCATTACTGATTTTGAGCCAGCCAGCACAACAAGAAAAAAGCAGCCTCACCATAATGCGAGGTAGAAGTTCCTGTGTACATCTATGTCGTTACCACTTTATCCCACTCACAAGCTCCGCAGAGAGTATGGCAATTCCACAAAAGGGTAACTGTGTGTGATCCTCTTTACGATTATAACCTCCTTTTAGTTGTGGACCCGGAACTCCCAAACAAGGCTGCTGCTGTTAATGCTGGTAACCGCAAACGCTCCTCAGTTACGCGGTAATTCAAAACCACTGCCAGGTAAGTGTACTCCACTTCAAAAGTTGCCGCTTCTCAAACGTCAGTCATGACGCGTTTCACCCCTCCCCCTTAGTGGGCTGACTTCAGGGCTTCATCGGATGGTTGTATACGGCAGTTGTACTCCATTTATAGCATGGATGCTCATTTAAATATTTAATTTATGATGATTATTATTACATCACAGCAAACTTATTTACAGAATAGAAAACAAAACACATTTGCACACATACAATATTGAAAACAATTGAATTTTGTGCAAAATATTTTGGGGAGATTTCAATCTGGAGATGGCAAATGACTTACATCAATCTCAAGATACAGAAAAGCATTTTAACACTATAATGCCTGGTGCAAAAAAGTTCCATTATGTTAACAGGATGAATATGCTTCTTTTTAGAGGCCATTATGTGACCATCCACAAACCCCTAAAACAAAGTTGCTATAGGAAACATGAAATCTATTTTTTCATTATGGCCATTTGGAGCCAGTGTGTCGAAACGATAAATCCAGCGGGACTCATTCCTTAGTAACATATTGTCCACATCACCACCACGGCGATGCTGCTTGATATGTTGTATCCCTGTCACTTTCATGATAGTAAAATCTGAGTTATGATATAGTTCAAAGTGTCTGGCCAAGGGGCTATCCTGTTCCTTATTTTTGATATCATCCCTATGCTCCCTCACTCGGTCTTTCAAGTCACGCTTAGTTTTTCCTATATAATATAGGGGACATGAACAGTGCAAGAGGTAAATCACACCTGCAGTGTTACAGGTAATCCATTGTTTAATGTTGTATTGTCTACCTGTTGAGGTTTCAAATGTACTTGTTTTTTGTATGAACCTGCAATACACACAATGCCCACACGAGCTGCAGCCTTGCCATTTGCCTCTTGCACTTAACCATGTGGTTGTGGGGTTCTTCATATACTCACTTCTAACTAGCTTATCTTTAAGACTGTTAGCTCTACGTGCTGTCAAGAGAGGATAATCTCCTACATATTCTCTTAATTCATCATCAATAGTTAACATGTGCCAATATTTTTGCATTATGTGTCTCAATTTACACCTGTGTGAATTGAACTTTGTTATAAGGCGTAACTTATCTGTGTTCCTCTTAGCTACATTTTGTTTATATAACTGGTCATTCCTGGTGCTACTTCTAGCTTGTGTCCATGCCTTTTTGACCTGTCTTTTGGAGAACCCTCTCTCAAGGAACCTGCGTGACATGTCTTTTGCCTGCTCCTCAAAATCCTCAGATTTAGAGCAGTTTCTTCTTAAACGAAGAAACTGGCCTACTGGCATCCCAGATTTTAAACTATCTGGGTGATGGCTGCTAGCATGTAAAAGGCTGCTTGTAGCCGTTGATTTTCTATGTACCTTAGTGGTTAGGCGTCTACCTTCTTTTCTTATAGATAAATCTAGAAATGTTGCTTCATCTCTGCTCATTTCACATGTAAGAAAGATATTGTACCCATTATCAGTGTTCAATATACCCAGGAAATTTTCTAGTAACTCCTTACTGCCACTCCAAAAAAGGAGGATATCATCCACATAACGAAGCAAGAGTACGACATGTGCCTCCACCAGGGATTCAAAGCACGAGAAAATTTCCCGTGCTTCCCATAAGCCAAGATGTAAACAGGCGTAGGTAGGGGCACATGTGGCAACCCTGGCTGTACCCTGAAGCTGCCTATAATATCTCCCATCAAACTGGAAGATATTGTTATTCAAGATTAGTTGTAGCAAAGAAATGACAAAATCTGTATGTGCCTGAAAATTTTGCCCCCTTTGTTCAAGAAAATACCTAATTGCTCTAATCCCTACAGTATGAGGGATAGATGAGTATAACGACTGGACGTCAAGGGTAACTAACCAGGTATCATCATCAACATCTATGCCATCCAGCTTTCTGAGGACATCTGAGGTATTTTGGACATAGGAGGGTAATGAGCTTAGAAAGGGTCTCATGAAGAAATCAATTTATCTACTTGCCCCTTCCATTGGTCCCCCTATGCCCGAGATAATTGGTCATCCCGGCGGTTTAATCATACATTTGTGTAGTTTAGGAATGCAGTAAAAAGTTGGCACAGTTGGAAATTTCTTAAACATAAATGCTCTTTTTTTGTTATTAGCCCCTCTCTCAGAGCATCATTAAGAATAAACAAAAGTTCATTGCAAGATGTGTCAAATGGAAGTCTGTCTGTTAATTCATATTGTGTTGTGTTTGATAGTTGCCTATGGACTTCTGCTACGTAGTCATGATCATTCATGACAACTACGTTTCACCCTTGTCTGAGGATTTAAAAATGAGTCCCTTACTGTTGAGTAGCTCTGAAAGGGATTTCCTTTCACTTAGACTCAAGTTATCCTGAATTACACCACAGACTTGTAATTCCCCAATCTCTCTTTCCACACATATTGCAAAGTTCTGAATCTCTGGAGCGGATGAGAGTGGGGGCATATATTTGGATGGTGGTTTAAATTTGGATTTTTTAGGGTGTTGAATAGTGATGTCGCAAACTGTTCTCCGGAGAACAGTTCCCTGCGAACATAGCTTGTTCGCATTCGCCGCTGCGGGCGAACATATGCGATGTTCGATCCGCCCCCTATGTGTCATCATAGAGGAAACTTTGACCCTGTATGTCACAGCCTTCTGACACATTTAAGCCAATCAGCAGCAGACACTCCTTCACAGACCCTCCCAGCTCCTTGGCAGCAGCCATTTTAGACTCATTACGATCTTGCTTTCTTAGTGAGAGGAGCTTTAGTGTTGCTGCTGATGACATTATAGGGAAATAGATAGCTAGGCTAGTGTATTTAGTGTCCACTACAGTCCTGAAGGACTCATCTAATCTCTGCTGTAAGGACAGCACCCCAAAAAGCCCTTTTTAGGGCTGTAACTTCAGTTTTTTTTTTTTATTAGTAATTTTATTTGCATTTGCCTGGCTTTCAGCCTGTGTGTGAGGCTCACAGCGTATACTGTGATTAGTGCCACCACTGATATCTGCTTAACATTAGTGTAAATTTAACCAACAAAAAGTTTAAATCATTTTGCTAGTGTAATCTAATTTCATTTTCTATCAGGCCTGTGTGTTTCTGACTTACACAGCATACTGTGGTTAATTGCTGCCCTAGCAGCCACGACTCATATCTGCTTAACATTATTTTAAATTTTAAAAAAAAACTTGTAAATAATTTTGCTAGTGTAATCTAATTTCATTTTCTATCAGGCCTGTGTGTTTCTGGCTTACTCAGCATACTGTGGTTAATTGCTGTCCTAGCAGCAGCCAGCCACCACTCATATCTGCTTAACATTATTTTAAATTTAAACAAAAAACTTTTAAATCATTTTGCTAGTGTAATCTAATTTCATTTTCTATCAGGCCTGTGTGTTTCTGGCTTATACAGCATACTGTGGTTAATTGCTGTCCTAGCAGCAGCCAGCCACCACTCATAGCTGCTTAACATTATTTTAAATTTAAAAAAAAAAACTTTTAAATCATTTTGCTAGTATAATCTAATTTCATTTTCTATCAGCCCTTTTTAGGGCTGTAACTTCAGTTGTTTTTTTTTTTTATTAGTAATTTTATTTGCATTTGCCTGGCTTTCAGCCTGTGTGTGAGGCTCACAGCGTATACTGTGATTAGTGCCACCACTGATATTTGCTTAACATTAGTGTAAATTTAACCAACAAAAAGTTTAAATCATTTTGCTAGTGTAATCTAATTTCATTTTCTATCAGGCCTGTGTGTTTCTGACTTACACAGCATACTGTGGTTAATTGCTGCCCTAGCAGCCACGACTCATATCTGCTTAACATTATTTTAAATTTAAAAAAAAAACTTGTAAATCATTTTGCTAGTGTAATCTAATTTCATTTTCTATCAGTCCTGTGTGTTTCTGGCTTACTCAGCATACTGTGGTTAATTGCTGTCCTAGCAGCAGCCAGCCACCACTCATATCTGCTTAACATTATTTTAAATTTAAACAAAAAACTTTTAAATCATTTTGCTAGTGTAATCTAATTTCATTTTCTATCAGGCCTGTGTGTTTCTGGCTTATACAGCATACTGTGGTTAATTGCTGTCCTAGCAGCAGCCAGCCACCACTCATAGCTGCTTAACATTATTTTAAATTTAAAAAAAAAACCTTTTAAATCATTTTGCTAGTATAATCTAATTTAATTTTCTATCAGGCCTGTGTGTTTCTGGCTTACACAGCATACTGTGGTTAATTGCTGTCCTATCAGCAACCAGCCACAACTCATATCTGCTTAACAATATTTTAAATTTAAAAAAAAAAATGTTAAATCATTTTGCTAGTGTAATCTAATTTAATTTTCTATCAGGCCTGTGTGTTTCTGGCTTACAAAGCATACTGTGGTTAATTGCTGCCCTACCATCCACGACTCATATCTGCTTAACATTATTTTAAATTAAAAAAAAAACGTTAAAATCATTTTGCTAATGTAATTTAATTTCATTTTCTATCAGGCCTCTGTGTTTCTGGCTTACACAGCATACTGTGGTTAATTTCTGTCCTAGCAGCAGCCAGCCACCACTCATATCTGCTTAACATTATTTTAAATTTAAAAAAAAAACTTTTAAATCATTTTGCTAGTGTAATCTAATTTAATTTTCTATCAGGCCTGTGTGTTTCTGGCTTACACAACATACTGTGGTTAAATGCTGCCCTAGCAGCCACGACTCATATCTGCTTAACATAATTTAAAATTTAAAAAAATAAACGTTTAAATCATTTTGCTAGTATAATCTAATTTAATTTACCATCAGGCCTATGTGTTTCTGGCCCAGATCATATAGTGTGATTAATAGCTCTTTTTTCCACCACTTATATCTGGTGTAACATTAGTGTAAATTAAAAAAAAAATTTTTTTACATCAGTCTGCTATTGTTATATAATTTTAGTTGCCAGGCCAGCCTGGCTGCCATTAGTGCCAGCCTGTGTGTCAGGCTGCCAGCATATACTGTGCCTATTTCCATCCTCAGTGCCAGTCCACCACTCCTATCTGGGGTAACATTAGTTTAAATTTTGTAAAAAAATACTTTTACATCAGTCTTCTAGTGTTATTTAATTTTATTTCACAGGCCGGCCTGCTGCTTCTAGTGCCAGCCTGTGTGTCAGGCTGCCAGCACATACTGTGCCTAGTTCTATCCTGAGTGCCATCACTCCTATCTGTTGTAACATGAGTGTAACTTTTTTAAAAACAAACTGTTACATCAGTCTGCTATTGTTATTTAATTGCAGTTGCCTGTCTGCCAGCGTGTGTGCCAGGCCCACTTTCCAACTAGTGCCACAAATCATATTTGTTATAACAGTAGTGTAAATATTTAAAATAAAAACTTTTTTGACTGTGAATCATCATCCTGCTAGTGCAATTGAATTGCAGTTGCCTGCCTGCCAGCGTGTATGCCAGGCCCACTTGCCAACTAGTGCCACCAATCATATTTGTTATAACAGTAGTGCAAATATTTAAAAAAATATTTTTTGACTGTGAAAGATCAGTCTGCTAGTGTAATCTAATTGCAGTTGCCTGCCTGCCAGCGTGTGTGCCAGGCCCACTTGCTGCCAACTATTGCCACCAATCATATTTGTTATAACAGTATTGTAAAAATTTAAAATCAAAACTTTTTTGACTGTGAATCATCAGTCTGCTAGTGCCATTGAATTGCAGTTGCCTGCCAGTGTGTGTGCCAGGCCCACTTACCAGCTAGTTACACCAATCATATTTGTTCTACTAGTATTGTAAATATTTAAAATAAAAAATTCTTAGATTGTGAATCATCAGTCTGCTAGTGCAATTGAATTGCAGTTTCCTGCCTGCCAGCGTGTGTGCCAGGCCCACTAGCCAACTAGTGCCACCAATCATATTTGTTGTAACAGTATTGAAAATATTTTAAATCAAAACTTTTTTGACAGTGAATCATCAGTCTGCTACTAGTGCCATTGAACTGCAGTTGCCTGCCTGCCAGCGTGTGTGCCAGGACCACTTGCCAACAAGTTACACCAATCATATTTGTTCTAACAGTATTGTAAATTTTTAAAATAAAAAATTCTTAGACTGTGAATCATCAGTGTGCTAGTGCAATTGAATTGCAGTTTCCTGCCTGCCAGCGTCTGTGCCAGCCCCACTAGCCAACTAGTGCCACCAATCATATTTGTTGTAACAGTATTGAAAATATTTTAAATCAAAACTTTTTTGACAGTGAATCATCAGCCTGCTAGTGCCATTGAATTGCAGTTGCCTGCCTGCCAGCATGTGTGCCAGGCCAACTTGCCAACTAGTTACACCAATCATATTTGTTCTAACAGTATAGTAAATATTTAAAATAAAAAATTCTTAGACTGTGAATCATCTGTCTGCTAGTGCAATTGAATGGCAGTTTCCTGCCTGCCAGCATGTGTGCCAGGCCCACTAGCCAACTAGTGCCACCAATCATATTTGTTGTAACAGTATTGAAAATATTTTAAATCAAAACTTTTTTGACAGTGAATCATCAGTCTGCTAGTGCCATTGAATTGCAGTTGCCTGCCTGCGAGCGTGTGTGCCAGGCCAACTTGCCAACTAGTTACACCAATCATATTTGTTCTAACAGTATTGTAAATATTTAAAATAAAAAATTCTTAGACTATGAATCATCTGTCTGCTAGTGCAATTGAATTGCAGTTTCCTGCCTGCCAGCGTATGTGCCAGGCCCACTAGCCAACTAGTGCCACCAATCATATTTGTTGTAACAGTATTGAAAATATTTTAAATCAAAACTTTTTTGACTGTGAATCATCAGTCTGCTAATGCCATTGAATTGCAGTTGCCTGCCTGCCAGGGTGTGTGCCAGGCCCACTTTCCAACTAGTTACACCAATCATATTTGTTCCAACAGTATTGTAAATATTTAAACTAAAAAATTCTTAGACTGTGAATCATCAGTCTGCTAGTGCAATCGAATTGCAGTTTCCTGCCTGCCAGCGTGTGTGCCAGGCCCACTAGCCAACTAGTGCCACCAATCATATTTGTTGTAACAGTATTGAAAATATTTTAAATCAAAACTTTTTTGACAGTGAATCATCAGTCTGCTAGTGCCATTGAATTGCAGTTACCTGCCTGCCAGCGTGTGTGCCAGGCCCACTTGCCAACTAGTTACACCAATCATATTTGTTCTAACAGTATTGTACATTTTTAAAATAAAAAAAATTCTTGACTGTGAAACATCAGTCATCTAGTGTAATCTAATAGCAGTTGGCTTCCTCCCAGCGTGTGTGCCATGCCCACTTGCCAAGCCAACTAGTGCCACCAATCAAATTTGTTCTAACAGGTTTGAAAATATTTAAACTAAATTTTTTTTTTACTGTGAATCATCAGTCTGCTAGTGCATTGAATTGCATTTGCCTGCCTGCCAGCGTGTGTGCCAGGCCCACTTGCCGTTTCCAACTAGTGCCACCAATCATATTTGTTCTAACAGTATTGTCAATTTTTTAAAAAAAAATGTTTGGACTGTGAAGCATCACTCAGCTAGTGTAATCTAATTGCAGTTGCCTTCCTCCCAGCGTGTGTGCCAGCCAGGCCCACTTGCCAACTAGTGCCACCAATCATATTTGTTGTCACAGTACTTTTAATATTTAAAAAATAAACATTTTTGACTTTGAAACATCAGTCTTTTTTTTGTTGTCAGGCTCACAGCGTATACTGTGCCCACTTGCCCAGTGCCACCACTCATAATTTGTTTAATAGTATTGTAAGTGTACATTTTAAAAAAAATGACAGGCAGAGGCAGGCCACCCCGCAGGTGCCATTGTGGTCGTGGTGCTGTGATTCCTTTAGACACTACAAATATGCACATTGTTCAGACACCAGGTGCCAGGGAGGACGCGAAAAGTTCTGAGGAGGACCTAGTTGAATGGCTAACACAGGACACCCAATCTTCTACAGCTTCCGCTCCTAGTCCTCCTAACCTTGACGCACCATCCACCTCCAGCTGTGCTTTGGGCACCTCTCAAGTGACCAGTGCCACTCGCCCGCCTGTCGCCACCACCAACACTAGCACCACAGCCACTTCACTTGATCTGTCAGAGGAGTTATTGACACATCAGTTGGAAGAAATGAGTGATGCGCAACCATCATTGACAGAGGATGTAGATAACAGAGATATGTCTCAGTCAGGCAGCATTACAGACATAGAGGTACGGTGTGATGATGATGATGTTGTACCCGCTGCTGCTTCCTTTCTTGATGTGTCAGATACAAGTGAAGCGGTTGATAATGATGTGTCGGTAGATGTCACGTGGGTGCCTGCTAGAAGAGAAGAAGAAGAGGGGGAAAGTTCAGATGAGGAGACAGAGAGGAGGAGGAGGAGACGAGTTGGAAACAGGGGGAGGTTGTCTCAAGGAGCTAGTGGCACAGTCAGACAGCATGCATCGGCACCCGGGGTCAGCCAGACAGCACGCCGACGACCATCAACGCATGCTGTTGCCACCACCAGAATGCCGTCATCGCAGAGCTCAGCAGTGTGGCATTTTTTTTGTGTGTCTGCCTCTGACAACAGTGATGCCATTTGCAACCTGTGCCAAAAGAAACTGAGTCGTGGGAAGTCCAACACCCACCTAGGTACAACTGCTTGGCACATGGTCTCACATCACAAACGCTGATGGAAAGAACACATGAGTAGAAGCAGCACACAAACTCAAAGCCGCCCTCCTCCTCCTGCTCCAGCATCTTCAGCCATGTCAACCACTGCTGTCCTCCTTGCCCCCTCTCAACCATCCTCCACTGAGTCTCTCTTACGTAGCAGTTCCTGGTCATCTGCCCACAGTCAGGTGTCTGTCAAGGACATGTTTGAGCGTAAGAAGCCAATTTCTCAAAGTCACCCCCTTGCCCGGCGTCTGACAGCTGGCTTGTCTGAACTCTTAGCCCACCAGCTTTTACCATACAAGCTGGTGGAGTCTGATGCTTTAAAAAAATTTGTATCTATTGGGACACCGCAGTGGAAGGTACCTGGCAGAAATTTCTTTTCACAAAAGGCAATCCCAAACCTGTACTCTATTGTGCGAAAGGAAGTAATGGCATGTCTGGCACACAGCGTTGGGGCAAGGGTCCATATGACCATGGATAGCTGGTCTGCAAAGCATGGTCAGGGCAGGTATATCACCTACACTGCACATTGGGTAAACCTGCTGACGTCTGACAAGCATGGAATACGTGGCTCTGCAGAGGAGTTGGTGACACCGCCACGACTTGCAGGCAGGCCTGCTGCTACCTCCTCTACTCCTCCTACTCCATCCTCTTCCATAACCTCTTCCTCGGCTGAGTCCTCTTCTGCTTCTGCTTCTGCGTCTTGCTCCACATCAACGGCACCCCCCCAGGTACTATTCAACATCCCGGATACGGCAGTGTCACGCCGTCCTGGGGTTGACTTGCCTGAAAGCGGAGAGTCACACCGCACCAGCACTCCTGTCCACCCTGAACGCACAGGTGGATCAGTGGCTGACTCCGCACCAACTGGAGATAGGCAAGGTTGTTTCTGACAATGGAAGTAATTTGGTGGCGGCATTGAAATTGGGCAAGTTGACACATGTGCCGTGCATGGCACATGTGTGTAATCTGATTGTACAACGCTTTGTGCATACGTACCCAGGCTTACAGGACATCCTGAAGCAGGCCAGGAAGGTGTGTGGCCATTTCAGGCATTCCTACACGGCCATGGCTCCCTTGTCCGATATCCAGCGTTGAAACAACCTGCCAGTGAGGCGCTTGATTTGCGACAGCCCGACACGGTGGAATTCAACACTCCTAATGTTCGACCGCCTGCTCCAACAAGAAAAAACTGTTGATGAGTATTTGTATGACCGGGGTGCTAGGACAGCCTCTGGGGAGCTGGGGATTTTTTGCCAAATTACTGGACGCTCATGCGCAATGCCTGTAGGCTCATGCGTCCTTTTGATGAGGTGACAAACCTTGTCAGTCGCACCGAAGGCACCATCAGCGACATCATACCATTTGTTTTCTTCCTGGAGCGTGCCCTGCGAAGAGTGCTGGATCAGGCCGTAGATGAGCGTGAAGAGGAAGAGTTGTGGTGTCCATCACCACCAGAAACAGCCTTATCAGCATTGCTTGCTGGACCTGCGGCAACGCAGGAAGAGGATTGTGAGGAAGAGGAGTCAGAGGAGGAATGTGGCTTTGAGGAGGAGGAGGAGGAGGAGGAAGACCAAGCACAACAGGCATCCCAGGGTGCTCGTTGTTGTCACCTATTTGGTACCCGTGGTGTTGTACATGGCTGGGGGGAAGAAGATACCCTCAGTGACATCAGTGAGGATGAGGAACGGGACATGATTAGCTTGGCATCCAACCTTGTGCAAATGGGGTCTTTCATGCTGTCGTGCCTGTTGAGGGACCCTCATATAAAAAAGCTGAAGGAGAACAACCTGTACTGGGTGTCCACGCTACTAGACCCCCGGTATAAGCATAAAATGCCTGAAATGTTACCAAATTCCCGCAATTCGGAAAGGATGGAGCATTTCAAAAATAAATTAAAATCTATGCTTTACACCGCGTATAAGGGTGATGTCACAGCACAACGGGAATCTAACAGGGGAAGAGATGAAAGTAATCCTCCTCCCACGACCACGGCGGCAAGGACAGGACGCTTTCCTGACGTGTTGTTGATGGAGGACATGCAGATCTTTTTAACTCCTATGCATCGCCAGAGCCTTTCGGGAACCAGCCTCAGAGAAAGACTCAACCGACAGGTAGCAGACTACCTAGCATTAACTGCGGATCTCAACACTCTGAGGAGCGATGGACCCCTTGACTACTGGGTGTGCAGGCTTAACCTGTGGCCTGAGCTATCCCAATTTGCAATTGAACTTCTGGCCTGCCCCGCTTCAAGTGTCCTGTCCGAAAGGACCTTCAGTGCAGCAGGAGGTTTTGTCCCTGAGAAGAGAAGTCGCCTAGGTCAAAAAAGTCTGGATTATCTCACCTTTATTAAAATGAATGAGGGATGGATCCCGAAGGGACTGACATTGGGCGATACATTTGAGTAAAAAAGGCCTGATGATGAGCTGCCTTGAGCTACAAATGTTACACACGCTGGCTTTCTTTTTCTTATAATGCAGGATGACTTGCGTGACTTATCCTCCAACAACTGGTGTTCAAGTCGCAAGGTTTTAGGGCACTTTCTAACTGTTTTACAAACATCAATTTTTCTGGTCGCTGCTTCAGCAGCGGCTGCAACAATCCCGAATTTTTGAGGCATTTGTACATGCCTAATTTTTCTGGCCTCTGCTGCTGCACTGTGGCTACAAAACAAAAAAAAGGCACATGACAGTGATTAAACTGTTAAGAATAGTACTACTTAACACACCACTCATATCTGGTGGCACAGTACATTGCACGCGCAGTGCCCCAAATTTGAAGTAGGAGGACCGACCAAGATTCTTTTTCCATCTCTTGGTTCCGAAAAATTATCTCCGGGTTCCATCTATGCCATACCTGTACTCTATTGTGCAAAAGGATGGCATATGTGGTGTTTCATGCTGTTGTGCCTGTTTTGGGTCATGGGCCATCGTATAAAAAGGCTGAAGGAGAACAACCTGTTCTGGGTGTCCAAGCACATTTTTTGTTCGATATTCCCGGTTCCTCTAAATTATCTCCGGGTTCCTCAAATCAATGCCATATCTGTACTCTATTGTGCAAAAGTATGGCATATGTGGTGTTTCATGCTGTTGTGGCTGTTGAGGGTCGTGGGCTATCATATAAAATGGCTGAAGGAGAACGACCTGTACTGCCTTGCTGCTCCTTTTAGGCAGGCCAGCTCTTTGCATACATGCCCACAGACTCTGTAACAGATGCCTCTTTTAGGGAGAGGTGCAGCCATAATGCAGGGTCAGAACCTCTGTCTGCAACTGGTATACTTGATTGTGCAAAAGGAAGTAACCTTACCATGGTTCCCTGACCGCACGTCTTGTTGTTATATTTTGGTGAGGGTAATCATGCAGGCCATATAGACCTCCCACGATAGGGGGAGTAACAGGAATGAAAGTGCTAAGAATAGTACTACTTTACACAACCTAGTTAGCCATGGGTCCCAGTCAGACCGCATGTCTTGTTATTTTATTTGGTGCGACTAATCATGCAGGCCATATAGACCTCCCACCATTAGGGGTTGTAACAGGTATTAAACTAATAAGAACAGTACTACTGAGATAAACCTACTTAACATGGTTTCAAGAGCCCAGGTTTTATTGTTGTACTTTGTTAGGCTAATCATGATGGCCATGTAGACCTCCCCCGAGAGGTCTGGAAGTAACAGGGATAAAAGTGCTAAGAATAGTACTACTTTACACAACCTAGTTAGCCATGGGTCCCAGTCCAAGACCGCATGTCTTGTTGTTTTGTTTGGTCCGGCTAATCATGCAGGCCATATAGACCTCCCACCATTAGGGGTTGTAACAGGTATTAAACTAATAAGAACAGTACTACTGAAATAAACCTACTTAACATGGTTTCAAGAGCCCAGGTTTTATTGTTGTACTTTGTTAGGCTAATCATGATGGCCATGTAGACCTCCCCCGAGAGGTCTGGAAGTAACAGGGATGAAAGTGCTAAGAATAGTACTACTTTACACAACCTAGTTAGCCATGGGTCCCAGTCCAAGACCGCATGTCTTGTTGTTTTATTTGGTCCGGCTAATCATGCAGGCCATATAGACCTCCCACCATTAGGGGTTGTAATAGGTATTAAACTAATAAGAACAGTACTACTTAACACAACCTAGTTACCATGGGTCACAGACCGCATGTCTTGTGGTTATATTTGGTGAGGGTATAATCAAGCAGGCTATATAGACCTCCCCCGAAAGGGGGAGTAACAGGGATTAAAGTGCTAATAATAGTACTACTTAACACAACCTAGTTACCATGGGTCCAAGACCGCATGTTTAATT
Source organism: Bombina bombina (assembly GCF_027579735.1). Classification (NCBI taxonomy): domain Eukaryota; kingdom Metazoa; phylum Chordata; class Amphibia; order Anura; family Bombinatoridae; genus Bombina; species Bombina bombina. The sequence continues at coordinate 1,170,621,571 of NC_069499.1, forward strand.
ATTATACTTTGTCAGGGTAATTATATATCTAACAAATCTATCTATTTATCTTCTATCAATTCTATCTAACTATCAATCTATGTATATCTATCTATCAAATCTATCTATCTCGTGTCCGTACTGTTTTGAGACAGCCACTTGTGTTTTTGACAAATTTGAAGTAGGAGGACAGACCAATCACAGGGATTAAACTGCTAAGAATAGTACTACTTAAGAAAACCTAGTTATACCAGTACCACCATGGGTACCAGACCGCATGTTTGGTTGTTATACTTTGTCAGGGTAATCATGCAGGCCATATAGACTTCCCCGATAGGGGGGGTTACAGGGATGAAAGTGCTAAGAATAGTACGACTTAAGACAACCTAGTTACCATGGGTCCCAGACTGCATGTTTTGTTGTTATACTTTGTCAGGGTAATCATGCAGGCCATATAGACCTCCCCCGATAGGGGGAGTAACAGGGATTAAAGTGCTAAGAATAGTACTACTTAACACAACCTAGTTACCATGGGTCCCAGACCGCATGTCTTATTGTTATATTTTGGTAAGGTAATCATGCAGGCCATATAGACCTCCCCCAATAGGGAGAGTTACAGAGATTAAAGTGCTAAGAATAGTACAACTTAACACAACCTAGTTAACATGGGTCCCAGACCGCATGTCTTGTTATATTTTGTCAGGATAATCAAGCAGGCTATATAGACCTCCCCCGAAAGGGGGAGTAACAGGGATTAAAGTGCTAAGAATAGTATTACTTAACACAACCTAGTTACCATGGGTCCCAGACCGCATGTTTAATTATTATACTTTATCAGGGTAATTATATATCTAACAAATATATCTATTTATCTTCTATTGATTCTATCTAACTATCAATCTATGTATATCTATCTATCCTATCTATCTATCTATCTATCTATCTATCTATCTATCTATCTATCTCGTGTCCGTACTGTTTTGAGACAGCCACTTGTGTTTTTGACAAATTTGAAGTAGGAGGACAGACCAATCACAGGGATTAAACTGCTAAGAATAGTACTACTTAAGAAAACCTAGTTATACCAGTACCACCATGGGTACCAGACTGCATGTTTGGTTGTTATACTTTGTCAGGGTAATCATGCAGGCCATATAGACTTCCCCGATAGGGGGAGTTACAGGGATAAAAGTGCTAAGAATAGTATGACTTAACACAACCTAGTTACCATGGGTCCCAGACCGCATGTTTTATTATTATATTTTTTCTGGGTAATTATATATCTATCAAATCTATCTATTTATCTTCTATCGATTCTATCTAACTATCAATCTATGTATATCTATCTATCAAATCTATCTATCTCGTGTCCGGACTGTTTTGAGACAGCCACTTGTGTTTTTGACAAATTTGAAGTAGGAGGACAGACCAATCATCTTCTTCCATCTCCCTGTTCCAAAAATGCAGGCCATATAGACCTCCCCCGATAGGGGGAGTAACAGGTAGTAGTAAACTGCTAAGAATAGTACTACTTAACACACCACGGGTCCCAGACCGCATGTCTTATTGTTATACTCTGTCAGGGAAATTATATATCTTTCAAATCTATCTATTTATCTATCAAATCTATCTAACTATCAATCTTATCTATCAAATGTATATTGCATCTATTGATCTATGTAATTTGTATCTATAAAATGTATATTGCATCTTTTGATCAATGTAATTCGTATCTATCAAATATATATTGCATCTTTTGATCGATAACATTCGTATCTATCAAATGGATATTGCATCTATTGATCTATGTAATTCGTATCTATCAAATGTATATTGCATCTATTGATCTATGTAATTTGTATCAATCATATGTATATTGCATCTATTGAGCTATGTAATCTATGTATCTATCTATCTATCAAATCTATCTATCTCGTGGTTGTGCAAATGGACTGTTTGCGGTGCGTTACACTTGGAGTTTGGTCTGTCACTGTGAAGCGAGCGTAACCCTTACACTACCTGATCGATACGACATCATAACTGATGTTTTAAAGCACGTTATTGCAAACAATTTATTAATGTTAGGTGATTTAGGCCCTTTATGGGTTAAAAGCAGACTCTGCATCAACTATGTAATTTTCCATGGGAGTTTTGACATGGATCCCCCTCCAGCATGCCACAGTCCAGGTGTTAGTACCCTTGAAACAACTTTTCCATCACTATTGTGGCCAGAAAGAGTCCTTGTGGGTTTTAAAGTTTGCCAGTCTATTGAAGTCAATGGCGGTTCGCCGATTCGCGAACAATAGCGGAAGTTCGCTACATCACTAGTGTTGATTTGAATACTTTCAACATCCTCATTTTGATCCTCTATAGTGACAGTAGGTCATCCATGGCTAGTTTATCCCTTGTGTCCAACAGCACACCCGGATCATCTTTTCTCTTCATAACTTTTTAAGGACCAATTTTCTTGCAAACAGATTTAGGTCCTTTATAAATTCAAATTTATCAAGGTGTGCTGATGGACAGAAGGATAAACCCTTGCTTAGCAGTGAGATTTGGGAGAGGGATAGAGGAAAGGAAGATAGATTAACAACCCTGAAGGCATCAGTGCTCTCAAAAGGTTATGAACCGAGGATGGAAGTTACACTCTCTGGTTCCTTGTTAACATCCGTGTCCCTCTGTTGTTCCTGTACCTTCCACCACCTCTCCTCCTGTTTGAAGAGCGACCACCTCCCTCTCTTTCGCCTCCCCCCCCTTCTTGATTTCCGCCTAAAGGGGGTAGTTCGTGTGAAGACCAAGCCACAATTTGTGAATCATTTGGCTCATTATCTGAATTGTCAGTCCCTGAGTCATATGAATTACGACTGCTGTTGCTATTTCTACAGATGTAGATCTTATTTTTTCTCTCATCATCCTGATCTCTCATTAGTTTCTTGCGCTTCCTGAATTTCACTTCATTTTGTAATTTATCTAAATTCCTTTGAATTTCTTTATTAATTTTTCAAAGGCAGGATCTACAGAAAAAATATTCACAGCTATATATGCTTTCTCTACCTCTAATTTACTTTCTTCCAATTTCACCTTATCTTCCGATATCATTAGTTCCATTAATTCAATTGTGCATTTAGTTAGAATTGCATTCCATTTTGCAATAAATTCATTATCAGCATTAGGTCCCCTAGTCTAGTTTAATCCTTAGGCCTCTAGGTATTAGTTTCTCGCTAACATAATTCTCAAGGCTAGCAATTTCCCACTTAAGTTTCAACTCTTTAATGACCTTTGCTTTGTACAATTTAAATGCTGTAAAAACATCTTCACTTTTTTCATCAATATTTTGTTCATCAATAATGATTGTGGCTTTAAATGCTTCCCTAACGTCACTTTGCCATCTTTCATCTGAAATTTTAAATGCCATCTTGCCCCCCCCAGAAAGAAACCAAGTCCCTGAGGATATCGAGAAAAGCAAAACCTTAACTTCCACTTGATTTATAATCAAAAGTAGGTGCTCAACAGAAGCAACGTGAAATAAGCTTTATAAGTCAATAATTATATATAAAAGATTGTGTGCACTCTACTATTGTTATAAATTTATAAAGAACCCGGTGCTTGCAGTCATAAACACAGAATAATAATAAATATTGTAAAGAGAAGTCATAGCTAAATTTATTAGTTAGGAAAAGGAATGACAAGGCAGCACTCGGATTACATTGAAAACAAGTGGTTTATTTTGCTTATCCCAACATGTCAGAGACATTAGTTAACCCCTAAACCAAAATTGTGTTTAAAAAGGAGTAATTTGCAAATACCAGGCCTGGTTACCAGAACAATTCCTTACACATAAATCTGTTTGTACTTAAATAAAGTGAAAGCGCAATTATGTTGCAATACGCTCTCCTTTGTATAATCACTTATGTTAAGGATACAACAAGCAACAATTATCACCATTAGACATAAAGAAACAAATGTCCAGAAACACCAGAGCACTTAGTGTGAATCACACGCTCTGTATAGCATGGGAAAATTGCACAGAAAAGTTCCAGCATTACTGATTTTGAGCCAGCCAGCACAACAAGAAAAAAGCAGCCTCACCACAATGCGCCGTAGAAGTTCCTGTGTACTGAGCACCTGGCAAACTTATATATGACACAAGTCTTTTTGGCCTAGCAATTTTGACTCCTCATTTTGCCAGCCAAGTAATGGCCATTTCAGTATATAATATATGCCTTTACCGTTTTTGTAACAGTTTATTTCTCTTTAAAATGCAAAAAAAAAAAAAAAAAAACAACTAAAAAAAACATGTAAACTTTAAAAAAATGTTCATTATGTCATTCAAATTCAGACTTCTGCAATATATAGAAGACTAAAATGATGTAATGTTCTTCAGAATATTTTATTTAGTTTAGGCTTTGATACAAGTTCGTTAATAAAATTTACTCATCTGCGTTTTTGATTATCTTTTGAATTAGTTTGGGTTTTCACATGGTTTTTAATTCTTTAATAAAGTGCCCCCTTGTTGTCTATTATAGTATAATTTGCCCAAAAAAGAAAAAATGATGGACATTCTATAGAATACCTAGGAATTCTATTAAAATCCATAGGTAAAGTATAAAAGGTCAGAGTATAATAAGCACATTTCATACTTTTCTAGGCATTCTATACAATACCTGAGGCATTCTATACAATGTAAAATACCTAAAGCATTCTATACACTATAAAATACCTAAGACATTCTATACAATGCCATAGTTTCCCACTTTATATTGTATATATAAAGACACACAAACACACACATATACATTTTTTCTTTGATGGTTTGATCTATTTAAAGAGACATAATACTCATATGCTAAATCACTTGAAACTGTCATTCATAACAGTACCTGTATTACAGTTTCCTGATTTGGAACTTCAATTTATTCTTGAGATTGATGCATCGGACTATGCCGTTGGTGCTATTCTGTCCCAACGTCAAAAACTCACCAATAAGGTACATCCAGTAGCCTATTACTCTTAGATGATGAATTCCGCACAGACAAACTACTCCATAGGAGAAAAGGAGCTGTTAGCTATTAAACTAAGTCTAGAAAACTGGAGACATTTATTGGAAGGCATTACTTTCCCAATATTAATTTACACCGATCACAAGAATCTCAAATTCTTAAAAAGTAGTAAAACTCTTAGCTCAAGACAGATGAGATGGAGTTTTTTCTTCTCTCGCTTCCATTTTGTTATTTCCTATAGACCTGCAAAGAAAAATTTGAAAGCTTCAACAGGAACAGGAGTCAGAAGACTGTAGCTCATATGGACTTCAACAACATTCGGATGGTTTATGCTATCACAGAGATTTATTATATATACCTCAGTCACTCAGACAAGAGGTTTTAAGACACACCCATGAATGACTGATTTCTGGACACCCAGGCATTAATAAAACAATAGATTTGCTCAAGAGATCATTCTGGTGGCCAGATATGATTAAAGATGTAAAGACTTTCATTCAGACTTGTCATGTCTGCGCCCAATCTAAGCATAGTAAACAATCCCCTTACGGGTTACTCATGTCACTAAGTGTCCCAGATAAACCATAGGAAACAATAGGAATTGATTTTATTTTCGATCTTCCTCCCTCTGACAGGAACAACACTATCCTAGTGGTTGTAGACCATTATACGAAAATGGCACACTTTGTTCCGTTTCACACCTTACCTACCGCAAAACAAACAGCTCAGTTATTCATAACTAACATCTTCAGATTACATGTTCTACATAAAGTTATAATATCTGATAGAGGTTCACAATTCACTTCTAGTTTTTGGTCCCATTTCTGTAACCAATTACAAATACATCGCAATTACAGCACCGCTTACCATCCCCAATCCAACGGTTTGACAGAGAAAACCAACCAATGTTTAGAACAATTCCTAAGATGCTACTGCACACTTCAACAGGATAATTGGGCAGAACTACCCTTAGCAGAATTTTCATACAATAACTCTATCTCCACTTCTACAAAATCAACACCATTTTATTTGAATAAAGAATATCATCCCAGAGCACATTATTTTCCAACTAAATAAACACCTTGTCCAGATTTGAATGATACTTTAGATAAATTATGAGAACTCCATTTGGGAATGAGGACTTTTCTACATCAATCTAAAGACCGACAGAAGAGCTTTTATGATAAACGACATACAAGACCACCGACCTATGCTATAGGAGACCAAGTTTGGCTTTCTACTAAGTTCTTATGACTAAACACTCCCAGTAAAAAATTGGGAGGTCTCTTCATTGGTCCCTTCTCCATCAATACGATCCACAACAGCTTTCATGTATAACTCCTCAAACCTTATACTCCTACCAGATATGCGTCTACGGATTACAGAACATCTAAAGTACAGGTTCTACCTGACCATGAATATGAGGTGGACGCTATAGTGGATTCAAGGAAAGTTGGAGGTCAGCTACAGTACTTGGTTCACTGGAAGGGTTTCCCCCATAGTGATGACACCTGGGAACCCTCAGGCAATTTGTCAGCACCTCGCCCCTTGTTTCCCTTTTTCATCGAAGGAAACCTCAGTGCCCTAGAGCTTGATCCACAGTGTGGCTCCTTGAGGAGGGGATTTCTGTCACATATATCATTGAACACTTACTGCACTGTAACTAATCTGCTTCCCCTTTAACACTTCGCTATATAAGGCTCCTCCTCCCTCTCTACAGTGCTTGGTAATTTGCACTGTAGAGGCTACTTCCAGTCTTTACTTCTCGATTCCAAGTCATCTAAGGTACCTGTAAGGTTTTCCTTAACCAATCACTTACCGGAGAGCGCACCTCAAAGACTCCTCCTGTCCGTGAGTGAACCTAAGTAGCTGGATCCTGCAGCACCGGAACTATCGGAGCTCTTCAGTGTCCAAGTCAGAGCCCTCAAGAATGGAAGTCCCGCTCCGCCAGTCATACATCCGCCACTCAGCTGTTTGGTGGTAGCAGAGTCCTGCCCCGCAGGAGTGCATCTGTCCCTCAGCCGTTTGCTCGCAGCGTGCTGTTTAAGAATCCTTCTCTTCAACTACCAGGTACATTTACCGAATTGACCAACTGTTAACCAAACTTAAGACTTACTAATATTACTACACAGTAGCTGTTCCAATCAGAGGTTTAGTGTGTCATTAGGTTTTATATTCTCTGCAAACTAATACCGGAGACTGTATCCTGTGATTTCTTATACAAAGTAGTATCAGAGCATACCTCTGGATCTAATGTTGCAAGTATTTCCTGAGCTGGGTTTCTATCTTGTTCGCAAGGGAAAAAATTGTGTGGCTTACATTAAAGGTTAATACATGCCTCAATTAACCTGTTAATCTCTGGTGAATCCTGCAATCATTTTTCACATTAACTTTGCTCAGTCACATAACTGATTCAGTTTGTTTTTAAATTAGGCTACTATATATTACAATATACCTTAATGGGGGAGAAACTTTTACACTTTTCCATAAGTGTGTCTTCTCTTCTTTAAGTATATAAATTGCTACTTGTAATACCTCAGATTCTACAGACTGATTCCGAGAGATTATTTCCAGCAGACAAAACATCAATTCTGTATAACTATTTTGCCAAAGATCTTTCACTAGCTCTGTTGATTCTTAGGTTGTCCTAGGGAATCCTGACATAGGGTTAGGTGGAATATATACCTAGCGCCTGTGTAATCCTATATACTCCAGCTGTCTTGACCTCTAGCTGTCAATAAGGAACTCTAAGAATATATGAATGTAGCCTGAGCGCCTCAACTAGAAGTGGGCTAGGATTTGAATAGGTAGTACATGTGTATTTATTAATGACAATAAATGTTGACAGTTAAAACAATTAAAACAATAATTAAAACAAAATAACAATAAATAATATGCAATATGCAAAGGTACCTATGTGTAATATTCAAATAGTACATTAACATGGATCCATGTTTATCAACATACAAAAAGACTGGTAAGATGTGACAGTAGACAATCTTGATAATAATATGCGAATAAAACCTATATATACATATACATATATGGAAAAAGTACCACTAAAGCAGTACTACACCACCTTGGTACACAAATGGGGCACTAAGCGCCCAGCGGGGTCTTGGCCGTGGTGTAGTGAGAAGTTGAGTGCAATTTGTAATCCCATTTTCAGTGAAAATATGCGCCTAGCATATATAGGAAAGCACAAATGGGAGTTAAAGATGTATTTGGTAAGAAGATCAAAGGCTTTTTCCCCTGCCACACATGCAAGGCATGTAAATGTGGAATAAAATCTGGAAAATTCCAATCTAACAACTCAAAAGAAGAATACAAGATCAATGACCATATCAGATGTCACGATAAAGGCGTGATATACATGCTACAATGTCCGTGTGGCCTACAATATATAGGACAGACATCAAGACAGCTAAAAGACAGAATACGCGAACATCTATTGCTGATTGAAAAACTGAACATGGAAACCGCTCTGTATAACCATTTCTCCACCAAACATCAGGGAAATATCAACAATCTGAAATTCATGGGGTTTCCAAAAAATCAACAAGAATTGGAGAGGCGGCAACCATGAAAAAAAACTATTGACCGCTGAATCCAAATGGATATTCCAACTTGATTGTCTATACCCAACGGGCCTGAACAATAAAGAGGACTTAACACATCTTCTGAATCTGAGTGTGTGACGGATGGTAATATAAGACATACCAAATTAAATATCGGAGAATATGTGAAGAAATTAAAACTATTCTATACCCTATGGGTACATGTTTAACCCTACTAGACTGTCTTGAAAAAGGCCCCACTACAGGGCCGAAATGCGTAGACAATTGGAGAGATTTGTGAGGCTCATATATCACCAGGATCAAGGCTTATTGGGTGAGTTGAAAACCTGTAGACTCAGTTCCCTTAAGCCTATTGTTTAGTGCACTTTATTTTTTCCACAGGTTTCCGAGGACTATTGGATTCAGAGATCAGTTTTACCCCATTTGGTTTCCATATGGACTATTTCTTCATTGGACATTGGACTTTGTGTTTTTTTAACCTATTGGTTTTATGATTGCCAACATTGTTTCCTTTTTTTTGTTATTGTTAGATACTGTGTTTTTACTCTCATAATAACCTGAGAATATGCTTTAGGATACTTATAGTTTCTTATACAACCAGACCTTGTTCTTAGATAATACAGCTAAGGATAGCTCTGGTTATCCATTTGGAATACGCTTCTTGTCTCCTTGATAATATGTTTACTTTATTGGTGAACTAACCTACAGATCATACCGGTATTAGATCGTATTTTTTATACAATTTTTTCTCACAAGTGATTGTGTATACATTATTTTTTTTCACAAATTTTTTTTCACATTTTTAATATTGTTGTTTTTGTTACACTCTTCCCCAAGATTTTCTGTATGTGTACATAATTATTTTCTTTCACATTTCACTCACCTTTTTTGCTTTTTGATTTTAGTATTACACTGGTTGCAATAATATCACAGAATTATATATTTTATATGTTATCAGGAGACCTAATTAATAACTTGAAAGTAATACACACGCATCAACAATATTGGGATTCGTATTGATCCCTAAGATGTTTGTGTTTTCTTCATAACTATTGAGTATAAGACCTAATATTGTATTTTTTATCGGTCCTATTTTTTTATCGGCCTTATTTGAGTTTATTGTTTTAGACAGTGTTTCTATCCTATAACAAGGCTGGAAAAGTGTTAGTATCCAATTACATTTGGAGGTACACCGAGCCTAACTTTGTGATCAAATCTGTGATTTTAAAAAGAAAATTTTTAAAATTTGTTTTTGTCATTAAAAGAGGAATAATTTCTTTTACGAATTTTTAATGTATTTTTGTATTTATTGGATCACATCTTGACTTTTCACACCTCTAAATTGGTGATATTGGTTTATGTAACCTATATAAGGAACCTGTAGTTTACCTTAGCCTTTTTTTAGGCGCTCCTATAATTCCTTTGTATTGTCTTACTTTCCATTACCTAATTAGGGGGTCCTTTATAGTGTAGCAAGTAAACAGATCTAGGCGCTGGTCTAATTTCTATAACACTAACCCTACTAGTTCCCAATATGGTATATGATGCGACCGAAGATTAAAATAGAAGAAGAGATATATAAAATCTCTCTCACTTCTCAGATTGTACCTTCTTCTTTCCCTTCTCCTCTACAAAATCCCTCAAATCCCCACATCTAAAGAACATGAAGATAAAGGATCCACCCCAATATTTGCCCTCGACTAATCCCTCAAGCTACCATAATCCAACATTAAGGATAGGACTATGACACCTCCTAAATATATCCAGAAAGACACTTTAGACTTAATGATAAGAATAATAGACAAGAACCCTAACGTAGTAAGGTTTCTTGTGTCAATCGAATGAAGGACACCAATCTCTCCAAATACCCCAAAAGACACATGGACACTTAGTGTCCCCTGGTAGAGATGACTATCTGCCCACCTCCCCATATCCACATAATTCATAGTAACCATCATAGATAACATATGCTGTCTCCCATTATACTTAAGGCACAAGGACATTTTACGTAGTGATCCATTTTCCTGTATTGGTAAATATGCGCTCTCCTAATATACCTTAACCGACTGATCAGAGGTTACCAACCCCTCCTAAAAACTCAGACACTATACAGTTAAGAACACTTAGCATAACACAGTTTAATGGTCCTCCTCCACTATAGGTTCAGACCAACTATATGACTAAGCAATACTGGGGTTTACCTTTAATTTTAGGTAAACTATGGTCTACCCAGTTTGTCAAGTGACCACATGTATTATTATATCTATCTGTTTGCCCGATAAGGTATATATCATATACCATACAATTCATGTATTTCATACTTTAAAGTCTTAAATCCAGCTTAACCCATATAGCATCTAGTCAGACAAATAGCTAAGATAAAGAGCATAATAGAGCAAATACTGCTTCTCATAGGACTAACAAGTCACACTACCAACTTCTCGAGACTTAAGAGCCGACTCAGGCTAGAATATCCTATATCCTCTATTTATAGGATTATCAGATAAGCTTTCTAGTCTAAATATTTTAGGATCAGAAATCCTTAGAAGTTTTTATACAAAGCACAAAATTACCGCTCCATACTATACACCACCATAAGTATCCAAACCAGATATTACTGTATAAAGCAATAATGTAAACAGGGCTTGCCACGAACATCACAAGCAATATTGCTTAATAGGAATACTACTAGTATAAGCATTGTTACTACCCTGAAAGAGGATTCCTGTATATAATTATACACAGCACTAACATATGATGTAGGCTATTAATATATGTTCACCGCTAATATAAACAGAGCGGTAACGACATAGCCAATCACAACAGCCCCAAATCATTAGGAATTAGTGAATATACTAATAGTCTCTCACTAAACATCACTAAAAAGATAGAACAACCCCACATCACAAGTCCTCACAGCCCCCTATCATGTCGATATTTATATAGAGGGTATTTTTCTCTATCACTTTTCGTATTACTAACTGTTCTATTTTCTAAGGAATATGCAAGTTAAAACCTAATATCCAATTGGAACTAGGCAGCATGTACACACCTATTGTCAACACAATGTGGTGTTGACGTCATACCCAATAGGAATAGCCAAATATAGGCATCACTAAATAAGACCAAATAGGATTATTGCAATGGCGAAATCTATTGCTGCAAAAAACATTGCTGTCCTGCATTGTATGGCATATCTAGTGCCTTTAAAAGTGCATTTTTATATTTTTTTAAAAAATAGGTACAGGAGGGTAAGAGAGGAAAAGCTATCTATCCCCAATCACAAATATGGAAACACAATACCCAATAGAAAACTGGCTAGGACTACCCACCACTAGAATAACATGATGATGATGTCACAGACAATGAAAAGAGCCGAATTTCGGCAGCAGTAAACAAAGTAAACTTTCACACTGAATTTGGATAGACATAAAAGTCTAGAATACATTGAAAATAGAACAAATGAAAATGAATATGTGTGTGTATATATAAAAAACAATTTGAGAAAGAAGATTTGAAGACAAATACTGTATGTGACATCAGCACTTAAATGGTGATCATAAATAAACAAACAGACCAAAAGATCATAAAGATATAAAAACGATTTGAGATTCACTTAAAAAAAAATAACCACATAGCAAACAATTATGAAACAGGTATAAAAGGCCACCAGCATATACAACAAACCTGTCTTGAAAAAGGCCTGTGAGAGGCCGAAACGCGTTGACCAAGCATCTGGTAAGCCTTATTTCTACATCTATATCTACTTTGAGCATACTACACTATATTGATTATCTTTCACAGATAAATCCAGCTAGGAGCAGATCTTTCACAGATAAATCCAGATAGGAGCAGAACATCCACTAAAATCTCTGGATTTCCACCTGTGGTCGCAGCACTAACCCTGCAGCACCCAGCTGCACTAATTTTGCAACACCCAACTGAACCTTGAGAATAATTTTTCATTCACTAACTTTCATCACTTAAACTTATATTGCACCTACAAATGTATTTATCTTAACTTCAACACATTTTTTCATCAATGGCAACTTTTGGCAATTTCTGCTAAAAAAAAAAAAAAAAAAATTCAATTTTTTTTCACATTTTTACATTTTTGGATTTTTATCCTTTGTTGAAGGATTATCTTTTTTTCTCTCACTATTTTGCACTATTTTTTTAGCTTTCAGTCACATCCCCTTTTTTCTCCTACACCATCACTAATGAGGGATCATCTATAACATAACTATATATTATAGATGATATTGAACTCTACCTAAGTATACGTTTGGAAATTCTACTTCATATTTTCACTGAGCCTGGGATTACAAATTACACTGAACTGATAGGAACTACACCACGGCCAAGACCCCGCTGGGCGCTTAGTGCCCCATTTGTGTACCAAGGTGGTGTAGTACTGCTTTAGTGGTACTTTCTTTAGTGGTACTTTTTCCATATATATATACCGGTATATATATATATATATATATATATATACCGGTATATATATATATATATATATATATATATATATATATATATATATATATATATATATAGTGTATATACAGCTTTTATTCTCATATTATTATCAAGATTGTCTACTGTCACATGTTACCAGTCTTTTTGTATGTTGATAAACATGGATCCATGTTAATGTACTATTTGAATATTCCACATAGGTACCTTTACATTTTGCATATTATTTATTGTTTTAAACTTTTGTTGTAATTATTGTTTTAATGGTTTTAACTGTCAACATTTATTGTCATTAATAAATACACATGTACTACCTATTCACATCCTAGCCCACTTCTAGTTGAGGCGCTCAGGCTACATCCATATATTCTTGGTGTTAGGGGTAGGGTTAGGTTTAGGGTTAGGGGTTAGTAGTTTAATTTAGGTTGTTGTGATGTGGAGGGCTGGTGGTTTAGGGGTTAATAGGTGTATTTAGTGGTAGTGATGTGGGAGGCCAGAAGTTTAGGGGTCAATAGCTTTATTTAGGTAGCAGCGATATTGGGAGCGGCAGAATAGTGGTTAATAACTTTAATATAGTTTTGGCGATGTTGGGGTTCGGCGGAATAGGGGTTAATAACTTTAGTATAGTGTGGGCAATATTGGGAGCGGCAAATTAGGAGTTAATATGCACATAGATTAAAAGTTTGTGCATTCGTCTTTTAACACTGAAAATATGGCATTTTCAGCGTTAAAACAGCACCGCCGCTATTACAAATCTTGTCGGTATAGCTGTACCGCAAGCCTTTTAGCCTGTACCGCAACGTCAGTCAATAGGATTCCCATAGCACCGGTTAAAGCCTAAAATGACAAGATCTGTACCGCTATCTAAAGTCAGTAGTTATGAGTTTTACACTACAAAGCTGTAGCATAAAACCTATAACTAAAGTGTTACAAAGTACACTAACACCCATAAACTACCTATTAACCCCTAAACCGAGGCCCTCCCGCATCGCAAACACTATAATAAATGTATTAACCCCTAATCTGCTGCTGCGTTTATTGCTGACACTTAAAAAAATTATTAACCCGTATTCCGCCACTCCCCGACATTGTTACCACTATAAGAAACTTATTAACCCCTAAACCACCGCCCTCCCGCATCACAAAACACTATTTAAATATTACTAACCCCTAATCCGTCGTCAGCTATTGGCTAATTCGAATTAGCCAATAGATTGAGAGCTGTTTATATCCTATTGGCTGATTTGAAAAGCCAATAGGATTTTAGCAGCCCTAATTCCTATTGGCTGATTCAAATTTTTCAGCCAATAGGAATGCAAGGGACACCATCTTGAATTGTGTCCCTTGCATTGAAGATTCAGTGTATGGAGGCAACCTTATGAAGAGGATGCTCCGCGCCAGATTTCTTCAGGATGAGCCTGTTCCGCGCCTCTGGGATCAAGATAGAAGATGCATGAATGAAAATTGAAAAGGCCGCCTGGATGAAGACTTCGCCGGGATGAAGATCGTTCAAGCGGGACTTCTAAAACTGTAAGTGGATCGTCGGGGGTTAGTGTTAGAGTTTTTTTAAGGGGTTTTAAGGGCCCTTGGTAGTTTATTCTAGATTAGTCTTTTTTATTTTGGGGTATTTTTTTTTTAAAGGGTATTAAAAATAGGAATAATCTTTATTTTTTGGGATAATTTCGTTTTTTTTGTAATGGTAGTTTTTTTATTTTTTGTAATGGTAGTTTTTTTATTTTTTGTAATGGTAGTTTTTTATTTTTGGGATTTTAGTGTTTTTTTTATTTTTTGTAATGTTAGGTTTTAGTGTAAGGCAGGTTTGGTTTTATTTCACAGGTAAGTTTGTATTTATTTTAGCTAGGTAGTTACTATAAATAACTATTTACTAACTAGTCTACCTAGTTAAAATGAAAACAAACTTACCTGTGAAATAAAAATTAAAACCTAAGCTAGCTATAATATAACTATTAGTTACATTGTAGCTAGCTTAGGTTTTATTTCACAGGTAAGTATTTAGTTTTACATAGCTTTAGTGAAAGGGACATTCCGATCAAAATTTAAATGCACATAGATTAATTACATTATTGAATAGAAACATATTTACTATATACATGTATTGGCAAAAATGCTTCTAGTAAACGTTATCAGAGTTTTTGTGTTAAAATTTTTCTCTGCACGTGCATGTGAAGCATAGCTAGATATTCTCAGTGCACCAGCATTTTAAATACTGCAGCTGCTCAGAGCACCAGTAGGGCTTGTATCATGTTAGCAATTAGCAAATTGAGTCATTACCAGATGGTACAAGCACCTTAGGCTCTCTGTGCAAGTGCTGTGTTTAAAATGCTGGTGCACGGGGCATACTTAAATACACATTTGAAACAGCTATAGCTTTTGTTAGAAGCATTTTTGCTAATAAACGTATTTTACAGAAATGCTTCTATTTAAAGCTGAAATACATCCATGTGGATTACAGTTTTGGCTGGAATATCCCTTTAATATTTGTAAATTTAATTTAGATCTATTTTAATTATGTTAAAGTTAGGGGGTGTTAGGGTTACGTTAGGGTTAGGGTTACGTTAGGGTTAGGTTTAGGGGTTAATATAGTTTAATTTAGGTTGTTGCGATGTGGGGGGCTGGCGGTTTAGGGGTTAATAGGTTTATTTAGTGGTAGTGATGTGGGAGGCCAGAGGTTTAGGGCTTAATAAGTTTATATAGTTGCGGCAATGTTGGGGAGCGGCGGAATAGACGTTAATAACTTTAATATAGTTGCGGTGATGTTGGGGTGCGGCGGAATAGGGGTTAATAATTTAAGTATAGTGGCGGCGACATCGGGAGCGCCAGATTAGGGGTTAATAGTTTTATTTAGGTGGTGGCGATATCGGGAGCGGCAGATTAGGCATTAATAACATTGTGTAGGTGACGGCTATGTCGGGGATGGCAGATTAGGGGTGTTTAGACTCGGGGTTTATGTTAGGGTGTTAGGTTTAAACGTTACTTTTATTTTCCCCATAGACATCAATGGGGCTGCGTTACAGAGCTTTTGTTTCCGGGATCGCAGGTGTTAGGCTTTTTTTTAGCCGGCTCTCCCCATTGATGTCTATGGGGAAAGCGTGCACAAGCACGTCAAAACACCGCTTGTATTTGGGTGTGGTATGGAGCTCAAAATCTCCATATCGCTCACGAAAGTTGTGTTTTTTAAAACTTGTAATGGCAGCGCTATAGGGGGTTAAATAACGCAACTTTGTGGCGTTCTTGACTTTCCCTATAGCGCTCAAAACTCGTAATCTAGTTTAATTTAGGTTGTTGCGATGTGGGGGGCTGGCGGTTAAGGGGTTAATAGGTTTATTTAGTGGTAGTAATGTGGGAGGCCAGAGGTTTAGGGCTTAATAACTTTATTTAGTTGCGGCAATGTTGGGGAATAGGGGTTAATAACTTTAATATAGTTGCAGCAATGTTGGGGTGCAGCAGAATAGGGGTTAATAATTTTAGTATAGTGGCAGCAACATCGGGTTAATATATTAAATATATTAGGGGTTAATAGTTTTATTTAGGTGGCAGAGATATCAGGAGTAGCAGATTAGGGGTTAATAACTGTAGGCAGGCGTCAGCGATGTCGGGGGCAGCAGATTAGGGGTGTTTAGACTCGGGGGTTAGGGAGTTAAGTTTAAACTGTCTTTTCTTTTTCCCCATAGACATCAATGGGGCTGCGTTACGGAGCTTTTGTTTCCGCAATCGCAGGTGTTAAACTTTTTTTTTGACGCTCTCCCCATTATTGTCTATGGGGAAAGCGTGCACGAGCACGTCAAAACAGCACTGCTTTTGTGTGCGGTATGGAGCTCAATGCAGCCATATCGCCCGCCCAAGCCAGGTTTTTGTAATAGCAGCGCTATAGGAGGTTAAATAACGCAACTTTTGTTGCGTTCTTTACTTTCCCTATAGCGCTCAAAACTTGTAATCTAGTTGAAGGTTAATTGTCTTTTTTTCTGGTAAAACACATCTTTTGTTTTTAGTATTCTGATAAAATTGAAGTTGAAGCTAAACATAGAACCATAATGATTTTGCTTATTAAAAATAGATGAATTGTATGCTTTTGTTTACAATGCCCTTTATTGCAGTTCAACATAATAATGTGTATGTACCCTACAGAGTAATTTAATGGGACATCAACAATATCACCGCTGAAAATGCAAAGACTGCGAAAAAAATATTCATGTGTTTGTAACTCACTGAGCACTGGCTGACATTTAAATCCAAAGGGCATAATGATATAAAAATAGCATTAGAACAGTGTGAAAGGCAGCTCAGTGTCAAAAGAGTTAAGGGATCAGTATAGTATGTATTAATGACATTGATTATTAATAAAAAATAAATAGAACTGTTTGTTTATTTTCTCTGGACAGGATCCAAAATGACTGATCCCGCTAATATAGTAAATTAGCAAGTACCATCCAATTGCAAAAACATTCCAATATATTAATACTTGTTCCAAAAATATAGGGACCAGAGAAACTTGCAGTAATAAGCAGTTTCCTATAGTGTGGTTGCTGTAGCAACTGATAATTACAAAAGCTAATCAAATGCTCATAGGCAACCAGGACAACCACAAGTTAATGATCCATGTGTCTCATTGTTACTCTTCCCAGTAAGCATTCAGCAATGTCTAGTCTGCAACACTAATTTGTGTTTTGTGTTATACAAGACAAGTTAAATTCCGGTCCCTAGGGTGTACCCTCCACAGATTGCTATCGATTTCTCATGACAAAGCCACAAATGTGAACAACGAACTCTGAGTCAGAGGATCAGAGAAGCAGAGGTGGCCACAAAATGTGCTGCGGTGCTCAGAGGATTCACAGTATTAAAGAGACACAAAAATATAGGTATTATTGTTGTATAACATCCATAAGAACAGTTATGCAGTTGATCCATTTTACTTATATAGTTATTTTGCTCTGGAAAATTAAACAACCAATTTTCTTAAAGGGACAGTCAAGTCAAAATTAAACTTTCATGTTCCAGATAAGGCATGCAATTTTAAACAACTTTCCAATATACTTTTATCATCAAACTTGCTTTGTTCTCTAGGTATTCTTTGTTGAAAGCTCAACTAATTTCTAAGCCATTCAACTTTAGCACAGTTGATTTATCGGAGTGTTGGTTTAGAGTGTTGGTGAGCGATAACTAATAGTGCTTTTTATAGAAAAAAAACCCTTGTTATTTTGACTTCCACTTCTATTCAGATGTGAAACAATCTCCATACAGTAATTTTCTCTTTGCTTATTATCCCTTTACCTGTTTCAAATCCTTCTACTTCACAATTAGCCTGGCTCTGTAATTCTGTACATTTCTAGCTGTATTTAGTTTTTGGTTAAATAACTTTTAACTTTGCGTTTAGGTAATTCGGTGAGAACCTGTACTTGTGTTAAGGTTAGTGTTTGGGTTAGGGTTAGTGTTTGGCTTGTGAATACTTTTCAGGGAAGGCAATTTAATAACTTTCTGCTATTAAAGCTCGTGAAAAGACCATAGAATCAGTTGCAGAGGCTTTGATTAGCGTCTCTGCCTTCACTTGGGGATAGAATGTCTTGTTTTTTCCCCTTTTACATGCTTTGTTTTTACATGCATGGTTTTCGAAATATGAAAATGCAATCAATTGGCACAGTGTCTGATTCTAGATAGGAGTCTAGAAGGTATAAATAACCTTGGTGCTGCCCCTTAAAATACTGTTCAAATATAAGGGAGGGGGAGAGAGTTGGGAAATAGAGGGGATATTAGCACTCAAACTCCTATTGTGGTAACCTACTGTATTGAAACAGTTAGTATTAAAGTGAATGTAAATTTTGATGCTAAAGTGCCCGGTTTTTAAAACTTTGATTAAAAACAGGGGCACTTTAATTCATCAATATTTTCATTTCACTCCTGTTGTGAAAATAAACTTACTTTTTAATCTTCACAGCAGCTCCAGCTTCCTCCACCTGTTTCAAAGCCTCTTCCTGGGTCTAAAATGAGGTATCTGGCTTCCTCCAATCACAGCAGTGAATCAGACACTGAATCCCCCGGGGGGGAATCTGTGATTGGAGTATGACCTATCAATCATTTCTGACATCAGAAATGGCTTGTGAGACCGGAGGAAGCAGCAGCTGCTGTGAAGTTTAAAAGGTAAGTTTTTTTGTCACAACAGGAGTGAAATGTAAATTTTGATGAATTAAAGTGCCCCTGTTTTTAATCAAAGTTTTAAAAAACGGGCACTTAAACATCAAAATTTACATTCACTTTAAGTGTCTAATTTGGGTATTAAAACATATACATTTTATTATTATTCATTAAAAGTGATAAATATCACCCCAATCCACACCAATAGTAAAATATATAAGATAAGGTAAAACCAATATTGAAAAGTTTAACAAGCACTCCTTGCAACGTACTAAAACCTTAGGGTGGAAGCCCCCCTGTATTCCTGGCCAATAACCGGATACTTCGGCTTCAGGTGACAGAGGCAAACCTCCAAGGCTTATAATGTACGTCCACAAGTAAGGGTGAAAAACAAAAGAACAGTTCTAGGAACATCACAAACGCGTTTCGGCCGTTGAGCTGGCCTTTTTCAATGTATATAGGTTCAGAGTATCAAGCCGAATGTCCAAAGCGGCTTCTTTTAAACCATCCCTATCCATATCAGAGCCAATCCGTATTGTGTGTCTGGCACACCCCTCTCATCAACCAATCTTAATCTGCAGTAAAAAGTGAAGCCCTCCTTTGACGTGGCGATATACCATTCGATGGGAGTCTCATGGTGTTGTGTAATTACGCCTACCACCATCACACCATCAACATACTTGGTTTGTGAAGCATAGCGCAAAACATCATCATGCCGCAATACAATGTTATCTTATATAACCACAATCTGACCCAGCCTGTTGCTTATAAGTGGATCGTATGACTATCGCCATTCAGAGTAATACAGCAGAGAGTCTCATTGCGTTATTAACTTGTTATTGTAAATAGTAAGGGCTGTCAGTGCTTATGAGTTGTAAATGTGTCAAACTTTATGCGGTATAAACAAAGGTTACTTAGTGATGCAATGCAAGCCTACCACCATCACGCCCCCTGTCAGACATACTAGGTTTATGAAGCATAGCACAAAACATCATCATGCCGTGATACAATGTTATCTTATATAAACTAATTTTACTTAAATCCATAATGCTATCATCTAGAATGCTCTACTAACAACATGAAGCATTGTTCTAACTATTCATCATCTCATCTCTCCACAGGTATGAATTTCTTTCTCTGCATTTTGTGCCCTGGTTGTTATCCCACGTCCCTTTAATGTTTTTTCAATATACTGGTATGAATTTCTTTCTCTGCATTTTGTGCCCTGTTTGTTATCCCACGTCCCTTTAATGTTTTTTCAATATACTGGTATGAATTTCTTTCTCTGCATTTTGTGCCCTGGTTGTTATCCCACGTCCCTTTAATGTTTTTTCAATATACTGGTATGAATTTCTTTCTCTGCATTTTGTGCCCTGGTTGTTATGCATTTCCTCTGATGTCTGAATTTATGACTTTTTCTGTATAATTGTTAACAGCTCCATTGTATAATTTCTGTGTGCATCCCCCAGCCATTTGCTCACCCCCCCCATCTAATTTGAATTTAAAAGTGTGTAACTCCAGTCTTCCTAACTAGTCTACTTGTAATCACAGCTGCCTTGAATCAAATCATTCCAACCCTAATGTTACCACTATATACAGCTGAGAGCTGGCTCTGAAATTCAAAGTGGCTCTGAATTATAAGTGGGCGAGTTAAGAAATGGAGTTTAGAAACTGGAGGGGGAACTGCAGACCCCACTAACAGGTAATCCTTACTAACTGTACACCTGCACAATGCTCTCTATGTCCTTTCTGATCTTTCTGTCTGCCATCTTCCTGAAACTCACTGCATGCCCTTATAACATCAAAAATCCCCACACTATCCTTATCTCTCCCTCCTCTCATCCCCTATGCTGTCCTCTCATGAACTACTGTTTCCTTAGCAATACTTGCCCATCTTACTCTACTGTGTCTAGTCATACCCGCTCCTACAAGTCTCACTCTCACCTTCTGTCACTCTCACTGTTACTACTGCTTGCTTCTGGTGACATCTGTCCTAACCCTGGCCCTGCAGCAATCACCACACTCTTACACTCTCGCTCAATCCCCCACAATACAAACTCAAGGTCACGCAATCCCAACAATCTCATCTCCATTAACCCACAGCGCTTATCCCCTCTCTTTTCTTGTGCCCTCTGGAATGCACGCTCTGTCTGCAACAAACTTACAACTGTTCACGACCTGTTTGTTTCTAACGCTTTCAATCTTCTAGCAATTACTGAAACTTGGCTTTCTTCCTCTGACACTGCTTCCATTGCTGCTCTAACGCACGGCGGTCTCCACTTTAGCCACACACCTAGGCCAGGTGAGAGACATGGTGGCGGTGTTGGAATCTTACTGTCCCCTTCCTGCTCCTATCAGCACCTCCATCCTCATCCATCTCTCTCCTTCTCCTCCTTTGAAGTCCATTGCATCCGCATTTTCTCCCCCCTCTCCCTCAAGGTGGCAGTTATCTATCGCCCCCCTGGACCAAACTCCCAATTCCTCGACAACTTTGCTGCCTGGCTTTCTCACTTTCTCTCTACAAATACACCTGCTCTAATCTTAGGGGACTTCAACATCCCTATTGATAACCCATCTACCCCTGCTGCCTCAAAACGTCTCTCACTCACAAACTCCTTTAGTCTTTCACAATCCACCCTATTCCCTACTCACCGTAATGGACATTCTCTTGATCTGGTATTCTCCTACCTCTGCTCCCCTTCTGATGTCACCTGTCACCCATTTCCCATCTCAGACCACCATCTGCTCACCTATAATCTCAATGTACAGGCTAAACCTATTTCTACCCCCCGCCTCCGCACCTGTAGAAATCTGCACACTGTGGATCCTCTCCAACTTTCTAACCTTATTCAAAAACGCCTTCCCCACACTTCCATGGTATCCTGCCCTGACCTTGCTACAAACCACTATAACAATACTCTTTCCTCTGCACTCGACACCCTTGCTCCTCCACAAATATGCAAAACCCCACGTCGTCAGCTCCAGCCCTGGCACTCTCAGCAAACACGCTTTCTACAAAAATGCTCCCGTGTTGCTGAACGTGCCTGGAGGAAATCCCGCTCTGAACACGATTTCCTACACTATAAGTTCATTATTTATTCTTACTCCTCTGCCCTTCACTTAGCCAAGCAAAACTACTTCTCTTCTCTCATATCTTCTCACTCCTCAAACCCTAAACGTCTCTTCTCCATTTTCAACACTCTCCTCTATCCACCTGCACCACCCCCCTCATCTGACTTTAGTGCTCAAGACTTGGCAGATTACTTTTTCAACAACACTTACCATCAGAAGCAACATCCCACCACAAGACTGCAACCTTTCAACTGCGCCCCCGGTCACCCCCTCCAACACTCTCAGTACCTTCCCCCCAACCACTGAGAATGAAGTGAGTTCCCTAATATCTTCCTCACACCTCACTACATGCCCCCTTGACCCTATCCCTTCACATCTACTACCCTCTCTGTCCTCTACCCTCACCCCAGCTCTTACTCACATATTCAACCGATCCCTTACTACTGGTTCATTTCCATCATCAAACATGCAAAGGTCACCCCCATCCTCAAAAAACCCTCCCTCTACCCCAATTCTCCTGCAAACTACCGCCCCATATCCCTACTTCCGCTAGCTTCTAAAGTCCTGGAAAAACTAGTTTTCAATTGCCTAACACACTTCCTATCCTCCAACTCACTGCTTGACCCCCTGCAATCTGGCTTCCGTCCCCAACACTCAACTGAGACTGCCCTCACCAAGGTTACTAACGATCTTCTTTCTGCTAAAAACAATGGCCACTATTCTATACTTATCTTACTTGACCTGTCTGCTGCCTTTGACACTGTTGACCATCCCCTCCTCTTACGGACTCTCAGCTCCCTTGGGCTCTGTGACATTGCCCTCTCCTGGATCCACTCTTATCTCTCTAATAGGTCCTTTTCTGTCTCATTTGCTGGTGACTCATCCTCTCCACTGCCTCTGTCTGTTGGAGTACCTCAAGGCTCTGTTCTAGGCCCTCTACTCTTCTCTATTTATACTTCCTCGCTGGGTAAACTTATTAGTAGCTATGGCTTCAACTATCACCTCTATGCTGATGATACTCAGATCTACCTATCCACCCCTGCACTCTCTCCGTCTGTCCTTTCCCACATCAGCAGCTGCTTATCTGGCATTTCTTCCTGGATGGCCTCTCACCACCTAAAAATCAACATGTCCAAGACTGAGCTTCTTCTAATCCCCCCAACTAATTCTACTCCAGTTTCTAACTTTACTATCACTGTCGGTGACACCACTATCTCCCCATCACCCCAAGTCCGCTGCCTTGGAGTTACACTCAACTCCAATCTGTCCTTCATACCCCACATCCAATCGCTCTCTTCATCCTGTCGCAACCACCTACGCAATATCTCCAAAATTCGTCCTTTTCTGAGCACTGAAACTACTAAACAAATATACTCCAGCCCATCCCCTAAGATCCAACAACGATCTACTCCTTGCCTCTTCTACCATCACCTCCTCTCATGCTAGACTACAGGACTTCTCTTGTGCGGCACCAACCCTCTGGAACGCACTTCCTCGTGCTGTCAGACTTTCCCCCAACCTCTCCTCCTTTAAACGCTCCCTAAAGACCTTCTTGTTCAGGAAAGCCTATAACCAAATCAGTAGCTAATGAATTCCACTTGCCTAATAGTTGCCCTCATCTAACTTCATACTAACATCATTCCCACCTTTGCAGTCCCCACCTCCTGTTTCTCACCCTCCTACCCATTTAGATTGTAAGTTCCCACGGGAACAGGGCTCCCAATTCCTCCTGTATTTGTTTGTTAAATTTTGTCTGGTGTCTCATATTGTACTGTCCTTTTATCTTTGTTACCTATGAACAGCGCTGCGGAATCTGTTGGCGTTTTATAAATGAAGAATAATAATAAATAATAATACTTAGCTCGGATACGTGTGGGATATCGGAAGGAAAGTCAAGTACTATATTGATTATGATGTGCACTTACAGATTATCTTAAAATGTATATACAATGATTCTTAAAAAAACTGGCCATATATTGAACATAGCAATACATACTGCTATAGATATTTCCTTAGTGAAATGTCTAGGATAACGTATATACATAAAGAGGTAACCCAAAAATAATTTAATTATAGTAAACTTTGATACAATAGTTTGAACTACTCATTGTAGAGCTAGAAACATTTACTTAGTGATATAATTTCTATCAGGTATAACCCCCTTCTGGATGCACATCCAATTCCGGGATATAGTTATTGTTCATCGGTTTAAGTTAGTAGTATATTAGTATTAGGACACTTATTACAGATATGAGTGATCTCATTTTCCTTTGTAAAGGCAAACATCAGTAATGTGTTCATAACACCCTTATTCTATATCTAAGGGCCTTGATATGACACATTTATATTACTACTTAGTTATAAAACACCGATTACAAATATACCCAAAAATTATTGTACTCGTTCATGCCAGATGGCATAACAGAATTTAATCTGAATATCCACCTCGCTTCCTTCTTTAATAATGCATCTTCAGTGTTCCCACCTCTGATACCAGGTTTAATGGATTCTAAGCCCCAACATTGGAAGCCCTGAGTTTTACCATTATGTTTTTGTAAAAAGTGTCTAGCAACGCTGGTAATCTTTTTACCATTCTCCACATCACGAGCAGCTAATCTGATGTTACTGAGGTGCTCAGTCATCCTAGTACCTAGGCTTCTCGTGGTCATTCCAACGTAAACAAGGTCACATTCACATGATAGGCAATAGATTACCTTCATACTCTTACAGTTGATATGATTTTTGATAAACCACTTTTTATTGAATCTGTCAACTACAAATTTCTTCTTTTGCATATGAGCACATATGCTGCAGTGTCTGCATGCTACAGATCCTTTGAACATAGGGATTTTTTTAGCATTACGATTGAAGTTAGGCAGTCTCTAAGATTATTTGCCCGTCTATAGGTGAACAAAGGTTTATCAGGAATTATAGTTTGTAAAACTTCATCACTTTTAAGTACATGCCAATGTTTACGTATAATATTTGATACTATATGACTGTGGCTTGTGTATGTGGATATGAATCTTAACGGATCAGATGGTTGGGTACTTTTTGGCTTTAGAAGTTCCATTCTGTCTTTGTGAAATGCTCTATTGTATGCTTTTGCTAGTGCCTTTTTTGTATATCCTCTTTGTAACAATCTTTCTTTAAGATCATCTGCAGCTACTTTGAATGATTCTATATCTGAGCAATTACGACAAATTCTCAAATATTCTCTGTGGTTTTCCTCTTTACAATATGTAAAGTTCCTCTTGTTAGAAATGACATTGATGTCTTTGTTTCTATAACAAATTACAGGAATCCTTATTTTTTTTCCTTTTTATAGCCTACAATGGTGGCTGGTGATTTGAAGGTTGGTGGGACAAAAAACCTCTCTCCTGATAACTCCCCAAACTCCCCCAAGTAGGCTCTCACCCAGACAAAAAGAGGACGGGGGACGACGACACATAAGAAGCAAGATATCTTATTGTGTTGTATTTATGTATTAACTCATAGTGAGTAGCTATAAACAATATTGATGTGTATATATATATATATATATATATGTAGCGGAATGGTCCCTGGCTCAGCGCTCATGCCTTCTCCGGCAGGGAAAATCCATCTGTGTGCCTTACTTTACAGCACTACTTGACTGGTAGTGCCAAGTGTTTGAATTTCAAGAAACTCCAGCCACCAATTTCTTTAAAAGACCTTTATTCTTTTATCTTGGGTCCCATTGATAATACAACGTTTCAAGCCAGCATTAGGCTCTTAGTCATGTACATGACTAAGAGCCTAATGCTGGCTTGAAACGTTGTATTATCAATGGGACCCAAGATTAAAGAATAAAGGTCTTTTAAAGAAATTGGTGGCTGGAGTTTCTTGAAATTCATGGACTTTGGTGAGACTTGGCAAGTCTGTTGCTCCGTGTCCCACTGAAAGAGAGAATTTGGTGTGCTGTTTCCACTAATTTGATTCTACTGCATAGTGCCAAGTGTTTCCCAGAGAACCACAGCAAGGAAGTTTAAACGCCACAAATTCCACCACAAATATCAGCCACTCATTGGATAAAGTGGGGAATAGACTGAACTTTATTGAGCACACACAGGACTTAAATACAGTATACTGTTTACCTAAGAGGGTGATGGAAATTAAATCAGGGACTTAATCATATCCTGCTGACATCCTGATTTGGCTAGCTCACACTACAACAAAGGGTTAGTCTGTATGGTCTCCGGGAATAATGATAGTATGTTTAATGTTCTGAATCCCTGCACAGTATGGGCTGGAAAGATCCATGGGTTCATCAGAGTAGGTAAAGGTATATGTCCCAAAACATTCCCTAGCAGAACATCACAGCCAAGTACTTCATAATTCCCACGTCCACATTATGACTATCGCTACCCCAATCCAAGTGGATGTTGGCAGTTGGAAGTGGATGTACCACTCCCCCCTGCTACCTGCACAGACAAAGTGTGACCTGTCTTTTGCTGCGATGTAACCCATTGTTATTGAATCAAAGTCATTGTGGCCCCAGTGTCTCTAAGTCCTCTTGCAGCACGGCCATTAGCAGAATAATTTGGGGGTGACGTTTCCTATTATCATCTTTAGCTGCCTGAACTGGATGACTGCCAGCCAATTGTAGCGGGTCTCAGTACCCCAGACTGGGTATACCCACTAAAGTCAGCTTCCTCCCACCAAACACCAATCCATTAACCATTGGATACCATTGGATACCTGCTGCTATTAGAATTATGGCCGCTGCAAGTTGTTATAGCTATCCCCAAGAACATTAGCCAAGACTGAATGCTTGAGGGTCAAAATAGGAACTGCTTTATTGCACAGAAAACACAGCTTTTATACATTTCCAACAAAGGGGGGGGGGTAGTTATAACAAATATTATACAATGAGACAAACATCAGACAATGGTTAGTTAAACAAGATTCTAATCACATCCTGACTTACAAAAGGACAATGGATGACTCCACTTCACACCTAGACTGGATATACAGTCACATAACAGCAGGAGGGCGCAGCATTAGATTGTCTGTGCTGTGTATAATCTCCTGCTCTGTGTATTACACCTAGACTAGATATACAGACACATAACAGCAGGAGGTTGCAATAAGTTCAAACATTCTGAGTCTAGGGGGGTCGGTTGGAGCAGGCAATACTGAATTGGGCTGTCACCTTATACTCCAACAAAACACAGGAATCCCAACTCTGTATCAGTTCCCTCTAGTCCTCAGAGTCTCTGGGAATTCATGGAAACTGTGTAAACCTGAATCTAGGGTAAAAGTACTCCAAATGTACCCTGGGCGCCCACCTCCCAAATCATAGAATCCCCTCAAGTTCCTGGGTCCATAGTCGGTGGGGAGGAGGCTGGCCTGCAGTCCTCTCCAAGTACAAAAGTAACGGAAGCTTCAGTTACATACTGTATATATATTAAACATATAATAGCATCCAATAAGTATGGGGTATAAGAATAATTATTAAAATGTATTTATTTCTAACACCTGAGACCTCATATATTTGAGCCCTTATAACTTTTTTTTAAATAATTTCTATTAGATGTTGTTATTTTGAGTATAAGTGTAATGTATTTTTTATGTGTTTTGTGTTTCGCGAAACAGGTAAGCACAGCTCTGAAGTCGCAGTAATTATTCTAGCGTAAATCATGATTGTGCTTATGTGGTAACGTTTACTTTCAACTTGTAATACGAGCGCAATTTTAGTTGTGCACAAACAATTGCAAAAACGCGATATCGTTGCGCGCAAACATTTGCGCTCCACTTGTAATCTGGCCCATTATATTTAAGGTATTCCTTTGGACATTACCTCTGTCAGTTTGTTAGTTATTTTGGATCAAACATATTTCATTCAAGATAGTCACTATTAATTCCATTATTGATTATTATTATTATTATTATCGGTTACTTGTAGAGCGCCAACAAATTCCGCAGCACTATTTTAAAGCTATTTGATACAATTTTTCACATGCAAGTGTGTGCATATATGATTTTTGTTCCATATGGTACTACTATTATTATGTTGGTATTTTATTATTATTTTTTTTTATTACAGGTTATTTTTATTTATCATAGCAACCCCAGACAATTGTTTTGACCTTCTTTGGGCCTCGTCAGTGAAGTGAAGCCATATTCCTCTGAGTACACTGGACAGGGAGACTTCCGCCGGGTCATATTACAAATACCTACAGAAAGAGAAGACTGAAACGATCATCTGCGGTTGCCTGATATTTCAGGCTGGACTGACCTTGTTAGGTGCGAATCAACGTATTTACTTCAGGAAAGTTCTTCTTTGTAAAAAGCAAAATTGGGCTAAAAGAGGCTGCTCCCAAGTGTTCAATCACCATAGAACAAGCTATTCTGAAAAAAGCACTTCTCTTTCTGTATGTATTTGTAAAATGACCCTAAGGAAGTCTCCCTGGGGTGATGGGGGAAACAAGGCATGGACTCCTTGCACAGTGTGCTCAGAGAACTATGACTGCAACTCACTGACAAAGCCCAAAAAAAAGGCTGAAACAATCATCTGGGGTTGTCATGTTCCGTGTTGAGAGAGGGATTGCCTGGTATTTTGGGGCTGAACTGACCTTGCTAGGTGGGATGAAACTGATATATTTCAGGAAAGTTCTTCTCTGTGAAAAGCACAATTGGACTAAAAGAGGCTGCCGCCAGGGGGTAAATCACAATATAGCAAGTTATTGAGCTGTTTGTTCCTGAGAGAGAGCTTCTCTTTCTGTATGTATTTGTATTAGCCATTACCTTTAGTTTCCCTATAAAATGAATACAATATTAATGCAGTAGATTGAAACATCATGCTAAAAGACCAGAAGACTCAGACATTAGAGCAAGCAGCATATGAAAAAGTGTACTATAAAGATCCAGATCAAAAAGATTTGGAAGCACCAAAAGCCTTATAAATAGGCGAAGGATTACTATCCTTTGTTTTAAGTGTGCCATAAGTTAATATTGATATAAGCTAAACATAGTGAAACAGATGTCTGGTCCTCCATTTGCAAGTATGATAGCATTTTTTTTTAATTAAAAACAATTGCACTAGGCAGTTTTTGGGGTCTAAATTTGGTGGGAGGGGGTTGTTAAAAAAACCCACTGAAAAGTGTCTTTACATTGTGGTCTATGAGAACTGTGTGTTCCCAGTGTATATATATATATATATATATATATATATATATATATATATATATATATATATATATAGTAAACGATTTCCAGTTCAGCCCACCAATGGTCAACACGCCTGGGTGCAATGATATATTATAAATATAGAAAGCAAGAGAATGCACTCTCAGGACTTTTTGCAAAAGAAACCAATTTAATGGAACATTTTCGGGGTTCACAACCCCTTCATCAGCATGCAAAACAAACCAAATTCAACTCATTTATAGTGTTACATATCAATTACATCACATCAACCTGAGTGTCTCCAAAGGAAAAGTGCGCCAATTTTTTTGAATTTGGAACGCATCTTGCGTTCCACAGTGTTATCCGAAAACCGGAAGTTGTATTGCCTCACTTCCGGTTTACGGATTAGATCAACGAACATAAAGTTAGTATAAAATTATACACTATACAATTTTAAACATATTAGGGTGACATACTAATGTAGAGCCTTGTTAAAACAAAATGTGCCACATTATCGTAAGTGCCTATACAATTTTGTGATTAATATGTGGTGTCAAATGTTACTGCGTCCAGTCGGCATGGAGACAGTCACCATGGTGATCATATACAATCCGGTTTATCCGAAAGTGTCACAACTTATGTGGAGTTTATAATTACGTGCCAGCTGTATGGGACCACTATTCTCTTAGTGTCAGAAATAACGTACTATTAAACTGTATACGATCATATCGCATATTGAAAACTTGAAAAATTAAAAAATTAAAAAATTAAAATGTTGGACCGTATAACAGTACAGGTGATTAGAGTGGCAAATTGTAAATGAGAAGCAAATACAATATTGCAGATATGGGTGCTGTGTCTTACAATGTATCACCAGTATATTGAAGCAGGATGACAATTAGCATGTGCGCTGCTACAATGTATGTGCAAGCAAATAGATATATCAAATGGGAACAGTATATAGAAAAAGCAATATATACAATATATGTAATATCGTAGGGCTGTGCTGTTATAACGCTGGGGCACCATTTTTATATGCCTTCGATTTGGCCATTTAAAGGATTGTGGCTTATATCGGCCACATGTAGATGTAAATGGCTATGCACAAGATCGTGTAAGGAAAAAAGAACCTTATTTTCAAACTCTATCCTCAATCACAATTATAAAACAAACGAAAATCTGCAAAAAGAGGTAGTTATGGTAATGGTCAAAAGGACATGAAGCTCATGTGGATACTGTCCACCTTTGGGATTTATTCAAGTGGGTGAAATAATTTTTTATGTCCATTTTTAAGACTAGTGGTGCATATTAAAGCAGTGGGTAATGGCTCCCGGTGGACCAGACTTCCACGGAGAAAGTGGAGACAAATGTCCCCCCTAAACCATGCCGTTAGGCACACAACACCTTCCCCTACATCTAGGGGAGAGTGGAATGTGGGCCAAAACGGAGCCACACTGTCCACCTGGCCTACCCCAAGTATGTAGCACCCCAGTTGTTGATCATATAATGCTCTTAAAGTCCGGCATAGTGTTCAGGCCACCTGGCTGTATTGTGCCTAATCTGAACATCCACTGGGCCTCTCGTTTCAAGAGTTGCTTGTTCCGGTCTCCCCCCCGATCCAATGGGGGTATGTGGTCTATTAGGATATAGCGGATGGAGGACACAGAGTGTGCCTTCTTAGCGCAATGTCGTGCCACTGGCTGTTCAGAGTCACCGTTTTTAAGGGCTGTCCTTATAGCGTGGCGGTGATTGGCCATACGCTCACAAAGTGTGCCAGAGGTCTTCCCTATGTAAAAGCAGGAACATGGACAAAACAATAAGTATATAACGTGAGTGGTGGTACACGTTATGGAGTGTCGGATAGAAAATGTTCGATTGGTGTGTGGGTGATGGAAAACTTTAGTACCCACTAGGCCATTGCACGTTGTGCAGCCCAAACAACGATAGGAGCCTTTTATATTCCTCTTCTTAATGGTCGAATAGCTTTGTTTGGGATCCGTTTTCACCAGAAGATCTTTAAGATTGGTTCCCCTCTTAAACCCAACCATAGGTCGTAGATTCTGAGTAAATGTGAGTTTTGGATCCGAAGACATAATTGGCCAGTGCTGTCGGAGGATCTGGCCAATATTTTTTGTCTCTGGAGTAAAAGTGGTAGACATAATGAGCTTGTCACTAGCATCCCTTTTGGGTTTGGGAATAATCAATTCCGTCTGTGTTAGTCTTGAAACGGATTCCATGGCATCCTGTATTATCGGGATCTTGTAGCCCCTGTTCTGGAACCTCTCGCCCACTCCTTTCAATTGGGAGACCCCAGCTTCAGGATTAGAATTGTTGCGCATTGTTCTTATGCATTGTGATTTTACTATGCCTTTTAATAGGGCTGGAGGATGGCAACTATCTGCCCTTAGTATGGAGTTGCGGTCGGTGGGTTTATGATATAATGTGGTTCCTAATTTGTTGGAATCCTTGAAAACTGTCAAGTCCAAGAAATAAATGGATATGGTATCCACTGTCATCTTGAACTTCACGTTGTTGGTAGTGTTATTAAACACATCAAACCATTTATGGAGTTCCTCCAGGCCCCCTCGCCACACCAAGAAAATGTCATCTATGTATCTGTAGTAACAGATGATGGATACATTCAGCGTGTTCCACAGATACATGTTTTCAAATTGTGACATGTAAATGTTGGCGTACGAGGGGGCCATGGAGGAACCCATGGCTGTGCCAGCAGTTTGCAAATAGAAACTATTTTCGAATCGAAAATAGTTTTTAAACAGGCAAAATTCAATGAGGGACAATAGAAATTCTACTGGCGGACCCTCATAAAGGGGGTTACCCGTGAGATGCTCTTGTATGGCTTTAAGTCCATCAAGATGAGGTATGATGGTATACAGACTGATGACATCCAGAGTGACGAGTAAATCGTCTGGCTGGATGTCAACAGTCCGTATTTTTCTGGTCTTTTAGCATGATGTTTCAATCTACTGCAGTCCGTATTTTACGAATGAAATCATTTGTGTCCATCACATAAGACTGTGTTTCCTTCACCACTGGCTGTATGTATCCATCATCTGTTACTACAGATACATAGATGACATTTTCTTGGTGTGGCGAGGGGGCCTGGAGGAACTCCATAAATGGTTTGATGTGTTTAATAACACTACCAACAACGTGAAGTTCAAGATGACAGTGGATACCATATCCATTCATTTCTTGGACTTGACAGTTTTCAAGGATTCCAACAAATTAGGAACCACATTATATCATAAACCCACCGACCGCAACTCCATACTAAGGGCAGATAGTTGCCATCCTCCAGCCCTATTAAAAGGCATAGTAAAATCACAATGCATAAGAACAATGCGCAACAATTCTAATCCTGAAGCTG
This sequence comes from Bombina bombina, assembly GCF_027579735.1. Taxonomy (NCBI): domain Eukaryota; kingdom Metazoa; phylum Chordata; class Amphibia; order Anura; family Bombinatoridae; genus Bombina; species Bombina bombina. The sequence goes on from NC_069499.1 coordinate 1,170,654,363, forward strand.
GGGTCTCCCAATTGAAAGGAGTGGGCGAGATTTTCCAGAACAGGGGCTACAAGATCCCGATAATACAGGACGCCATGGAATCCGTTTCAAGACTAACACAGACGGAATTGATTATTCCCAAACCCAAAAGGGATGCTAGTGACAAGCTCATTATGTCTACCACTTTTACTCCAGAGACAAAAAATATTGGCCAGATCCTCTGACAGCACTGGCCAATTATGTCTTCAGATCCAAAACTCACATTTACTCAGAATCTACGACCTATGGTTGGGTTTAAGAGGGGAACCAATCTTAAAGATCTTCTGGTGAAAACGGATCCCAAACAAAGCTATTCGATCATTAAGAAGAGGAATATAAAAGGCTCCTATCGTTGTTTGGGCTGCACAACGTGCAATGGCCTAGTGGGTACTAAAGTTTTCCATCACCCACACACCAATCGAACATTTTCTATCCGACACTCCATAACGTGTACCACCACTCACGTTATATACTTATTGTTTTGTCCATGTTCCTGCTTTTACATAGGGAAGACCTCTGGCACACTTCGTGAGCGTATGGCCAATCACTGCCACGCTATAAGGACAGCCCTTAAAAACGGTGACTCTGAACAGCCAGTGGCGCGACATTGCGCTAAGAAGGCACACTCTGTGTCCTCCATCCGCTATATCCTAATAGACCACATACCCCCATTGGATCGGGGGGGAGACCGGAACAAGCAACTCTTGAAACGAGAGGCCCAGTGGATGTTCAGATTAGGCACAATACAGCCAGGTGGCCTGAACACTATGCCGGACTTTAAGAGCATTATATGATCAACAACTGGGGTGCTACATACTTGGGATAGGCCAGGTGGACAGTGTGGCTCCGTTTTGGCCCACATTCCACTCTCCCCTAGATGTAGGGGAAGGTGTTGTGTGCCTAACGGCATGGTTTAGGGGGGGACATTTGTCTCCACCTTCTCCGTGGAAGTCTGGTCCGCCGGGAGCCATTACCCACTGCTTTAATATGCACCACTAGTCTTAAAAATGGACATAAAAAATTATTTCACCCACTTGAATAAATCCCAAAGGTGGACAGTATCCACATGAGCTTTATGTCCTTTTGACCATTACCATAACTACCTCTTTTTGCAGATTCTCGTTTGTTTTATAATTGTGATTGAGGATAGAGTTTGAAAATAAGGTTCTTTTTTCCTTACACGATCTTGTGCATAGCCATTTACATCTACATGTGGCCGATATAAGCCACAATCCTTTAAATGGCCAAATCGAAGGCATATAAAAATGGTGCCCCAGCGTTATAACAGCACAGCCCTACGATATTACATATATTGTATATATTGCTTTTTCTATATACTGTTCCCATTTGATATATCTATTTGCTTGCACATACATTGTAGAAGCGCACATGCTAATTGTTATCCTGCTTCAATATACTGGTGATACATTGTAAGACACAGCACCCATATCTGCAATATTGTATTTGCTTCTCATTTACAATTTGCCACTCTAATCACCTGTACTGTTATATGGTCCAACATTTTAATTTTTTAATTTTTTAATTTTTCAAGTTTTCAATATGCGATATGATCGTATACAGTTTAATAGTACGTTATTTCTGACACTAAGAGAATAGTGGTCCCATACAGCTGGCACGTAATTATAAACTCCACATAAGTTGTGACACTTTCGGATAAACCGGATTGTATATGATCACCATGGTGACTGTCTCCATGCCGACTGGACGCAGTAACATTTGACACCACATATTAATCACAAAATTGTATAGGCACTTACGATAATGTGGCACATTTTGTTTTAACAAGGCTCTACATTAGTATGTCACCCTAATATGTTTAAAATTGTATAGTGTATAATTTTATACTAACTTTATGTTCGTTGATCTAATCCGTAAACCGGAAGTGAGGCAATACAACTTCCGGTTTTCGGATAACACTGTGGAACGCAAGATGCGTTCCAAATTCAAAAAAATTGGCGCACTTTTCCTTTGGAGACACTCAGGTTGATGTGATGTAATTGATATGTAACACTATAAATGAGTTGAATTTGGTTTGTTTTGCATGCTGATGAAGGGGTTGTGAACCCCGAAAACGTTCCATTAAATTGGTTTCTATTGCAAAAAGTCCTGAGAGTGCATTCTCTTGCTTTCTATATTTACAATATATCATTGCACCCAGGCGTGTTGACCATTGGTGGGCTGAACTGGAAATCGTTTACTATTCATTTTTTTGACCAGTGAACCCCCTTGTTTAACCTCATTTATTTACATCTCCAGCGCTTTTTTCTATTGGACTGCTCAATTCCCTCTGAGCTGACAGTACTGTGTGCATTTGGATTTTGGCTGCAGTGAACTAATTCTCTCAACATCCTTTTCACCTATACACCACTTCATGCTCCCCTCCAGCATGACAACACAACTGAGAACAGAGGATACCAACATCCCAGATCCCAACACCCAGGTGGAAGATCTGACTTGCCAGGCCATGGCAGCACAGACAGGCACTGTATCCTATACTACTGATGATGCTGATCGGATTCTATTCGCACCCATCTCCAAAACAATTGGTGAGACCCCAGTTAATTTGTATTATTCTTTACTCAAATTAAAAAAAAGAGAGGTTGATCTAGCGTTACATGGCAGCTATCTGTCTGACTATTATAGAACAGGACATATTCCCCGTGGTTTTAGAGTCCACAATATACCCACTATTGGACGTGATAACCCAGAATTTAGAAAAAAATTGTGTTTTATTTTAAATAAGTGCTCTTTAGACCTAATACTTTTGGTTATAGAGGAGGTTACAGCAATCCTAAGTAAAGTTAGGACAGAAATACAAACATTTGAATCTCTACATAACATTACACTCACCAATGACACCCAAGAGAACTGGTTATCAAAAATTAAATTACAAATTGACAAATACCAGAGTGATTTAATCACATTTAAAAACAAAAAACTGGATACTGTCAATAGTGATTACACGCAGGGAAAAGTATACAAATGGCTGACCAACACACAGGGGAATCAGCCCAGGAGGAGACACAGAACCAGACGGGTACACTTTGACACGGTAGATACAAGTGGAGAAGACTCCACTGATACCGATAGGAACCCCTCTGGCACTGTGTTTACTCCACCTGGTCAACATAGGCACTAAGATCAATTCTCCTCACATGAACCAAGATCACACTCAACCCCCAGTCATTTTTTAGGGGTAACTACACGGTCTCGGGGAGGGGGAGGCATTACAGACCCCATATCAGGCGGGAGGGGTATCAGACACAGACCCCCCAGATGACCACGACAGAGGACATAATTGTCAATTTGAGTACACATACCTTGACTGATACTGAACGCAAAGTACTCAATAAAGGTTTATCTTTTGTACCGAGCACTTCAGTCTCTGAATTTGATCTCAAATTAGACCTTTACAAACTGAATAGATCCCTTAAGATTAAAGAATTTTTTCAAAACAAAGATTCGCCTTCACAAAAATCACACATTGAACTTAAATGCAAAGTATCCAGTTCTTTTGAACCCAGTAACAGCAGTCCAAGTACCAAAACATTCTTAAGGTTGATCACCCAGGAATTGGAAACAGCCAGAAAAGATGCATTATGGAAACATAATCTCTCAAGAGATGAATTAAAGGCCATTCAAACCCTTCAGCATGACTCCTCTATAGTCATAAGGCCCGCCGACAAGGGCGGGGCCATTGTTCTTTTAGACTACAGTGACTATAGAGAGGACATCCTGAAACAATTGTCAGACACTCAGACATATAAATTGTTGACTTCTGACCCCACTACATCATTTAAAACACAACTTGATAAATTGATTGAATTGGGATTTGAACAGGGGTACATAACTGAGCACATTCGTGACTTTTGTATTACCACATACCCTAAAATACCCATTTTATATTCAATCCCCAAAATTCATAAAACATTAGACCACCCACCGGGCCGTCCTATTGTGTCAGCTAGGGAGTCACTCACCCAGCCTGTAGCACAATATGTGGACGTACTTTTACAGCCAGTGGTGAAGGAAACACGGTCTTATGTGATGGACACGAATGATTTCATTCGTAAAATACGGACTGTTGACATCCAGCCAGACGATTTACTCGTCACTCTGGATGTCGACAGTCTGTATACCATCATACCTCATCTTGATGGACTTAAAGCCATACAAGAGCATCTCACGGGTAACCCCCTTTATGAGGGTCCGCCAGTAGAATTTCTATTGTCCCTCATTGAATTTTGCCTGTTTAAAAACTATTTTCGATTCGAAAATAGTTTCTATTTGCAAACTGCTGGCACAGCCATGGGTTCCTCCATGGCCCCCTCGTACGCCAACATTTATATGTCACAATTTGAAAACATGTATCTGTGGAACACGCCGAATGTATCCATCATCTGTTACTACAGATACATAGATGACATTTTCTTGGTGTGGCGAGGGGGCCTGGAGGAACTCCATAAATGGTTTGATGTGTTTAATAACACTACCAACAACGTGAAGTTCAAGATGACAGTGGATACCATATCCATTCATTTCTTGGACTTGACAGTTTTCAAGGATTCCAACAAATTAGGAACCACATTATATCATAAACCCACCGACCGCAACTCCATACTAAGGGCAGATAGTTGCCATCCTCCAGCCCTATTAAAAGGCATAGTAAAATCACAATGCATAAGAACAATGCGCAACAATTCTAATCCTGAAGCTGGGGTCTCGCAATTGAAAGGAGTGGGCGAGAGGTTCCAGAACAGGGGCTACAAGATCCCGATAATACAGGACGCCATGGAATCCGTTTCAAGACTAACACAGACGGAATTGATTATTCCCAAACCCAAAAGGGATGCTAGTGACAAGCTCATTATGTCTACCACTTTTACTCCAGAGACAAAAAATATTGGCCAGATCCTCCGACAGCACTGGCCAATTATGTCTTCGGATCCAAAACTCACATTTACTCAGAATCTACGACCTATGGTTGGGTTTAAGAGGGGAACCAATCTTAAAGATCTTCTGGTGAAAACGGATCCCAAACAAAGCTATTCGACCATTAAGAAGAGGAATATAAAAGGCTCCTATCGTTGTTTGGGCTGCACAACGTGCAATGGCCTAGTGGGTACTAAAGTTTTCCATCACCCACACACCAATCGAACATTTTCTATCCGACACCCCATAACGTGTACCACCACTCACGTTATATACTTATTGTTTTGTCCATGTTCCTGCTTTTACATAGGGAAGACCTCTGGCACACTTCGTGAGCGTATGGCCAATCACCGCCACGCTATAAGGACAGCCCTTAAAAACGGTGACTCTGAACAGCCAGTGGCGCGACATTGCGCTAAGAAGGCACACTCTGTGTCCTCCATCCGCTATATCCTAATAGACCACATACCCCCATTGGATTGGGGGGGAGACCGGAACAAGCAACTCTTGAAACGAGAGGCCCAGTGGATGTTCAGATTAGGCACAATACAGCCAGGTGGCCTGAACACTATGCCGGACTTTAAAAGCATTATATGATCAACAACTGGGGTGCTACATACTTGGGGTAGGCCAGGTGGACAGTGTGGCTCCGTTTTGGCCCACATTCCACTCTCCCCTAGATGTAGGGGAAGGTGTTGTGTGCCTAATGGCATGGTTTAGGGGGGGACATTTGTCTCCACCTTCTCCGTGGAAGTCTGGTCCGCCGGGAGCCATTACCCACTGCTTTAATATGCACCACTAGTCTTAAAAATGGACATAAAAAATTATTTCACCCACTTGAATAAATCCCAAAGGTGGACAGTATCCACATGAGCTTTATGTCCTTTTGACCATTACCATAACTACCTCTTTTTGCAGATTCTCGTTTGTTTTATAATTGTGATTGAGGATAGAGTTTGAAAATAAGGTTCTTTTTTCCTTACACGATCTTGTGCATAGCCATTTACATCTACATGTGGCCGATATAAGCCACAATCCTTTAAATGGCCAAATCGAAGGCATATAAAAATGGTGCCCCAGCGTTATAACAGCACAGCCCTACGATATTACATATATTGTATATATTGCTTTTTCTATATACTGTTCCCATTTGATATATCTATTTGCTTGCACATACATTGTAGCAGCGCACATGCTAATTGTCATCCTGCTTCAATATACTGGTGATACATTGTAAGACACAGCACCCATATCTGCAATATTGTATTTGCTTCTCATTTACAATTTGCCACTCTAATCACCTGTACTGTTATACGGTCCAACATTTTAATTTTTAAATTTTTTAATTTTTCAAGTTTTCAATATGCGATATGATCGTATACAGTTTAATAGTACGTTATTTCTGACACTAAGAGAATAGTGGTCCCATACAGCTGGCACGTAATTATAAACTCCACATAAGTTGTGACACTTTCGGATAAACCGGATTGTATATGATCACCATGGTGACTGTCTCCATGCCGACTGGACGCAGTAACATTTGACACCACATATTAATCACAAAATTGTATAGGCACTTACGATAATGTGGCACATTTTGTTTTAACAAGGCTCTACATTAGTATGTCACCCTAATATGTTTAAAATTGTATAGTGTATAATTTTATACTAACTTTATGTTTGTTGATCTAATCCGTAAACCGGAAGTGAGGCAATACAACTTCCGGTTTTCGGATAACACTGTGGAATGCAAGATGCGTTCCAAATTCAAAAAAATTGGCGCACTTTTCCTTTGGAGACACTCAGGTTGATGTGATGTAATTGATATGTAACACTATAAATAAGTTGAATTTGGTTTGTTTTGCATGCTGATGAAGGGGTTGTGAACCCCGAAAACGTTCCATTAAATTGGTTTCTTTTGCAAAAAGTCCTGAGAGTGCATTCTCTTGCTTTCTATATATATATATATATATATATATATATATATATATATATATATATGATTAACTGAAAGATAAGAACACAAAGCGCATCCAAGATTCAAGGTAAAAACGTATATAAGTTTAATTGGTGCACGCAATCTATTGCACTTACAAGAGATAAAACAATTAAATGCCTTATTAAAAGCCTTGCTAGACTCCTTCCCAGAGTTCAGCTCCACATGAATCAGCAGGTAGCGACCACTGCTCCCCTTGTGTTTTTGTATACCAATTGGCAAGTGTAATGCTCGTGGGATACTCCTCTATCAGACCGAACTCGGCCAGTAGTTTTGTTATCCCGGCGTCGAGCCGGAAAGATAGGGAATATCCCAGAGCAGAGAAAGTTAGTAAGATGAGGAGAGAGGCACTCACCACAGGCAGGACAGTCCCCAGCGGCAATGGCAGAGCAGTCCAAGGACACACCACTAGAATGGTCAAGGCAGGCAGGGTTCGGCAACAGTAAAGCAGTCCAAGGGCAAACCACTAGAATGGACAAGGCAGGCAGAGTTCAGCAGCAGTAAATCAATCCAGCAATTCAGGGGACAAACAGGCAGAGTAGTCAGCAACAGGCAGGTTCAGCAACAAAAGATAAATCCAGTAGTTAAAGGGTTAAGGCAGGTAGAGTAGTCAGTAACAGGCAGGTTCAGCAACAAAAGATCAGTCCAGCAGTTAAAGGGTTAAGGCAGGTAGAGTAGTCAGTAACAGGCAGGATCAGCAACAATGGTATAGAATGATCTGTCACACCCAGGAGCACACAGCGTAACACCTATACTTGGGCAGTGACAGATCGTTAGTGCAGGGTTTAAATAGATGCAGGATTCGGGCCAGAGAGCTTCCAGCAGCATCAGGAGCATGCGGCGATGACGTCAGCGCCACACGCATCCTGAGCCAACACTGCCCCTGGCAACGAGCAGGAAGGAGACGTTAGGTCCGACACTGCCCCTGGCAACGAGCAGGAAGGAGATGCCGCACCCCTAGCAACGGCTAGATCGGCGCGGCGTGACAGCAAGTTCGTATAAAACTTAATAAAATCTTTATAAAAACCTCCTTTTTAAAGTGCAGAGTTTGTAATTAAAGCTAGACCATCCTGTCTACGCGTTTCCTTTGGCCTCAGCAAACTTCTTCAAGGGCAGCAGTGGTTGCTACCTGCTGATTCATGTGGAGCTGAACTCTAGGAAAGAGTGTACCATACTTTTAATAAGGCATTTAATTGTTTAAATTGTTTATCTTTTAGTGCATTACAAGCCTGAGCACTCCTTTGTGCTTAGTGAATGGAGAAGCTGCACTAAGGATTTGTCACCAAGGAAGAAGTTACTTAATCTACAGGAGCTTTGGCTCTACCCATAAAGTGTCTACCCATAAAGTATCTTCCAATACTCCCAGAGTCATGTAAGTGAGTTAATAGAGTGGATTTCATCTTTATTGTTTAATCTTATTCTATAAGTAAAATTGGTACTAAAATTGGTACCATTATTGTTTACTAGCACCATCCCCATCATTAGTACTAGAATTGGTATTGTTATCTTCACTAGCATTAGTACCATTATTATCACAGGTAAATTGGTACTATAATTTTACTAGCACCATCCCCATCATTAGTACTAGAATTGGTATTGTTATCTTCACTAGCATTAGTACCATTGTTATCACAGGTAAATTGGTACTATAATTATACTAGCAGCAGTACCTTTATTATTATTACAGGTGCATTAGTTGAATACATAACACCGTTTTATAGTGACTCAAGAATGTATTTTACGTATATAGTTACAACTCTTTTATATTTAGTATTTGTACGTGTCTGTGCGCAGCTTGTTTTGTTTTAATGTATATGATTAAATATATATTTATGTGTTAACATGTGTATATACAGTTCATATTAACACATAAATATATATGTATATATTCATATACATATATATTTTAAAATGCTGCCCATCGCTGTGCTACATACCCATTCACTGCTCAAGGTTTTGATCAGGGATAGGCACGGACCAAGGCTGTGGGGGACATTTTCCAAAGTACACACGTTAGTGAAGGACACCAAGGTACATTTCAAATTAAAAAGATCAAAAAACACTCTCTTTACAGAGAGGGTAGTGGATACATGGTGGAATAGCCATCCAGCAGAAGTGGTAAAGACAGTAAAGTAGTTTAAACATGCATTGGATAGGCATAAGGTTATGCTAGATATAAAATAAGGCCAAGAACTAATGGAAGTATTCAGAAAATTGGGTAGACTAGATAGGCCGAATGGTTCCTATCTGCCGACATATTCTATGTTTCTACAAGTCAGGAGAGCGACGCTTTGCTGTAAAATGGGCTGCACGTTGGATGTACCTGGTCTAGTTCCACAAGTACAAATTAGTCTTCTAATCAAACAAGTTTAAAATAACCTTTATATAAAGACTGCTTGTGTTATTACCTTTTATTATTTTTTGGGGTTATATTGAGAGTCTGCAACTCCTAACCAAACCCACCCACTTTGATGTTAATTGCATGATCATCATGGTTGGTTACTTACTTGGTTACGTAAGGTTTGCCAGAGTAGGCAGCAGTCTTCTACACACAGACACCAGCACCACGCTGCCGCACAGATCAAGGAATTAGGATGGGTCATGACTCACAGTTAGTTGACTGCAGGCAGCTTGCTTCTTCCCTCACTTTCCCGACACTAAGTGTGGCGCCACTTTAGTCAAGGAGGAGTGAGGACCCCAATTCATCTGTCCTTCTACTCCCTCCCCTCCGCAAAATGGGTGGCGGACATTGCAAGGGCCAGTCACGGACACCAGTGTCCGTGTACGGACACCTTGCCTATCCTTGGTTTTGATGCCATCTAGGACGGCATCAAAACGAGGATCTTATAGAAGCCTATGGAAGTGCGCTCTTCTGAGTGCAATGCTTCCCAGTAATGCGAGCGCAAGCTCAACTTGCCATACATTAGGGTGCGCTGGTATTACACAGTGGAGTGCTAATATCGCTTTCATGAAAGCGATATATGGCGCTTCACTTGTAATCTGGCCCAAAATCAATCCATTTCTTTTTTATGCTATTGTTATGTATTCATCACGTAACATCTTTACTATTTATTAGCTATATTTAAATCACAAATTTCCTACAATTCTAGTTGGTTGACTATTTGAAAATTCTAGAGAACCTTAACACAAAAATAAATAAGTTTATGTTTCTATTATTATTATTATTATTATTATAGATACTGCCCAAGAAAACCGTTTACTTAGAATAAAAGAATAACTTTTTTGAACTACTTGTCAAGTGATACTTATTCTTTTTGTTAAACACTATTGATTTCAACAGTACTTCATCTTTTTATATTGCTCATTTTTATTTCTTACTTGGTGGCCCCATCTGCCAGTCAATACTTCTCTGATGAGAGACTGCTGTATAGTAATTAAATATATCGTACAATCCAATACATTGATTTTCTTCAAATACATATAGTGATTTTCTTAATCTAAGACTTTTTCTGTACACACACACATACACACACACACACACACACACACGCACATACATAAATACACACACATACACACACACATACATACATACACACACACACTCACACACACACACACACATACATAAATACACACACATACACACACACATACATACATACACTCACACACACACACATACATAAATACACACACATACACACACACATACTCACACACACACATACATACACACACATACATACACACATACACACACAGAAACACACATACACACACACATACATACACAAACACACACACACACATACACATACACACACACATACACACACAAACTCACACACACACATACATACACACACACACACACATACACATATATACACACACATACACACACACATACACAAACTCACACACACACATACATACACACACACATACATACACACACATACACACATACACACACACACACACACACACACACACACACACACACACACACATACAGACACACACACATACATCCATACCATACACATACAATGCATATACACCATCAAAGAGGTTTCATGTTACAGTTTTACCAAACCTTTTGTATAGTATTTAATAAATTATTATAACTTTCTATAAATCTTGAGTTTTAGTTAATTGAAAGAGACTCCAAAGTATTTTATTGACCTTTGCTGATGTTTATATGAGCAATCTGTTTGTAATTTATTAAACATGTTAATTTTTAGTACCATAGATACATTTAAAACTTCTGATTTAGATAAATTAGCATGAAAGTTTAAAACTTCACTAAACCTATTAAACTTCTGAAATACTTGAGTATAAATATGAAGGGACACAATGCTAAAACTACATAATCTGCATATATTGCAATTTTTGAGTTGTGTCTGATTTCTAGCTCATGTCTTCGGGAATTCAATTTAATGTGAGCTACTAATACTTTATGGAGGATAAGCGACACCCCTATCTCCACTAGCAATATGTATTTTACCTGACACTGGGAGAATAAAATTCACATGGGTTAGATCAGATATTTAATGCAAAAGCTAAAAATATGATCCATGATGTGAGGTCAAAAATCAGATAAGTCTCATTTACATATTAACTGAAATGGGAGATTTTATAGAAACACATATCTACTCCATTATGTTTACTATACCCAGAAGTAAGAAAACCTAAAGCTTAAAGGGACAGTCTAGGCCAAAATAATCTTTCATGATTCAGATAGAGCATGTAATTTTAAGCAATTTTCCAATTTACTTTTATCACCAATTTTTCTTTGTTCTCTTGGTATTCTTAGTTGAAAGCTTAACCTAGGAGGTTCATATGCTAATTTCTTAGACCTTGAAGGCCACCTATTTTCAGAATGCATTTTAACAGTTTTTCACCACTAGAGGGTGTTAGTTCATGTGTGTCATATAGATAACACTGTGCTCATGCACGTGAAGTTCCAGGGAGCAAGCACTGATTGTCTAAAATGCAAGTCTGTCAAAAGAACTGAAATAAAGGGGCAGTTTGCAGAGGCTTAGATACAAGATAATCACAGAGGTTAAAAGTATATTATTATTATAACTGTGTTGGTTATGCAAAACTGGGGAATGGGTAATAAAGGGATTATCTATCTTTTAAAACAATAAAAATTCTGGTGTAGACTGTCCCTTTAAAGGAACATAAAACCTAAAAGTTTACTTTTATGATTAAGCTAGAACATACAATTTTAAACAACTTTCTAATTTACTTCTAGTATCATATTGTCTTCATTTTCTTGTTATTCCTTATTAAAAAGCAAGAAGTAAAGTTCAGGAGTGTGCATGTGTCTGCAGCACAACAATGTTATACATTAGAAAGAGCACTAGATGGCAGCACTTTTTCCTGTCATGTAGTGATCCAGACATGTGCACGCTACCTAACTAGATCTCTCTTCAACAAAGAATTACAAGAGAACAAAGCAAATTTGATAATAGAAATAAATTGGAAACTTTTAAATTGTATTCTCTATCTGAATCATGAAAGAAAATGTTTGGGTTTCATGTCCCTTTAATAGTAGTCAGTGACATTTGGTTTCCATGAAGGAATAGAATTAAAAACGCTAGGAGTGGGGGGCGGAGCTTGGCCACGAACCGAGATGGCAGCTTGTTAGCACAGCTCCTAGGCCCTTGTCCCCAGGTTAGCTTAATTAAATATAAATGGTGATCTAAACAAACCCTACCACACAGCCTTATTGCCCTAATAGCTAGTACAGGGTGAATCGGAGGTCTCATGTGCAGCGGCTCACATACACGGCACCAAGCAGCTACTATAGGCACACTACAGACGGAACTTGGCGAGCAGGAAAAAACAACCTCACGGCTGCAAATAAGGAGAAGACCGGGTCATATCTGAACAGTCCAGCGTAATATACACAGCTGGCGGAACCTACCGCTGCCCGGAACAGGGAGACTTTAAGGTAGTGAGGACTGCAGCATATACGGCCGCAAGCGGGAGGCGGGAGAGTGCGCAGGCCAAACGAAGTAAAGAAGCGCTCATAAAAGAGGCCTCGGCACCTGCCATAAAACGCAAGGGACAACTTCAGCATAACAGGCTGGCATACGGGGCTGAGGGGGCAAAGCGGCTGACATCGCTGCAGAGCAAGCACAGCAGACAAGGACATAAGAACGGATCACTCGAGCAAGCCAGGTGGAGGGTAAGCAGTGATAACCGCACTATAATTATAGACTGACAGCAGGGACAACTACACAGCCCTAACACAATTCACATCAAGCCTGATAAACGCTATACAATTCAGGGCCCCACAATCACCAGGGGATTAAAAAAGTCTTGACAGTGAGAAATATTGTGAAACAAGCACAATTTACCAGCCACAGAGTCAAATACATATAAGCGCCCCACGTGGCGGTTCAGAGGCAGAGAAGGGAGCACTGCGGGTGAAAACTGGTACTATACACACTTCTCTAGGTGTATAAATCAGCCTTATTATCACTTCTCAAATAGCTACCAGCAGCTTAGACAGGCGCTTGGCACGCCGAAGGCCAGACTCAGGTTGCATACGCAATAGCACCCACAGAAAATATAAGCAACCAGTTAATAATAAGACCTGCTTACAGTATAAACTTTATAGACGCGCAGAAGGGTAATGCCGGCCAAAAAGATATTAAAAACAGATATAAACCCTAAGACAAAGATGATGGACCAATACTTAAAGTCTGCAGAAGAGCCAGTACAAGCCCCTCTAAAAATCACACAGACCCCATCCCCATCAACAGAGCCAAGCGAGATTGAACTGATAACCCCCGCCAACCCTCTTAAACAAGTGGAAATCACAAGAGAGGATCTGAAACTGTTAGCCTCTAAAGAAGACATCAAATCTGCTATGGCGGACATGAGGAACATGTTCCAAGAGATGAAAAGGGACATTAAAAGAATAGATAATAGAGTGGTGAATCTTGAAGAAAGTCATGATATTGTCACTCAAGACATGCACCATCTATCACAACTCCTGTATAATCAAGAAGAAACTATCCAGAGCTTACAAGAAAAGGTAGAAGACCTTGATAACAGAGGGCGTAGAAACAACCTGAGGATTAGGGGCATACCAGAGAGCGTGCAACCCTCAGCCCTTCCGGGGTATCTACAGGATTTGTTCAGAACCCTTAAAGGCTCCAGTACTGCGGCAGAAGTAATAATGGAACGGGCACATAGGGCCCTGAGGGCTAAACCCTCCCCGAAAGCACCGCCAAGGGATGTGATTATAAAATTTCTTAATTATCAAGAAAAAGAAGAAATACTACGGCATGCAAGGCAAAAGCCACAGTTCACCCATGCAGGAATACCCATACAAGTATTCACAGATCTCAGCCCAGTAACCCTGCAGAAACGTAGGGAGCTTCATTTTATCACATCGGTCCTGAGAGAAAAAAACATACAATATAGATGGGGGTTTCCAGTCTGCATAAATGCTTCAAAAGGAGACAAGACGGCTTTATACAGAGGCCCAGATGATCTGGAAAGATTTTGCGAAGTCCTTCAAGTGAACATTGCACCACCCAAAGACGGCTCTACACAAGATAGAAACATCCCGCTGGAACCCCGGGAACGGAAAGACAGAGCTCAAAAAGAGACATAGCCTTCTATGTAAGGACAATGTTACAGGACTTACTTACCTCACGGAAAGACTGACCTGGCTACTCGTAAAAGGATGGGTAAAGTTATCAAAGTTGTAGAGTTTTAAGTTTTTTCTTTCTGTTTTTTTTTTTTTTATATATATGCCAGAATGTTAAAGTTTTACACTGTTGCTGCTAAGGCAGCTGAGGTTTAGGTCTTCTAGTAATAACTATAGCTAAAAGGCTGTTACCAAAGTTAGAAGTTTTACTGAGACATACCGGCTCACTGTTATAGCTAAAATTAATAACTTTGTTTTTATACTGAGAAGACGAACTGTTGTTCACTGATAATTGTTATATTAATGCAAGTAAAATACTGTGTGTCATATTACTTCACCCAATTACTTACCAAGGTATGAGACTCGCACAGGGTCATTATCAAGGGGCCCTCCTGTACTTTGCTCAGTGTGAGCTGGATATATCCATAAGGACTTACATATGAAAGACTGATGTAGTTTTAATAGAAACTAAAATTTAGATCGTTATGCTGTATTTGTTGAAATGTTTGGATATGGACATGTTTTTATCGATTTAAGTGCACACAGAATTTCTTAAGGGAGTGCCCTAGACAAAACAGTTGATGTTAAACTTGAAACTGTATGAAGAGATACTGGCACTATACACTGTTTAAATGTTTGTATACCAATAGATACGGGTGACTGCACAGTCCCGGCAAATAGATATACGTTTCATGTTTTAAGATTAATTCTATTAATCTGCCCAATAACACACACACACACACACACTGCCGCAGGCTGGAGAATGTTGATAGCAGGAGAAAGGATATCTCAACATGCACATACATAAACTGAGGTGAAAGTATGATAAACATAATGAGTACGATATAAAAAGGCACACACATATAGACAACAACAGGACAACATGACTCATCCCATACACTAGGCAACTATGAATGCAATATGGAACAGGGTATGGGGTTTACATAACAGCCAATGACCGCAAACTTGACGAGAACCCTAGACTAACATGCCCTGTAGAATTTTAAGCAGGCGTGCAGTTTTGCCGGGCACACACTAGTCACCCTGAGAAAATAGGGGAACTGGGCAGGGAGGGGAAGAAGGAAGGAGAAGGGGAAGGAGAAGAGAAAAAAGAGAAGGAAAAAAAGGCAGGGCAACTAAGATTAAATACAAGTAGGGCTAATACGTATCAGAAGGCTGGTCTGGGGACAAGGGATAACATCCCTCATTTTAACGTAGACGTCTGAGACACTACGTGATACACAGCACACAAGTAGCACTAACCGCTTTATTGGTAATACTGCACTCACGGTACAGGGGCTGATATCCCTTACAATAGACTGAACTATGGCTACACCTATCAATGCGGCAAAACGATCAAAATCCCCTCCAGGACATGAAACAAATAACATGGCGGACGGGGAAACAGGGGAAACACAAAATAGAGCTCATAAACTACGTCTCATCACTATTAATGCTAAGGGCCTAAATAGCCCGGCAAAGAGATCAATCGCCTTTAATGACCTACGAAAACAAAAAGGCGACATCTTGTTTATACAGGAGACCCATTTCAAGAGGGGGAGGGAACCGAGGGTACTAAGCTCCAGATATCAAACAACATTCCTAGCCTCAGGCCCAACAAAGACAGGGGGGGTGGGAATCCTTATCAACAACAGTGTACAATTCCAGGCAGCTCACGTAGAGAAGGACAAGGGAGGACGATATATCATAGTAGTGGGGCTTCTATATAATAGGTATGTGACGCTAGCGAACATATACCTGCCCAATCAACAGCAACATATAACTATGAAGGCAGTGACACAAAAACTCCTGGAGATAGGTAAAGGGGAAATGATAGTGGGAGGGGACTTCAACACACCCTTAGACCCAAAAATAGACACTTCTAGCGGTTCCTCTAATATTCCGAAAAAAGTCCTGAAATCAATAGCAGCACAGATACAGCAGTTACAGCTGCGAGATACATGGAGGGTGATGCACCAAAAGGCAAGGAATTACACATTCTACTCGCACCCACACAACCTATATTCCAGAATTGATGTCATACTTGCTGACCCAGCCATGCTCTCACAAATCACCTACACAGACATAATGCCCATCACTTGGTCAGATCACGCACCTGTGGTCTGCGAATTTGAATGGCGAGAAAGACCGTTTTTCCCCCATATATGGCGGTTAGATGAATCCCTACTGAACAATCCGATAATTATAATGGAAATAACGAAAGAATTAGAGGAATATTTTAAAATTAATAAAACAGAACAGAGCAAACCTTCCATGATATGGGAGGCACATAAAGCAGTGATACGAGGAGTAATGATTAAAATTAAAGCACAACAGAACAAACAGTCCAGACAACACTATAACTCATTGAAAGCACAACTCGCGTATTGGGAGAGGGAACATAAACAAGACACAACCGCTACAAATGTATATACTTCCCTAAAAAAGGTCAGGTCTGAGCTACAAAATTTACAAATTAAAGAAGCCCAAACGAAAGCTTTATATTTAAAACAACACTATTTTGAATACAGTAACAAACCTGGGACCTCACTAGCGAAAGCACTCAAGAGAAAACAGTATAGGGCATATGTCACGAGAATCGTAGATAAGCAGGGGAAAAAACACGATGACAGCAAAGGTATCGCGGAGACGTTAAGACAGTATTATTCGACATTATATAATCTAAAAGGAAACAAACGACCGCCAAACATGAATCTAGAATCTGGGGACATAGACCGCGAGATGGAATCTTATATAGATGATATAGAAATCCCCCAAATTAGTGCAGAAGAGGCAGAAAGATTAGAAGCCTGCATAACACCTGTAGAAATTTTAAAAGCAATAAAAGACTCACCCACGGGGAAAAGCCCGGGTCCGGATGGACTAGGCATCGCATACTATAAAAAATTTGGACAAATACTGGCCCCTCATCTTGCAGACACTTATAATACCCTACAAAAAGATGGAGGGTTTGCAAGGAATCTGCTGGAGGCACATATCACAGTTCTTCCCAAACCGGGAAAGAACCCAGACAGACCTGAAAATTTTCGCCCCATCTCCCTACTCAACTCAGACGTAAAAATTTATGCGAAAATACTAGCCACAAGAATAAACAGGGTTCTCCCAGGGTTAATTAATTCGGATCAGGTGGGATTTGTACCGGGTAGGGAGGCAAGGGATAACACCTTGAAAGTGCTGCAGTTAATACAATACGCTAAGCTAGAACACATCCCAATGACACTGACGTCTATGGACGCCGAGAAAGCCTTTGACAGGGTGAGCTGGAAGTTTTTGCGGTTCGCTCTGTCAAAGATGGGCTTCAGTAAACATTTCATTGAAATGATATTTTCACTTTATACTGCCCCATCAGCCAAGATTAAAGTTAATGGACTACTGTCCACGAGCTTTGACATCACAAACGGGACACGGCAGGGCTGTCCCCTATCCCCAATCCTGTTTGCAATATCTATAGAAATTCTAGCCTTAAAGATCCGCGCAGACCCCCGAGTGTCGGGAATTAAGTTAGATAACACAGAACACAAGATAGCCATGTATGCTGATGACATTCTGTTAACCCTTACAAAATCAGAGGAATCACTACCACAAGCTTTAAAGATAATTCAGGAATATGGCAAATATTCCAATTTCCTATTAAATGTAAATAAATCAGAGGTATTAAATATAAACTTAACGGAAGACAAAATGTCCACATTGATGTCCCTCTGCCCACTACGTAGGCAACCAATCACAATGAAATATTTAGGAATACAGTTATCAGCAGAACCAGAGGCCATTTTTGAAGCTAACTATAAACACCTAGAAAAGATGATAATAGGAGATTTATCTAATTGGAAAAATAAGAACCTGTCATGGTTAGGCAGAATTAGTGTTATTAAAATGAATGTCCTCCCCAGAATCCTTTATATTATGCAGGCTTTACCAATTCCCCTCCCGAAAGATTTTCTGAGTAAACTCCAGAGCTCCCTAGAAACTTACATTTGGGGTGATGTGCGGCCTAGAATAAATAAGCAAACAATGTACCTGTCAAAAGAAGAAGGTGGCCTAGGAGTACCAAACATACTGATATACAGGCAGGCCATGATGCTACAAAGAATAGTTGAATGGTGCTCCAATGACTGCTCGAAACAATGGATACAGATAGATAGGGCAATCCTACACACTAACAACCCGGGGTACTTAGCGTGGACATTAGGGAAGGACCGACCACGGACTGCAGATGAATATCCTCTTTATAAGGAATTATTCAAGGTGTGGGATAAAATCATCCATACAACCACACGGATATCCTCACCGACGTCCCCCATGACCCCATATATGGACAACCCAGCCCTCGCGTTGAGTATAACAAGGACATACTTAGCTCAGGGGAAGAAGGTAGGGCAAAACACAATCTCAAGGCTGACTCAACAACACAAAATCAAAAAATGGGAAGACATTAGGGACACAGAAACACACTTAAGCTGGCTATCATATGCCCAGATCTCCCATTTCATATCGACACACAAAGACAAAAGCTCACTGCTTAGAGAGTTGACAGAATTTGAACAACTTTGCTATGACGGACAGACACGCTCACACCTGATATCCACCATATATAAGAAACTACGACAAAATGACTCAGGAAGCCTTCCAACATACACCAAAACATGGGAGAAGGAACTAGGAGAGGAAATAAATGTAAAAATATGGAAAAACACATTCCTTAACAATAAGACCGCTTCCATATCAGCACAGATACAAGAAACTAACTTCAAGTTTCTCACCAGGTGGTATCTCACCCCAAGTAGGTTAAAAAGATTGTATCCGAATACCTCGGGTAAATGCTGGAGAGGCTGCGAGATGGAGGGTACCGTTCTGCATGTGTGGTGGGAGTGTCCTAAACTCCAGCAATTCTGGACGGACATCCTCGCACACATTTGTGGAACTCTAGAGATCATTATCCCCAGAGACCCAAAAATAATACTGCTATACGCAGGACTGCCCAAGATTAAATGCAGAGCGAGGAAAAAACTGTTAATGATTCTGCTGAATAGTGCAAAAATTCTAATACCCCGACGCTGGAAAACTGTTGCACCCCCCACCCAACAAGAATGGGTAAGTCAAGTAGACCTGATGTTACAACTAGAGAGGTACCACCATATCAGGAATGGCACAGCAGAGACGCATGAAATAATGCTGCAAATATGGAACAAACGTTAATGATCTAAAGATCACACCAAATAAAGAGAGGGGCCTCCTGTCTCTCCCCCCCCACCCCCCCCCCTCCCCCTCCCCCTCCGTTCACAAATACAAACCTCCCCACGTATGGACCTAGTAGCACCCGTTTACCCCCCAGTTCCGTGTGAAGGTTAGAGACACATATGATAGCCACCTGAGATTCCACCAGGATGATAAGACAGAAAGCGCAGAAGGGATAATACAACTAATTCAGGGGACATGAACATAGATAGGGGCACAGGGAACAGAATAAGCCTGTGTGGACAACATACCAAGGCCAAAACGATGGGCAATATCACGAAGTGTAAGGCCCGGTTGTTGGGAGATACAGAGAAGTAATCAGGTCCTGGAATGGGGAGGGAAATGAAGGGGTAGTTAATGGCAGGCTAAGAAATACTGTGAGTGCAGGACAGAAAGGTTTAAAACAGCTCTGTGAAAAAACATGGATGAGACTATTGTATTATTTTGAATATCGATGTTATACTTTGCTACTATGATTTTGCTGTAAGAAATTATGTTTGTATTTTTGAATTATACAATAAAGCTTTTTGAAAAAAAAACAAAAAAAAAAAAAAAAAAAAACGCTAGGAGTTACTATAACTACAAATAAACTGAACGTTCAGTGATTAATTTGTAAAAAAAAAGGCTTTTAAACTCACCCTTTCTGTGCCTCACTAAAGTCAGCGCCTTCGCCCTATGGCACAGCGCTCTTTTCTCAATGAGGTGATGTTTCCACCTCTAAAACCAATAGCCATGCTAGCATAAAGAACACGGTCAGATGACTAGCATGGCTATTGGTTTAGAGGTGAAAACATCACATTTAGCAAGGAGCCACGGCACAGAAAGCGTAAGTTTAGCACCATTTTTTTTTTTTACAAACTCAGCACTGAAAGTCCTGTTTATTTTTAGTTATGGTAATTCCTAGTGTTTTTTAAAAAAATTACCATCACTTTAAGACCTCTGGTATTTAGTGTAATGATTAACCACCAATCTAATATGTATTTACTAATAGAGGAAAAAAGACTTAGTAGGCCTCTCTCTATATATATAATATTGTAGAAAAATAATTATTCATCAAGTAACCATAAATATAGATTGATTCTCTTCCTCTGAGCAAATAGAAATCCTTTACAAATAAAATATAAATCTGAACAAATATCAGTTGTATATACATTTCTTTTTTTAGTTTATTAGAGGTTAATATACAGCATTTTAGCATCTGGCTAATACCTATAACACTTAGCAAAAATACAGTCATGATAAGTTTATACTAATGTACAGTTTACATCTGGGAGTCTGTTTATGCTATATAGCAAATTTGTCAGAAAAAAAGAAGTGAAAATATAGTATATTGTCTATATTTTATTTCCTGACCTTCAGTTGATTGGTTATATTTGTCCATTATTAATGTTTGAAGCTCAGCACACTGAAGGCCAAGCTTAATTAATCTTTAAGATATCTTGCTTTTCTCAAGGATAAGCAAAAGGATGCAATAAAGAAAAGAAAAAAGACAACATTCTTATATTTCTTCTTAGGGGCTTTATAACTCCATTGTTTTCATCCATAATATGACAAGTAATGTATTAAGATCTATCTTATGTCCAATATCCACCCTCTAGGGTTAATATAATAGGCATGCAAAAAATACAGACATTTTATAAACAACATAAACAAGTGTCCCTGATCTTTGTTTTATATCTATCCTTAGTAAATGATATCTCATTTAAAGGGACATTACCACTCCTTGCAATTGCAAGACATTTCTGTTGGATTGCTATAGAATAACATATCAGCCAAATTAATATACTATTTTTTTGCAAGTATTATAGTAGCCAAACTCCATCCACCATTTGCCTTATTTGGAGGAGCCAATTTGGACTTTAGTTCACAGGCAACAAGGCTAGCCACTGCCATAATGTTAGTATAAAGTACATTGTTTCACATTTGTTATCTGATTAAGCTAATTAGGGACATATACTGTATGTGGCAGAGTTAACCTTGAGAAGTCAGCAGGGTGCATTTCAAATTCTGAGAAATAGAAATGTTCTCAATTTTCAGGGATAAACTGTATAAAAAGGGACAAAATAAATAATGATGACACATATTGCAAAGTAGTTTCATTACATAAACGTTTTACATTAAAATCTCAAGCAGTTTACTGCCCCTTTAAAGGAAGTCTATTGGTAATAATTGGTAATTAGGAGTGTAAAAGAGAAGAAAAAGAGAAAAGAAAACCTTTTAAGAGACCTCATTATCCAACATTCAGTAATGGAAGTTAAGAAAAAAAGTATATTTGACACAAAAAAAGGAATACAAATATTATTCAGTTATTACCGAGTAGCATTAGAGCAAACCATCCTTAACCCCTTAAAGGGACATAAAACCTAAAAAATTTCTTTCATGATTCAGATAGAGAATACAATTTTAAACAATTTTCCAATTTACTTCTATTATTTAATGTACTTCCTTCTCTTGGTATCCTTTTGCTGAAAGGTTTATCTAGGCAAGCTCAGGGGCAGCAAAGAACCTAGCTGTTGATAGGTTCTAGCTGTTGATTGGTGGCTGCATATATATATATATATATATATATATACTGTATATATATATATATATATATATATATATATATATATATATATATTTATTGTGATTGGCTCATCCATGTGTTCAGTTAGAAACCATTAAAGCATTCAACAAATGATACAAGAGAAGGAAACAGATTAGATAATAGAAGTAAATTAGCAAGTTGTTTAAAATTG
Organism: Bombina bombina; assembly: GCF_027579735.1. Classification (NCBI taxonomy): domain Eukaryota; kingdom Metazoa; phylum Chordata; class Amphibia; order Anura; family Bombinatoridae; genus Bombina; species Bombina bombina. The sequence goes on from NC_069499.1 coordinate 1,170,676,969, forward strand.
TATTCTCTATCGGAATCATAAAATAATTTTTTGGGGTTTCATGTCCCTTTAACAACCAAGGACGTGTCAGGCACGTACTACAAAAAAATACAATTAAGGACCAAGGATAAGTCCTCTGGAGTTTCAAGCTCTGGAAGCGATGGTGATCGCTTCCAGACGCTTTCAGGGTATTGCAGTGATGCCTCAATATTGAGGCATCACTGCAATACACTTTTTTAGCCACCGATGCATAGAGGGCCACTCTGTGGTGGCCCTCTCTGCATCGGCCATCGATGGTGCATATCGTTGGTGGGTGGGAGCTGTAGCAGGGTGGCGGGTGAGTGGCCCATAGTTGGTTCCGGATTCGTTCACAGAGTAGTATGCGCGATGCGGCGGGTGTGTGGCCGGGTGGACGTGGGGGGTGACTTTCTGCCAGTGACAATTGTGAGGTGGGGGAGGGAAGAGAGCTGTTTGAGGGGGGTCATGGAGGGATCAGGGGGTGGGATGTGTCAGGTGGGCGGCTGATCTCTACACTAAAGCTAAAATTAACCCTACAAGCTACCTAATTAACCCCTTCACTGCTTGGCAAAATACAAGTGTGGAGCGCAGCGGCATTTAGCGGCCTTCTAATAACCAAAAAGTTATGCCAAAGCCATGTATGTCTGCGATTTCTGAACAAAGAGGATCCCAATGAAGCATTTACAACCATTTGTGCCATAATTGCACAAACTGTTTGTTAATAATTTCCGTGAGAAAACTAAAATTGGGAAAAAGTTACTGATTTTTTTTATTTGATCGCATTTGGCGTGAAATGGTGGCATGAAATATACCAAAATAGGCTTAGATCAATACTTTGGGTTGTCTACTACACTACACTAAAGCTAAAATTAACCCTACAAGCTCACTACAAGCTACCTAATTAACCCCTTCACTGCTGGACATAATACACGTGTAGTGCACTGCAGCATTTAGCAGCCTTCTAACTACCAAAAAACAATGCCAAAGCCATATATGACTGCTATTTCTGAACAAAGGGAATCCCGCAGAAGCATTTACAACCATTTGTGCCATAATTGCACAAGCTGTTTGTAAATAATTTCAGTGAGAAACCTAAAGTTTGTGAAAAAGTTTGTGAAAAAGTTAACGTTTTTTTTTTTTTTTATTTGATCACATTTGGCCCGGAAATGGTGGCATGAAATAAACCAAAATGGGCCTAGATCAATCCTTTGGGTTGACTATTAAAAAAAATGTACATGTGACTGGATATTCAGGGATTCCTGAAAGATATCAATGTTCCAATGTAACTATTGCTAATTTTTTTAAAAAATGGTTTAGAAATAGCAAAGTGCTACTTGTACTTATTGCCCTATAACTTGCAAAAAAAAAAAAAAAAAAATGTAAACATTGGGTATTTCTAAACTCAGGACAAAATTTAGAAACTATTTAGCATGGGTGTTTTTGGTGGTTGTAGATGTGTAACAGATTTTGGAGGTCAAAGTTAGAAAAAGTGTGTTTTTTTCCATTTTTTCATTATATTTTATAAAAAATGTTTATAGTAAGTTATAAGATATGATGAAAATAATGGTTTCTTTAGAAACTCAATTTAATGGCGAGAAAAACGTTATATAACATGTGTGGGTACAGTAAATGAGTAACAGGAAAATTACAGCTAAACACGAACACCGCACAAATGTAAAAATAGCCCCTGGTCCCAAACAGTAAGAAAATTAAAAAGTGCTGTGGTCACTAAGGGGTTAAAGAGACATGAAACCTAAGTGCATACAATTTTAAACAACTTTACAGTTTACATCTAATTTTCTTTGTTTTCTTGGTATTCATTGTTCAAAAGTATATCTAGGTAGGCTCATAAGGTGGGAACTAGCTGCTGATATGTTGCTGCACATGTGTGCCTCTTGTCATTGGCTTCTGTTGTGTTCAGCTAGCTCCCAGTAGGGCATTGCTGCTCCTTCAACAAAGGATATCAAGAGAATGAAGCAATATTGACAAAAGAAGTAAATTGTAAAGCTGTTTAATAATCTATGCTTTATCTGAAACATGAAAGAAAAATTTGGGGTGTCAGGTCCCTTTAAGTTAAACTTCTTCATAATGCTATCTAACAGCATTTGGGGTATCTAGTGTAGGTTCACCATTCTTCATCTATTGGGCAGTGACTTTAAACCTAATCATAAGGCAACTAACGACCCTAGAGTGCAAATGTAGATCTCTGTGTGTTGCACTTTCACAAGGAGAAATCCAGCTCGGAAAAAAATCGAATGGTGTTGGCAGCAGCCATATTCAGCATCTTTTTACAACAAATAAAACAAATGCATACACACCTTTTAATATATTCATATGACATTGCACATAGCTCCATTTTAAATGTCACCTAACATATGTATTTAACATTTACCTAGGCTTATTTCTCTTTCAAATGCAAAAAAATGCAAACTTAAAGGGACACTGAACCCCAATTTATTTTTCATGATTCAGATAGAGCATACAATTTTAAGCAACTTTCTAATTTACTCCTATTATCAAATTTTCTTAATTCTCTTGGTATCTTTATTTGAAATGCGAGAATTTAAGTTTAGATGCCGGCCCATTTTTGGTGAACAACCTGGGTTGTTCTTGCTGATTGGCGGATAAATTCATCCACCAATAAAAAAGTGCTGTCCAGAGGTCTGAAACAAAAAAAAAACAAAAAAAGCTTTGATGCCTTCTTTTTCAAATAAAGATAGCAAGAAAACGAAGAAAAATTGATAATAGGAGTAAATTACAAAGTTGCTTAAAATTGCATGCTCTATCTGAATCACAAAAGAAAAAAATTGGGTTCAGTGTGCTTTTAAAAAAAAGTTAATTTTTATTAAAATAGTTCTGCTTCTCCCATTGCTGATTATGTATTAGCATAAAGGAATATAGTGCATGCACAATGAGATACACTGTGTGTCCCTTTAAGGCAAGGATGTATAAAAATAGGTTTGCCGGGTAAGAGAGAGGTGACGGGACATTGGTGATATGCTGAGTCATGCTCTATCTTAGGCCCCACACTTGAACCACCATTTATAAAATTCACAACGGATGATGTTATTCCTCTGGTTGCACTAACAAAAATCACTGATTCTACCTTGTTAGCTGCCAATAGCACACACATAGCAGTGATTTGACTCTCCCTGATTTCGAGCAGCACACAGAGAGCTGTGATTTTGCACCCTCATGGTTCTCAATAAAAAAACAAAGCAGAGATTTTACCCCATAACTGCCCATACCACTTAAGACTAAGGCCTCTATTTATCAAGCTGTCAACCGCAAATACGCTGGAATTCCGCAGCGTATTTGTGGCAAGCTTGATTCGCCTTAGTTATCAAACCCTACAGACCGGCAAAGTAGAATTTAGTGACGTAACATACGATCTGCTGGACTCAGTCCGACACAGATCGATGCTTACGTCACTACAGATGTTCCGAACGCAAGTTCTGCACAATCTGACTACTTTTAGAAATTATCTAATTTCTACCAGCGTACCTGGTTTTCCATCCGCCGCCCTGGAGGCGGTGAGTGCCATAGGAATCAATAGGAGTCGGAAAGCAGCGAAAGCTCATGTTCGCTGCTGCCCGATATCCCATTGATTTCTATGGGAATGTCTACACCTAACACTCTAACATGTACCCCGAGTCTAAACACCCCTAATCTGCCGCCCCCTACACCGTCGCCACCTACATTATACTTATTAACCCCTAATCTGCCCCCCCCTACACCGCCGCCACCTAAATAAAAGTTATTAACCCCTATACCTCCGCTCCCGGACCCCGCCGCAACTAAATAAAGTGTTTAACCCCTAAAACGCCGCTCCCGGACCCCGCCGCCACCTACATTATATTTATTAACCCCTAATCTGCCCCCCTACACCGCCGCCACTATAATAAACATATTAACCCCTAAACCTAAGTCTAACCCTAAACCTAACACCCACTAACTTAAATATAATTTAAATAATTGTAAATAATGTAATTTAGTGTTGTTGTTTTTTTTTGTACTTTAGTTAATTTTCTTTAATTGTAATTAATTGTTGTTAATTTAGTTAATTAATTTATTTATATTGTAGGGTTAGGTGTAATTGTAACTTAGGTTAGGTTTTATTTTACAGGTAAATTTGTCTTTATTTTAACTAGGTAGTTATTAAATAGTTAATAAATATTTAATAACTATTGAACCTAGTTAAAATATATACAAAGTTGCCTGTAAAATAAAAATAAACCCTAAGCTAGCTACAATGTAACTATTAGTTATATTGTAGCTATCTTAGGGTTTATTTTATAGGTAAGTATTTATTTTTAAATAGGAATTATTTAGTTAATGCTAGGAATATTTATTTAGATTTATTTAAATTATATTTAAGTTAGTGGGTGTTAGTTTTAGGGGTTAATATTATAGTCGCGGCGGTGTAGGGGGGGCAGATTAGGAGTTAAAAAATATAATGTAGGTGGCGGCGGGGTCCGGGAGTGGTGGTTTAGGGGTTAATACATTTATTAGAGTTGCGGCAGGGTCCAGGAGCGGCGGTTTAAGGGTTAATAAGTTTATTTAGGTGCGGCGGGGTCCGGGAGCGGCGGTTTAGGGGGTAAAACAGTATAGTATAGTGTGCTTAGAGACAGGGTAGCAAGAAAGCTGTGAAAAAGCCGAAGAGCAGCGAGATTGATGACTGTTAGTTAACAACAGTCCGCTGTTCGTCGCCCCGTACTTGGTGCGCGGCTTTTTGACAGCTTTTTTGATAATTTTGGAGAACGTATTTAGGTCTGCGGCAGCGATGTTAGGCGAACTTAGGTGAGCGTATTGGTGCCGTCAAATGCAAGAAAGTCAATGGCTTGATAAGTAGGGGCCCATGGGTCAGGTTACAAGTGGAGCACTAATTTATCGGGCACCTACAAACGAGTAAATTTTCCCATTTTGTAGGCACCCAATAAATAACCAACCATTACAAGCGGCTGCTTATTGCTACCGCAAGCTCACGGTAGCAATTAGCGCTCAGAAAATTAACCAGAGATCAGATCTATAGTTAATTTTCTAAAAGTGCTAGTGGGAGCTCCGGTATCTTACCTGGGCCTTCAGTTTCCCTTTCCGGTGAATGTATGTCAGCGGCAGTGTCCCTCCTACAAACCCTGGCTTACATCCTGCTAGTTACTACGGCGGTGTCCTCATTCCTATCTGGTCACTCGACGATGGTCCCGTGAGGTCCGGTCAGTGTGTCCGCTACTTCTGGCGTCTCTTCCAGTTTGGGAATTTTGAGCTGTGGCACCTCCGGTGACATCACTTCTAGTGACGTCACTTCTGGAACCTCATTAAACGCCCGGCCACGAAGAGGAGCGCATCAAATTCCCCTTGCGGTCATATAGGTAAGAGTGGAGTACCGCGGGGGGGGGGGGGGGGAATTCGGCTCCAGGGGTTAGGCAGTAGGTCCGCTTCAAAAAGATGGTGGGCTAGCTAGCGTGGGAGCCTTTGAGGACCAAGCGGGAGTTCAGGGGAATAGGCCTCAGGCATGCAGTTCCCGCAGTGCGAGTAATAATAAACACACTGGGGCCAGGTCAACCACTAAGGGGCACACAGGCTGTGATATAGGCCGTGGGGCATTGCATAACTTCCAGGGGTCCATGCAAATGAATGATTTGGAGCTTGGGCCCACACAGATGGCGGTTGATGTTGATGATTTGAATGTGGGGCTGGAGAGGGCACATCTAAAGGTATTATGAGACACAATAAAGATGTGGTAGGGCCAACTAGCGCCCGCGCATCTGAAAATAGAATTTCGACTAGATCTGCCGTTAAACAAGTGCACGTGCCACAGTTTCACAGTTTAGATAGGGAAGTTGCTCCGGCAAGGAGTAAAAGGAAGCCTTCTTCCCAGTGTAATAAAGTAATACATTTTAGTGATCAGATTCAAGATTTTTCTGATGATGAGAGTGGTGTGATTATGAATGTGTCACAGGATGAACAATCAGGGGGGCATAGACAGAATGAGAGGGGGATTTTGCAGCATAAGCTACATGGGAGGGGCTGAGCTGAGCTTCCCCCTCATTGTACTCCCCTCTCATACTCTGTTTTGCAGGACGATGATATGGCTAACACTGGTGATTCCAGCAGCGGCCTGGAGAGTGGGGCTGATTCCATGTTGTCAGAGGATGAGCGTCCATTGAAATCGGGTGTGGTCGCTATACCTACAAGGACGGGGGCAAAAGCCGGTGAGTCCATAGTTTCAGTGGGGTTTAGGGGCGTCACGTCATCTTCAGATGACTCTGGTTCTGAGAACAACAAGGATTTGGGTTTAAATGCCAAAGGGTATAAGCGTATGTATAGGATGCTGAAGCGGTTGACAGAGGATAAGGAGGCTGCTAGGAAAGGGTTGCAGAGGTCATCAGAACCTGTTACTTCTGAGAGGTCAGCTAGGGCATCCCAACCCAGAACCAGACTCACTGATATACGTGGGTCTGCCAACTTCAAGGTGGCACTCCACAGTGATACGCACTCCTGGTCCTTATAAAAGCTAAGATGGTCAGACGCATTCAGGACGGGAAGTACGTTAATATCTTCAAACTCTCTGTGAAGCATTGAGGCAAAAGGAGAGAGCTGAAGATGGGACTGGGTGCCCAGACACATTCCGGGAGTGGCGGAGATCTTTCAGGATATACTCTTCTTGCTATTTAGAGAAGAGACCTTGTCAGTGTTTGGCCATATTGAAATATATGGAAAACATGGAAATTATTGAGGAGAACTTTCGTGAAGGAGCCTGGCTTGATTATGATGAGGAATTTTGCAGGAAAATGGTAGGTAATCCTCTCCTGGACTTGGCTGTGTCGAGATGCAGCTCTGGGCCCGTCTGGGTCAAGAAAGGGTCCCTGGAACTTCTGCTCCTCGTACTGGTGGGTCACAGGTACGTTCTGCATACAGACTTCGTCGGCATCCCGCTGGGGTCTGTTTGAAAATTCCAGGACAAGCATTGTGCGCTGGGAACTGCGTGTTCCTTTCGGCACGCATGCCGCAACTGTGAGGGGCCTCACCCAGCTGCAGATTGCATTAAAAAATTTGAGAAGCAGGAAAGGCAGGACCTAGAGGCGCTGCTGCCGGTAAGGGTGGCCACGCCACTTAAGGTGGCCGCAATTAGGCCATTGCTCGCCTTGTAGCCTGATAAGGGTAAGGCGGCCTTGCTGTGAGGGACGGCCTTCAGGAGGGCTTCATCATTCCTGTTCAGGGTAAGGTTAAGGGATCCACAACGCGCAGGAATCTAAAATTTGCATACCAGTTCCCTGAGGCACTGAAGGACTTCTCCTTGGATAAGGAAGTTCACTGGGTCGTTATTGGTGGCCCCATTTAGGGAGATGCCAATACCGGGATTGGTTATTCCCCCCTTAGAGTGGTGCCAAAGAAGGACCCAGGGAAATTTAGGATGATTCAACACCTTTCCTTCCCCAAAGGTAAGTCAGTGAATGATGCCATCCCTGCTGAACTGAGCATGGTGCACTATCAGTCATTTGACAATGCTATAATGGTTGTGTGGAAGGCAGGACAAGGTGCATTTCTGGCAAAGTTGGATGTGGAGTCAGCCTTCTGTTTATTGTCAATTCACCCAACTTCTTTTTACTTAATGGGTTGTTTTTTCACGGATCCTAAATATGACGATCTTTGTCTCCCTATGGGGTGTTCGATCACCCTTCAGCACCTTCTTGCATTGGGCTGTGGCCGAGGTGGTGGGGGAAGACAGAGTGGCTCACTATATAGATTACTTTTTACTGGTAGGAAGACCCAGTTCCAGGGAATGTGAGATGCTCCTGCAAACCAGAGATTCCTGATGGATAAGTTGGGTCCCCCTGCCAGAAGAAAAAACTGAAGGCCCGTGTACATGCCTTACATTCTTAGGGATTGAATTGAAATCCGTGGTGGAGGAATGCAGACTCCTGGCAGATAAATTTCAAAAGATGCTGGCAGAGGTTAGAAGATTGCTTCTTCTGCCTTCTGCACGTTGAAAGAGCTGCAGTCCCTGTTGAGTTGCTCAAATTCGTGGGGCGGGTTATCCCTATGGGAAGAATTTTTCTAAAATGAATGGAGCGCTTGTTACCAGGGGCGACTTCACTGAAGGCAAGGATTGCGGTTAACAAAAACATGAGGGACAATCTCCAGATCTGGGATCAGTTTTGAGGAATTTCAATGGGGTTTGTATTTGGCACAAACCTCAGACCGTCGCACACACTTCCATCCACTTATTCACGGATGCTGCAAGGAACATTTGGCTACGGAGCTTAACTATATGGTAAGTGGAGTGCGGAGACATGGCGGTGGAATGGACTTTTAAAGGGCGTACCAGGGAACCTTTGCCTCCTGGAAATCTTCCACTATATTGGTGGCATTGGAGATATGAGGTGACAAACTGAGGGACAGATCCAGTTATTTTTTTGGACAGACAATATGAGTGTGGTCTTTGCCATCAATAGACTCTTCTCATCACCCCCAGCTGTGGTAAGATATCTTCGGATTCTGGTCTTGGGATGCCTTAAGCTGAATATTGTGTTTTCTGTTGAGTCATGTTCCTGGGGTTTCTAATATCATAGCTGATGCACTTTCCCATTTTCAATGGGGATAATTTTTAGGAAGGTTGCGCCTAACGCCACAACTCGTGTTCCCTGTCCTCCTTTCCTTTGGCAGGTGGCACTGGATAGCAATCACTGATACCGCTACTGAAGGCTACCCTGTCACCTTCCACTTGGAAATCATACATGAGGTATTGGGAAGAATAAATTTATACGTGAGGTATTGGGAAGGAATGGGTTTTCTTCTGTGAGGTTCAGGGATTTTCTTCCTGTGCAGGTGAGCAAGACTGGTTGTTGTGATGGCTCGCAGAGCTTAGGGGAAGACAGGTAAAAAAGGGGGTGATAATAGCGAGATTAGCGGCAGTATCTTTCTTCTGTAAGTTGTTACCGTGACGGACTCTTTCAAGATGTTTTTGGTTTGCCATATTCTATGGGGGTGGGAAGGTCGGAGGTACGCCGACCGACATTCGGGAACCCATAACCGCTGATAGGTTACTCCTTTTACTCCAGGTTCTAACCTGATGTCTGTTCCTCAGTCTATGAGGTGCAGCTCTTTTCCGCAGCATTTATTATTTATACCTAGATCCAAAGTGGATCAGGAAAGTAGGGGCGCATGGTTGTCGCTACCTACAAACCAGGTAACGTTAAGTTGCCCTTATGCTTTGTTGAAGGCCTTCCTGGACGTGTGTCCAGTTGGTTCTCATAGGTTCTTAATTCATCAGGACGGTACCCCTCTCATGAGATTTCAATTCCATAGGGTCCTACGATGGGCTGCTTAAAAAAACTGTGTTGAATCCTAATACGATTGCCCCTCATTCATTTGGGGTTGGGGCATCTACAACAGCGGCAGCTTTAGACTGGTCAGCTGACCGTATAAATGCACTGAGGAGGTGGAAATCAAAAAGGTATCAGCTATATGTCAGACCTCTTCTATCCCACTGTTACATTAGTACGGTGTGTTTTTGTTGTGATGTTTCCCTGTTGTGGTGTGAAGTTAACACTTTTTTCCTTTACAGGGCCTTGCAGAGGTGTCTGGATAGTGGGGCACTCGTTTGTGCACCGGGCAGCCATTCGAGTGTCAACGCATCCTGGAGGACAGAAGCTGGGCTTCTTTTCATCTAGGGTGGTGCTTAGGTGGCTGGGGAGAAACTCCACGTCTCGGTCCTCCATTTGGGGGGAAATGATCTTGGATCAATTCCCTGACAGGATTTGAGTGCAGTGATCCAGTCTGACCTGCACACGTTCAAAGCTTGGATGCCTAGTTTGAGAATGGGATAGTCCAATATTATCCCCAGATTGATGTGGCGGCATATGGCCAACCCACAGGGGCTGCTTTCCAGGTCAGGAAAAAGTGAACAGGGATATGAGAAAAATTAATGTTCGAGCGTAGGGGCTCTTGTTGTGGAGCACGAAACATTACAGCAGCTGACCGGAGCCTCTACAAGGTGACTTTATCCAAACCATGGCAATGGACTGGTTCCATTGAGGATTTGAGACAGTCCCTACTCCTATTTGTGTGAATTTGGGTGGTGGCGAGAGTTGCCCTGTATATGTGGGCGATCTCATGGTGGGTGGACAGTGTCCGGGGGCAGGATGTGATCGAGGTAGAGTGACGACTAGTTCCAGCAGGGGGTAAGTCCTCAGACATGCGTCTGTGGTGTCCCCTTCCCATGTGATTGAAGCCGAGAACTCCCTAAGCCATTCAGTATCGAGCTGCGCTCTACTTTCTCTCCTGCATCCCTGGTACTGCCCATCTTGTTAGCATGGGTTGCTTTGCATTAGCTAGTACCTGATTGCCGCCCCTCCTGGTCCATGTTTATTTGTGCTGGTCATTTGGTTCCTTGTGTTTCCACAATAAACGTGACCTGCGGGTTTTATAACCAAGAAGTTATTGTTTGTCAATTCTGCATTAGAAATAAGGTTACAGTTTACATTAAACTTTATTATGTTAATAGTTAGTTATGTTTATTTTTCCCACAGAGGAGTATATGGCATTTAATCCCTTAAGGGTCTTCTAATTTTTTTATGGAAAAAAGTAGCGTTTTTAAATATTCACTAGGCCATTTTTAGGGGTTAAATGTGGCGGGAGTGTGGTGTTAGAAAAAAGAAGGCACTGAAAAGTAAACATACATAATATATTTATGCGTTAATATGTGTTTATACACTATTAACACACACACATGTATTATACTATATATACTATATATAAATATATATATATGTATATAATCATTACAATATATATTTACTATTTGCTTCCTTAACCCTTCGCTGCGCTAGTTCTCATGCCATGTTGACTACAAGAGAACAAGGCTACCTATTGGAGCCTATGGAAGCGAGCTCTCGTGAACGTAAAGCTTCAGTAAAATGAGAACGTGTGGTTGAGTTCGCATTGCAACTAACTCGTAATAACAGCGTACATTTGCGTGCGCTGGTATTACTAAGTTGAGCGCAAATATCGCTTTTGTGGAAGCAATATTGTGTGCTCAACTTGCAATCTAGCCCTAAATTGTTTTAGTATCCTTGTCTACCACTAGCACAGACGCTTGTACACGTACAGTGTCACTCCTTTCTGAGCCATATTGATATGCATAGAGGGATAAGAGACACTTAAAAGCAGTTGTCCCTCAAAGAACTTTAACAAACTGGACATTTAAGTGTCCAATATTTTTATATAGGTTTTACTGGACAGCATGTTACAATACTGGACTGTTTGGTTAAATACTGAGCACCTGGCAAACTTATATATGACACAAGTCTTTTTGGCCTAGCAATTTTGACTCCTCATTTTGCTAGCCAAGTAATGGCCATTTCAGTATATAATATATGCCTTTACTGTTTTTGTCACGGTTTATTTCTCTTTTTAAAATGCAAAAAAAAAAACCAACTTAAAAAAAACATGTAAACTTTAAAAAAAATGTTCATTATGTCATTCAAATTCAGACTGCTGCAATATATAGAAGACTAAAATGATGTAATGTTCATCAGAATATTTTATTTAGTTTAGGTTTTGATACGAGTTCGTTATTAAAATTTACTCATCTGTGTTTTTGATTATCTTTTGAATTAGTTTGGGTTTTCACTTGGTTTTAATTCTTTAATAAAGTGCCCCCTTCCCCTTGTTGTTCTATTATAGTATACTTTGCCAAAAAAAAAATGCTGGACATTCTATAGAATACCTAGGAATTCTATTAAAATCCATAGGTAAAGTATAAAAGGTCAGAGTATAATAAGCACATTTCATACTTTTCTAGGCATTCTATACAATACCTGAGGCATTCTATACAATGTAAAATACCCTCTAAAGCATTCTATACACTATAAAACACCTAAGACATTTCTATACAATGCCATAGTTTCCCACTTTATATTTGTATATATAAAGACACAAAACACACACATATACATTTTTTCTTTGATGGTTTGATCTATTTTAAAAAGACATAATACTCATATGCTAAATCACTTGAAAGTGACACAGCATAACTTTAAAAGCTCAGCTCATGGAGTAAGTGATCTGTAAAAGTTATCTTTAAGTACTGCCCAGCTGCAGGTTTAAAAAAAAGAAGGAATAAATAAACAGCAATCAATCAGCATCAGCAGTGCTGAGGTCATAAACTGTTTTACTGTGATCTAATGAGATTTCATAGTAAACGTCCTTAAACTGAATAGGGAAATTGCATGAATGTGCATGAGGCACACTCCCTTGCAGGTCCTGGGACAGGCATACTGATTGGCTGCTTAAAATCCTTTACAATGGAGTGTGAATACTTAGGACATTTTGAGGATAAAAATATCTTTACGTTGTAATAAAGATAATCAGGTGATTTTTTCGAGTCAGTTTTTTACAGCTAATCACTTTTAAGTGTTTCGACATTTGGGTATCATGTCCCTTTAATTGACTGCATTGTTTTGATGGTGAGGTGACATTTTTTTTTTTTATTTATTTTTTTACTTAATAAGTGGCACGTAGTGTAATTGAGTGTGGAGTACACTTCACTTTCCTTTAATTATTTTGTAAATTAACAAATTAGAAACATGTAATATCTGCATTGATTGTTGAGATTATTTTTTCTTTTCGTTTATGCCCTTTTAAGCCCAAGTAGGCTTGTTTTTAGTCAAAACAGGCAAATTATGTTTCTAACAAAAAAATCCAAAAAACATCTCAGAGGACAATTCCTTCTTTAAGAATAGATCTTCTGGAAGCCTCAGGGGACAATATATTTTTGCAGAAGTTGTTTCATGATTGCCTGTGTATAGAATTTCTAGACAGTAACTATATAATGAATGACTTGCCTGCTCTTGTTGAGTAAGAAATAATGACATTTTGGTACCCTCAGACAAGATTGAAGTTGATGCTGTTAAGAGGTCAAACAAATTGATCTATGCATTACCAGTGAGCAAAGAGACCCCAACCACTGCACTACATAAAGATCAATGCGGCCTCTGGCACATTGCAGAAATCAATGCTTCTTTTTGGAAAGCATGACACACCTGAAACGTGGGAGCAAATTTGTGCAGGAATCTCCTCCCTCTGGGACAACGGAATCGATCTCCGGCATCAGCAGACCATGCATATTAACCTGTCTACAGCTGGGGGGCCATAGCTAAATGGGTGTAACTGGCAAACTGTCAGAACTGCACAGTAGCAAGGAATATTAACCACAGTTCAGCAGGCATTAGAGATATAATGCTTGCACCACACAAGCAGCACGTACAGTGCTGCACGAGGAGGTATGGTTGGTGTCTGTGAAAAACAGAGCAGCATAAATTAAACTAGCACACATCTACTGGCTAAGTGATCAGGTCTATGGGATCAACAGTGACTTTTTTTATTTTTGTAAAAAATAATCTTTAACTGCTTGTGAGGTGTAATTACCACATTTAGTCTAAATCTAATTGCTTTTCAGGTCAAGGACCTGATGCAGCAATTAATAACTTAAAGGGGAGGGTGTCAAATGGGACTGTGTGTCAGAAGAAAATCAATAACGCTGTGCTTAATAATAAATACATATGTTAATAAACGTAATCAATCTTCACTTAATAATAATCATTGCGTGTCCCCCTGGTCAAACCCCTCTTGTTTCAGATTGTACACACCCTGTCATTCTAGATCAGATACGGTCTGAACTGAGCTACATACGTTTTTTTCAGCGTCAGACCATACCTGAGTCTCCCTGCATTAATACATGTATATGCTAGTAGAAGAAGGAATTAATCTTCGCTTAAAATTAATTATTGTCACCTGTCTTCCCTATATCCCTACCCTGAGGATCAGCCAGTACTAGTTTCTTCCACTAAAGCCGCTTTGGTCTTTTAAAAACAGGCCACCCATTTTCTCTTCAGATAAAAACACCCCTTCACCCCCTGATCATGCCAGAAAGCTCCCCTACTGTCACATACAGACCATCCTGGACTATGAAATTAGAATAATAACTTTGTTTTTTTTTGTGTGAGAGGTATTAAATTGTCCCTTTCCATATAGACTTTCCATTTTATGACATATTCTTCAGTGTACACACTAAACTTAAAGGGACATGAAACCCCAATTTTTTTCTTTCATGTTTTAGAAAGAGTATGTCACTTTTAATACAACTTTATAATTTACTTCATTTTTTCTATTTTGTTTCATTGTCTTAATATTCTTTGCTAAAAAGCATATCTAGATAGGCTCAGTAGATGCTGATTGGTGGCTGCATATAGATGCCTTGGTGATTGGCTCACCCATGTGCCATTGCTATTTTATTAACAAAGGATATCTAAATAATGAAGCAAATCAGATAACAGAAGTAATTGGAATGTTGTTTAAATTGTATTCTCTACCTGAATTATGAAAGAAAATTTTGAATTTAGTGTCCCTTTAAGGGAAAGAAAGGTCACAATTGAAATGTAAAGGGTGCATTTAAATTTTAAATAGAAGCATTTCGGAAACATGTTATCCATTAGGAAAAAAAAAAAAAGCTTCTTGTAAAAGTTATTGCTGTTTTTAAGTGGCATACACAGTGCCCAGCATTCCAACACCACACCTTCTCTGGGAGCACTGCACAACACCACCGGCTCTTGAGTAAGCATGGTGTTTGAATTCATGATCTTCTAGTCACAAGCAAGCATATGTGCGTATGATGCTCAAAACAGTAATAACTTTTAATGGAAGCATTTTTACATAATGGAAGTATGTTACAAAAATGCTTATATTTAACAGTGAAATGTATTTAAGCACTTTTAATTTTGTCTTTTTATCCCTTTAAGTAGCAAGATAGTAACATAATCCCTAGTACTTGCTCTTTTCTCCCTTTCTGTGGATAGTTCAGTGCCAGAGCTCTTGGGGTAACTGGTAGCTATTACTCTCTATGCACAACCTGGATGGTGCGTTCTTGCCGTGACATACTTTCTTTCTACAGAAACCATTACAAATTACTCTTTTAAGCCTTCTTTGATGTTGTTTTTCTAATTGTCTACTGGGATCTCTTTGTTAATTGTTATTATTACATTTTTGTTCTTTGCATGAGCAGCTTCTCTATACTTTATATTTACTCTGGAGGAAAAAACAAGTTTGCTGCCAGCAGGTGCAACCATGGAAAGAAGAGCCCTTATTTGAAGGTAGAGAGGGGAGCAGAGTTTTGGGAATAAGGATTTGATAGTAACTAAGAATACAGTAAGTATAACATTCTGTACTCATCAAATATCTAACTCCTAATCCCTCTATCCTCTTGTTACATAGCAGCTGCTTAGAGTACACCTTAGGCAGTACTAAGCCATCTGCTCTCAATTTGCCCCTACTTTAAGTGATTTAAAGGAGCAATAATAAAAGGCTGTAATGTCCTAGAATGTTTTATTGTTGCCCTATTGCTTACAGAGAACTAAGTGTTTGACCCCCGCAAAGAGTTAAAGCAGTAGCAGTTATTTTTTGCACCCCATTGGGCGGAAGAGAAGGCTAAAAGGGTAACAATTACTACTCCCTGCCCCTGTCCTTTTAGGCATCCCAGAACTATCTACCAGATTCCCTGGACCACCTAACTCTGCCCTCAGGAAACCTACGAGTACACCTCCTCCTACCCTGCCCCAGCACATGGAATACCTGAAACTACGCTTACACCCACACGTCCCCATGAATCTGCCCCCCATAATGACATTTCTTGAACCACCACTGGGTAAACACATAATTGGCTGGTGATCTGCTGCTTATCCTGACCTGAATATGGCTGATGTATGTCAGCTATGCATATATGCCTCCCCTGGTGTGCTCAGTGTCATGTTGAATTCCAGTAAAAACAAAAGAAGGGAAGGCACTCCAATGGCACAATATCTCTAAACAATGTAGGCACAGTTTCCAGACAACACACACAACAATGGATACTCACAAATGAGGTGCACTATATTAGTGCAAACAGTGCAGTCTGGCCAGTTTGGAGCTCACCCCTGGTAGTTATCTTTGTGGAGAAGACCACATAATGTGTCTATTGGAAGAAACACAAATAAGACACTCCAATGGCACAATATCTACATACCATCAACATACAGAGTATAATCCAAGGTGGGAAGACAGCACCCTCTCCAGATTGGGGCATGGAAGGAGACTAGCCAGGTCTCAACTGTACTGTAAAAAATCAACTTTTCCAGCCAGCAATTTCTTTAAAAGACCTTTATTCGTTAGACAGGGTCTATAGGTACAAACAACATTAACAACAACGTTTCAAGCCTGCAATAAGCTCTTAGTCATGTCATGACTAAGAGCCTATTGCAGGCTTGAAAAGTTATTGTTGTTTGTACCTATGGACCCTGTCCATGGACCCTGTCTAACGAATAAAGGTCTTTTAAAGAAATTGCTGGCTGGAAAAGTTGAATCAAAATACAGATCCCAGACACCACACAAAAACAATACATTCTCACAAGTGAGATGCACTATATAAGTGTATCTAGAAAAGTCTGGGTAATTAAGAGCTCTCCAGCTAGCTCACCTCCAGAAGGAATCCCTGTGATTAATGCGGTTGATGTGTTGGTATAAGTAGGAAAGTAATATGCCTAAAAACTCCACAAAAAACTAAGTTGTAGTATCAGCTTTACAAAACCCCTTCTGATAGATAATGGTATATTTATTAAAATTTTATTTTTAGTGGATGAACTGTATGATTACTAGAAGAGTAAAGTGGTACCCCTGTCATTTTGGACCATTTTTATATGTGGGACTAAACTCTTTTATGTTTAGTACCAGACTTGTAGTACAATGCCACTTCAGAGCTGTCTTTAACTACCTGTTTAAACCCTTTGCAGGGGTTAATCATATGATTCTGTCTAACCCCCTTACGCAGTGTTCTCATTATGCGCATTGCTACCTGTAGGTGCATGACGAGCCCCTTCTCGTCATGCAGGGGGGATCACTGATCAAAACACTGTTTTCAGTGATCCCCATCACTACAGGCTGAGGATTGTTGGTGGCCTAGTGGTAAGCACTCTACAGGCTTCAAGAGGGCTGAACAAGGATATATACTGGTAGCTGCAAGGGAGCTGAATAGGTGACGACTTTCAAACCCCTCAATCTCAGTTTCCTTTAACAGCTAAAAACTCCTAGACCCCTCATGTGAAAGAGAATTGTCTGCTCTCTCAAATGGTGGTGGCAATAACACACAATAGATTGTTTTAAAATAAACTTAAAAAAATACATAGGGATTTGCTTGAGGGTATTAATTGTAATGAATAATAAATAAATCTGGTATGTCTAGAGCACCTTATAAAGTTTATTTTATAGTAGAGAAATCCCTCTCTTATATATTAATTTGTCTGTTATAATCAGGTGATAATTGTGGTAAATAGTAACACATTGCAAGAAAAAAGTGCTATTATTTCTGTACTACAAGTTATATAGTTTCTGTACTACACAGTTATTATCTATAGTATATCCTCCAAAAGCCTGTATGGGCCCCTATTTCACACCTAGCTACCCTTGAGGTCAATTTAGTCAGATTAACAGTAACAGCAGTGGTCACTGGGCATGGTGGGCCATTTTCAACAGTATTAACTAAAAACCAATATATACATGTTTGTTTACAGACTTTGCTGCAGCTATATCACACATGCCATGAATTAGATATATGTTAAGATAATGGTATATTGTGAATCTGCTGGGCAGTGGAAAAAAAAATATTATTTGTTGTGGAACCACTTACTGAAATTTGGACTTACAATAAGGTTTAAAAATAAGTAGCAAAAAAGCTCACAATTGGCTGAGCACTGGTATGTAAAAAAGGAGTTAGCAGTGAAGGGTTCAGCAATAGAGCATTAATAAATGCTCTAGCACATTACAATATTTTATAAAATATTGTTGTTTATGTCCTTTCACTGCTCAAAACTGTACCCCTCTACTCACTGGCTTTTCTACATAAACTGATGTTTAAACCCCATGCTCTTAAAGGGGACACTGAACCAAAATGTTCTCTTTCATGATTCAGATAGAGCATGACATTTTTA
Source organism: Bombina bombina (assembly GCF_027579735.1). Taxonomy (NCBI): domain Eukaryota; kingdom Metazoa; phylum Chordata; class Amphibia; order Anura; family Bombinatoridae; genus Bombina; species Bombina bombina. The sequence goes on from NC_069499.1 coordinate 1,170,694,983, forward strand.
AGCAAACTATCTAATTTTACTCCTATTAACACTTTTTCTTTGTTCTTTCTTGCTATCTTTATTTAAAAGCAGGAATGTTAGTCTTAGCAGCCCACGCCATTTTAGGTTCAGCACCATGGATAGCGCTTGCTTATTGGAGGCTTACATTTACCCACCAATAAGCAAGCATAGCCCACATTCTCAACCAAAAATGGGCCAGCTTCTACCATTCCATGCTTTTTAAATAAGATAGCAAGAGAACGAGAGAACATTGATAATAGGAGTAAACTAAGAAAGTTGCTTAAATTGCCTGCTCTATCTGAATCATGAAATAAAAAATTTGGGTTTAGTGTCCCTTTAATGCCTCTTCTGACCACCTCTCTCTACTCCAATACCCACTGCACATACTACAGAGCACACATTAAAGGGACACTGAACCCAATTTTTTTCTTTTGTGATTCAGATAAGAGCATGCAATTTTAAGCAACTTTCGCATTTACTCCTATTATCAAATTTTCTTCATTCTCTTGGTATGTTTATTTGAAAAGCAAGAATGTAAGTTTAGATGCCGGCCCATTTTTGGTGAACAACCTGGGTTGTCCTTGCTGTTTGGAAGCATACAAATAAGCAAGTGCTGTCCATGGTGCTGAGCCAAAAAATTGTTGGCTCTTAGCTTAGATCCTTCTTTTTCAAATAAAGATAGCAAGAGAATGAAGAAAAATTGATAATAGGAGGTAAATTAGAAAGTTTGCTAAAATGGCCTGCTCTATCTGAACCATGAAATAAAAAATTGGGTTCAGTGTCCCTTTAAATGCAGCATAACTTTAACCCTTTTGTGCTAAGCTTTTTTTCACCCCAGAGCTTTTTTTGCTACCTAGATTTAAACTCTATTGTAAGTCAAGTGACCCACACAATTTACTGTATATATGGGGAGGGGGGGGGGTCAGCAGGCCCAGCAAATTCACAATATACTATTATTAAATGTATAACTCATGGCATATGAGATAGCTGTGGCAAAAACTGTAAAAAAAAAAGTAGAATTATTTCTTAGATTTTAGTAAATAATACTGAAAATGGCCAAGGGCAAGTGACCACTGCTGTTACTCTGATCACTTGGTAAATTGTCATCGTGCGTAGCACTTGTGAAATAGGGGCTTATATGAGCTTTTGGGGGTTAATAATATTGAAGAGAGAGGCCCCATTGTACAGTACAGAAATAAAAGGACCTTTTTTCTTGCAAGGTGTTCCCTGTTTACCAAAGTGATCACCTTGCTATAAAGACAACTTCATTTTTTTTATTTACTTTTTGAGAGAGGGACTTGTCTAGTAGAAAATAAACTTTATTAGGGGTCTCTACACACACCAGATTTTGTTATGGCACATATTGGGCCATATTATAGTTACGCGCAAGCGATATCAGGTTTATTGTGGCTTTTTGCTATCATCGGATGTAGCGATCGTATTACAAGTTTTAAGTAAACGCGATCACTTGAGCACAATAGAAATTAACGTGCGTCGGGTTAGCGTGACCTCATTGTTCACATATAAACACCTAAATACATATGTACACATATATAGACATACAGTATATCTAACTGCATTGGAGCACTTTGCAGTAAAGAAGATGAAAACATGAAAATGGATATTTATGCAATATTCATATTTAATAAAGTGTTACACTGTGTGTTTACTGTAAATATTTCACATTCCAATGTTCTTTACATAGCAGAATATGTTCTGTGTATTTTGAAATAGATATTCCTATATATATATATATATATATATATATCTGTATTTATATTATATATATATAATATATATATCAGAATAGATGTATATATAGTACAAAAATACCATCAGATATACTGTATGTAGAATTATGTCTTGATGCATAATAGAACATATTCTGCTATGTAAAGAACATTGAAATGTGAAATAGTCATATTTTCATGTATGGGTTAGCTCACTTGAGAATATGCAATCGTGTTTCGTGCGAAGTAGGATGTTTTCCCTCCACTTTTTTGCTCTATTGACTTCTACTGGGGGGAAATACATTAACTCGTTTGCGATATTTCAACTTCAGCTTTTTGAGGGCGTCTCAGGTTAGTGCAGTGAGTGAAAACTTTTTACTTTTTAACTTATAATATAAGCGCTACCCGACGTGCACATAAAGCTTACTAACATGTGAAGTTAGTGTGGTGAGCGGGAGCGTTAAATACTGCTCCACTTGTAATCTGGCCCATAATGAACCATTCCCAAGCAAATCCCATGTGTTTTTTCTACTTTATTTTTAAAGGATCATTTGTGTGTTACTGCAAGACCACCATAGTTTGAAAGAAAAGGGGATTATTTTTAAATGTGGGGCATTGGACGGTTTGTAGCTGCTATGGGAGCCTGAGGATTGAAGGATTGAAGAACCTCCCCCCCCATCCAGCTCCCTTGCTGCTACAGTGAGCTTCCTGGTTTTGCCCACTTGGTGATGTCACCAGCACACCATGAAGTCATAGAGTGCTGCCCACTAGGTCACCAACGATCCCAGCCTGTTTGAGGGGATCACCGAAAACAGCTAGTCTTGCGCTTACAGGTAGCAATGTGCATGATGAGAGCTGTCTCGTCATGCACATCGAAGGGGGTTAAAAAAAACCCAGTCCTTTTTGCTTTCTATTTGGGAATGATATATAGAAAAAGGACACTGGAACCTAATATTTTTCTTTCATAATTCATATAGAGCATGCAATTTTAAATAACTTTCCAATTATTTTATATTATCTACTTTGTTTTATTATCTTTGTTTACTTTGTTGAAAAGTGTTCTTTGGTAGGCTCAGAAGCCGCTGATACATGGCTGCACATATATGCCTCATATCATTAGATTCAGCTAGCTCCCATTAGTGCTTACCACTTCTTTAACAAGGATACAAATAGAATGAAGACAATTAGATAATAGAAGAAAATTGGAAATGTGTTTAAAATTGTATGATCTATATGAAACAAAAGCATAAGCAATGTATATAAAATGTTTTTATGCCATAACTGAATAAATAAAACCCTACCCTTTCTCCCATACCTGTCATATGAGGGCATATGTGTATCTATAGGCTGCAGCCACAGGTAACTACCAGTAATAACACATGTATCTTGAGGGCTTAAAAACCATGGTGTGAGGGCTTCATTCTAATGCACAAATGGCTCCCTAACTTGTTGTGCTCTGACAGTGGTTTGAATAACCATGCCTTAGAGTAGGCTTACCCATAATTTTTAGTGGTGAAAACTTTGACCATCTGGCACGGTGCCTGGGGGGTGTGAGTGGTAGAGGCATGGTCAAGGGGGCGTGGTGAATTGTCGACCAGAAACTTAATTTTCCAGAGGGGGTTGCTATACAGAGAAAAGATATGGTAAATAACCCTATAATTAGTAATTAACATTTGTGATTACTGTCTATCAAAAAGGGCAAGCTTTTGCTAAGCAGTTCCCAGAATGCATTCTATCTGCACAAGCTCATTATTACACAGATTGTACTATATAATATGGCAGGCAGGAAATGTCCCCATTAAGGTAACTGAACCCAAATTTTTTAATTTTGTGATTCAGATAGAGCATGCAATTTTAAGCAAACTTTCTAATTTACTCCTATTATCAATTTTTCTCTTGTTCACTTGTTATCTTTATTCTGAAAAGAAGGCATCTAAGCTTCTTTTTTTTGTGTTCAGTACTCTGGACAGCACTTTTTTATTGGTGGATGAATTTATCCACCAATCAGCAAGAATAACCCAGGTTATTCACCAAAAATGGTGCCGGCATCTAAACTTACATTCTTGCAATTTCAAATAAAGATACCAAGAGATGGAAGAAAATTTAATAATAGGAGTAAATTAGAAAGCGGCCTCTTAAAATTGCATGCTCTATCTAAAGCACGAAGAAAAAATTGGGTTTAGCTGTCCTCTTAAAGAGCAGCACCGAATGACATATTACAGAAGGTAATGCGTAACTTACAACTGGCACTTACCTAGTAATACAGACTCACGCACGTAGTGAACACTTTACACAGAAATGATCTGCTAAGGCAAAGGTCATAAAACAAGATGCGGCACTCTGTCACTGTTGCTACGGAAAACGACTAAGTATACAGTGAAAATGTTTTCTAATGTTCCATAGCTTTACTTGTAAACATACACCTGTGCAACTGTACACACAGGATAAATAACATTACAATATATAGCTATTTACACAGTGTCTGCTACTGAGCGCATGTAGCTGCTGCTATAGCAATACCCTGCTCAGTGACCAGCGGTAGCCCTTGGCTTGCAGCCTGATGCTCATTATGTGACCGCAAAGCCCTGTATGCCAGGAAAATACCCTGCCCTAGTCACTGGCACTGCTGGAGTTAATGTTGTCACCCAGGGTGGACTGTTAGCGTCTTGCATAACCATGGCAACTGCATGTCCCCATAGTGCTCGTGTACCTCACATGCTGCCTACCCTCATGCTGATGTCACTCACTTCTGCACTATTCAGCGCTGAACTACTTAGCTTGACAGTGCACTCACTGTAAACAAAGTTTGTCAGGCAGTCAGTAAGGCACATGGACAGAATGGACACAAAACTGTCCCATTTTTTTAAAAAGTATTTTACCGGACAGCAAACAGAAATGCCAGACTGTCAGGTTCAAATCCCGGACACCTGGCAAACTGGGGCAGAATGAACATCGGGTGGGACACTGGGACAGTGCCTCAAAACAGGGACAAATCCCCAGTCAAACTGGGACTTCCTGGTAAGTCTACTTAGAGGGAACAGTGGGCTTCCTTATTTAACAGGGGTGGGGGTGGGGGGGGAGATTTATGCATTATCTCCCCCGCCCCCCCGGGTTCCTACACCCATGCATCTTGATATTAGATCATTTTATGGCACACTTTCAGTCTTTCAGTCATGAGCAGTCCACATGACTAAAGTAAAGGCAATTTGGGTTTATTTAAGCTAAGTGTGGCTGTGATCTGCCAGATATTCTGGTTTACTTGTTATTTAAAGGGACAGTAAAATCAAATTAATTTTTAATGGTTCAGATAAAACATGAAACTTTGCAAATTAATTCTACTATCAGAATTGCTTTGTTCTCATGGTATACTTTAATGAAGAGTTGGTAGGTTCACATGAACTCAGGAGAGTGCATGTGTTTTTGCACTCTATGGCCTAGAAAGCTATGGCCACCAACAGTTTGCTGAATCATAGAAGTCATCATTCAGAAACTCTAAACAAATATCCTTTGGAGTCAGTTCTTTTGTCTAAGGAGGAATTGTTGATCAAAATCTAAATCTGAAGAATATACTATTTTTCAATTATACTGCAGAACGTGTAGTTTACCTCCATTTTTTGCTTTCTAACCATGGGATATATTATTGCTATAGCTCTGGTTACATCAGTCTCATTCTAAATGGACCAAGATTGATTTAACCAGGGGTATAGTGGAACTTTAACGTCTAATTGGTCTATAGGCTTCCTCCCTACTTTCTATGGTTTAATAATTGGTTATTAATACAAATTATATTTTAAGTGTAGAATTAATAGGAGGTTTAAAATTCCTAATCAGAAAGGTAACAGGCTGCAAATATAGTGGTTTAATAATACTTTGAAATTGTAATATAAATATTAAATTATATTTTATTATTATGCTGACTTTGCAATAAACATTTTTTATTTATTTATTTTGATTTTTGAAATGGGATGTTTGCAATTCTGAGAACTGTAAGTGCACTCTGTACACTTCACAAGCCACACCCTGAACATTTATGTTCCTAATTGGTCTCAGCAGTGGTATAAAGAAAAGGTCTATGATTAAGTGCCATTAGAGGGCATGAAACGTGTCAGCTCTATTCCGGTTTAGAGATTTTTCTATGATGATATAAATAAATTATTGTTTTTACATTTTTCCACTGATGTGTAGCCTTTCCTTTTCACTTTGGGCATACAAAGCAGTGTCGTTCCCTGTTTATTTTGGCTAGCACCTTGCCTGTTAATCTTTGACATTGGCGGATGACGTCATCATCAAGTGCCTCACCTGCTGCAAGTATAGACGCAAGATGGATGCCGCCATGTAAATGACGTTGTATAAACAAAAGGAACTGTAAAACATTAAAAGTTTTGCTAACAAAAACAATTATTAAACCAATCTACTTCTTTTATCTAATTTGCTTTGTATTCTTTGTATCCTCTGTTGAAAAGCATACCTAGATAGGCTCAGGAGTATCAATGCACTGCTGGGAGCTACCTGGTGATTGGTGACTGCACTTATAGGCCTCATTTAATTGGCTCATCCGATTTGTACAGCTAGCATTGTTGCACTTTCAACAAAGGATACCAAGAGAATAAAGTGAATATGATAATAGAAATACATTGGAAATGTGTTTAAAATTGCATGCTCTATTTGAATAATAAAAGAAAAACTTTAGGTTTTATATCTATTTAAGGCAAATGGTGGTGGTGGGGAGCTCGCTATTAAAAACAATTACACCAAAAGAGAAGTTATTGCATTTAAAAAAAAGTTCACACTCACTTTTATTTTTATTTATTGCAAAATCATTTAATTACAAGGTGGTTATGTCAATTTTACAATCAAACTAATTGGGAATTCTAACATTACAGTTACAGCTGCATTTATCAGTTGCATGTCAAGCTTATATATCTCTGAGACAGGAGAACGCAGTTGTTCATAAACTGGGGTCTTGTGCTTTCTGATCCCAAACCCCTTATCAGTGGAAATGACATGGTGACAACATTTATCTTCTTGCTGAAATAGAATAATAGCTGCAATCACAGTGACGTGAACAAAGCTCAGGGCTTTGATTCCCCAGTCTGTGAAGAGTAGAATGACATGAGATGAATCACTTCATGTGTTGGTACTTTTAGAGAATACTTAGTCACGCCGCTCCCAGAAGACTAAATCAATATATGTCAGTAAGAAACCACATTTTATATTCACAATAATTAATTAAATCCATGGATATAGCAAGAATTTGCTGAAGATATGTTTAAAGCATCTTAAACTATTAATTAAACAAGATGATGAAAGGAAGATGACAAAAAAATATCTCAGATTTAAAAATTGTTAAATTTCTTTGGCAATTAAGGTTGAATTCTCTAAAGTCCACTTATGAGAATTCAACTTATTTAAGCTCAGCTATGATGAGTGATTCTCAGAGTGTCTGGTCACACTAGTATGTCACAGACTAAGGGCCTAATTCTCAAAATATCACGAGTATGGAGAGAAATCATCATCTTATTTTTCTGAGGACTCTATTGTAATATTAGTTTTCTGGTTGTTTGTCTAGAGAGCTGTGAGAATTGGGTAAACACAATAGAATGTGCAGCTTGTGTCTTGAAGCTCATGAACGAACTTTGTAGGGAGGGACGGGCTGGGTGGCAGTGTTCTCAGGGAATAGACTGCTATCTGCAAACACATCCTTGTAGAAGGTGCAACATTGGGGGCTTCTGGGTAACGGATTCATAACAGATTCTGAATTGACAAAATGCTCATTAAAATAGCTTTCTAGAAATGTATTTTATTAAAGGAACAGTTTAATCAGAATTAAACTTTCATGATTCAGATAGGGCATGGAACTTTAAACAACTTTCCATTTTACTTGTATCATCAAATTTGCTTTGTTCTCTTGGTATTCTTAGTTGAAAGCTAAACCTAGGTAGGCTCATGTGCTAATTTCTAAGCCCTTGAAGGCTGCTTCTTATGTGAATGCAATTTGACAGTTTTTCACAGCCAGAGGGTATTAGTTCATGTGTGCCAAATAGCTAAAATTCTGCTCATGCCCATAGAGTTACCCAGGAGTCGGCACTGATAGGCTAAAATTCCAGTCTGTCAAAAGAACTGAAATAAGGGGACAGTCTGCAGAGGCTTAGATAAAAGGTAATAACAGAGGAAAAATTATATTAATATAACAGTGTTGGTTATGAAAAACTGGGGAATGGGTAGTAAAGGGATTATCTATCTTTTTAAACAATAAAACTTCTGGAGTAGACTGTCCCTTTAAAAAATATAGTATTTTAATTCATACACAAATGACCCAAATGCACTTATAAATTTATTAGTCGATAAACCTGGGCAGTCTAATTATTTTGTAAACTACAGATGTAGAAACAAAGGATCAGGTCCGCAAGACCTTTCATAAATAGGCCTCAAAGCACATTAACCCCTAAACCACAAAACCCCCACATCGCAATAAACCTAATTACCCTCTTAACCCCTAAACTGCAAAACCCCCACATCGCTATAAACCTAATTACCCTATTAACCCCTAAACCGCAAAATCTCCACATCGCAATAAACCTAATTAACTTATTAACCCCTTAAACCGCCAAAACCCACAACGCAAATAACTATTTAAATGACTAAGTACCCTAACCTAATGCCCCCTAACCTAACACCCTCTTAAATTAACCCAAATTACCTAAACTAATACATTCTAAAGTTAAAAAAAAATAAAAAATAAATAAGTTTACAAAAAATAAAAAAGGCTAACATTACAGAAAATAAAAAATCAAATTTCCAAATGTAACAAAATTAAACCTAATCCCTAAGAAAATAAAAAAGACCCCCAGAATAAAAGCACCCCCTACTCTAAGAATAAACTACCAGTAGCCCTTAAAATGGCTTTTTGCAGGGCATTGCCCCAAGATAATCAGCTCTTTTACAAACAATACACAAAGTCCCAGCTAACAGTAAACCCCCCACCCCCCAAAATAAAAGAACCTAACACTAAAAAAACCTAAACTACCCATTGCCCTGAAAAGGGCATTTGTTTGGGCATTGCCCTTAAAAGGGCATTTAGCTCTTTTACTGCCCATCCCTAATCTAAATAAAACAAATCCCCTCCCAAAAAAAAAACTTAAAAAAACCTAAGTCTAACCCCCAGGTGGCTGCTCACCGTTCCTGAAGACTGGCAGAGAAGGTCCTGTTCCAGGCGGTGAAGTCTTCTTCCAAGCGCAACCTCTTCTCCTTCCAGGAACATCCTGCGCGGAGCGGAGCTGAAGACTGAAGACCGATGACCGTGGAACTGAAGACCCGTGACCCTGGAACTGAAGATCGGCAAACCTGGACCTGAAGACCAGCAATCTCGGAGTCATGGAGCGTGGAGGATTCTCTTCATACGATCTCCACTGTACACTGAATAGTGAATTCTAGGTATGCGATTAAAGATGGTGTACCTTGAATTCCTATTGGCTGATTTGATTCTTCAAATTAAAATCAGCCAATAGGATGAGAGCTACTCAAATCCTATTGTCTAATTTGAACAGCCAATAGGATTTGAGTAGCTCTGATCCTATTGGCTGACTTTAATTTGAAGAATCAAATCAGCCAATAGAATTCAAGGGACGCCATCTTTAATCGTTACCTTGAATTCACTATCAGTGTACAGCGAAGATCATACGAAGAGGATCCTCCACGCTCCATGGCTCCGTGGTTGCCTTCTTCAGTCCCAGGGTCGCCAGTCTTCAGTTCCAAGGTCGTCGGTCTTCAGCTCACGCGGTCATTGGTCTTCAGGTCTCCAGCTCCGCTCCGTGCCAAGATGTTCCTGGAAAGAAGAAGAAGGTTGTGCTTGAAGAAGGACTAACGGTGATTAGGCAACCTGGGGTTTGGACTTAGGTTTTCTTAAGTTTTTTGGGGGGGTTTGTTTTTATTTAGATTACGATGGGGCAGTAAAAGAGCTAAATGCCCTTTTCAGGCGCAATGGGTAGTTTAGGTTTTTTAGTGTGTTCGGATTCTTTTATTTTGGGGGATGGGGGGGTTTACTGTTAGGTGGGACTTTTGTGTATTTTTTGTAAAAGAGCTGATTATTTTGGGGGCAATTACCCTGCAAAAAGCCCTTTTAAGGGCTACTGGTATCTTTATCTTAGAGTGATTAGGGGCTTTTTTTATTTTCATAGAGATTAGGTTTAATGTGTTAAATTGGTAATTTGATTTTTTTTATTTTCTGTAATGTTAGCCTTTTTTTATTTTTTGTAAACTAGTTTTTTCTTATTTTTTTTTACTTTTGAATGTATAGTTTAGGTAATTTGGGTTAATATAAGGGGTGTTAGGTTAGGGAGGTGTTAGGTTAGTGGGTGTAAGGGTTAGGGTACTTAGTTATTTAAATAGTTATTTGGCAATTTGGGTTTGTGTCATTTAGGGGGTTAATAAGTTAGTTAGGTTATTGCAATCTGGGAGTTTTGCGGTTTAGGGTTTAATAGGGTAAATAGGTTTTATGTGATGTGGGGGTTTGCGGTTTAGTAGGTTAATAGGGTAATTAGGTGTATTCCGATGTGGGTGGTTGACAGTTAATTGATAGAGGGGTTAATTACTTTTATATTTATCGATGTGGGGGTTTGTGATGTTTGGGTTAATACTTTGTGTGGGAGTTTTTTTTTTTTTGTTATATTTCATGCGGGCATTTTTTATTTTTTTTTAATACTTGATGTGGGTGGTTAGTTGTTTTTTTTTTTAATACTTGATGCAGGCGGTTAGTTGTTGCTTTTTTAATGCTCCGTTTGCCTTTGCTGCATCCCGGTGGATTCCGAAAATGGTAGGGTGTGGATTCTTTCACCACCCTGCCATTTATGCATCTTCGCTGCATCCCGGTGGATTCCAAAAATGGCAGGGTGGTGCCATTTTCAGAATTCACCTGGATGCAATTCTTTTGTCCTCACGCTGCCAACATTCTATTGAGGATGCGTTTGCAACTACCGACGGCGACGAACGTTACAAACGCAATTATAGTTTAGATAAAGGGGTATGTTTAGTGCTTTAAACTTTAAAGGAAATTGTAATGTTAATTTTAGTTTTATTTTGGGAAATTTACATCTGATCCAGGGTTCACACACCGCTGTCAAGAGTTGATATTGCTTAGCCATCTAGAAGCATTTAGTAGGATCGGTGAATATCCAGTTTATAGAATATATTTAGTTTATCTAGGATGATCCTGGTAGTGGAGCCAAGGATCCCAAATAGCCCAGGACAGGTCCTCTCTATCCCTTTGTGAGTAGATGTTTTTTTCCATTTCAGCAAAGTATTTAATATTTTGGATTACCCCCGCTATGTCTGGGGGTAGAGCTTGTTTCCATGCTCTTGCTATGGAGAGCTTCATAGCAGCAAATATGAAAATAGAAAATTTAGATCTAACAGGAGGTGTGGATTTTGGGAACATATGTAGGAGGGCTATCTCCGGTTTGATTGGTAGTGACAGACCTACTTCTTTACATATGTGGAAAACCTTATTCCAACATGACGTCAGAACTGGGCAATTCCACCAAACATGCAAATCAGTACCTTTTTCACCACAACCCCTCCAACAAGCAGGGGAGGAGAGTGGGAATATCTGAGATAATCTAGCAGGCGTATAGTACCACCTAAGAAGCAATTTCGTATGTGACTCAATAGAGTTTGCACAGTGTAAAGTTTTCTTAGTCAATGTCATTGCTTTGTGTAAGTCAGCATCAGAGATGATTATAGATAGTCATGTTCCCATGCTTGTGAGTTGCCAGATTCTCTCTGAGTTTGTTGATTTCTGAATCAAGCTATAATATGTAGAAATTGTCTTAGGGAGTCGAGGGTTTCAACTTCCAAAGTTTTTCCCAGGTTGTCACTGGTCTGTCATCAGCTTTAGGGGAACCCCAAGCTAGTAGGAAATTATATAATCTGGCATAATCAAACCTGCCCAAGAGGGGCAGGTCTAGTATCAGGGAGTCTAAGCATTGTGGAGGGAGTAAGAGTCCCAGAAGGGTGAGCTGATTTAACTAGTTGGATGTTCCATTTTTTCCAATGTATATAGTGTATGTCCGGGAGATCCACCAGTAAACTGGGTACTGAGTTAACCGGGGATGGATGAGGTGCCAGCTCAGGAAGATGTCTTATGGTGTGCCAAATTTTTAAATGATCTTTTCTACTGGGATTTCTCATCCCTAGACTAGGAATCCGATGAACTGGGATCCAGAGGAGGTCCTCTAGTCCCAGTCCAGGTGGCAATTCTGTAGATTCCATTTCTGTGGTTCTCCTTTATCTTCCCATGCAGAGATATGAGTCAGTATGGCTGCTTCATAATAGGTCTGAATATCAGGCATGGCTACTCCACCTTGTCCATACTGCTTGCCTAGTATTTTCAAAGCTATTCGGGGTCTAGAAGATCCCCAAACATATTTTAGACATAGAGATTGGATTCCGCAGATCAATTTCTTAGGAACATTGAGAGGTAAACATCTAAGATAGTAGAGAAGCTTAGGAAGTATAGTCATTTTAAGGGTGGAAATGCGACCCAGACATGAAACTTCTCTGAAGTCCCAGGATTTGAGAAGTGAGGAAATTTCCAAGAGAAGATTATCATAATTTTTGTGAACATCTAGGTTGGGGTCGGGGCCCAATTGAACCCCTAAGTGTCTTATGGTTTCTGAAGACCATTTGAATGAATAGGTTGATTGTAAAACTTCTAATTCAAAAGATGGGATATCAAAAGGTAATGCTTCGGTTTTTAAAAGGTTAATTTTGTAGTAGCTGTATTTTCCAAACTCAACTAACATGTCAAACAGTATGGGCATTGAACCCAAAGGGTTGGTCAAAAAGAGGGTTACATCATCGGCAAAGAGGGCAATCTTCTCCTCTCTCATTCCCAGTTGTACTCCCCGGACCATTAGAGAAAGTCGTATAAATTGTGCCAGAGGCTCAATTGCTAAAACAAAGACCAGGGGCGAAAGTGGGAATCCCTGTCTAGTACCATTGGATATGGGGAACTCCGGGGAGGAAAAGCCAAGCCCTTTAACCACTGCAGAAGGATTAATGTAAAGCGCTTTAATAGATAATATGACCTCATTTGGGAAACCAAATTGTTCTAGGACCGCCATAAATATTCCCATCTGACCCCTGTCTAGCAGCTTCAGTCAAAACATTAAGGACTCTGCAAGTATTATCCGGACCTTCTCTCCCACAACGTAGAACCCTACCTGATCGGGGTCTACGATTTTCAGCAGAATGAGTTTGAGGCGATTAGCCATGATTTTCTCGTATATCTTTGGCATCAGCATTTATTAGTGAGACTCGGTCTGTAGCTACTGCATTGGAGATAAATCTTGTCAGGTTTTGGGATTGGTAATATAATTGCCTGAAGGAATTCCTTCCTCCAATTTACCCATATTTCACGCGGTCTCCGCGAAAACTTGTCAGAAGGAGTTTACATATATCCGACTTAAAAAGGTTATAGAAGTCCGATGGGAAACCATCCGGACCCGGGGCCTTATTATTTTTGGTGTGTTTTAATAGCTAGCAAGATTTCAGCTAGCATAAAAGGGGCGCTCAGTGATTTTTGTCTGCTTCCGAAAGCGATGGTAGGTTTAAATTTATTCAGAAAGGATGTTATAGATTGATATCGGGGCTTCAGATTGTATTCCCGAAGATTTGATATTGTATAGTTCAGTTGTAATATTCTGCAAACAATTCTCCTAGTTCTCTAGGGCAGGCTAGCTACCTTCAGACATTTTCTGAGGTAATAGGATTCTCGCTGCTGATGTCCTAAGCCCGAGGTTTTATGAGCTAGCAACTGGCGATGGCTTTATTCCCTGATAGTACATCAACTTTTGAAACGCGAATATGCTTCTTGCACTCTTTCCAAATCCTTCTCTGCTAATTTGGCTTCTAAGAGTATGGATCTCATCCGCCAATTGCAATGAGGGGTGGTCTTGTGAAGGAGCTCTTTACTTCTCAGAGAGGCGACTAGTTGCCCCAACGAATAGCCTCTTTGGTTCCAGTTAGATGCTTGAGTCTTTAATACAGAGGCCTCGTAGAAAGCTTTAAGAGAGGGCCCATATTATCTGCTGTGACATGTGAGGGGTGTCCATTGATATGCACAAACTCTTTGATGGCCACTTGCAGGGATGCTCTAAATCCTTGGTTGTATAGTAGTTGTTTAGGGAATTTCCATACTGGTCTAGACGTTCTAGATAGTTCTGTGGAGAATGTAAACAACAGTACATCGTAGTCTCACCAGGAACATATTTGAATACTGGAGGACAGCACTTTGTCGAGAGTCCAGGAATCAGTAAATAGGTAGTCCAATCTAGAATAGGAGGTATGTGGTCTAGAAAAAATATGTATAGTCTTTGTCAGTAGGGTGGAGAGCCCGCCAGACATCATATAGATTGTATTGAGTTATAAGCTGCCTAAATTTAGAGGCTGTATTTATGGTATATGTATCAATTTGTTTGCCTGCTTTGTTTTTTTTATCCATCAATGGATCCAAAACCATATTGCAATCCCCTCCCATTACCACAATTCCTGTCTTGATTGGCTCTACTTTGGTCAATACTTCCCTTAGGAATTTAGGCTGAGCTTGGTTAGGTACATACATGTTGACCAGGGTAAATACTGTACCGTTTAGTTTACAAATGAGTATTAAGTACCTCCCATGATCATCTGTTTCCTTATGAATAAGTTCAAAGTTAATAGTTTTATGGGACTATGACTGCCATCCCCCTGGGATTTATCTACATGAGATAGAAAGAAGAATGGTGGGATATTCAGTGGACCTGTATGGATCATGATTGGGAGGCTGTCCAATGAGTTTCTTGTATAAAAGGGACTTGTGCTTTAAGGGACTTCATGAGATTAGTCAAAAGACTTCTCTCTAGTAAGTGAGTTAAGTCCTTTAACATTTAAGACAGGCAAAAGGTGACTATGCCTCAAGGGGATTCCTCCATGTTTATTAGTTTTACTTAAATTTGGGTATGAGGGATGGGGTATTTGAAAAGTAAAGGGGGGTGTTAGAGTACTTACCCCGCCTGAGTATAATCAAGTTCTGCTGTTTCACGCCAAAACGTAAATTCGTAGTCTATAAACAATGACAACTATGAGAAGAACAACAAATTTTTCCAGGTCAGACAAAAATAAACAATGAACATAAATAGAAATATTGCTGTAAATATATATTCAAAAACAGACTACACTTGGATATAGTGGTGAGTTGCAGATAAAATAATTTTCCACAACAATAAAGGTGGACTAGTCCACCCTTAGGAGAAGAGGTTTGCCCAAGGGAAGGCTATTATCTCTCTGGTCCCCGTAACATGGGATAATACAAACACAGTATTAATGTGAGGAGGGTGGGGGTGTTATTAAGGTGTGGCTCCACACATAGATCGACACTTTATGGGGGAAATGAACCGTAGGGCAAGATTTTTGTATCAAATTACTAAAAGGGTTTACTGGGTATTATTCCAGCCGCAGGGTTGTTAGAAACTAATGCTATGGGTATAAACTAGTATAGGAGGGGAGGGGCAGGGGAGAGGGGAAGGGGGGAAGGGAAAAAAATTCAACCTACAATATGAACATAAGTCCCATTAATGGACTGTGGAGATTTTAGATTTGTAGGTTGGGCAGCCTATATCATAAACATAAGTCACATTATGGATCTACACAGAGAAAGTGTTCTGTTGAGGAGGGGGGGGGAGGGGGGAAAAAAGGAAAGGGAAAACAAAATTGACCTGAAAAATAGACAAAATCCACAACATGACCCTAAATATACATCTGGGTATGATATATCTTACACCACAATCAAAAGTCACATTATGAGTTTAAATATAGAGTTGAGTTTACTCTTGAGGGTAGGGAAGGGAACAAAGGGGGGGGGGAGAAAATGAAAATAAAACATATTTAACAAAAGTGTTCTGTTGAGGAGAGGGGGAGAAAAAAGGGGGTGGTGAGGAGGGGGGGATAGGAAAGGGAAAACAGATTTAACCTGAAAAATAGACATAATCCATAACATGAACTGAAATATACATTTGGATATGATATACCTTACAACACAATCATAAATCACATTATGAGTTTAAATATAGAGTTGAGTGTACTATTGAGGGTGGGGAGGGGAAAAAGGAGGGGGAGAGAAAAGGAAAAGAAATCATATGTAACACATATATAAGTAGTAATATAAATCCAGGTATAGAGTTTATAGAGGGATAGGGGAGAGGGGGAGGGGGGGGAGGAAGGGGAAAATAAATTTTACCCTGTAAAGTAGACATAACCATAAGATGAACTGAGATATACACGTGGGTATGATAATTCTTGGAACATATTCACAAGGCATATTATGAATTTTAAATATATAGGTTGAGCGTATAATTGAGGATAGGGAGGGGAAAGTTGAAGAAAACATATTTAACCTGTAACTTAAACACATCTGTAGCATATATACAAGTCATAATATGAATCTAAGTATAAAGTTTATTGGGGGGGGAGAAGGAAGAGGTGGGGGGGGGAGGAAGAGGAGGGAGGGATATTACCATGATAACCAGGCAGCATAGATATGAGTGCTATTATAACAGTAAATAGAAAATTGAGTGTCCCTTTCAAGTATTGGGGCCTGTTGAGGGCAAGGGGTTTCACTCAGGGCGCCCAGGTTGAAGTATAGAAGTTGAGGGAGCTTTTGCCAAAGGTGTAGTAAGTGTTGGCATCCCCCATTCTTTAAGTATACTAAGGCCCTCTGTAGGGGTAATGATAGTGTGGGGTGTCTTCCATTCTAGTAATTATTAATTGGGTGGGATATCCCCATCTGGTATCTAATATTTTCAGCTCTCAGGGTTTGAGTGATTAATCTGATGTCCTTTTTTTTGGGAGCATATAGCTTGGATATGTCCGGATAAATGGCCACTTGTTAGAATTTAGTCGGAAGTTGTGGCTTATTCGCCATCTCCCTAAGGATACATTCTTGTGGGTAAAGAAGTGAATTCTAGCTAGACATCCCTAGGCTTATCCTGTGAGACATTTCTGGGTCTTGCTACTCGATGAACCCTATCCAGAATCAGACCAGTGGGGTCTAGAGAGGGTAACAAGTGCTTACAGAGTTCCAAAACATAAGTTTCCAAATCTTGAGGAGCCGATTTCTTCTGAAATTCCACGAAATCTTAAATGTTCCACCTAGATCTGTCCTCCATGTCTGCCAATTTAAGTTCCAGATCTGAAATTTGTAAAGAGAGATTTTGGGAGTAGGATAGGAGGTTTGCATGATCCACCACTAGGTCTTCATGTTTGCGCTCGAGGGTATCCGTGCACTCTCCTAGTGTGGCTATATCTCTACGCAATTCGGCAGTAGAGCCTTTAATTTCTTTGTTAGAGTGTCCTGTAGGTGGTCATGCGCCTAGATAAAATCTCTACAATATTGTAAGAGACAGTTTTATCTAATGGCCATTGGGAATCCATACTGCTCTCTGAACAGCTTAAGTTCAAATCTTGACTTGAATATCTAGGTGAGCGGTCCTTTGAGAAAGGGGTATTCTTTAAAATGATTTGCAACTGTTTTTTTAGGTAGTTGTTGCTGGTTTAAGTTTGTGCCTTGCAGATGAGACTATTATAGGAGCAAATTTCCTGAGATGGATTGCAGAATAGGAGAAGATCACCTTAAAGCAGATTCAATTTCAAAATAGGAGGCATTGAAGGATACAAAAATATTAGTGTAAATATTACAAAGTCCCCCTGGTGTCAATCGCGACTTAGCAACTCATGGTTAACTGTGACATCTAAGAGAGTGATCTAATGTTAAACCTCCTCCTCCGGGGAGAGCTCGTCATCTAATGACGATGTGGGTTAGGGGATATTGGATTATGACCCACTAGGATTTCCCTAGCAGGAAATGGGAAGGGAGAGGCTCAATAAACTCAATGTGATAACTCCTGAATTATTAAGTTAGGTGAATAATTGAGCTGCTGCAAACTGAGGCAAGGGTAGTAAGATATACTGCAGTTATGGAGGGAGAAAAGTCCCAGTTGTTCTAGGTTATCCTAATGTAGAGACTTGTGGTGTAGGAAGTCTTAGCTATATTCTTGGTGAGTATATATACCAGTGGCCGTTGTTTTTTAGTAATTATAGGGATCAGCAGATATATAAAAATGTAAATGTGGCGGTGTAGGCCGGTGTATGTCCCCTACGGGAAGATGTCCCTTAGGGCTCTATGGTAACTACTTGATTAGCTGTTGAAGAATCTCCGGGGTTGATATCATTCACTTTCTTTTGACGTAATTCCAATATGGCTGCAATTCATGCCAAAATCATCGGCCGTTTGGAAAGTAGTATATTCGCCCAAATTAGCTAAATTTGTGGGCCTGCGTATTTATGTGAGGTTCTAATCCTCTTCTGCTGCTATATTTTATTGTTTTTAGCTGGACCTCGAACGGGGCCGCCCGCATATACGGAAGAATAGTGTGGTTTGGTCTGCAGGTGGAAAGGGCCTCACAGCCCACGAGGGAAATCAAGCCAGGGCAGGCCTATAGGCTGTGTATAGAAAGGGGTCATGGGTTATGTGGCAGAGATCTTACCCTCTTTCACTAGCCGTAGATCAGAGGCTTGCTCCTGTGTCGGGGTGTTCTAGATTCAGTTCTATAGCAGGGCAGGCCGCTGTAAAGATGGAGGGTGTTTCGTGCTGGAAAGCTGCTGGGCGCAGTTAGGATCAAAAGTCTCCACTGCAGCTTGTAAAGCCACCTCTTAGCAGGTCCCACCGGCAGATGGAATAAGCCAGGAGTAGTAATCCTGCCGAGAAGAGGCGATATATGACTTTAGGCCGGGTATGCAAGATAGCCTCGTGTAGATCCGAGCTTTTAGAAGGCCAGCCTATCTCCAGTCCCTCTACGGTAAAGCCGGGTGTCACTTTAGCACTCCGGAGCGGAGCCCCGACCCTCCGGAGTGCAACAATTCAGCAGCTGCTTGTCTTCTGGCCTCAGAGTAGATGGAATGGTACCTTGTAAGTGCCGTTTACCCTGTTTATGCATTCTAAGGCACAAAGCTCATCTCCCATTGTCCTCCCGAGTATAGATGCTCTGAACTTTTTAACTCCTTATGGACCTTACTATATATGAATGGCTGCTATATTTTTAGAAAACTTGTCCAAATTTGCAGAGTTTTATAGAATAAAGTGAGGAGCTCACACAGAACACGTCTTCTCAGATTGACAGTTAACTCCGCCCCCTCTCTTGGAGCTTTTAACTTTTTTTTTCACTGCCAAGTACCATGCCAACAGTATGTTGCTGTTTATAGACCTGTAAGCCAACGTGAATTTCACTCAATGGGTCCGATTTATCAAGTTCCGTATGGAGCTTGCTGCCCCTTGTTTCCAGCGAGACCACTGCTCCATAACTTGTCCACCTGCTCTGAGGCCACGGACAGAAATCAACCCGATCGAACACGATATGGTTGATTGACACCCCCTGCTAGCGGCCGATTGGCCGCGAATCTGCAGGGGGTGGCATTGCACCAGCAGTTCACAAGAACTGCTGGTGCAATGATTAATGCCGAAAGCATATACTGTCGGCATTTATCGATGTGCAGCGGACATGATACGCTACATTGTATCATGTCTGCTTGCACTATAATAAATATACCCTGATAAGAAAACTTCATTCAAGTTGTTGTTACAGACTTCACACTAATTAGCACCTTCTTCTCCTATTGAGAAATGTAAAATTAAATATCATAGCTTCTCTGATGACGAAAAATTTACGTATATAAATGAAATTCACAGTACAAACAGACAATACATTTCCATTAAGAGGAAAAAACAAGCAACTTTAAAAGAAAAACAAAATCTAAATGTTATTTCACTATTAAGTCTTTTTGCAATTGAACATGACCGAATGAGAAAATAAAGATGGTTAAGGATCTTAAGCAGTTACTCAAATAGGATTTGATAGATTGTGAGCAAGGCCTTTGTTGCAAGAAATGATTTAATAGCACTGTTTTATGTTTTTTTTTCCACTTCACAGTTTTGTGAAAGCTCAAAATCTCTCAGGTATACAATGTTACTCTGAGTACGGCTGAGTTTGAAATGTAGAGGCCAAGTTAACTGCCCCCTGTCTGCTTGATATCAGCTGAGCAGTAATAAACTATGAATGGCAACTAGAGATGGGGATTGAAATTAAACAGCAGGAGCTTGTGATGACACAGTGTGAAAAAATACCATCTAATAATAAATATCAAAACTGGTGAGGCAGCGTGCATAGAACCATATTGCCTGTCAAGTGGAGTATGTTTTTATTTAATAAGTGTTGTTGCTTGTATATACTGTTTCTGATTTAATAATAAAGTGGTGTAATAGTCTAAAATTGAAATGTCCACAATAGGATTTCAATTTTGAATAGTCTTTTTTAAAGTACTCTTGTATTAGCAAAAATGCTTCTAGGAAAAGGTATCACTGTCTCAGCAGTATATGCACATATGCTTCCCATACAATCTGCACCCTCATTCAAAAACTACACCTGATCGAAGAGCCAACAGTGGCATGTATTGTGTCAGTAATAATAGTTTGTGTTATACAAACCCCTGATTAATCTCTGCACAGGCTTGGTGTTTGAATGACGATGCACAGGGCATGTAGAGCATATGTTTGTATTGGAAAAAAGATTAAACTTCTTGCGCTATAAATCCAACAGCAAGGACCAGCACCACAGATGGATACTAGTTCCCTACAAACTAGCAAAAGGAATATTGAAGTGAAAAAACAAGTATTGTGGGCGTCTTAAAGGGCAGGTCAAAAAAATATATGAGTTGATTATGTCCTAATACATATGAAAAAAATCTTTTAACAAATGATAGGTAAATGATCAAGAAAAAAAACAACAGCCAATTGAGATGAATGTTAAAATATAATTTAATTAGACTTTACTAAATGTATTAAAAGAGTTGTAAGCGAAATAATTCATACAATGAGATAAATATAAAAAGGCAATACTAAATGTACATAAATACATGCATAAAAACTTGTTTATATAAAATAAGTGATTCTCTGTAAGTGACCTATCTATGTAGAGAGAAGACCTCTAAAGACACTTCAAAATACTTAGCCTCTGCTGCAGACAGGGTTAAGGAAGCAAAAAAGCAGTACTAATGAGAGAAAACGAATCCTGGTGATTTAAGCAAAATAACAATGAGCTGCAACAATGATGCTCAATTCAATTTCAAAGTTTTAGGATTGGTGTAAAACGGCAATCCTGCGCAGGTTATAGCCGTGAAGAAATAGTACCTTAATTTGTTCAGGAGCTCCAAGTGTTTTTGTAATCCAGTGTAGCAGTTATACCGCCAGCATGAAACAGCTCTGGGAACCCTCTGTGTGAGATGGGAAGAAAGCCGCTAAGCTCCTCTCCCCTGCAAACTCTGGAATTCCACCCTCAGCTGTGTGATGTCCGTTTGTTGCTTCAGTGTTTCCTGGAAACAAAATATAGAATTTGATTAAATAAATAAGACACTACCTACTGACTCAAAAAAAACTCAAACTTCTTTATTACGATTTCTTATTACTTGTTAGCTAGGGGTAAATCTAGTGAAATAACCATGGATGTAGTGCAAAGAATTCTACCTACACTATATTAGTGATCCATAAAGGCCTGAAGATCAATATCAATATTGAGGCCTTTGGGTTCCAAACAATCAAGACGGTGAATCCACTTAGTCTCACATTTCCTAAGTAGTAAAAGCCTTCTATTCGCACATGGCCCTGGATTAATCTGTTCTAAAACTCTTATATGCAGGTCATTACAATCCCTGTTGTGATAAATGTCAAAATGACTTGCAACACTATGTTTATCATACCCATTTTTTATATTTTCTACATGTTCATACCACCTCCTCTTAATACTTCTTTTTGTGCGACCTACATATATTAATCCACATCTACATATTAATTGGTATACTACGTAAGTGGACTGACAGTTTGCCCTACAATCTAATTTGAACGTTTTGTTTTTGTCATAATTAGTGACTTCATTGCCCTTAATTATATGGTCACACATGATACAACCCTTCCTTTTACATTTATAAGTTCCTGTCGGTATAGATAACCAATTTGATTGAGTGTTTGTGTTCCGGGTGTTTGATTTGAGGATGACTACCTATCTGGTCCTTCAGAATGGGATCACCCGTGAGAATTTCCCAATGTTTCTTAAGAATATTTTTAGTTGTTCTTGCTCTCTCATTGTATGTAGTAATAAACTTGACACCATTACTTTGGTACTCCTGATTCTTATTGTTTCTGCTGACACCCCCCATCTCTAGGGAAAGTACGGCACTTTTCTTTACCCCCCCCCTTAATTAATTCAGAACTGTACCCTTTAGTTAGTAATTTAATCTCTAAATTTTGGCTTCCTTAAGATATCATTCTCATTCGTACAGTTCCGTCTAAATCATGTGGGATATTAGTGTAGAGGGAGGAAACATCACATGTCATCCACATCAGATCGGGTTCCCACTCTAATCCCTCTAATTTTTGGATAATATCCGCAGTATCCTTAATGTAAGATTTTATAGTTTTAACCATAGGTTGCAGGTACCAGTCCACATATACCGATAGATTGCTTCCAACTGAATCAATCCCGGATACAATGGGCCTTCCAGGAGGTTTTACTGGATCCTTATGGATATTCAGGATGTGGTAGAAGGTGGGAATTTTTGGGCATGAGTTATAAATATATCCAAATTCATCATTAGTTAAAATTTCATTTCCTTTTGCTCTTATTAAAATGTTTCTCAATACTCTATTGTATTCATTAGTGGGATCACTTTGTAATTTGTAATAGGTTAACCTGTCATTCAATAATCTTTCTGCCTCAGCAACATAATCATGTCGGTTCTGAACAACGATACCCCCCCCCCCCTTGTCCGCTTGCCTGATGACCACACTGGTGTCATTCATCAATTCCTTTAGGGGCCACCCTCTCTTGAGCTGAAATGTTATCATTAAATTTATGTACATAACATTCAGCTTTTTTATCAAAAGCCGCATTAAAATCCCTAGTAACAAGCTCATTAAACACCCGTATGTACTCTCCCTAGGCATGTATGGGATTAAACATCGATTTACGTTTAAGGTCACTATGTTGTATATTGACTTCCTCTACATATACACTTAAATTAGCTAAATCCATATTTATTTGTTGATGATCTTCATTTTGTTCTTTTTCTAACATTTTTAGAATGGATAGTGATTTAATATCTTTCGAGTCAAGGGTGAGTGCAGTTCTTGTTCTCTGATCTTTCAGATAATATCTCTTTAGTGTTAGTTTGCAAATGAACTTTTGGAGGTCAATATACATTTCAAACTTATAAGGTGGGTGTTTGGGAGCGAACTTTAACCCATTGCCTAAAAGTTTAATTTTATTGTCAGTTAACTTTTTATCTGATAAATTAAAAATGTCTTGTTTGGCCCTTTCTAGTTCATTCTTGCATTCTTTATTTCCCTGAACCATTGCCCCTCCTCTACATCCTCTCTTAGTTCTCTTCCTCTTTTCATTGGCTCCCTCCTTAGATCCCCTGCCTGCCTCCAATTCCCCTGTTGAAGTCTCTGTGTTCCTAGTGGTACCCAATTCTGTCTCTCCCTCTCTAAATAAGGAGGTGGTGTGGGTGGATAGTTTCTATAGTTGTTAGTATGCCTGTACTGGTTATCACGAGGTCCCTGATATTTGGGTTTAGCCCCTTCTGTGGACCATTGGCTAATTTGATCTTCAGTAATATTATTGAAGACCTCATATCTATTATAATTACTTTTATTAGTCTAATCATTACCATCAGGTTTTTTAATTGGAGGAGACTGACGTTGGGTTACATGTGTATTCCCATATTCAGAAGACTTTTGTTTAGTACTATTAGATCTTACTAATTTCCAGGTCCCTTCGTTATCAGATATGTGATCTCTATTAGGTCTATTACTCACTTCATTGATCTTACTATTGTCTTTGATGCCTTTAGCTTTATTGAGTTCATTGTTTTTCCTATTCATATATGGGCATTTCTTTTTTAGCGGAAATAAATCTTCTTTCTTATAGTCCTCAATATCTCTTTTCAATTTAAGGGCTTTTTTGGCCCTAATTTCCATATTTAGTGTATTAGTGCGAGTTACTATATTTTTATGTAGCTCACTAATTTTATCATCTCTTAGATGTGGTTTGATCTTTACCTCAATTTCATCAATCTTAGTTTTTAAATTATTGACTCTCATTTCTCTATATTTAATTAATAGTTTTATAAGTTTCATAGAACATTCATGTAGAATGCTATCCCACTCAGAAGAAAATTCTACATCATCCAAACTGAATGCTGGATATTTGAATATTCTAAGGCCTCTTGGCACAATATTATGTAGAACATAGTTATCTAGGAGGGTTAGATCCTGCCATTCCTTAACATCACTAATGAGAAATTTCTCTAATGTTCTCAATAAAGTTATCACATCTTCAACCTGACCATTACTAGCTTCTGGTTCACCTAAGAGGTCATGTGATCGAATTCTATAATTGATAATACCAGCATATGTAATAGGTTTACTTATATTGGAAATTGTCTCAGTCATATTTCCAGTTACAGTTTTGCTTGCTTCGTTAGTAATATCACAAATAGTATTTATTGCCTCTATCTGTACTGTTTGTGGAGCTTCAACGTATCCCATCTGACTCATATTGCAGCCGTATAGACACCGGAATTTACAAGAAAAAATGAAACAAACAAATACGGCGCTAAATGAGCCTGAAGGAGTAGCGATCAAGCTTTCCTTATTAATCAGTAGCCTATATATAGCTGTTATAGGTGTGTACAGGCACAAATTTGCAAATGAGATACAGAATGTAGAATGTTAAAAAAGGTACACAAACTCTAATGAAATATATATATATCTCTTTAGCTCACAATGGAGGGGTATATATCAATACCAATGTCCTTATTAAAGTCCAAACACCTTGGTAATTAATTGGACAGTCACAAAATAGCCCAAAGCAGTGTTATCCAAGTTCAATATAAATGCAATATGTTCATATATTTATAGGAGAGAACACTTAGCTGCAATCTTGCAAGAGGCTGTTAGGTTCCAATGATAGGAGCTGTGGTTCTGAATGAATCCTCGGTGTAATGAGGTAAGATGAACGAACAGGGCAGAGCAGCCGGTGATTCACGGGACTCCCGCTATGTATGTCCCAAAGCGATCAGCTGTACAACAGAAAAAAAGAACACAGCGCATCCACGATTCACAGCATCGTTTTATTCACAACAAACAGCTCCACGTAAAATTGCACACTTACAAGATGAAAGATAAAAACTAGCACTTAGCCCACTGGCTGATGTGAAGACCGCCTGTAGTAGTTACCGGAAAGGATCACCTGGACGCCGACCAGCAGTACCTGGAGTCACACTTCTCCTTATCTCACAGAGCGGTAACAGATTTTCAATTGCATATAGCAGTCCCTTTACCCAACGCGTTTCCTCTGCTCACAGGCAGACTTTTTCAAGGGAGTTGTTCACCTGGAGTACTACACACTCCATATACTGACTGCTTTATAACACTTAACTTCCTCTGGCTTAATTACATCAGTTGTGTCCAGGTACCATATGTGCTCTAATAGAATAGCAAATGCCTAAATGCTTATAAAAGACGGACAAATTAAACCCATAGTATACACAACTGATAGAATAAATACATGGTTACAGCAATTCAGGATAAATGTTTGATATACATAATATAAATAGTTTCCACACCTAATAAAATAAATTAAATACATCTTTGCAAAAATTTAGATACATACTTCATCATCTAATTAATGGTTTTTCAATATTAATAACAGTGGACACTAAAAATAATTTCCAATTTCTAGATGTAAATTTAAAATATATATTTATATATATCCATAGAATTAATTTAATCATACGGAGGTGTTATAGATAAACTGCATACTTAATTTCTATTAACAACACACCATGATTAAACATTTCTAAAAGAAAATATATAAAAGATTTTAACAGACTCTTCTAAATACTTCATATTTAAAAAAAAAACACATATAGAATTTGATTAAATAAATAAGACACTACCTACTGACTCAAAAAAAACCTCAAACTTCCTTATTACGATTTCTTATTACTTGGTAGCTAGGGGTACATCTAGTGAAATAACCATGGATGTAGTGCAAAGAATTCTACCTACACTATATTAGTGATCCATAAAGGCCTGAAGATCAATATCAATATTGAGGCCTTTGGGTTCCAAACAATCAAGACGGTGAATCCACTTATTCTCACATTTCCTAAGTAGTAAAAGCCTTCTATTCGCACATGGCCCTGGATTAATCTGTTCTAAAACTCTTATATGTAGGTCATTACAA
This sequence comes from Bombina bombina, assembly GCF_027579735.1. Classification (NCBI taxonomy): domain Eukaryota; kingdom Metazoa; phylum Chordata; class Amphibia; order Anura; family Bombinatoridae; genus Bombina; species Bombina bombina. The sequence goes on from NC_069499.1 coordinate 1,170,721,102, forward strand.
TCCCTATTGTGAAAAATGTCAAAATGACTTGCAACACTATGTTTATCATACCCATTTTTTATATTTTCTACATGTTCATACCAACTCCTCTTAATACTTCTTTTTGTGCGACCTACATATATTAATCCACATTTACATATTAATTGGTATACTACGTAAGTGGACTGACAGTTTGCCCTACAATCTATTTATTTTGCTTTTGTCATAATTAGTGATTCATTGGCCTTAATTATATGGTCACACATGATACATCCGTTCCTTTTACATTTATAGGTTCCTGTCGGTATAGATAACCAATTTGATAGAGTGTTTGTGTTCCGGGTGTTTGAACTTATTTTATTATTACATTTTAATTTTGAGGGGCCTTTAGGCTCTTTAGATTCCTATTCTTTTTAAAATGATTTGAGGATGACTACCTATCTGGTCCTTCAGAATGGTATCACCCATCAGAATTTCCCAATGTTTCTTAAGAATATTTTTAGTTGTTCTTGCTCCCTCATTGTATGTAGTAATAAACTTGACACCATTACTTTGGTAATCCTGATTCTTATTGTTTCTGCTGACACCCCCATCTCTAGGGAAAGTATGGCACTTTTCTTTAGCCCCCATAATTAATTCAGAACTGTACCCTTTAGTTAGTAATTTATTCTCTAAAATGTTGGCTTCCTTAAGATAATCGTCCTCATACGTACAGTTCCGTCTGAGACGTCTGAACTGTCCGTATGGGATATTATCCTTCCAACTCTTAAGGTGCCCACTGTTGGCATTCAGGAAACCATTTCTGTCTGATGGTTTTCTGTAATTCTTAGTGGCCACCTTATTCTCTTGAACAAAAAGAGTAATATCGAGGAAGTCAATAGATTCCCTGTTATTAACACCTGTAAAAACAAGATTATGCTCATTTGTATTCATATATTCAAGGAAACTATTGCCCTCCTCTTCAGACCCTCGCCACACTATTAATATGTCATCTATGTACCTAAAGTACTTGTGTACTTTATCCTTAAATGGATTATTATTCTAAATATGTTGGTTTTCATAGTAGGCCATAAAATTTTGGCGTATGAAGGGGCCATTATAGTGCCCATGGCCATTCCTTGTATTTGTTTATAAAATGTTCCTTCAAATTGAAAATAATTATATTGTAGTACAAAATAAATGGCCTCCATCAGAAAATCCATATGTATTTCTGGCATATTCCACCCTCTACACATATCCCTAAAGGCTAAAACCCCTAAATCATGTGGGATATTAGTGTAGAGGGAGGAAACATCACGTCATCCACATCAGATAGGGTTCCCCCTCTAATCCCTCTAATTTTTGGATAATATCCGCAGTATCCTTAATGTAAGATTTTATAGTTTTAACCATAGGTTGCAGGTACCAGTCCACATATACCGATAGATTGCTTCAAACTGAACCAATCCCGGATACAATGGGCCTTCCAGGAGGTTTTACTGGATCCTTATGGATTTTCGGGATGTGGTAGAACGTGGGAATTTTTGGGCATGAGTTATAAATATATCCATAATGGCACTACCATGGCCCCTTCATACGCCAACATTTATATGGCCTACTATGAAAACCAACATATTTGGAATAATAATCCATTTAAGGATAAAGTACACAAGTACGTTAGGTACATAGATGACATTTTAATAGTGTGGCGAGGGTCTGAAGAGGAGGCCAATAGTTTCCTTGAATATATGAATACAAATGAGCATAATCTTGTATTTACAGGTGTTAATAACAGGGAATCTATTGACTTCCTCGATATTACTCTTTTTGTTCAAGAGAATAAGGTGGCCACTAAGAATTACAGAAAACCATCAGACAGAAATGGTTTCCTGAATGCCAACAGTGGGCACCTTAAGAGTTGGAAGGATAATATCCCATACGGACAGTTCAGACGTCTCAGACGGAACTGTACGTATGAGGACGATTATCTTAAGGAAGCCAAAATTTTAGAGAATAAATTACTAACTAAAGGGTACAGTTCTGAATTAATTATGGGGGCTAAAGAAAAGTGCCGTACTTTCCCTAGAGATGGGGGTGTCAGCAGAAACAATAAGAATCAGGATTACCAAAGTAATGGTGTCAAGTTTATTACTACATACAATGAGTGAGCAAGAACAACTAAAAATATTCTTAAGAAACATTAGGAAATTCTCATGGGTGATCCCATTCTGAAGGACTAGATAGGTAGTCATCCTCAAATCATTTTTAAAAAGAATAGGAATCTAAAGAGCCTAATAGCTCCCTCAAAATTAAAATGTAATAATAAAATAAGTTCAAACACCTGGAACACAAACACTCTATCAAATTGGTTATCTATACCGACAGGAACTTATAAATGTAAAAGGAAGGGATGTATCATGTGTGACCATATAATTAAGGGCAATGAAGTCACTAATTATGACAAAAGCAAAACGTTCAAATTAGATTGTAGGTGCAAACTGTCAGTCCACTTACGTAGTATACCAATTAATATGTAAATGTGGATTAATATATGTAGGTCGCACAAAAAGAAGTATTAAGAGGAGGTGGTAAGAACATGTAGAAAATATAAAAAATGGGTATGATAAACATAGTGTTGCAAGTAATTTTGACATTTTTCACAACAGGGATTGTAATGACCTGCATATAAGAGTTTTAGAACAGATTAATCCAGGGCCATGTGCGAATAGAAGGCTTTTACTACTTAGGAAATGTGAGATTAAGTGGATTCACCGTCTTGATTGTTTGGAACCCAAAGGCCTCAATATTGATATTGATCTTCAGGCCTTTATGGATCACTAATATAGTGTAGGTAGAATTCTTTGCACTACATCCATGGTTATTTCACTAGATGTATTCCTAGCTAACAAGTAATAAGAAATCGTAATAAGGAAGTTTGAGGTTTTTTTGAGTCAGTAGGTAGTGTCTTATTTATTTAATCAAATTCTATATGTGTTTTTTTAAATATGAAGTATTAAGAAGAGTCTGTTAAAATCTTTTATATATTTTCTTTTAGAAATTTTAATCATGGTGTGTTTTTAATAGAAATTAATTATACAGTTTATCTATAACACCTCCATATGATTAAGTTAATTCTATGGATATATACATATATATTTTAAATTTACATCTAGAAATTGGAAATTATTTTTAGTGTCCGCTGTTATTAATGTAGAAAAACCATTAATTAGATGATGAAGTATGTATCTAAATTTTTGCAAAGATGTATTTAATTTATTAGGTGTGGAAACTATTTATAATATGTATATCAAACATTTATCCTGAATTGCTGTAACCATGTATTTATTCTATCAGTTGTGTATACTATGGGTTTAATTTGTCCGTCTTTTATAAGCATTTAGGCATTTGCTATTCTATTAGAGCACATATGGTACCTGGACACAACTGATGTAATTAAGCCAGAGGAAGTTAAGTGTTATAAAGCAGTCAGTATATGGAGTGTGTAGTACTCCAGGTGAACAACTCCCTGGAAAAAGTCTGCCCGTGAGCAGAGGAAACGCGTTGGGTAAAGGGACTGCTATATGCAACTGAAAATCTGTTACCGCTCTGTGAGACAAGGAGCAGTGTGACTCCAGGTGCTGCTGGTCGGCGTCCAGGTGATCCTTTCCGGTAACTACTACAGGCGGTCTTCACATCAGCCAGTGGGCTAAGTGCTAGTTTTTATCTTTCATCTTGTAAGTGTGCAATTTTACGTGGAGCTGTTTGTTGTGAATAAAACAATGCTGTGAATCGTGGATGCGCTGTGTTCTTTTTTTCTCTTGGACAGCTGATCGCTTTGGGACATACATAGCGGGAGTCCCGTGAATAACCGGCTGCTCTGCCCTGTTCGTTCAGCTTACCTCATTACACCGAGGATTCATTCAGAACCACAGCTCCTATCATTGGAACCTAACAGCCTCTTGCAAGATTGCAGCTAAGTGTTCTCTCCTATAAATATATGAACATATTGCATTTATATTGAACTTGGATAACACTGCTTTGGGCTATTTTGTGACTGTCCAATTAATTACCAAGGTGTTTAGACTTTAATAAGAACATTGGTATTGATATATACCCCTCCGTTGTGAGCTAAAGAGATATATATATTTCATTAGAGTTTGTGTACCTTTTTTAAACATTCTACATTCTGTATCTCATTTGCAAATTTGTGCCTGTACACACCTATAACAGCTATATATAGGCTACTGATTAATAAGGAAAGCTTGATCGCTACTCCTTCAGGCTCATTTAGTGCCGTATTTGTTTGTTTCATTTTTTCATATGTTCAGTGAATTATCAATCTTTTTAAAGAGCACTGGATTCGTTGATGTCAGCTTGAAATGTTTTCTCATAGTCACAATTGCCATTGAGTCAGAATTTAATCAAAGTTGACACTGTAGATTTACTGTGTTGTCTCCCCAATACACTTGTCAGCTTTGGCCCTTCAACAAATTGAAAAGGTTCCTGGATATATCCTGTACCTTCTTAGCTAGGCTGGTTATTAGAGCCTGAAGCTGAATGGAGAACAGCTAACCTGCTTTCAGGAAGCTCATTTTGTCTGTGTGGCTGATAAAGCTACTCCATGGACTCCATTTATGAAGCCACTGATGCAGATTTGGGAACTGAACGTTTTAGACTTGCGTGAGCGAGACGTTTTCCAAAACGTTCATATATGCACAGTGCTTCTAAATGTCACCCCAAGCTCAACCCAATAGGCCATGGCAGTGGACCTTAAATACATTTAGCACAGTTAGTACTGCATAAGAAGTTAATAATCTCTTACTTCTGAATAGTATACTGATTTGTATCAAGAACTCCATGTTTCCCTCTGCTCTTTATTTCAGTCAATTTAAATGCTTTAGTTTATGAATATCAATGACTTTATTCTTCTTTATATTTGTTAATATTTTATGACAGTTATTTTAAATATATTTTATCAGTAAGTACCATGTTGCTGACAATATTTGGCATTGTAGATAGTTCAGCATCACTGCCTCTACAAGATAATATTTCAAATTTAGGAAGTTGGAATGTTAATTTTAGTTTAATTGTTTTGCATTGGTAATTCTGGCATAGCAAATCTGCTGAGATTTACATTCAGATAAAATCAGACAGGTACATCAATTCTCTCATCTCACAGCTTATTTATATTCTGATAATGAGCTATATTGTTTCCAGATTAACCCCGTTGCTATACTAAAGTATTAAAATGTTGATGAACAAATATTGACACTGTGAGAGATTTGTGTTATGATACTAAAATGGAACACATTCTCTTGCTTTCATTTTTATTTTCAACCTTGTGAGGGCATAGTATAGAAATTGTGAATGTTCCAGAATGGTTGACCTTAGGTTGCCCTCTAACCTAAGCAGGATACAAGGCAGAATATTTGGACACCAGTATACACAGTTTACAAATTGTGCATGTTCCAGAATGGTTGACCTTAGGTTGCCCTCCAACCTAAGCAGGATACAAGGCAGGGTATTTGAACACCAGTATACACAGGGTACAAGGCAGTTGACCAGGACACAAGGAAGGATATCAGGGTACCAAGATACAATGGAATACTACAGAATACTGTAGGACACAGTTATAACTGCAATCAGTAAGCCCAGACCGATGAGCTAAAGGAGTATATATGCAAACTCCCAAACCTGAGGTCACTTAGGTTAGCATTTTTCTAAAAATTAGGTATAGCCCCTTTAAATTCTAAAGCTGCCCTTGTGCATGACCCTAAGAAGAAACAGGTCACAGACAAGGAATAGTGGCTTTGATATTCCACGCCGGAGCTTAAGCAGGAACCCACCGCTGGAACTGGGTTAGGAGAGTACCGGAGCCTGAAACCCCAGTCACTAATTAAGAGAACCAGTTCTGTATATAATTGGCCTGCTGGTGGGGATTAAGCAATTCATTATGAAATTTAGGTAAATTTCTTAAGAATGGTGTTTTTCTTGCTGTGAAGACCATTAGTACTCCCGGGTTTGCATACACTTCCAAAGAGACCAAAAAAATAATCCAGCAAGCTGTTCTGCAGTGGTTATTTATATTACTCACTCAACTCTTTACTGTTTTCTCTCCACACCCTAATTGATAGTTTGAAATCCACCTCTGCAATATCTGCGGTAAAAGATTTATTATTTGAGTATCCAGATTTCTTCTAAAACCAAATATTTCTATCTCCTCATGTCCTTAATCTTTTAACATATTTGAAGATTTTTATTAGCTATACAAGATATATAGATATGAGTGGGCTAAAATTACATGCACAAGAGCAAAAAACGACATGCTTGGACACTTACTATCCAATAAAAACCTTAAAATATGTTAAAGGATTAAGTACATGAGGAGATATTTGGGTGTAGCAGAACAATGTATACTCAAATAATAAATCTAATGAGGAAACGTTTGCAAGCTTATGCTTACCCCAAAGTTTCTGTCTGACAATCCATTAGCCCTGGAGTAGTCTTGTGAGTCTTATACCTTTGTACATGTGACCTTTAATTTTACTGGTGATAATACTTCATTGGATTGTCCTAATATTGCCAACATTAATATTGTTGGCATTATTAGCACACCTGGCTCCTCTCATTCATGATAGGAATAAATCCTCCTTAGTAATACCATGTAATGACAGTCTTACTGACCTGGCTTCCTTTAGAAAGTTCAGTGTGTGAGCAGTTTTCTCAGCCGTGTTAGGTGCATGTGACCAACCTCTAATGGCTGTAATATTATTAAAACAATTTGAGGTAGAGCAAATATTCAGATAGCACGAATATGCAGGTTTGGGCAATAAAGTAGACTGCAGAAAATAATGATAAGATAAATAATAAAAATGGATCCTTAAAAAATTACTAATGGAACACACATCATACACCATTCATTATTTCTAAATATATGTTACCACTGAGCTCTGTGTAAAAAAAATTCTATGATCTATGATCAACATTCAAATATTCAACAATTGTATCTCATAGGTATCCGTTAATAGACCCAAAAGGTCTCTTTTAGACAGTACAATTATTTTCTAGGTTTCCTATTTGGGTGTAGATATTTGTAAAAATGTTATACATCTTATGCAACGCAAACAGAATTATCAATATCGAAACATAGTGCTGCAATCAGATAAACATAAACTTTGCAAGAGGGGGTTGAGAAGTACCTCCTTTCTTAATACCTAATTTTTACAGAGGTCACCTTTTGTTTACATATTTTCTGTCGCTGGACCTTCTGACTGTTCTATAATAAACATTAAAGGTAAGACCTTTGAATTAACAATTTAGTCTACTAGAGTACCTCGTCAATTCAGTATTACAAACTCTAATGGAGGGAGATGACAAATCTCTCTTTTGCTTAAATGTATTAACTTAGGCCTAGATTTAGAGTTCGGCGGTAGCCGTCAAAACCAGCGTTAGAGGCTCCTAACGCTGGTTTTGGCCGCCCGCTGGTATTTGGAGTCAGTGATTAAAGGGTCTAACGCTCACTTTACAGCCGCGACTTTTCTATACCGCAGATCCCCCTACGCCATTTGCGTAGCCTATCTTTTCAATGGGATCTTTCTAACGCTGGTATTTAGAGTCGTTTCTGCAGTGAGCGTTAGAGCTCTAACGACAAGATTCCAGCCGCCTGAAAATAGCAGGAGTTAAGAGCTTTCTGGCTAACGCCGGTTTATAAAGCTCTTAACTACTGTACCCTAAAGTACACTAACACCCATAAACTACCTATGTACCCCTAAACCGAGGTCCCCCCACATCGGCGCAACTCGATTAAAAATTTTAACCCCTAATCTTCCGACTGCCACCTACGTTATACTTATGTACCCCTAATCTGCTGCCCCTAACCCCGCCGACCCCTATATTACATTTATTAACCCCTAATCTGCCCCCCACAACATCGCCGCCAGCTACTTAAAATAATTAACCCCTAATCTTCCGACCGCAAAGCGCCGCCACCTACGTTATCCCTATGTACCCCTAATCTGCTACCCCTAACACCGCCGACCCCTATATTATATTTATTATCCCCTAATCTGCCCCCCTCAACGTCGCCGACACCTACCTACACTTATTAACCCCTAATCTGCCGAGCGGACCGCACCGCTACTATAATAAAGTTATTAACCCCTAACCCGCCTCACTAACCCTATCATAAATAGTATTAACCCCTAATCTGCCCTCCCTAACATCGCCGACACCTAACTTCAATTATTAACCCCTAATCTTCCGATCGGAGCTCACCGCTATTCTAATAAATGTATTAACCCCTAAAGCTAAGTCTAACCCTAACACTAACACCCCCCTAACTTAAATATAATTTTAATCTAACGAAATAAATTAACTCTTATTAAATAAATTAATCCTATTTAAAGCTAAATACTTACCTGTAAAATAAATCCTAATATAGCTACAATATAAATTATAATTATATTATAGCTATTTTAGGATTAATATTTATTTTACAGGCAACTTGGTATTTATTTTAACTAGGTACAATAGCTATTAAATAGTTAAGAACTATTTAATAGTTACCTAGTTAAAATAATAACAAAATTACCTGTAAAATAAATCCTAACCTAAGATATAATTAAACCTAACACTACCCTATCAATAAAATAATTAAATAAACTACCTACAATTACCTACAATTAACCTAACACTACACTATCAATAAATTAAATAAACACAATTGCTACAAATAAATACAATTAAATAAACTAGCTAAAGTACAAAAAATAAAAAAGAACTAAGTTACAGAAAATAAAAAAATATTTAAAAACATAAGAAAAATATTACAACAATTTTAAACTAATTACACCTACTCTAAGCCCCCTAATAAAATAACAAAGCCCCCCAAAATAATAAATTCCCTACCCTATTCTAAATTTAAAAAGTTACAAGCTCTTTTACCTTACCAGCCCTGAACAGGGCCCTTTGCGGGGCATGCCCCAAGAAGTTCAGCTCTTTTGCCTGTAAAAGAAAACATACAATACCCCCCCCCCCCAACATTACAACCCACCACCCACATACCCCTAATCTAACCCAAACCCCCCTTAAATAAACCTAACACTAAGCCCCTGATGATCTTCCTACCTTGTCTTCACCATGCCAGGTTCACCGATCCGTCCTGGCTCCAAGATCTTCATCCAACCCAAGCGGGGGCTAGACATCCACTGAAGAAGTCCAGAAGAGGGTCCAAAGTCTTCCTCCTATCCGGCAAGAAGAGGACATCCGGACCGGCAAACATCTTCTCCAAGCGGCATCTTCGATCTTCTTCCATCCGGTGCGGAGCGGGTCCATCTTGAAGCAGGCGACGCGGATCCATCCTCTTCTTCCGATGTCTCCCGACGAATGACGGTTCCTTTAAGGGACGTCATCCAAGATGGCGTCCCTCGAATTCCGATTGGCTGATAGGATTCTATCAGCCAATCGGAATTAAGGTAGGAATTTTCTGATTGGCTGATGGAATCAGCCAATCAGAATCTAGTTCAATCCGATTGGCCGATCCAATCAGCCAATCAGATTGAGCTCGCATTCTATTGGCTGATCGGAATGCGAGCTCAATCTGATTGGCTGAAGAAGAGGATGGATCCGCGTCGCCTGCTTCAAGATGGACCCGCTCCGCACCGGATGGAAGAAGATCGAAGATGCCGCTTGGAGAAGATGTTTGGCGGTCCGGATGTCCTCTTCTTGCCGGATAGGAGGAAGACTTTGGACCCTCTTCTGGACTTCTTCAGTGGATGTCTAGCCCCCGCTTGGGTTGGATGAAGATCTTGGAGCCAGGACGGATCGGTGAACCTGGCATGGTGAAGACAAGGTAGGAAGATCATCAGGGGCTTAGTGTTAGGTTTATTTAAGGGGGGTTTGGGTTAGATTAGGGGTATGTGGGTGGTGGGTTGTAATGTTGGGGGGGGGGGGGGTATTGTATGTTTTCTTTTACAGGCAAAAGAGCTGAACTTCTTGGGGCATGCCCCGCAAAGGGCCCTGTTCAGGGCTGGTAAGGTAAAAGAGCTTGTAACTTTTTAAATTTAGAATAGGGTAGGGAATTTATTATTTTGGGGGGCTTTGTTATTTTATTAGGGGGCTTAGAGTAGGTGTAATTAGTTTAAAATTGTTGTAATATTTTTCTTATGTTTGTAAATATTTTTTTATTTTCTGTAACTTAGTTCTTTTTTATTTTTTGTACTTTAGCTAGTTTATTTAATTGTATTTATTTGTAGCAATTGTGTTTAATTTATTTATTGATAGTGTAGTGTTAGGTTAATTGTAGGTAATTGTAGGTAGTTTATTTAATTATTTTATTGATAGGGTAGTGTTAGGTTTAATTATATCTTAGGTTAGGATTTATTTTACAGGTAATTTTGTTATTATTTTAACTAGGTAGCTATTAAATAGTTCTTAACTATTTAATAGCTATTGTACCTGGTTAAAATAAATACCAAGTTGCCTGTAAAATAAATATTAATCCTAAAATAGCTAAAATATAATTATAATTTATATTGTAGCTATATTAGGGTTTATTTTATAGGTAAGTATTTAGCTTTAAATAGGAATCATTTATTTAATAAGAGTTAATTTATTTCGTTATATGTAAATTATATTTAAGTTAGGGGGGTGTTAGTGTTAGGGTTAGACTTAGCTTTAGGGGTTAATACATTTATTAGAATAGCGGTGAGCTCCGATCGGAAGATTAGGGGTTAATAATTGAAGGTAGGTGTCGGCGATGTTAGGGAGGGCAGATTAGGGGTTAATACTATTTATGATAGGGTTAGTGAGGCGGGTTAGGGGTTAATAACTTTATTATAGTAGCGCTCAGGTCCGCTCGGCAGATTAGGGGTTAATAAGTGTAGGCAGGGGGAGGCGACGTTGTGGGGGGCAGATTAGGGGTTAATAAATATAACATAGGGGTCGGCGATGTTAGGGCAGCAGATTAGGGGTACATAGGGATAACGTAGGTGGCGGCGGTTTACGGAGCGGAAGATTAGGGGTTAAAACTGTAATGCAGGGGTCAGCGATAGCGGGGGCGGAAGATTAGGGGTTAATAAGTGTAAGGTTAGGGGTGTTTAGACTTGGGGTTCATGTTAGGGTGTTAGGTGCAGACGTAGGAAGTGTTTCCCCATAGGAAACAATGGGGCTGCGTTAGGAGCTGAACGCTGCTTTTTTGCAGGTGTTAGGTTTTTTTTCAGCTCAAACAGTCCCATTGTTTCCTATGGGAGAATCGTGCACGAGCACGTTTTTGAGGCTGGCCGCGTCCGTAAGCAACTCTGGTATCGAGAGTTGCATTTGCGGTAAAAATGCCCTACGCTCCTTTTTTGGAGCCTAACGCAGCATTTGTTTGAACTCTCGATACCAGAGTTAAATTTATGGTGCGGCCAGAAAAAAGCCCGCGGAGCGTTAACAGCCCTTTTACCGCCGAACTCTAAATCTAGGCCTTAGAGAGGCTGTCTAGCTGCCTCCGAACCTGGCTCGTCTATGCGGGGAGGGGGATTTAAAGGTCATATATCAAGGGATAACTAAATTCTGAAACTGCTTGGGAAATAGGGAATAAGGGGGCCACATCCCTTGGCTACTATTTCAGTCTATTTGGTCGATCTGGCTATGGATGTTTGCGCATTCAAAGTGATTCCCACAGTTCCCATATAAGACAATAATCAGTCAGTTGTCTGCGTTCTCTAAAGACATAGTTTTCCATGTTTTTAATATGATTTACACAGTCCACTACTCCCTGCCATCTAGGGGGTTGGCTCTTTTTCCAATTTCTAGCGATAAGTAATTTGGGGGAGGTGAGGATGCAAAGGAGTAAGTTTTGTTTGGGTTTGGGTAATTTATCTATCCATAAGTGTAATATTGCAAGGGCCAGGGTTAGTGTTTCCAGTAAGTCTAAATCATTACAGGCTTTTTCCTAGTTTTGGACATGTCCACCAGACGTGAAGGGAAGTCCCTAGTTCTCCGCACGCCCTCCAGCACATTGATGAGTGATCTGGGAAGATTTTCTGTAGTTTTGTTGGTACTAGCTGCCATCTTGTGATTATTTTAAAATACAGCTCATAGAGGGTAATGCAGTGAGTAGTTTTTTTTGTGAGGTTAATTGCCCTGTTCCATGTTTCTGGCGTGCATGTCAGTTGTATGTCTCTCTCCCAGGCCTCCATGTGTATCATTTTGGGGGGGGATCAATTCCTCAAGTAAGCACTTATAGTGCACTGAAAGAGGTTTGTACAGTTGGAGATTCGTCTCCCATCATGACCCCCAGGGGGTGAGGTCTCATAGTGTGTTCTCTAAGAGACCCCAGGACTTCATTAAGGTCCATATTCTCAGTAGATCAAACTGAAACCTTGGGGTCAGCGTAGGCAGCGTTAGCATTTCTGTGAGTGGTCTAAACTGTTTGTTACAGTAAAAGTCTTGTAAGGAGACTACTTCTGTACTGGCCCATGTGTTGAGGTGTGTGTCAGGTAGTCCTAGTAGCAGTCCTTGTATGGAATGTATGGGTGAGGGGTGTGAAGCAATAAGCTCGTTGTGCCGCAATTTAACCCAATTCTCTTGACATCCCTTAATCATGCTGTTGGCAATGTGGATTTTAGATTGCCAGTGCGGGGGAAGCCAGAGCAGATCTTCCAAGGTGACATATGCTGACAATGAAGCCTGCACCAGGTCTTTCCATCTAGTTGGGGGGAGGTCGTTTCCCCATGCTGAAACATGGGTTATCATCGCAGCCTCATGATACATCCTAATATTAGGGAGGCCTATACCCCCTCTCTCGATTGGGGCTTGAAGAATTTGGGCAGCTACCCGAAGTCTTTTATTGTGCCAGGTATAAGAGTTGAATAGGGCTTGGAATTTCCGATTTAAGGCTGCTGGGACCGAGACGGGTATGCAGCAGAATAAATAGGTAAGTTTGGGGAGAATCATCATCTTGAGGGCCGCAACTCTGCCCATCCAAGATATCTCTCCGTACCTCTTGGAATTAAGTTCAGAGGTAATCTCTTTCAGTAGGGTCTTATAATTTTCTTTGATAGTTATAGATTTACATGAGAGAGGAAGACACCCAAATGTCGAACTCCTCTGGTGGACCATTTAAAGGAATGGAGAAATTGAATCTTATCTCGTCCATTTGATGGAATGTTAATGAAGTATGCCTCCGTTTTACCTACATTAATCTTGTAGTAAGAAATTTCACTGAATCGCTTCAGCAGGAGCAGCAATTGGGGGAGGGAGTCCAGGGGTTCTGTGAGGAAGACTGTAAGGTCTTCTGCAAACAGTGCCAATTTCTGTATAGTGTCATGTATCTGGAGTCCCTGTACAGCTGTACATTTCCTGATGGCAGCCCCCAGAGGCTCAATTGCCAGGACAAACAGGAGTGGGGAAAGGGGGCATCCCTGTCTAGTTCCATTTTTTATCTCTATTTTGGGAGAACAGAACCCTAGGCTCCTCACAACTGTTGTAGGGGTTGAATACAGTGCTCCAATCACCACACAAAAAAAGTCTGGTATAACAAATGCTGAGAGAGTCTGGAACAGGTACTCCCACCTCACCCTGTCAAATGCTTTCTCAGCGTCAAGGAACAGGACGAGCATGGGGAGCCCCAGATCAGCGGCCTCGGTAAATATGTTTAAGAGGTGTTGAGTGTTACCTGACCGCTGTCTATTAAGGATGAATCCTAAATTATCTAAATGTATGAGTGTCTGCAGATGTCTGTTTAGCCTATTTGCTAAAACTTTGGCATATATTTTGGCATCCACATTGATGAGCGAAATGGGCATATAGCTGGAGCAGAGTGCTGGGTCTTTGCCCTCTTTGTGTATTGTAATGATGTTAGCTTCTAAGAATTCTGGCATGAAGCTGCCTCGGGCAGCTACTCTTGCAAATAATCGAAGCAGAATCTGAGACAGAGTGGAGCTGAGAGTTTGAGAGAAAGTGACTGTGAACCCATCCGGGCCTGGGGCTTTGCGGGGCATGAGGTTAGCTATAGCTACTTTAACTTCCTCTAGTGTGAATTGCTTCTCTAACTCTCTTTTAGCTTACTCAGATAGGGTGGGTAGGGATAGTTCCTCTAGGAACTTACTGATGTCATCAGGGCTGGCTCTATCTGTTGCCTCTGAGGCTTCAATGTTATAGAGGGAAGAGTAGTAGCTTAAGAATGCTGCTCCTATTTCCTTGGGTGAATGAACTGACCCACTGTAAGTTTTGATTAGAGCTATCCTCCTCTGTTGTGTACGTTTACGAAGCCTATTGGCCAAATGCCTACCTGCCCTGTTTTCTTTATAATAGTATGTTTGTTTAAGTCGGTGTAGGTTTTCTTGTACTCTCTGGGTATCTCGTCTGGAGATTTCCTCTCTAATAAGCCCTATTTAATGAGCTATCTGGGATCTAGGGTGTGCTTTGTTGGAGTTCTTGAGTATGCGGAGATCTCCGTACAATTTAGCTAGTGATTGGTGTCCCGTCTTATGTAACTGAGCCGTTTTTTAAATAAAGTGCCCACGGAGGTAAGCACCCTCCTCTTTGCAGATCCTTATCAGTCAGTGTGCAACTATATGCTATGGTAAAAATAAAATTTCCAATGATCAGATTCAGCAATCTACGCATTTCGGCTGTAAAGCCTTTATCAAGTTAGCTGAGTTTGGATTAACTTATCACAAATACACAGATCTATTTCTCTATTTGGTATACTGCCAACCTCTAACGGCTGCTCTGGTAATGCGCAGCCACAGACAGCTTCAGAAATTGGATGTATTTCCGACATTCACAGATTATTTAGCTCAGCCTAAGTCTGTACATTTTTTTTGACAGGCGCTGCTGCAGCTGATTTAAAATCCAAGGTAAGAAAGTTTGTACTTGTACATCACTGAATGACCACATGATGGCAGTAGAATTCAAATAGTGATTGATTGGTGAAAGTTGCACAGGTATAAAAGCGACAAACCTGTATGTGATTTAGAGGACATGACTAAGAGCCTATTGCAGGCCTGAAACGTTCTTTGTATGTTTGCACCCATGGACCTTGATTAAGAAATAAACAGCCAGATTACTAGTTTTGCATTATGGCTGGCTCGCTAATAACTTGTACGTTATTTTCACCGTTCACCTTTCATAGCGCTGCTATTACAGGTTTGCAAAAAAACAGCTTGTGCGGGTGATAGGATTCCATTGAGCTCCATACCTCACCAAAATACAAGCAGTGTTTTGACGTGCTTGTGCATGATTTCCCCATAGACATCAATGGGGAGAGCTGGCAAAAAAAGGCCTAACACCTGCAATCGCGGAGCGTAAAACTCCATAACGCAGCCCCATTGATGTCTATGGGAAAAAAAATGTACGTTTAAACCTAACACCCTTACATAAACCCCGAGTCTAAACACTACTAATCTGCTGCCCCTAACATCGCCCACACCTACATTACACTTATTAACCGCTAATCTGCTGCTCCTAACATCGCCGACACCTACATTACACTTATTAACCCCTAATCTGCTGCCCCCAATGTCGCTACCACCACTATACTAAAGCTATTAACTCCTAAACCTCTAGCCTCCAACATCACTAACACTAAACAAATATATTAACCCCTAACGTAACCCTAAGTCTAAGTCTATCCTAAATCCTAACATAACCCTAACATCCCCTAACTTTAACATAATTAAAATAATTCTAAACAAAAACCTACTATTATTACCTAAATAATTCCTATTTAAAACTAAATACTTACCTATAAAATAAACCCTAAACTAGCTACAATATAACTAATAGTTACATTGTATCTATCTTAGGTTTTATTTTTATTTCACAGCTAAGTTTGTATATATTTTAACTAGGTAGACTAGTTAGTAAATAGTTATTAACTATTTACTAGTTACCTAGTTAAAATAAATACAAATTTACCTGTAAAATAAAACCTAACCTGAGTTACACTAACACCTAACATTACTATAGAATTAAATCAATTAAATTAACAAAATACAATGATCTAAATTACAAAAAAATAAACACTAAATTACACAAAATAAAAAAAGAAATTATCAAAAATAAACACTGTTTGTCTGTCAGGCTGCTCTGTCCGTATTTACTGATTAAAGGACCATTACTCTCTGAGCAGGCTGCGCAGCGGCCATCTTTCTTTAGGGCAAAGCTATCAATCTACTATGGGGAGTGAGGACAAACAGTAGAGTTGAGAAGAAAAAACAGAGAGACATGCGACCCTCTATGGGTGGTGCCTGTAGGCACATGCCTACTCTGCCTTATTGTAATCCCAGCCCTAACAGTTTAATATGTATATTATATAGTATATAAAGAATTGTGGGATTTGGAACCTAATCCAAGTAAATGACCAAGGATATCCACAAGGTTTCCCATGTTTCGTTACCACTGTAACAGATTTAGACAAATACTATTTTTTGCATGAGGGAAACACATACAGGGCAAACTTTGCTAGGTGGAGGGTTTTTGTGCATGTCGGGTTGTGCTTGTATTACAAGTTGAAAGTCAAAAGTTAACTTGCGAGCGAAAAACTGACATGCGCAAATAGTCGAGCTTCGAATATCATGAGCGTGTAAACGTATTCTCCCATAGACTTCAATTGAACACAAAAAATGAAGAAAAACCCCCACCCATGCTGACTCGATTGCTTTTATTCAAGTCCGCTAAACCTAACATGAATTATCAATATTTCACATTCCATTGTTCTTCCCATAGAAGAATATGTTCTATTTATTCTTAAATATATATATATATATATATATATATATATGATTATTTTTTGGTAATATATATATATATATATATATAATAAGTGAAATACATATAATCTCCGCACTCAACCATCAAGGATATCCAGACTTCGTAGTATAAAACTCCAAAAAAATTTCGTACATTTAAAAATACAGGATCCACAAAAAGTGCTTCATGTAAAAATCACTACAGGTAGCAAACTGATGTACGCGTTTCGGGCTCCTCCCAGCCCTGGCTCACCAGCTGTATGCTACTCTCTCAAGTGAACACCTTTATACCGGTGTACCATTTCCATAAACCCTTAAATCTAAAATATCAAATAAACACCTTTGGAAAGTCGTATGTACTATGCGCTTGAAAAAATCTATACATACTTTTGTTTCTAAATCCTAAATGTACACTTTTCATTTTATGGTATATACACTATTCATAATATATATATAGTATAGTTACAAACATAGTACCGCAAAATTGCATGTAAAATAACATTGATTCAGAATCAAGAATGTAGATAAAATATTGCATAAATGAATTATTACCACTCATTATTTTACATGCAATTTTGCGGTACTATGTTTGTAACTATATATATATATATATATATATATATATTTATTTATTTATTTATTATGAATAGTGTATATACCATAAAATATAAAGTGTACATTTAGGATTTAGAAACAAAAGTATGTATAGATTTTTTTCAAGCGCATAGTACATATGACTTTCCAAAGGTGTTTATTTGATATTGTATATTTAAGGGTTAACGGAAATGGTACACCGGTATAAAGGTGTTCTCTTGAGAGAGTAGCATACAGCTAGTGAGCAAGGGCTGGGAGGAGCCCGAAACGCGTACATCAGTTTGCTACCTGTAGTGATTTTTACATGAAGCACTTTTTGTGGATCCTGTATTTTTAAATATATGAATACATTTTGGAGTTTTATGCTATGGAGTCTGGATATCCTTGATGGTTGAGTGCGGAGATTATCTGTATTTCACTTATTGTATTTACTGCCAAGACAGAGGCGGTTCTCCTGCACCGTTCACATGACCAGCCCCTTTTACAAGTGTCGACGCTGAGGAAACGCCATAGGTGAGAGCCAGAGCCATATGTATACTGTATATGTGTATATATATATATATATATATATATTAGATATATTTGTATATATATATATACTGTATATATAGACATATCTATTTAAAAATACTTAGAACATATTCATTGAAATGTGAAATATTTACAGTACATACACAATTAAACACTTTCACCTAGATTACGAGTTTAGCGTTATTAGTGAAAAAGCAGCGCTATGGCCCATAACGCTTAATTTTCCCTAACGCTCCTAATACAAGTCTTGTCGGTATAGGTGTACCGCACACCTTTTAGCCAGTCACGCAATGTCAGTACCGCACTTTTAAAAATGTCCTTTTTCAATGGGACTCTCATAGCGCCGGTATTAAGAGTTTGCATGGGAGGCTAAAAAGTGAGCAGAACACCCTATACCAACAAGATTCATACCGCCATCTAAAAGTCAGTAGTTATGAGTTATATGTTACAAAGCTGTAACATAAAACTCATAACTAAAGTGTTAAGTACACTAACACCCATAAACTACCTATTAACCCCTAAACCAAGGCCCTTCCCCATTGCAAACACTATAATATACTTTTTAACCCCTAATCTGCCGCTCTGGACATTGACACCACTATTAAAATTTATTAACCCCTATTCCTCCGCTCCCCAACATCGTCGCCACTATAATAAACCAATTATCCCCTAAACCACCGCCCTCCTGCATCGCAAACACTATTAAAATATTATTAACCCCTAATCTGCAGTCCGTCCACACCGCCGCTATAATAAATGTATTAACCCTAAAGCGCAAGCCCCCCACAACTAAATATACTTAAATAAACTATTAACCCCTAAACTATTTATTAACTAGTCTACCTAGTTCAAATAAATACAAACTTACCTGTGAAATAAAAATAAAACCTAAGCTAGCTACAATATAACTATCAGTTATATTTTAGCTAGCTTAGGTTTTATTTCACAGCTAAGTATGTATTTAATTTAAAATAGTTATTATTTAGTTAATAATTGTAACTTTAATTTAGTTGTATTTAAATTATGTTAAAGTTAGGGGGTGGTGTTAGGCTTAGGGTTACGTTAGGGTTAGGTTTAGGGGTTAATATATTTATTTAGTTGTAGTTATGTGGGAGGCCAGAGGTTTAGGGGTTAATAGTATTATGTAGGCAGCGGCGATGTTAGGGGCAGCAGATTAGGGGTTAATAACTGTATGTAGGTGGCGGCGATGTTAGGGGCAGCAGATTAGGGGTGTTTAGACATGGGGCTTATGTTAGGGTGTTAGGGTTTTACATTAAATGTATTTTCCCCATAGACATCAATGGGCTACGTTACGGAGCTTTTCATTCTGCGATCGCAGGTGTTAGAACTTTTTTTTGTCCGGCTCTCCCCATTGGTATCTATTGGGAAATCGCGCCCGAGCATGTAACAGCAGCGCTTGTTTTCGGTGCGGCATGGTGCTCAACGTCACCATATCGCCTGCACAAGCCTGCTTTTTTAAACTCGTAATACCAGCACTATAGGAGGTTGAAATAACGCTGCTTTTGTGGCGGTCATTAAAAACCCTATAGCACTCAAAACTCGTAATCTAGCTGTTTATTAAATATGAAAATTGTATAAATATGATTTTTCATGTTTTCAGTTACTTGATGGCAAAAGACTCCAATCCACTTTTATATATGTCTATATATGTGTACATATGTATTTATTTGTTTATTTTTGTATATATCTGTAAATACATATATACACATATAAATACATAAATACATATGTACACATATATAAACAGATATATATACAGTATATATATATATATATATATATATATATATATATATATATATATACTGTACTAATATTAGCTCACAAATTGATATTACAAGTCCATTGCGCAACAGATTTACCAGAGAAGGTTTAGCGTGGCCGACATTGCTGTAGCACACCCATTAGTTTCAATTGATATTGTGACTACGCTAAACATCAGTCATATTGCAAGTTAAAAGTTATGACTTGCACTTGAGTGAAAGCACAAAAAGTGCAAAAAGATTTAGTGTGACCTGAGACCTTAAAGGGATATAAAACCTTTGATTGTATAGAGCATGCGATTTAAAAACAACTTTCTAATGTACTTCTATTATCTATTTTTTCTTCATTCTCTTGGCATCTTTGGTTGAAAAGCAGAGACATATGCCGAAAGGGACACAAAACCCACATTTTTTCTTTCATGATTTAGATGGAGCATGCAATTTTAAGCAATTTTCTAATTTATTCCTATTATCAATTTTTCTACGTTCTCTTGCTATCTTTATTTGAAAAAGCAGGAATATAACCATAAGAGCCAGCCCATTTTTCGTTCAGCACATGGGTAGTGCCTGCTGATTGGTTTTGTGTCCCTTTAAGAGCTGGCCCATTTCTGGAGCACTATTTGGCAGCACTACTTGCTGCATGCTCCAGATGCCTATGTAGGTATCTCTTCAACACATCACGGGAAATAAGCAAATTTGATAATAAAAGAAATTTTTTTTTTTTTTAAATGGTACGTTCATTTTTGGGTTTTATAATTATTTAAGGAAAGTGTAAGGAATATTTTTTTTTTCACAAAACACGTAAATTACATTAAAATAAAAATATTACACTCAGATAAATATATTTGTAATAAAAATATTTGTTTTGTTTAAAAAAGGTTTTAAAAGGGTTAAAAGGGGATGTGGTATATGTCAAGGTGTTTGACTGGAAAATTCTCCAATGTGTATGTGTGTGTGTATATATAACATAATTTATGTAAGAACTTACCTGATAAATTTATTTCTTTCATATTGGCAAGAGTCCATGAGCTAGTGACGTATGGGATATACAATCCTACCAGGAGGGGCAAAATTTCCCAAACCTCAAAATGCCTATAAATACACCCCTCACCACACCCACAATTCAGTTTAACGAATAGCCAAGTAGTGGGGTGATAAAGAAAGGAGTAAAAAGCATCAACAAAGGAATCTGGAAATAATTGTACTTTATACAAAAAATCATAACCGCCGTAAAAAAAGAGTGGGTCTCATGGACTCTTGCCAATATGAAAGAAATTAATTTATAATTTATAGGGTAAGTTCTTACATAAATTATGTTTTCTTTCATGTAATTGGCAAGAGTCCATGAGCTAGTGACGTATTTAATATCAAATACCCAAGATGTGGAACTGCACGCAAGAGTCACTAGAGAGGGAGGGATAAAAATAAACAACAGCCATATGCTGAAAAATTAATCCACAACCCAAAATATAAGTTATTCTCATAAAGAAAAGAAAAACTTAAAACATCTGCAGAAGAATCAAACTGAACCAGCTGCCTGAAGAACTTTTCTACCAAAAACTGATTCTGAAGAAGCAAATACATCAAAATGGTAGAATTAAGTAAATGTATGTAAAGAAGACCAAGTTGCTGCTTGCAAATTTGATCAACTGAAGCTTCATTGTTAAAAGCCCACGAAGTGGAGACTGATCTAGTATAATGAGCTGTAATTCTCTTAGGCAGGACCTAACCCAACTCCAATAAGCTGGAAAAAGCTTTAACCAAGAAACCAAGGAAATGGCAGAAGTCTTCCTGACCTTCCCTAGGACCAGAAAATATAACTAATAGGCTAGAAGTCTTCCTGAAATCTTTAGTAGCTTCAATGTAATATTTCAAAGCTCTCACCACATCCAAAGAATGTAAGAATCTTTCCAAAGAATTCTTAGGATTAGGACACAAGGAAGGGACAACAATTTCTCTACTAATGGTGTTAGAATTCACAACCTTAGAAAAAAAAATTGAAATGAAGTCTGCAAAACCACCTTATCCTGATGAAAAATCAGAAAAGGAGATTCATAAGAAAGAGCAGATAGCTCAGAAAGTCTTCTAGCAGAAGAGATGGCCAAAAGGAACAATACTTTCCAAGAAAGTAGTTAAATGTCCAAAGAATGCATGTAAAGCCCTCCAAACCAAATTAAGACTCCAAGGAGGAGTGATTGATTTAATGACAGGCTTAAATACGTACGAAAGCCTGTACAAAACAGTGAATATCATGAAGTTAGCAATCTTTCTGTGAAATAAAACAGAAAGAGCAGAGATTTGTCCCTTCAAGAAACTTGCAGACAAAACCTTATCCAAACCATCCTGAAGAAACTGTAAAATTCTTGCACTCTAAAAGAATGCCAGGAGAATTTATGAGAAGAACACCATGAAATGTAAGTCTTCCAAACTCGATAATAAATCTTTCAAGAGACAGATTTACGAGCTTGTAACATAGTATTATGACTTAGCATTAAGCGATCAATTCCCATACCTTCAAATTTAATGATTTGAAAATCTGATGGAAAAACGGACCTTGAGACAGTGGCCTTAACGGAAGTGGCCAAGGTTGGCGGCTGGACATCCAAACAAGACCCGCATACCAAACTCTGTGAGGCAATGCTGGAGCTACCAGCAACACAAACAATTGTTCCATGATGATTCTGGAGATCACTCTTGGAAGAAGAACTAGAGGCGGCAAAATATAAGCAGGTTGATAACACCAAGGATGTGTCAGCGCCACCCACTGCTTCCGCCTGAAAATCCCTGGACCTGGACTGGTATCTGGGAAGTCTCTTGTTTAGATGAGAGGCCATCAGATCTATCTGTAGAAGAGCCCATATCTTAACGATCTGAGAAAACACATCTGGATCCAAAATACTTCTTCATAGCTTGTGGACTGTGAGTCCCACCCTGCTGATTGACAAATGCCACTGTATATGATATTGTCTGTTTGAAAATAAATTAACAGTTCTCTCTTCAACAAAGGCCAAAACTGAAGAGCTCTGAGAATTGCTTAGAGATCTAAAATATTGATTGGTAATCTCCCCTCTTGAGATTTCCAAACCCCTTTTGCTGTCAGAGATCCCCAAACAGCTCCCAACCTGAAAGACTTGCATCTGTAGAGATCATAGTCCAGGTTAGCCGAACAAGAAGCCCCTTGAACTAAACGCTGGTGATTTACCACCACGTTAGAGAGTGTCAAAACATTGGGATTTAAGGATATTAATTGTGATATCTTATTATAATCCCTGCAACATGGATTCAGCAAACACAGCTGGAGATGTCTCATGTGAGAACGAGCAAAGGGAATTGCGTCCAATGCTGCAGTCATGAGACCTAAATTTTCCATGCACATAACCACTGAAGGGAATGATTGAGACTGAGGGTGCCGACAGGCTGCAACCACTTTCAAACATCTCTTGTCTGTTAGAGACAGAGTCATGGACACTGAAACTATCTGGAAACCTAAAAAAGGTGACCCTTGTCTGAGGAATCAAGAAACGTTTTTTGGAAAATTGATCCTCCAACCATGTTTTCGAAGAAACAACGCTAGGTGATTGGTGTGAGATTCTGCAGAATGAAAGGACTGAGCTAGTACCAATATATCGTCCAAATAAGGAAACACCGCAATACCCTGCTCTCTGATTTTCATAAAGCAGGTCACCAAGAACCTTTAACAAAGATTCTTTGAGTGGTTGCTAGTCCAAAATGGAAAAGCAACAAATTGGTAATGCTTGTCTAGAAAAGAGAATCTCAGGAACTGATAATGATCTGAATGAATCGGAATATGAAGGTATACATCCTGCAATCCATTATGGACCTAAAATGTCCTTACTGAATAAAAGGCAGAACGGTCCTTAAAGTCATCATTTGAAAATTGGTACTCTTACATAATGATTCAAAATTTTCAGATCCAGAATTGTTCTGAATGAAATTTCCTTCTTTGAGACGAAGGGGGGTAGTTATCAACGTGTCAATTTTCCTGCCTTCGCCGGCCCAATACGCCCGCCTAAGCTCGCCTCACATCGCCGCCGCGGACCTGAAAAAATTCGCCTAAGTTATCAAGTAAAGCTGTCAAAAAGCCACGGGGCGATGAACAGCGGACTGTGAGAGTTATCACATATCCGATCTCGCTGCTCTTCGGCTGTTTGACAGCTTTCTTGCTAGCCTGTCACTAAGCACTCACACTAAACTACACTGTTCTACCCCCTATACCGGCGCCCCCGGAGCCCCCCGCAACTAAATAAAGTTATTAATCCCTAAACCGCTGCTCCTAGACCCCGCCGCAAGTCTTATAAATGTATTAACCCCTAAACCGCCGCTCCTAGACCCCACCGCAACTCTTATAAATGTATTAACCCCTAAACCGCCGCTCCCGGACACCGCTGCCACCTACATTATACCTAGTAACCCCTATCCTGCCCCCCTATACCATCGCCCTCTATAATAAAGTTATTAACCCCTATCCTGCTGATCCCGCACCTCGCCGCAAATAAATAAATAGTTTAGCCCCTAAACCGCAACTCCCTGAACCCGCCGCAACCTATATTAAATTTAGTAACCCCTATCCTGCACCCCCTACACCGTCGCCACCTATAATAAATTTATTAACCCCTATCCTGCCCCCCACTACGCCGCCGCCACTGTAATAAAATTATTAACCCCTAAACCTAAGTCTAACACTAACCCTAACACCCCCCTAACTTAAATATTAATTAAATAAATCTAAATAATATTTCTATTATTAACTAAGTTAATCGTATTTAAAACTAAATACTTACCTTTAAAATAAACCATAATATAGCTACAATATAAATAATAATTATATTGTAGCTATCTTAGGATTTATTTTTATTTTACAGGCATCTTTCAATTTATTTTAACTAGGTACAATAGCTATTAAATAGTTATTAACTATTTAATAGCTTACCTAGCTAAAATAAAGAGAAATTTACCTGTAAACTAAAAACTAACCTAAATTACAATTACACCTAACTACACTATACTTTAATAAATTATTCCTATTTAAAATAAATACTTACCTGTAAAATTAACCCTAAGATAGCTACAATATAAATAATAATTACATTGTAGCTATCTAAGGATTTATATTTATTTTACAGGTAACCTTGTATTAATTTTGGCTAGTTAGAATAGTTATTAAATAGTTATTAACTATTTAATAACTACCTAGCTAAAAGAAATACAAAATTACCTGTAAAATAAATCCTAACCTAAGTTACAATTAAACCTAACACTACACTATCATTACATAAATTAAATAAATTAACTACAAATAACTACAATTAAATACAATTACATAAACTAACTAAAGTACAAAAAATGGAAAAAAGCTAAGTTACAAAAAATTAAAAAAATAAGTTACAAACATTTAAAAAAATATTACAACAATTTTAAGCTACTTACACCTAATCTAAGCCCCTTAATAAAATAACAAACCCCCCCAAAATAAAAAAATGCCCTACCCTATTCTACATTAAAAAAGTTCAAAGCTCTTTTACCTTACCAGCCCTTAAAAGTGCCTTTTGTGGGGGCATGCCCCAAAAACTTCAGCTCTTTTGCCTGTAAAAGAAAAATACAACCCCCCCAACATTAAAACCCACCACCCACATACCCCTAATCTAACCCAAACCCCCCTTAAAATAACCTAACACTAATCCCCTGAAGATCATCCTACCTTAAGTCGTCTTCACTCAACCGAGCAGCGATGGAACCGAAGAGGACATCCGGAGCGGCAGAAATGATCAACCAAGGGGCGCTGAAGAAATCTTCCATCCGATGAAGTGATCCTCCAAGCGACGCTGAAGAAATCTTCCATCCGGGCAAGGTCATCTTCCAAGAGGCGCTGAAGAAGTCTTCTATCCTGGCGAGGTCATCTTTCAAGCCGGGTCTTGAATCTTCATCCCGCCGACGCGGAACATCCTTCTTTCCCGACGGACTACCGACGAATGAAGGCTCCTTTAAGGGACGTCATCCAAGATGGCGTCCCTTCAATTCCGATTGGCTGATAGGATTCTATCAGCCAATCGGAATTAAGGTAGGAAAAATCTGATTGGCTGATTGAATCAGCCAATCAGATTCAAGTTCAATCCGATTGGCTGATCCAATCAGCGAATCAGATTGGGCTTGCATTCTATTGGCTGATCGGAACAGCCAATAGAATGCGAGCTCAATCTGATTGGCTGATTGGATCAGCCAATCGGATTGAACTTGAATCTAATAACAAAAGATATAAGGAAGGTGGTGCATATAGAACATACACCACACTCCTAGGGGGCGCTAACAATAAGCAACAAACAGTAAGCAGATATATATAGATAATTAAGAGAATATACAATAAACCTAGCACACATATCAGATTATTAGAGATGATATGCTCACAAGTGGACCCAGATGATATTGGTATAATCAAATAACAAAATGTCCGCACAAAGAATAATCCAAAAGAAAGAAGGCAGCTCTCTGTCATAGGACGGTCATCCTGGTGTGGCGTGATCTATAAGAAAAAGAAGCACAGAGGCGCCATATGTATATGGCGCCTCTGTGCTTCTTTTTCTTATTGAACTTGAATCTGATTGGCTGATTCAATCAGCCAATCAGATTTTTCCTACCTTAATTCTGATTGGCTGATAGAATCCTATCAGCCAATCGGAATTGAAGGGACGCCATCTTGGATGACGTCCCTTAAAGGAGCCTTCATTCGTCGGTAGTCCGTCGGGAAAGAAGGATGTTCCGCGTCGGCGGGATGAAGATTCAAGACCCGGCTTGAAAGATGACCTCACCCAGATAGAAGACTTCTTCAGCGCCTCTTGGAAGATGACCTCGCCCGGATGGAAGATTTCTTCAGCGCCGCTTGGAGGATCAATTCTGCCGCTCCGGATGTCCTCTTCGGTTCCATCGCTGCTCGGTTGAGTGAAGACAACTCAAGGTAGGATGATCTTCAGGGGATTAGTGTTAGGTTATTTTAAGGGGGGTTTGGGTTAGATTAGGGGTATGTGGGTGGTGGGTTTTAATGTTGGGGGGGTTGTATTTTTCTTTTACAGGCAAAAGAGCTGAATTTTTTGGGGCATGCCCCCACAAAAGGCCCTTTTAAGGGCTGGTAAGGTAAAAGAGCTTTGAACTTTTTTAATGTAGAATAGGGTAGGGCATTTTTTTATTTGGGGGGGGTTTGTTATTTTATTAGGGGGCTTAGATTAGGTGTAAGTAGCTTAACATTGTTGTAATATTTGTTTAAATGTTTGTAACTTATTTTTTTTATTTTTTGTAACTTAGCTTTTTTATTTTTTGTACTTTAGTTAGTTTATGTAATTGTATTTAATTGTAGTTATTTGTAGTTAATTTATTTAATTAATGTAATGATAGTGTAGTGTTAGGTTTAATTGTTACTTAGGTTAGGATTTATTTTACAGGTAATTTTGTATTTCTTTTAGCTAGGTAGTTATTAAATAGTTAATAACTATTTAATAACTATTCTAACTAGCTAAAATAAATACAAGGTTACCTGTAAAATAAATATAAATCCTAAGATAGCTACACTGTAATTATTAATTACATTGTAGCTATCTTAGGGTTTATTTTACAGGTAAGTATTTATTTTAAATAGGAATAATTTATTAAAGTATAGTGTAATGTTAAGTGTTGTAATTGTAACTTAGGTTAGTTTTTAGTTTACAGGTAAATTTCTCTTTATTTTAGCTAGGTAAGCTATTAAATAGTTAATAACTATTTAATAGCTATTGTACCTAGTTAAAATAAATTGAAAGGTACCTGTAAAATAAAAATAAATCCTAAGATAGCTACAATATAATTATTATTTATATTGTAGCTATATTAGGGTTTATTTTAAAGGTAAGTATTTAGTTTTAAATAGGATTAACTTAGTTAATAAGAGAAATATTATTTAGATTTATTTAATTAATATTTAAGTTAGGGGGGTGTTAGGGTTAGTGTTAGACTTAGGTTTAGGGGTTAATAATTTTATTACAGTGGCGGCAGGGTAGTGGGGGGCAGGATAGGGGTTAATAAATTTATTATAGGTGGCGACGGTGTAGGGGGGGCAGGATAGGGGTTACTAGGTATAATGTAGGTGGCGGTGGGCTCCGGGAGTGGCGGTTTAGGGGTTAATATGTATAGAGTAGCTTGCGGTGGGCTCCGGGAGCGGCGGTTTAGGGGTTAACATATTTATTATAGTGTCGGTGGGCTCCGGGAGAGGCGGTTTAGGGGGTAATAACTTTATTTAGTTGCGGCGGTGTAGGGGGGACAGATTAGTGGTGTTTAGACTCGGGGTACATGTTAGGGTGTTAGGTGCAGACATCTCCCATAGGAATCAATGGGATGTCTGGCAGCAGCGAACTTGTACTTTCGCTATGGTCAGACTCCCATTGATTCCTATGGGATCCGCCGCCTCCAGGGTGGCGGTTTGAAAACCAGGTACGCTGGGCCGGAAAAGTGCCTAGCGTACCTGCTAGTTTTTTGATAACTAGCAAAAGTAGTCAGATTGTGCCGCACTTGTGTGCGGAACATCTGGAGTGACGTAAGAATCGATCTGTGTCGGACTGAGTCCGGCGGATCGATGTTTACGTCACAAAATTTTACTTTTGCCGGTCTGTAGCCTTTGATAACTAAGGCGAATCAGCCTCGCCACAAATATGCTGCGGAATTCCAGCGTATTTGAGGTTGACGGCTTGATAACTACCCCCCAATGCATAGTTTTGAATAAAACCCCAGACCTTGTCCCTGAAAAGGAATTGGCATGACTACCCCTGAAACTCCAGGTCTGAAACACACTTCAGGAAAGCCTGAGCTTTACCTGGATTTGCTGGGATGCGTCAGAGAAAAAAAATCTTCTCACAGGAGATTTTACTCAGAATCCTATTCGAAACCCCTGAGAGACAATACTCTGAAACCATTGATTTGGACCGAATTTATCCAAAACATTCTTGAAAAAAACCTTAATCTGCCCCCTATCAGCTGAGCTGGAATGAGAGTCGCACCTTCATGCAGACTTAGGGGCTGGCTTTTTGGTTTCTTAAATGGGTTGGATTTATTCCATTTAATGAAGGTTTCCAATTTGAAACAGATTCCATAGGGAAGGATTAGGTTTTTGTTCCTTATTTGAAAAAAAGAACGAAAACGATTTAGAAGCTTAATATTTACCCTTAGGTCTCTTATTACCTTGGAAAGAAAGAGACAGCAATCTAGACTTAAAAAGTCATATCAGCATTCCAAGATTTAAGCCTCAAAACTCTTGTAGCTAAAAATAGCTAAAGACATAGATCTAACATCAATCTTGATGATATAAAAAAAATGGCATCAGAACTGATTAGTATGTTGCAGAAAGCGAACAATACTAGATAAATCAGAATCCAATTCTTGTTGCGCTAAATCTCCAACAAAAAAGTTGATGCAGCTGCAACATCAGCCAAAGAAAATGCAGGCCTGAGACGACCTGAATATAAATAAGCTTTCCTTAGATAAGATTCAAGTTTCCTATCTAAAAGAACTTAAGTACTATCTTCCATAGAAATAGAGGTACGTTCAGCAAGAGTAGAAATAGCCCCATCAAGTTGAGGATCTTTTCCCAAAACTCTATAGAAATTGCTGGTAAAAGGATACAATTTTTTAAACCTTAAAGAAGAAATAAAATAAGTCTACGGCTAATTCCATTCCTTAGAAATCATAAGAGAAATAGCATCAGGAATGGAAAAAAACCTCTGGAGTAACCACAAGAGGTTTTAAAACAGAATTTACTAGTTCTAATAACAAGAGGACTAGTTTCCATAATATCCAAAATAATCAACACTTCTTTAACAAACAACGAAAATACTTCATTTTAAATAAATAAGAAGATTTGTTAGTGTCAATATCTGAGGAAAGATCTTCTGAATCAGATAGATCCTCATCAGAAGAGGATAATTCATTATGTTGTCGGTCATTTGAAATTTCATCAACCTTATGAGAATTTTTAAAAGAACTTTCTTTCATGTAATTGGCAAGAGTCCATGAGCTAGTGACGAATGGGATATACATTCCTACCAGGAAGGGCAAAGTTTCCCAAACCTCAAAATGCCTATAAATACACCCCTCACCACACCCACAATTCAGTTTTACAAACTTTGCCTCCTATGGAGGTGGTGAAGTAAGTTTGTGCTAGATTTCTACGTTGATATGCGCTTCACAGCATGCTGAAGCCCGGTTTTCCTCTCAGAGTGCAGTGAATGACAAAGGGATGTGAAGGGAGTATTGCCTATTGAATGCTATGGTCATCCTATCTGGGATCTATTTCATAGGTTCTCTGTTATCGATCATAGAGATTCTTCTCCTACCTCCCTTTTCAGATCGACGATATGCTCTTATATACCATTACCTCTGCTGATTCTGGTTTCAGTACTGGTTTGGCTATCTACTATATGTAGATGATTGTCTTTTGGTAAGTATAAAAAGGAAAACAATATACAGAGGTGCAAGATGGAAAAAAACACACAATATTCTGTACAAATGAACTAAGAGCTGATACTCTCCTTTAGGTCAGACCGCAGCCTTCTTGCAGTCTCTCCCTTGTGACTGTGTATTGATAGATAGTAGTAGTAGATGGCGCTGGTCTATTGAGTGATTTTCTCTAGTAAGTGAAGAGAAAAAAGGCTTGATGCATATATTGAAGCCAATTAATATGGGTGCAGTATACTCACTCCATAAGATGAATCTTTACAGCTGAAAGGGAACGTAGCGTCAGATGGCAAGAGTCCACAGGTTCCTGGAGTCAAATACTGAATTTTCAGGTTTATCCAAAAGTGGACTATAAATGAATAGAGACCCAAATGACAAAAGTATCCAGTGTATAATTGAAAAAAATGTAGTAACTTACTCCGTAAATAAGGAGATTCCAGCTCAGCACAGCAAAACAAGATCTTGACAATCTTTCAACAAAGGATAAAAGGTTTTATTTGCTCAACGCGTTTCAGCGTATTACACGTCTTTATCAAGAGCATACATTAAAACAAGTAAAACAGGTAAGTAAAACCAAGTATTGAGTGTGTTTGCTGTGGCTACAGGGCTGGTTTATATATAGGTGAACAATTAGTTCCAATTTCCTGTTGAGCACAGGAAATTGGACTCACAAAAACTTCATAAAATGTTTAATACTATATATATGCATCAATAGTAAACTATTCCTGAGAATAAAAATGAAGAAAAATATATTTTAAAGAAAATCATTAAAAAACCATCAAAGTTTAAAAATAGAGGCTTAGTTTAGTATTGATACGTTATTTAACCAATCAAAACACTTCTTGAATATTTAGGCCAATGAACAGACAGTAGTATAAAGTCCTCAATCAAGTAGTCCGTTGTGTAACAGTTCCTTTTCAGGTCCAATCTGTGGTCATATGCTTCTCTTGTCCAATCAGAGGACGGCTGTAATCCAAGGGTGAAAGCATCAATCCGGAAGAGTCAAAATTCTGTGTACTAATAGAGGGAGTGTCCTGAATGACATCAGACATACATCTCAGCCAATAAAACAAGATAAATAATTCTGAAACAAAAGCAGGAAAAAAGTGACCAGTATTTGCTCTTCAGAATGGATCTGAAACATTTGTGACACACTACATTCATATTTCAAAAAGGGAATCCTTACTGCAAATATTTTGTTCAAGGAAATTTCATGGTGAGAGCCCACAGATCTAGTAACATGATTATAAATAAATATTTTGTTTAAGGAAATTTCATGGTGAGAGCCCACAGATCTAGTAACATGATTATAAATAAATATTTTGTTTAAAGAAATTTCATGGTGAGAGCCCACAGATCTAGTAACATGATTATAAATAAATATTTTGTTTAAGGAAATTTCATGGTGAGAGCCCACAGATCTAGTAACATGATTATAAATAAATATTTTGTTTAAGGAAATTTCATGGTGAGAGCCCACAAATCTAGTAACATGGTTGTGAATAAATATTTTGTTTAAGGAAATTTCATGGTGAGAGCCCACAGATCTAGTAACATGATTATAAATAAATATTTTGTTTAAGGAAATTTCATGGTGAGAGCCCACAGATCTAGTAACATGATTATAAATAAATATTTTGTTTAAGGAAATTTCATGGTGAGAGCCCACAGATCTAGTAACATGATTATAATTAAATATTTTGTTTAAGGAAATTTCATGGTCAGAGCCCACAAATCTAGTAACATGGTTGTGAATAAATATTTTGTTTAAGGAAATTTCATGGTGAGATCCCACAGATCTAGTAACATGATTATAAATAAATATTTTGTTTAAGGAAATTTTAAATATTGTCTCTAACATAAGAAATAATAAAAATAAATGGATATGTGCAACATTTGAATAGTGAAAATTTAATTGTGCTTATTTACTATAGAAAGTCCCTATGCTAATACATTATTATTAATAATGAAATGAATAAATAAAAATGAATGAATAAAAAGAAATAAAAATGTGATATCTTGAAAGTGAATGTGATGTCTTAAATATTAATTTAATCCTAAAGTATAACATAAGTGTGAATGGTATGTGTGAAGTGTTGATGAGATACCTAAATGTACCTAATAGTTTATAAGTGTGGCATTAATTTAATAATGTGTCAAGAATAGTGTATTAAATTAATAGTAATATATTTGATATGTTAGATAGAGGCTGCTATCCTAATGTCCTTGTTTATACCCCATTGGTTGTAGGTTCTCATAGTGTGAATCCACCAAAGTTCCCTTCTGTCTAGTTCTTTTTCCAGCTTCCCCCCCCCCCCTCCAGTGGGTAGACACTCTTTCTATACCCAACCAGAGGAAATGATTTTTGTTGAAATCTTGACAGGAATTACAATGTAGGGGTACACCGTGATCTTCGTGCTTTTTCTCTATTTTATTGAGATGTTCTAGTATACGTGTTTTTAAAAACCTGGTTGTTTGGCCTAAGTATTGGATCTTACAACTGCACTGTAGAAGGTAAATGACGTTAGTGGTTTTGCATGTTATGAAATGTTTAATAATAAATGTCTGTCCTGTAGTGGATGAAGTAAATGACTTGTGTACCCTTTTTGTGTAGTTACAACCCTTACACCGACCACAGGTATAGAAGCCTTGTAGGTTCGCGATGGACAAAGGAATTTTTGGGGTCATCCCTTTAATTAATGAAGGTGCTAATTTATGTTTGAAATTGTGGCCTTTTCGGAATGTAATTTGTGGTTTGGAGGGAATAATTTTATCTAATACTTCATCACTCTTTAACACGTGCCAGTGTTTGGTTATGATGTTTTTAATTTGATTATGTCCTGAATTAAATGTTGTTATAAACCTAGGGAAGGAGCTTTCTTGTGATTGTATACGTTTATGTCCTTTAAGTATCTCCCTTCTATCTAGATTTTTGACATACTGTCTATCTAGTTCTAATGTCTCTGACTTGTATCCTTTTTGTAAAAATCTTTTTTTTAGCATGATGGACTGTTCTTCATAATCGTCTAATTGGTCACAATTTCGTCTGAGGCGTTGAAATTGGCCTTTAAGGATGGCTTTAAGCCAACTGGGGTGGTGTTGGCTGTCGTGTCTGATATATGTGTTAGTATCACATTTTTTAAAATGTGTTTTAGTGTGTATAACTCCCTCTCTGATGGAAATGGACAGATCTAAAAATGTTGCCTCTGTTTTATGAATTTCAGGGGTAAGTGTAATGTTCATATTATTGCTGTTCAAGTGGGAAATGAAAAGATATAAGGTTTCTAGGTATCCATTCCAGATACAAATAACATCATCAATATATCTCCGCGATGTCACCAGGCTCGCCCCAAGCATGCCACTGGCCGGTACATAAAGATGTTCAAAATGGTCCATATAGATATTGGCATAACTCGGGGCAAACCTGGTGCCCATGGCGGTTCCACAAATTTGTAAATAATATTGATTGTTAAACCAAAAAAAATTATGGCTAAGCATAAAATCAATGGCTGTAATAATGAACTCCAAAAGTTTATTAGACAAATTGGGGTCTTGTTCTAATTTCCATTTCACAGCTGCAATACCCTTTTGATGATCTATAATAGAGTACAATGAAGTAACGTCCATGGTAACCCAATAATAATTTGGTTTCCATTTAATCTGATTGATTATATTCAAAATATGTGTAGTATCTTTTAAATAAGATTTGGAGTTTTGGGCAAATGGCTGTAATAAAAAATCAATAAAGGAAGATAAGTTCGCTGTCAATGAATCAATGCCGCTAATAATGGGGCACCCTGGGGGGTGGATTGGGTTTTTGTGTAACTTGGGTAGAAAATAAAAAATAGCTGTTTTAGAATTATTCTGGTATAGAAAATCAAATTCCTGTTCAGATATAATCTCTCTATCAAGGGCTTGAGTAAGAACCTTATGTAATTCTTCACAAAATACTTTTTTTGGTGACCTATCGAGAATTTTGTAGGTATTAACATCAGATAATATATTGTTGGCCTCCTGTAAATAAAATTCTCTGTCCATTATTACTACTCCCCCGCCCTTGTCAGCCTCTTTGATCACTATGTCTTCTCTTTTATTCAGATTTTTTAAAGTTTCAGATTTAGTTAAATTATGAAACTTAGGTTGTTGTTTTATATTTTCTATATCCTTAAGGATTAACTTACCAAAAACATCTATGCTAGATCCCTTACAATGACTAGGATAAAAGTTAGATGGATTTTTAAATTTGGATCTGGGTTCTGGTGCAATATAGCTAATAGTATCTTTTTTGGCAAAAAAACGTTTAATGGTAAGATTTCTAATAAATTTTTGTGCATCCACAAATAGCTGAAATGTATTGACTCCTTGTGTTGGTATGAACTTGAGACCTTTCATTAATACCTTCTGCACCTGTTCTGTAATTACTTTAGTGGATATATTATATATACCTATTCCATCTGTCTCCTCCTTATGTGTCTTTCTTCTACCTCCTCTCCCCCCCCCTGTATGATGGGGTGTTCTCTCTCTTTTCCTTTGGTTTGATCTTTCTGATTGATTTACATTGTGATGCATCTGTGTGCCTGTCCTCAATGGTGAGTATCTGTTTGGATGAGTCCAATTCTTACTCACTTGAACAGCAATAATATGAACATTACACTTACCCCTGAAATTCATAAAACAGAGGCAACATTTTTAGATCTGTCCATTTCCATCAGAGAGGGAGTTATACACACTAAAACACATTTTAAAAAATGTGATACTAACACATATATCAGACACGACAGCCAACACCACCCCAGTTGGCTTAAAGCCATCCCTAAAGGCCAATTTCAACGCCTCAGACGAAATTGTGACCAATTAGACGATTATGAGGAACAGTCCATCATGCTAAAAAAAAGATTTTTACAAAAAGGATACAAGTCAGAGACATTAGAACTAGATAGACAGTATGCCAAAAATCTAGATAGAAGGGAGATACTTAAAGGACATAAACGTATACAATCACAAGAAAGCTCCTTCCCTAGGTTTATAACAACATTTAATTCAGGACATAATCAAATTAAAAACATCATAACCAAACACTGGCATGTGTTAAAGAGTGATGAAGTATTAGATAAAATTATTCCCTCCAAACCACAAATTACATTCCGAAAAGGCCACAATTTCAAACATAAATTAGCACCTTCATTAATTAAAGGGATGACCCCAAAAATTCCTTTGTCCATCGCGAACCTACAAGGCTTCTATACCTGTGGTCGGTGTAAGGGTTGTAACTACACAAAAAGGGTACACAAGTCATTTACTTCATCCACTACAGGACAGACATTTATTATTAAACATTTCATAACATGCAAAACCACTAAAGTCATTTACCTTCTACAGTGCAATTGTAAGATCCAATACTTAGGCCAAACAACCAGGTTTTTAAAAACACGTATACTAGAACATCTCAATAAAATAGAGAAAAAGCACAAAGATCACGGTGTACCCCTACATTATAATTCCTGTCAAGATTTCAACAAAAATAATTTCCTCTGGTTGGGTATAGAAAGAGTGTCTACACACTGGAAAAAGAACTAGACAGAAGGGAACTTTGGTGGATTCACACTATGAGAACCTACAACCAATGGGGTCTAAACAAGGACATTAGGATAGCAGCCTTTATCTAACATATCAAATATATTACTATTAATTTTATACACTATTCTTGACACATTATTAAATTAATGCCACACTTATAAACTATTAGGTACATTTAGGTATCTCATCAACACTTCACACATACCATTCAAACTTATGTTATACTTTAGGATTAAATTAATATTTAAGACATCACATTCACTTTCAAGATATCACATTTTTATTTCTTTTTATTCATTCATTTTTATTTATTCATTTCATTATTAATAATTATGTATTAGCATAGGGAATTTCTATAGTAAATAAGCACAATTAAATTTTCACTATTCAAATGTTGCACATATCTATTTATTTTTATTATTTCTTATGTTAGAGACAATATTTAAAATTTCCTTAAACAAAATATTTATTTATAATCATGTTACTAGATCTGTGGGCTCTCACCATGAAATTTCCTTAAACAAAATATTTATTCACAACCATGTTACTAGATTTGTGGGCTCTCACCATGAAATTTTCTTAAACAAAATATTTATTTATAATCATGTTACTAGATCTGTGGGCTCTCACCATGAAATTTCCTTAAACAAAATATTTATTTATAATCATGTTACTAGATCTGTGGGCTCTCACCATGAAATTTCCTTAAACAAAATATTTGCAGTAAGGATTCCCTTTTTGAAATATGAATGTAGTGTGTCACAAATGTTTCAGATCCATTCTGAAGAGCAAATACTGGTCACTTTTTTCCTGCTTTTGTTTCAGAATTATTTATCTTGTTTTATTGGCTGAGATGTATGTCTGATGTCATTCAGGACACTCCCTCTATTAGTACACAGAATTTTGACTCTTCCGGATTGATGCTTTCATCCTTGGATTACAGCCGTCCTCTGTTGGACAAGAGAAGCATATGACCACAGATCGGACCTGAAAAGGAACTGTTAAACAACGGACTACTTGATTGAGGACTGTCTGTTCATTGGTCTAAATATTCAAGAAATTTTTTGATTGGTTAAATAACGTATCAATACTAAACTAAGCCTCTATTTTTAAACTTTGATGGTTTTTTAATGATTTTCTTTAAAATATATTTTTCTTCATTTTTATTCTCAGGAATAGTTTACTATTGATGCATATATATAGTATTAAACATTTTATGAAGTTTTTGTGAGTCCAATTTCCTGTGCTTAACAGGAAATTGGAACTAATTGTTCACCTGTATATAAACCAGCCCTGTAACCACAGCAAACACACTCAATACTTGGTTTTACTTACCTGTTTTACTTGTTTTAATGTATGCTCTTGATAAAGACGTGTAATACGCTGAAACGCGTTGAGCAAATAAAACCTTTTATCCTTTGTTGAAAGATTGTCAAGATCTTGTTTTGCTGTGCTGAGCTGGAATCTCCTTATTTATGGAGTAAGTTACTACATTTTTTTCAATTATACACTGGATACTTTTGTCATTTGGGTCTCTATTCATTTATAGTCCACTTTTGGATAAACCTGAAAATTCAGTATTTGACTCCAGGAACCTGTGGACTCTTGCCATCTGACGCTACGTTCCCTTTCAGCTGTAAAGATTCATCTTATGGAGTGAGTATACTGCACCCATATTAATTGGCTTCAATATATGCATCAAGCCTTTTTTCTCTTCACTTACTAGAGAAAATCACTCAATAGACCAGCGCCATCTACTACTACTATCTTTTGGTAAGTAAGTCTTATTTTATTTATGACACTCTCAGCTATGGTTTGGCACTTTATATGTAAAGTTCTAAATATATGTTTTATACTTCTATTTGCCATGATTCAGGTTAATCAGTATATTTCCTTCTTAACAGACTGTCAGTTTCATTTTTGGGAAATGCATATGAATAAAAAATTTTCTTGCCTGAAAATTTGTCAAAATGACTTTTCTTTCTAAATTGCGGGCTGTTAGGCTCACAGGTGCAAAAAATGCTAGAATTTATTGTGTCATTTTTGGCGCGAGACTTTTTTGGCTCGAGAATTACGTTTGTTGACGTTAATGTCGTCATTTCCAGCGTCGTAGTTGACGCCGAGAGTTTTCACGTACTTGCGTCATCTATGACGCTCGTGTTTGTTGCAGACATTTTTGGCGCCAAAATTTTTTGTCAATGTGGGCGTCATACTTGGTGCCAGTTTTTTTGACATTATTTAAGTCTTTGTTTCTTTTTGCTTCTGGTTCCCAGAGGCTTATTCTGTTTGCATTTTTTCCCATTCCTGAAACTGTCATTTAAGAAATTTGATAATTTTGCTTTATATGTTGTTTTTTCTATTACATATTGCAAGATGTCTCAAGCTGACCCTGTATCAGAATCTACTTCTGGAATGCTGCTGCCTGATGTCGGTTCTACCAAAGCTAAGTGCATTTGTTGTAAACTTGTGGTAACTGTTCCTCCGGCTGTAGTTTGTGTTAGTTGTCATGATAAACTTTCAAAAGCAGACAATATTTCCATTAGTAGTAGTCCATTACCTGTTGTTGTTCCTTCAACATCTAATGTTCAGTATATTCCTGTTAATGTAAGAGAATGTGTTTCTAATTCTATTCAGAAGGCCCTGTCTGTTATACCACCTTCTAATAAACGTAAAAGGTCTTTTAAAAAAAATTAGATGAATTTTTAAATGACCGCCAGCAGTCTGATTTATCTATCTCTGATGAGGATTTATCTGGTTCAGAAGATTCTGCCTCAGATATTGACACTGACAAATCTTCATTCAATTCGGTTTTTAAAACTCATGTAGTTATTCCAGATGTTTTTCCAGTTCCTGATGCTATTTCAGATGTAATTTCTAGGGAATGGAATAGTTTGGGTCATTTACTCCTTCTTTAAGGTTTAAAAGACTGTACCCTTTGCCGACTGATAGATTGGAGTTTTGGGAAAAAATCCCCAAAGTTGATGGGGCTATCTCTACTCTTGCTAAACGTACTACTATTGCTAAGGCAGATAGTACTTCTATTAAAGATCCTTTAGATAAGAAGCTTGAATCTTTTCCAAGGAAGGCTTATTTATGTTCAGGTCATCTTCTCAGGCCTACTATTTCTTTAGCTGATGTTGTTGCGGCTTCAACTTTGTGCCAGATCATAATGTGTATAATGTGTATAGCATTGTTAAGCTTCTTCAACATGCTAATAATTTCATTTGTGATGCCATTTTTTATATCATTAGAATCAATGTCAGGTATATGTCTTTAGCTATTTTAGCTAGAAGAGCTTTATGGCTTAAATCTTGGAATGCAGATATGACTTTTAAGTCAATTTCTTTCCAAGGTAATAAATGATTTGGTTCTCAGTTGGATTCTATCATTTCAACTCTCACTGGGGGGAAGGGACCTTTTTGGCCTCAGGATAAAAAATCTAAGGGTAAATTTAGGGCTGCTAACCGTTTTTCGTTCCTTTTGCCAGAATAAGGAACAGAAGCCTGACCCTTCCACTAAAGGAATGGTTTCCAATTGGAAGCCTTCTCCAGTCTGGAATAAATCCAAGCCTTTTAGAAAATCAAAACCAGCTCCCAAGTCCACATGAAGGTGCGCCCCTCATTCCAGCACAGCTGGTAGGGGGCAGGCTACGATTTTTCAAAGATGTTTGGATCAATTCAGTCCAAAATCATTGGATTCAGAACATTGTTTCTCAAGGGTACAGAATAGGTTTCAAGATAAGACCGCCTGTGAGAAGGTTCTTTCTCTCACGCATTCCAGTGAACCCAGTAAAGGCTCAGGCTTTCCTGAAATGTGTTTCAGACGTGGAGTCATCTGGGGTAATTGTGCCAGTTCCATATAGGGAATGGGGTCTGGGTTTTTATTCAAATCTGTTCATTGTACCAAAGAAAGAGAATTCTTTCAGACCAGTTCTGGATCTAAATTTTTTTAATCATTACGTAAGAAAACCAACATTCAAGATGGTGACTATAAGGACTATTCTGCCTTTTGTTCTGCAAGGGCATTATATGTCCACAATAAACTTACAGGATGCTTATCTTCATATTCCAATTCATCCAGGTCACTATCAGCTCCTGAGATTCTCTTTTCTAGACAAGCATTACCAATTTGTTGCTCTTCCTTTTGGCCTAGCAACAGCTAAAAGGATCTTCTCAAAGGTTCTCGGTGCCCTTCTCTCTGTAATCAGAGAGCGGGGTATTGCAGTGTTTCCTTATATGGACGATATCTTGGTACTTGCTCAGTCTTTACATTCTGCAGAATCTCACACAAATCAACTTGTGTTGTTTCTTCAAGAACATGGTTGGAGGATCAATTTACCAAAAAGTTCTTTGATTCCTCAGACAAGGGTAGCCTTTTTAGGATTCCAAATAGATTCAGTATCCATGACTTTGTCTCTAACAGACAAAAGACGTCTGAAATTGGTTTCAGCTTGTCGGAACCTTCAGTCTCAATCATTCCCTTCAGTAGCTATGTGCATGGAGGTTTTAGGTCTCATGACTGCAGCATCGGACGCGATCCCCTTTGCTCGTTTTCACATGAGACCTCTTCAGCTTTGTATGCTGAACCAATGGTGCAGGGATTATACAAAGATATCGCAATACTCGACTATCTCTGACTTGGTGGTTAAATCACCACCGTTTAGTTCAAGGGGCCTCTTTTCTTCTTCCAACCTGGACTGTGATTTCAACAGATGCGAGTCTTTCAGGTTGGGGAGCTGTCTGGGGGTCTCTGACAGCGCAGGGGGTTTGGAAATCTCAAGAGGCGAGATTACCAATCAATATTTTCAGAGCTCTTCAGTTCTGGCCTCTTCTTCAGACAGACAATGTCACAACCATGGCGTATGTCAATCATCAAGGTGGGACTCACAGTCCTCAAGCTATGGAAGAAGTATCTTGGATACTTGCATGGGCGGAATCCAGCTCCTGTCTAATCTCTGCGGTTCATATCCAAGGTATAGACAATTGGGAAGCGGATTATCTCAGTCGCCAGACTTTACATACGGAGAATGGTCTCTTCACCCAGATGTGTTTCTTCAGATTGTTCAGATATGGGGGCTTCCAGAAATAGATCTGATGGCTTCTCATCTAAACAGGAAACTTCCCAGGTATCTGTCCAGATCCAGGGATCCTCAGGCGGAAGCAGTGGATGCGTTGTCACTTCCTTGGAATTATCAACCTGCTTATATCTTTCCGCCTCTAGTTCTTCTTCCAAGAGTGATTTCCAAAATCATAATGGAACGTTCGTTGGTACTGCTGGTGGCTCCAGCATGGCCTTACAGGTTTTGGTATGCGGATCTTGTTCGGATGTCCAGTTGCCAACCTTGGCCACTTCCGTTAAGGTCAGACCTTCTATCTCAAGGTCCGTTTTTCCATCAGGATCTCAAATCATTAAATTTGAAGGTATGGAGATTGAACGCTTAGTGCTTAGTCATAGAGGTTTCTCTGACTCATTGATCAATACTATGTTGCAGGCTCGTAAATCTGTGTCTAGAAAGATTTATTACCGAGTTTGGAAGACTTACATTTCATGGTCTTCCTCTCATAAGTTCTCTTGGCATTCTTTTAGAATTCCTAGAATTTTACAGTTTCTTCAGGATGGTTTGGATAAGGGTTTGTCTGCAAGTTCCTTGAAAGGACAAATCTCTGCTCTTTCTGTTCTGTTTCACAGGAAAATTGCTAATCTTCCTGACATTTGTTGTTTTGTACAGGCTTTGGTTCGTATCAAGCCTGTCATTAAGTCAATCTCTCCTCCTTGGAGTCTTAATTTGGTTTTGAGAGCTTTACATGCTCCTCTGTTTGAGCCTATGCATTCTTTGGATATTAAGTTACTTTCTTGGAAAGTATTGTTTCTTTTGGCTATCTCTTCTGCTAGAAGAGTTTCTGAATTATCTTCTCTTTCTTGTGAGTCTCCTTTTCTGATTTTTCATCAGGATAAGGCGGTTTTGCAGACTTCATTTCAATTTTTACCTATGGTTGTGAATTCCAACAACATTAGTAGAGAAATTGTTGTCCCTGCATTGTGTCCTAATGATAAGAATTTTTTGGAAAAATCTTTGCATTCTTTGGATGTGGTAAGAGCTTTGAAATATTATGTTGAAGCTAATAAAGATTTCAGGAAGACTTCTAGTCTATTTGTTATCTTTTCTGGTCCTAGGAAAGGTCAGAAAGCTACTGCTATTTCTTTGGTTTCCTGGTTAAAGCTTTTGATTCATCATGCTTATGTGGAATCGGGTAAAACCCCGCCTCAGAGGATTATGGCTCATTCTACTAGGTCAGTTTCTACTTCCTGGGCTTTTAAGAATGAAGCTTCTGTTGATCAGATTTGCAAAGCAGCAACTTGGTCTTCTTTGCATAGTTTTACTAAATTCTACCATTTTGATGTTTTTTCTTCTTCAAAAGCAGTTTTTGGTAGAAAAGTTCTTCAGGCAGCTGTTTCAGTTTGATTCTTCTGCTTATAATTTTAGTTTTTTTCTTTATCAGATTAAAACTTTTTTATTTGGGTTGTGGATTCTTTTTTCAGCGGAATTGGCTGTTTTTATTTTTATAAAGTTCCACATCTTGGGTATTTGCTATCCCATACGTCACTAGCTCATGGACTCTTGCCAATTACATGAAAGAAAACATAACTTATGTAAGAACTTACCTGATAAATTAATTTCTTTCATATTGGCAAGAGTCCATGAGGCCCACCCTTTTTGTGGTGGTTATGATTTTTTTGTATAAAGCACAATTATTCCAATTCCTTGTTGATGCTTTCGCTCCTTTCTTATCACACCACTTCTTGGCTATTTGTTAAACTGAATTGTGGGTGTGGTGGGGGTGTATTTATAGCATTTTGAGGTTTGAAAAACTTTGCCCTCCTGGTCGGCATGTATATCCCATACGTCACTAGCTCATGGACTCTTGCCAATATGAAAGAAATGAAATTATCAGGTAAGTTCTTACATAAATTATGTTTTATATTAATTAGAAGGCAGAATAGCAGACAAAGCCTTCTGAATAGAATCAGTAACAAATTCTTTAAATTTCATAGGTATAACATGTACATTATAAGTTTAAGAAACAACAACAGAAAATGTACTATTAACTGATGGACACAATATCTGCATGTAAAAAGTTTATCATGATAACTAATACAATGACATTCAGAAATATAATGCACTTAGCTTTAGTAGAACCGACATCAGGCAGCAAAGTTCCAACGACATCAGGCAGCAAAGTTCCAACAGACACTTCTGAGGCAGGATCAGATTGAGACAAATGTTAAATAAAAAACAACATATAATGCAAAATTTGTCAATTTCCTTACATGACAGTTTCAGGAATGGGAAAAAATGCAAATAGCATAGCCCTCTGACATAGAAAACGTCAAGAGGCAAAAGCAATGGGGCAAATAAATAATGACAAAATTTATCGCCAAGTATCACGCACAACGTAACTGAAAAAAATGTTGGCGCCAACCATGTCCGGAAATGACACACTCGCGTCACTAACAACGCAACCCTGTGTGAACCTGTGCGTCAATTACAACACCAGAAATGACAAACGCGTCAACGGACGTGCCTTTCGCGCCAAAAATTATTACCCTAAGAATGACGCAATAATGTGTAGCATTTAGCGCACCCGCGAGCCTAAGTCACACCGCAATTTTTAAACAACTAGTCAATTGAAAAAAAGACTAAACCCCAGGTAAGAAAAATATTTCTTAATATTAACTTTCCCCAAATATGAAACTGACAGTCTGCAAAAGGAAATACATGAACCTGATTCATGGCAAATATAAGTACAATACATATATTTAGAACTTTATATAAATGTAAAACCATAGCTGAGGTGTCTTAAGTAATAAAAACATACTTACCAAAAGACACCCATCCACATATAGCAGATAGCCAAACCAGTAGTGAAACAGTTATCAGTAGAGGTAATGGTATATGAGAGTATATTGTCTGAAAAGGGAGGTAGGAGATGAATCTCTACGACCGATAAAAGAGAACCTATGAAAAAGACCCCCATTAGGAAAATCATTGCATTCAATAGGTGATACTCTCCACGTCCCTCTGACATTCGCTGTACTCTGAGAGGAATCGGGATTCAAAATGCTGAGAAGTGCATTATCAACGTAGAAATCTTAGCACAAACTTACTTCACCACCTCCATAGGAGGCAAAGTTTGTAAAACTGAATTGTGGGTGTGGTGAGTGGTGTATTTATAGGCATTTTGAGGTTTGGGAAACTTTTCCCCTCCTGGTAGGATTGTATATCCCATACGTCACTAGCTCATGGACTCTTGCCAATTACATGAAAGAAATATAGTTTAGCAAAAATAAGCACTCATTGGTCTTTGTAATAAAACTTCACATTTAATATATCAAGATTAAAAGTAGAGCATAACGTTTTGAGACCACATTGGTCCCTTTGTCAAATGCAAATACAATCAAACAATCTTACCTACTAAAACCCAGTGCACACCCACCTTATATACCCAACAGTGCATAATTAACGAAATCCCCTTCAGCTGAACTAAGCTGAAATGTTGTTTGCGTTTCACAAGAGCACATTGCGTTCCAGTGACGTCACACTCATGTGTCCGTCGCTTCCTTATTACATATCAATAATCACACGCTATTTTTGACAGCTGTCAGAGTTAACCAACGAAACAGAGAAAGCATGCAAAACAGAACCATACAGTAGTGTAGTGCATGAACAGAATCTCTTGTGGCATCAATATATATAGTAAACAGCGGGAATGTAAGTAAAAAAAAGGCAATCAAAATTAAAAACACTAGAGGACCTATACTACGTATATATACACTCATATCATGGATACTAACTAAATTGAAATTGAAACAATGTTACTTCATGACTAGTCCGAGGCATGGTAGAAAACTTATATAGAAACTGAGGTGCTATATAAGTCCAGAAGTTGAGCACAGGACACTTATGCCAACTCGTGGCCAGTTTACCATCCATCAGGTCACATTGACATAGACACATCTAGATCCAATCGATTTATTGTGGACACTCCATATTCACATATCATTGCACAAGAGTTTTGACTGTGTATTTTATAGTGAAGGTAGCAGGATGATGGAAATCCACAGGCCAAAAGACATACTCCGTTATTTGCCAAA
The DNA here is from genome assembly GCF_027579735.1 of Bombina bombina. Classification (NCBI taxonomy): domain Eukaryota; kingdom Metazoa; phylum Chordata; class Amphibia; order Anura; family Bombinatoridae; genus Bombina; species Bombina bombina. Next base: position 1,170,765,926 of record NC_069499.1, read on the forward strand.
AAATGAAGTAAAATCCAATATAGTATTCAATACCTTAGGGGCCACTGTATCCAATGTATATATCCACCTTGATTCTAGACGTAGCAATTTTTGTGCTCTATTTCCCCCCCCTTCGAAAGGGGTGGTATATGATCGATCAGCATCATCTTAAGGCTTGATAGATTGTGTTTATACTTTGCGAAGTGGCGGGCTACAGGTTGTTCCGAGTCCCCTTTATCAATGGCTTCCCGTATGGCAAATTTATGATTAGCCATGCATTCATGGAAAGTGGTGGTCGATTTACCAACATAAACCAATGCACACAGGCAAATGAGTATATAAATGACGTAAGAGCTTGTGCATGTCAATCTGTGGTTGATTTTGTACCTCTTGTTAGAATGTGGATTTTGGAATGTAGATCCACTCTTCAGGCTGAGGCACGTAGTGCAATCACCACATCTGAAGCAACCCAGCTTAGTGTGTTTAAGCCAACAGGGCTTTTGATAACAGCGTACAGGGTCTGTCTCAACCAAAAGATCTCTTAGATTACTTGCACGGTGATATGCCATCCTAGGTGGTTGCATTCTTTGGAATGGAAGGCCCTTATCATTCTGTATCAACTCCCAACATTTCCTTAATGCTGAGTTCATCTTAGTATGTGTCATGTCAAAAGTTGTGATAAAATTCAACCTATTGTCCTTAGTAGGTACAATGTTGCTATCACTCAATAATTCTTCCTGGGATTTGTCAAGAACCTTAGTCCTTATGTCTTGGATCACTCCTGGATCATATCCTCGGGCAGTAAGTTTTTCTTCCATATTGTCCATCTGATCTAACATCAATGGCACCTCAGTATTATTCCTGACTACCCAATTGAGTTGAGAGGATATCACCCCTCTCTTTTGGTGTTCAGGGTGACAACTATGGGATTCTAAAAGGGAATTCCTATCTGTCGGTTTTGAAAACAGAGATGTCCCAAAATGACACATAGAATGAGATTTCACCTTAAATATATTGAGGTCAAGAAAATGTATTTCATCAGTAGAACATTCCATCTTAAACTTAATGGGCTGGTCAATTTTATTCAGATGGTCTACGCAGTTGTCTAGATCTAATCTTGTGCCACGCCATACCAGGAAGATATCATCGATATAGTGTGTATAATGTATCACATTATGATTCAAGTGTGGTTCCATAATAAACTCTTCATACCACGCCATAAACAAATTGGCATACGCCGGGGCCAAATTAGAGCCCATAGCGGTCCCTGAGGTCTGCAAATAGAAGTTGGACTCGAATCTGAAATAATTGTGATTTAAACAATAATCCATAAGCTCCAAAATAAATTCTATAGGGGGACCTGTGTATACTTCTGATTTAGATAACATAGTTCTCACTGCCTGAATGCCACTAATGTGGGGTATACAAGTGTAAAGACTCTCCACATCTACAGTATAGTGACGAGTATATCATTGGGCTGTAACCAATCTGCTCTTTTTAAAGTTTTAATTAGAGTTGCAGAATCTTTTAAATAAGCAAAAGTTTTTTCACACTTGGTTGTAAGAAAAAATCCACAAAAATTGCTATGTTGGAGCAAATAGAGTCACGGGCAGAGACTATTGGTCTCCATGGAGGGTTTATAAGGGTTTTATGAACCTTGGGTAATAAATAAAAAAACTGTATTTTTGGATAAGGGGTAGTCAAAAATTGTAGTTCTGTTTCATTGATGTATCCTGCTTCAAATGCAGACCTCAGGGATCGGTCAATTCTAGTTTTAAATACATTTGTGGGGTTGCCCCTCAATTTTAATTATACTCCATTATCACTTAACTGTCTAATAGCCTCCATTCTGTAGTCACTGTAATTCAAAATGACAATGCCACCACCCTTGTCTGCCGGATGTATGATGATGGCATTGTCATTTTGAATTACAGTTGAATTACAGGAAACGTTGGGAGTTGATACAGAATGATAAGGGCCTTCCATTCCAAAGAATGCAACCACCTAGGATGGCATATCGTCGTGCAAGTAATCTAAGAGATCTTTTGGTTGAGACAGACCCGGTACGCTTTTATCAAAAGCCCTGTTGGCTTAAACCCACTAAGCTGGGATGCTTCAGATGTGGTGATTGCACTACGTGCCACAGCATGCAGAGTGGATTTACATTCCAAAATCCACATTCTAACAAGAGGTACAAAATCAACCACAGATTGACATGCATGAGCTCTTACGTCATTTATATACTCATTTGCCCATGTGCATTGGTTTATGTCGGTAAAACGACCACCACTTTCCGTGAACGCATAGCTAATAATAGATTTGCCATATGAGAAGCAATTGATAAAGGGGACTCGGAACAACCTGTAGCCCGCCACTTTGCAAAGTATAAACACAATCTATCAAGCCTTAAGACGATGCTGATCGATCATATACCACCCCTTCTAAGGGGGGGGGGGGGGAATAGAGAACAAAAATTGCTATGTCTAGAATCAAGGTGGATATATACATTGGATACAATGGCCCCTAAGGGATTGAGTACTATATTGGATTTTACTCCATTCTTTGGCAAATAATGGAGTATGTCTTTTGGCCTGTGGATTTCCATCATCCTGCTCTCTTCACTATAAAATACACAGTCGAAACTCTTGTGCAATGATATGTGAATATGGAGTGTCCACAATAAATCGATTGGATCTAGATGTGTCTATGTCAATGTGACCTGATGGACTGTAAACTGGCCACGAGTTGGCATAATAAGTGTCCTGTGTTCAACTTCTGGACTTATACGGCACCTCAGTTTCTATATAAGTTTTCTACCATGCCTCTGACTAGTCATGAAGTAACATTGTTTCAATTTCAATTTATTTAGTATCCATGACATGAGTGTATATATACGTAGTATAGCTCCTCTAGTGTTTTTTAATTTTGATTGCTTTATTTTACTTACATTCCCCTTTGCTTACTATATATATTGATGCCACAAAAGATTCTGTTCATGCACTACACCACTGTATGGTTCTGTCGAGCATGATTTCTCTGTTTCGTTGGTTAATTCCGACAGCTGTCAGAAGCAGCTTGTGATTATTGATATGTAATAAGGAAGTGACGGACACATGAGTGTGACGTCACTGGAACGCAATGTGCTCCTGTGGAATGCAAAGAACATTTCAGCTTAGTTCAGCTGAAGGGGATTTCGTTAATTATGCACTGTTGGGTATATAAGGTGGGTGTGTACTGGATTTTAAAAGGTAAGATTGTTTGATTTTATTTGCATTTGACAAAGGGACCAATGTGGTCTTGAAACGTTATGCTCTACTTTTAATCTTGATATATTAAATGTGAAGTTTTATTACAAAGACCAATAAGTGCTTATTTTTGCTAAACTATTTGGATTGATTATACAGCACCGTGGCACTGATGAACATTTTTATATGGAGTGCATCTATTTGGAATATATATATATATATATATATATATATATGCACAGTAAACTGCCAGTTAACCGGCACCCATGGGGATTGTTAGATTCCGGATAACTGTAGTTTCTGGTTGAGAGTTACTATTAAAAATAGGCCTAACTAGTTTTAAAACCAATACTATACTATAAACGCTGTATTTACTTGATATTAATATTTAAAGTCAGTAAATAAAAAGCAAATTATTAATTAATATTAATGCCGCCTCCGTTCAGTCCCGGGCACCCAGTGGCAGCGTCATGTCTAATTCTCAGACTGCCTTGTGCTCACAATTTTCAAGAGCAGTTGTGTAGGGTCTGGTGGCATAAAAAGGGCTTGTTTTCACCTTCGAAAGCCCACTATAAAGAAAGGAAGCTGTGGAGCAAAGTTAGTGTTCATTTTAATGTACAGTTTATTTGATATTTTTTTTCTGGTTGCTTGAGAGTGCCGGTTGCTTGAGTTCTGGTTAACTGAGAGTTTACTGTATGTATGTATATATATATATATATATATATATATATTTATATATATATATATATATATATATATATATATATATATATAGTATCCCACAAAAGTGAGTATACCCCTCACATTTTCGAAAATATTTCATTATATCTTTTCATGTGACAACACTAAAGAAATGTTATTTTGCTACAATGTAAAGTAGTGAGTGTACAGCCTGTATAACAGTGTAAATTTGCTGTCCCCTCAAAATACCTCAACACACAGCCATTAATGTCTAAACCATTGGCAACAAAAGTGAGTACACCCCTAAGTGGAAATGTCCAAATTGAGCCCATTGTGTCAATATTTTGTGTGGCCACCAATATATTTTCCGGCACTGCCTTAGCCCTCTTGGGCATGGAGTTCACCAGAGCTTCACAGGTTACCTCTGGAGTCCTCTTCCACTCCTCCATGACAATATCATGGAGCTGGTGGATGTTAGAGACCTTGCGCTCCCCCACTTTCCATTTGAGGATGCCCTACAGATGCTCAATACGGTGTAGGTTTGGAGACATGCTTGGCCAGTCCATCACCTTTACCCTCAGCTTCTTTAGCAAGGCAGTGGTCATCTTCGAGGTATGTTTGGGTCATAATCATGTTGGAATACTGCCCTGCGGCCCAGTCTCTGAAGGGAGGGGATCATGCTCTGCTTCAGTATGTCACAGTACATGTTTTTTTCAGATCCTCAGAGAGTTCTTTGCCATGAGGTGCCATGTTGAACTTTCAGTGACCAGTATGAGAGAGTGTGAGAGCGATAGCACCAAATTTAACACACCTGCTCCCCATTCACACCTGAGACCTTGTAACACTAACGAGTCACATGACACTGGGGAGGGAAAATTACTTATTGGGCCCAATTTGTACATTTTCACTTAGGGGCATACTCACTTTTGTTGCCAATGGTTTAGACATTAATGGCTGTGTATTGAGTTATTTTGAAGGGACAACAAATTTACACTGTTATACAGACTGTACACTCACTACTTTACATTGTAGCAATGTGTTATTTCTTCAGTGTTGTCACATGAAAAGGTATAATAAAATATTAAAAAACATGTGAGGGGTGTACTCACTTTTCTGGGACACTGTATATATATATATATATATATATATATATAAAAATATACAAAACACGGAAGGGGACTCCACTCCTAGACCGGACCGGGTACACATCCCATGACCCTGCAACATGCTCAGCCCTGGGTGCTGAGTGGCACTCACAAGAACCTGTGCTGTCACCAGAGTCCCATGCAGTTAACCCCAGACAGGTCTGGGTGCAAGAACCATAAGGGAAATTACAAAACAAATTAATACAACACACAGAGAAAACCCTGCACTCACTAGCAAGCTCACAGCTAAGATTTAAAAGCAAAAATGGAAAGGTTAGTTACCGCATCTGGCCAAATGGGACAAGCCCAGGTACCACGTCAAGGTCCTATCCAATACCTGGGACTCTAAAACAGCCACACAATGCAAGCTCTCAAATACATATATATACATGTGTATGTGTATATCTGGTTAATATGAGTCAATATGTATGTGCATACATACAAAGCAACACATACACAGTACACACATATACATTTTAAACAATTTTAATATTTTAATGTTTTTCTTTATTAGAAATGCTTTAAATTCCTATGTTCTTCACTTCACTAAGAAGAAAATATTATTTTTATTTTAAAATTTATATTTCTATTTTTATATGTATCTGTATATACTATGGCTGTCTGTCTGTCTATCTATTCTTATAGATATATAGGTATAAACCCCAGAAATACTGGTTAAGCTCAAAGTAATATTTAAAAGCAAAAATTGGAGAGTCAGTTGCATTTAGTGCCAAAATGTGTAATTCCAGGACCATGCATATTTTTCAAACTGAGAACCAACCTCAGGGTGTCACAGACCTTTGTAATTTCCCTTAAGTAAATACAAAACACAGAAGTAAACCGTACTCTCAGACTGGACAGGGTACACATCCCAAGTTAATGTGAACCCCACAGCCCTGAATAATTACATACAGCTGTACAGTCCCCAGCAACCCAGGCAGTTAACCCCTGAGCAACCTGAGTGACAGGTACAAAGGGAAAATTACAAAAAAAATTATAACACAACACACATGAAACCGGGCACTCATTAACAAGCACACACCCTACTCGCTCATAAACCTGATTGCATGTTCTCAAGTGTGCTAACCTGATATGAAAATATGATTATTTCACATTCCAATGTTCTTCACATAGCAGGCACTGTTCTATTTATTAATAAATACATATTTCTACACATTTCTGATGGTATTTTGGTACAATATATAACTCTACCTATATATATCTACATATATATATACATATTGTACACCTATGTATTGGTTTAAGTCCTAATATCATATTGGACGCTTCGTGTGGTTACCAGTTACGCAAACATTGATTGAGCTGTTGCTCATCTTGGATTGGCCAGTCATGCGAGTGTGCCGTAGCTAGAGGCTTTTGTATTTGTGATTACCATGGTTACCTGTGTTAGCGTAATGACATCATCACGCAAGCATGCACAGTGGCAATACGTTGTTTCGTATTGTTTGTTAGCACAACGTCGCTTTGGTTTACAAGTGTCCGTTCGCGGTCAATGTAGATTGGTATGCGATACAGCTGTGCTTAGACTCACATGCAGTAGTGGTTCCGTGTTACGTATCTGATTGGTGGGTGGGGGTATTTAAGGTTTTGTATTGGCTTTATATTTTATGCCTGCTTTTCCTTTTGCTGCATGTGACCAAGGGTCCTGTGGGGGTTAAAACGTTATGCTGTTTTTGCATTAAATTGGTGATTCGACCTGACCCCCCGAATTGATCAACTATACAAATATAACTATGAAGTCATTTACAGAAACATTAAAAAAGACATAAATAAATGGAGAACATATACATTCTCATGGATGGGCAGACTAGCTGCAGTAAAGATGACAATTCTTCCTCGCTTACTATATTTATTTAGGACGCTACCTATAGCGGTGCCAATCTCAGATTTAAAAATGATGCAGGCAGAACTTCTAACCTTTATTAGAGGGAAAAAAATGGCTAGGATCCCATCAACACTCATGACGAAACACAGGAGTTTGGGAGGCATAGGTGCACCCAACTTGATTGAATATTACAGGGCAGCAAGGATAGCACAAACATTACTCCTTGGGGGAGGGGAAGGATTAGTCCTATGGCCCAAACTGGAGGCAGATTTAAGGGAATCCACCCACACCGACGACATATTATGGGGCATACAATCAAGGGAAATAACACCAGTTAGATTCCACTCACAGGTTTTTGGTCACACTTCCCACATGTGGTCCTTCATAAGTAAACAACTCAAATTATCTCTCACACATACGACCATGCGCCCAATTAGATACCTCCTTTCCTCTGACGTCCAATTAGTGGTGAATAAATGGGCGAACAAAGGACTATATAGGGTGGCGGACTGGCTGACAGGCGGAAAACCCAAAACATTTATACAAATCCAAACTCAAATAGCTCCTATGAAGCTTTTATGGTTTCAATACCTCCAGGTCAATTCAGCCATACAACACTATATTAAATCAGTGAGAACCTATTCCATCTCACTCATAGAATCTCTACTAACTTCAACTTCCAGACCCAAAAAAGTGATATCCAGAGTGTATATAGAAATCCAATCCCAAAATAACTCTCTTAAACCTTCAACAATCTCACAATGGGAAACAGACCTAGGTACTCATAAACTAAAAAAAGACTGGGACGAATTGCTACATTCAGCATGCTCTGGCCTTTTAAGCGCAGACTTAAGAGAAAACACTATTAAGACTATCTTCAGATGGTACTTGACCCCGATCAAAACTTACCACATGAATACTACAAACAACAGACTATGCTACAGAGGCTGTGGAGAGGTGGGTTCATACCTTCATATGTGGTGGGACTGCGCCATAATCCAACCTATTTGGATTCAACTATCCTCCCTCCTCAGTGTGATCTTAGAGGATCAAATACAACTCAAACCAATACAAGCCTTACTACACGAACCGTTACCTCAGTACAACAAACATATAAACACGTTTATTAAAATTACCTTTACGGTCACTAGAATGAGTATTGCAAAATACTGGAAATTGAGGGCCCCTGCATGGGAGGAAGTGAGGAACAGATTAGACAAGACTCATTGTATGTATGAGTCTGCCTCTAATATTCTAGATACACAAGCCCAGTTTGAGAAGGTCTGGTTTTACTGGACATTAAATAGGAATATGGTTATATAAACTCCACAGAGAATCATTGGGGACGCAGAGGATGTGTCCCTAAGGCGGAGGGGGGGGGGGGACCTGGATGCCCTACTCTTCTTTTTCATCTTTCCACTCCTTTCTACTTTCACTTACCTTTTCTGAACTCTCTCATTTAACCCATCCTAAGGAGGAACTATGTGTTGCTTTAAAGAACTAGAAAGTTAGAAATACAACCCCATTCCTTCTCTAGGTTCTCTCCTTAATCCCTCTTTTCTTTTTTGTACTATTTGCTGTTCTCTCTCCGCTTTCGTATATTTTTTTGCATATCATTTTGCATGTCATTTTATTGATACAGGGTCTTAAGCAATAGCCTTTAAGAGGAGCGGGCAATACATTATGACCCCCTGCCCTTGGAGGTAACGGGTTACGGGGGATAAAGGATATGATTCTTTATATTTCTCCACTATGGAGACAATCAGTTTAGCCCATTTGGGAGATACCCCAGGAAACAATGAATAATCTGCTATCCAAACCTTGCCTTCTATTTCCTGGGGTACCCGCAGAGACTTTAGGATCCTGTGTCACGTGTCTAATCTTCTTTACATAGATGTGCATTAGTAAATATAAAGGGTTAACCAAAGATAGGGAGAGAGAGATGCCTTTATTTTTATTTTTACTTTATTTTCACTTTCTATTGTTGTACAATTGTTGATGAAAATGCTAATAAAAGATTTAAACATAAATTGGTGATTCAACATTTCTCTGGTGCTGGCTGTTATTGTTGTGGGTCATACACGGATCACCACCGGGTCCTGTCCTACTTCAGCTTATACTATATATATTATCTCTATTTTAAAGCTCTTTCCAGGCTTTTTTTCCTAACACCTGAGACCTCATGTCTTTCGGCCATTATAACTTTTTTGTGCAATATTTATTTGAATAATTTTTATTAGATGGTTTTATTATAAATTTAACTGTAATTTATAATATATTTTTTGTGTTTTGTGCAGCTTTTTATTTCACAAAACAGTTAACCAGAGCTCTAAGGATGAGATAATCATTCTAGTGTAAATCGGATTTACTTTCAATTTGTAATTCAAGCAGTAGACCCGATGCACGCAAACACCCGTGATAAACCTTACTGGGCTATAACACTGTCACTGTGAGGTTTATTGGGCTATATAGCTTATCCCAGTGGTTAAAGGGACACTGAACCCATTTTTTTTCTTTTGTGATCCAGATTAGTGATGTCGCGAACCTAAAATGTTGCGTTCGCGAACAGAGAACGCGAACTTCCGCAAAAGTTCGCAAATGGGCGAACCGCCATTGACTTCAATAGGCAGGCGAATTTTAAAACCCACAAGGACTCTTTCTGGCCACAAAAGTGATGGAAAAGTTGTTTCAAGGGGACTAACACCTGGACTGTGGCATGCCGGAGGGGGATCCATGGCAAAACTCCCATGGAAAATTACATAGTTGATGCAGAGTCTGTTTTTAATCCATAAAGGGCATAAATCACCTAAAATTCCTAAATTGTTTGGAATAACGTGCTTTAAAACATCAGGTATGATGTTGTATCGTTCAGGTAGTGTAAGGGTTACGCCCGCTTCACAGTGACAGACCAAACTCCCCATTTAATGCACTGCAAACAACCGCAAACAGTCCATTTGCACAACCGCAAACTCCCCATTTGCACAAGGTTGGATACCAAGCTAGCCATATCCCGTTCCTTGTCCTCACTGATGTCACTGCACGTGCAATCACTTCCTGGGGTAACAGAAAATGCTCCACCCACAAGATGCTCCTATTATATTACTGCACTGAGGATGCTGCCTTTATCTGTGTGTCCTGCTCCCTGGCCGGAGAGCACAGGGGACACCAGGTCGAGCTGCTGAATGAGGCTTCTGAGAAGAAGAAAAAGAAACTGAGAAATGTTCTGCAGAAACTGACCACAAAGAGAGAGGATACTGAGAAAAGAGTCCAGAGTCTGCAGAAGCACAGGAGAGGGGTGCAAGAGAAAGCAGCTGGTGTAACAGAGAGACTGACTGCCCTGATTGGGGACATCAGGAAACAGCTGGAAGACCTAGAGAAGCGAGTCCTGAGTGAGATCACCTGGCAGCAGGAGCAGGTTTTACTCACAATCTCTGATCTGATCCAGCAGCTGGGAAAAAGAGAACGATGAGCTAACCAGGAAGATTTGTCACATTGAGGAGCTGTGCAACATGACTGACCCATTAACTGTCCTACAAGAACAGGAATCACACAGAGATGAGATGCTTGGTCGGTCCTCCTACTTCCAATTTGGGGCACTGCGCGTGCAATCTAATGTGCCACCAGATAGGAGTGGTGTGTTAACTAGTACTATTCTTATCAGTTTAATCCCTGTTACGTCCCCTATCAGGGGACGTGTATATGGCATCGATTTAGGAACCCGGAGATGATTTTAGGAACCGGGAGATGGAAAAAGATGCTTGGACAGGCCGGCCACGAGATAGATAGATAGATAGATACATAGATTAGACAGATCAATAGAACCAATAGATACATTTGATGATAGATACGATAGATAGATTTGATAGATAAATAGATAGATTTGATAGATAGATAATTTCCCAGACAGAGAATTACAAGACGGGCGGTCTGGGACCCATGGTAAGGTTCCCAGAGGCAGTTGCGGCGCTTGAGGCTCTGATTAGAACAGAGCACTCTGTGTATCTGCCCTCGGCCGAAATCAGAACATTCATTTGCTTTCTGCCTGTCGGCCAAATGTCCGTCTGCCAAATGTCCGTCTGCCAAATGTCCTTCTGCATTTTGTCAGAGCACCGCGTGCAATCTACTGTGCCACCAGATAGGAGTGGTGTGTTAACTAGTACTATTCTTTTCAGTTTAATCCCTGTTACGTCCCCTATCAGGGGATGTGTATATGGCATCGATTTTAGGAACCCGGAGATGATTTTAGGGACTGGGAGATGGAAAAAGATGCTTGGACACCCAGTACAGGTCGTTCTCCTTCAGCCTTTTTATACGAGGGTCCCTCAACAGGCACGACAGCATGAAAGACCCCATATGCCATTACTTCCTTTTGCAGAATCGAGTACAGGTATGGCATCGATTTTAGGAACCCGGAGATGATTTTAGGAACCGGGAGATGGAAAAAGATGCTTGGACACCCAGTACAGGTCGTTCTCCTTCAGCCATTTTATATGAGGGTCCCTCAACAGGCACGACAGCATGAAAGACCCCATATGCCATTACTTCCTTTTGCACAATCGAGTACAGGTATGGCATCGATTTTAGGAACCCGGAGATGATTTTAGGAACCGGGAGATGGAAAAAGATGCTTGTACACCCAGTACAGGTCGTTCTCCTTCAGCCATTTTATACGAGGGTCCCTCAACAGGCATGACAGCATGAAAGACCCCATATGCCATTACTTCCTTTTGTACAATTGAGTACAGGTATGGCATCGATTTTAGGAACCCAGAGATTATTTTAGGAACCGGGAGATGGAAAAAGATGCTTGGACACCCAGTACAGGTCATTCTCCTTCAGCCTTTTTATACGAGGGTCCCTCAACAGGCACGACAGCATGAAAGACCCCATATGCCATTACTTCCTTTTGCACAATCGAGTACAGGTATGGCATCGATTTTAGGAACCCGGAGATTATTTTAGGAACCGGGAGATGGAAAAAGATGCTTGGATACCCAGTACAGGTCATTTTCCTTCAGCCTTTTTATACGAGGGTCCCTCAACAGGCACGACAGCATGAAAGACCCCATATGCCATTACTTCCTTTTGCACAATCGAGTACAGGTATGGCATCAATTTTAGGAACCCGGAGATGATTTTAGGAACCAGAAGATGGAAAAAGATGCTTGTACACCCAGTACAGGTCATTCTCCTTCAGCCATTTTATACGAGGGTCCCTCAACAGGCACGACAGCATGAAAGACCCCATATGCTATGACTTCCTTTTGCACAATTGAGTACAGGTATGGCATCGATTTTAGGAACCCGGAGATGATTTTAGGAACTGGGAGATGGAAAAAGATGCTTGGACACCCAGTACAGGTCGTTCTCCTTCAGCTATTTTATACGAGGGTCCCTCAACAGGCACAACAGCATGAAAGACCCCATATGCCATTACTTCCTTTTGCACAATTGAGTACATTTATGGCATCGATTTTAGGAACCCGTAGATGATTTTAGGAACCGGGAGATGGAAAAAGATGCTTGGTCGGTCCGGCCACGAGATAGATAGATACATAGATTAGATAGATAGATCAATAGATACAATAAATACATTTGATGATAGATACGATAGATAGATTTGATAGATAAATAGATAGATTTGATAGATAATTTCCCATACAGAGAATTACAAGACGGGTGGTCTGGGACTCATGGTAAGGTTCCCAGAGGCAGTTGCGGGGCCCGAGGCTCTGAATTTGGGGCACTGCACGTGCAATCTACTGTGCCACCAGATATGAGTGGTGTGTTAAGTAGTACTATTCTTATCAGTTTAATCCCTGTTACGTCCCCCATCAGGGGATGTGTATATAGCATTGATTTATGAAATTTTGGCAGTGTACCTTCCACTGCGGTGTCCCAATAGCTACACATTTTTGGAACGCCTCAGACTCCACCAGCTTGTATGGTAAAAGCTGGCGGGCTAAGAGTCCAGACAAGCCAGCTGTCAGACGCCGGGCAAGGGGGTAAGTTTGTGACATTGGCTTCTTACGCTCAAACATGTCCTTGACAGACACCTTGACAGACACTGCGTCAAGGTTCTGAGCGGAAGCTGTAGAAGATTGGGTGTCCTGTGTTAGCCAGTCAACTATATGCTCCGAAGTTTTCGAGTTCAGAGTACGTGGCCTCTGAACACTGGGCATTATTCTAGGGACAAAGGGAATCACAGCACCACGACCACGAAGGCCCCTGCGGGGTGGCCTGCCTCTGCCTGTCATTTTTTTTTTTAATTAGTGGTACTATGCGTGCAAGCTACTGTGACAACAGATATGCGTGGTGTGTTAAGTAGTACTATTCTTATCAATTTAATCCCTTTTACATCCCCTATCAGGGGACGTGTATATGGCATGGATATGGCGCGTGCAATCTAATGTGCCACCAGATAGGAGTGGTGTGTTAAGTAGTACTATTCCTATCAGTTTAATCCCTGTTATGTGCCTTTTTTTTTGGTTTGATTTTTGAAGCCACAGTGCAGCACCAGAGGCCAGAAATATTTGGCATGTACACATGCCTGAAAAATTAGGTATTGTTGCAGATGCAGCTGTAGCAGCGGCCAGAAAAAATGATGTTTGTTTCCCTGGCAGAAAGTGCCCTAAAACATGGCGACTTGAACCCTAGTTGGTGGCGGATAAGTCACGCAAGTCATCCTGCATTCAGATATAAAATACAGCAGCATGTGGACCATTTTTAGCCCAAGGCAGCTCATCTCATCAGGCCTTTTTTACTCGAATGTATCACCCAATGTCAGTCCCTTCGGGATCCATCCCTCATTCATCTTAATAAAGGTGAGGTAATCAAGACTTTTTTTACCTAGGCGACTTCGCTTCTCAGTGACAATACCTCCTGCTGCACTGAAGGTCCTTTCCAACAGGACACTTGAAGCAGGGCAGGACAGAAGTTCTATGGCAAATTGGGATAGCTCAGGTCACAGGTCAAGCCTGCACACCCAGTAGTCAAGGGGTTCATCGCTCCTCAGAGTGTCGAGATCTGCAGTTAAGGCGAAGTAGTCTGCTACCTGTCGGTTGAGTCGTTCTCTGAGGCTTGACCCCGAAGGGCTGTGGCGATGCATAGGAGTTAAAAAGGTCCGCATGTCCTCCATCAACAACACGTCTGTAAAGCGTCTTGTCCTTGCCGGCGTGGTCGTGGGAGAAGGAGTATTACTTTCACCTCTTCCCCTGTTAGATTACCGTTGTGCTGTGACATCACCCTTATACGCTGTATAAAGCATACTTTTTAATTTATTTTTTAACTGCTCCATCCTTTCCGACTTGCGAGAATTCGGTAACATTTCAAGCACTTTATGCTTATACCGGGTGTCTAGTAGCGTGGACACCCAGTGCAGTTTGTTCTCCTTCAGCTTTTTTATACGAGTGTCCCTCAACAGGCACGACAGCATGAAAGACCCCATTTGCACAAGGTTGGATGCCGAGCTACTCATGTCCCGTTCCTCATCCTCACTGATCTCACTAAAGGTATCTTCTACCCCAAGCCACGTACAACACCACAGGTACCAGATAGGTGACAACGAGCACCCTGGGATGCCTGTTGTGCTTGGTCTTCCTCCTCCTCCTCCTCAAAGTCACATTCCTCCTCTGACTCCTCTTCCTCACAATCCTCTTCCTGCATTGCCATTGGTCCAGCAAGCAATGCTGATAAGGCTGTTTCTGGTGGTGATGGTGAACACAACTCTTCCTCTTCACGCTCATCTACGGCCTGATCCAGCACTCTTCGCAGGGCACGCTCCAGGAAGAAAACAAATGGTATGATGTCGCTGATGGAGCCTTCAGTGCGACTGACTAGGTTTGTCACCTCCTCAAAAGGACGCATGAGCCTACAGGCATTGCGCATGAGCATCCAGTAACGTGGCAAAAAAATTCCCAGCTCCCCAGAGGCTGTCCTAGCACCCCGGTCATACAAATACTCGTTAACGGCTTTTTCTTGTTGGAGCAGGCGGTCGAACATTAGGAGTGTTGAATTCCAACGTGTCCGGCTGTCGCAAATCAAGTGCCTCACTGGCAGGTTGTTTCGCCGCTGGATATCTGACAAGTGCGCCATGGCCATGTTGGAACCCCTGAAATGGCTACACACCTTCCTGGCCTGCTTCAGGACGTCCTGTAAGCCTGGGTACTTATGCACAAAGCATTGTACAATCAGATTACACACATGTGCCATGCACGGCACATGTGTCAACTTGCCCAATTTCAATGCCGCCACCAAATTACTTCCGTTGTCAGAAACCACTTTGCCGATCTCCAGTTGGTGTGGAGTCAGCCACTGATCCACTTGTGCGTTCAGGGCGGACAGGAGTGCTGCTGCGGTGTGACTCTCTGCTTTCAGGCAAGTCAACCCCAAGACGGCATGACACTGCCGTATCCGGGATGTGGAATAGTACCTGGGGATCTGGGTGGGTGCCGTTGATGTGGAGCAAGACGCAGCAGCAGAAGCGGACTCAGGCGAGGAGGTTATGGAAGAGGATGGAGTAGTAGGAGTAGAGGAGGTGGCAGCAGGCCTGCCTGCAAGTCGTGGCGGTTTCACCAACTCCTCTGCAGAGCCAGGCATTCCATGCTTGTCAGCCGTCAGCAGGTTTACCCAATGCGCAGTGTAGGTGATATACCTGCACTGACCATGCTTTGCAGACCAGCTATCAGTGGTCAGATGGACCCTTGCCCCAACACTGTGTGCCAGACATGCCATTACTTCCTTTCACACAATCGAGTACAGGTTGGGGATTGATAGATAGATAATTTCCCAGACAGAGAATTACAAGACGGGCGGTCTGGGACCCATTGTAAGGTTCCCAGAGGCAGTTGCGGGGCCCGAGGCTCTGAGTTTGGGGCACTGCACGTGCAATCTACTGTGCCACCAGATATGAGTGGTGTGTTAAGTAGTACTATTCTTATCAGTTTAATCCCTGTTACGTCCCCCATCAGGGGATGTGTATATAGCATTGATTTATTAAATTTTGGCCGTGTACCTTCCACTGCGGTGTCCCAATAGCTACAAATTTTTTGAACGCCTCAGACTCCACCAGCTTGTATGGTAAAAGCTGGCGGACTAAGAGTTCAGACAAGTCAGCTGTCAGACGCCGGGTAAGGGGGTGACTTGGTGACATTGGCTTCTTATGCTCAAACATGTCCTTGACAGACACCTGACTGTGGGCAAATGAGCAGGAACTGCTCCGGAAGAGAGATGGATTGGCGGATGGTTGAGAGGGGGCAAGGAGCACAGCAGTGGTTGACGTGGCTGAAGATGCTGGACCAGGAGGAGGATGGCGGCTTTGAGTTTGTGTGCTGCTTGTCCTCATGTGTTCATCCCATAGGCGTTTCTGATGTGAGATAATGTGCCTTCGCAAAGCAGTTGCACCTAGGTGGGTGTTGGACTTCCCACAACTCAGTTTCTTTTGGCACAGGTTGCAAATGGCATTGCTGTTGTCAGAGGCAGACACATAAAAAAATGCCACACTGCTGAGCTCTGCGATAACGGCATTCTGGTGGTGACAACAGCATGCGTTGATTGGTGTGCTGTCTGGCTGACCCCGGTTGCCGATACATGCTGTCTGACTGTGCCACTAGCTCCTTGCGACGACCTCCCCCTGCTTTCAACTCGTCTCCTCCTCCTGCTCCTCTCTGTCTCCCCATCTGAACTTTCCCCCTGTTCTTCTTCTCTTCAACCGGGCACCCACGTGACATCCACGGACACATCGTCATCATCAACCCCTTCACTTGTATCTGACAACTCAACAACGGAAGCAACGGCGGGTACAACATCATCATCATCATCATCATCACACTGTGCGTCGTCCATGTCTGTAATGCTGCCTGACTGAGACATATCACAGTTATCTACATCCTCTGTCAATGATGGTTGCGCATCACTCATTTCTTCACACTGAGGTGTACATAACTCCTCTGACAGATCAAGTGAGGCAGCTGTGGTGCTAGTGTTGGTGGTGGCAGCAGACAGGCGAGTGGTAAGTTGAGAGGTGCCCGAAGCTAAGCTAGAGGAGGAGGATGGTGCGTCAAGGTTACGAGTGGAAGCTGTAGAAGATTGGGTGTCCTGTGTTATAATGTCAACTATTTCATCAGAACTTTTCGTGTTCATGGTACGTGGCCTAACACTGGGCGTTATTCTATGGCTAAAGGGATTCACAGCACCATGACCACAACGGCCCCTGTGGGTTGGCCTGCCTCTGCCTGTCATTTTTTTTCGATTAGTGCTACTATGCGTGCAAGCTACTGTGAGTGGGCACAGTATACGCTGTGAGCCTGACACAAAAACCCAGACTGATGTTTCACAGTCAAATTTTTTTTTTTTTTTTTTTAAATGTACACTGACAGTGCACTACTATTAAACAAGATAATATGAGTGGTGGCACTGGGCAAGTGGGCACAGTATACGCTGTGAGTCTGACACAAAAAAGCAGACTGATGTTTCACAGTCAAAATAGTTTTTTTATTTTTAAAATGTACACTTACACTACTATTAAACAAGATAATATGAGTGGTGGCACTGGGCAAGTGGGCACAGTATACGCTGTGAGCCTGACACAAAAAAGCAGACTGATGTTTCACAGTCCAAAAAGTTTTTATTTTTTTAAATGTACACTTACACTACTATTAAACAAGATATGAGTGGTGCCACTGGGCAAGTGGGCACAGTATACGCTGTGAGCCTGGCACACACACTGGCAGGCAGGCAACTTCAATTAGATAACATAGCAGACTGATGTTTTACAGTCAAAAAAGTTTTTTTTTTTAATTATTTACACTACTGTTACACCAGATATGAGTGGTGGCACTGGGCAAGTGGGCCGGGCACACACGTTGGCAGGCAGGCAAATACAATTAGAATTCCACTAGCAGACTGATGTTTCACAGTCAAAAAAGGTTGTTTTTTTTAATTACTTACACTACTGTTACACCAGATATGAGTGGTGGCACTGGGCAAGTGGGCCTGGCACACACGCTAGCAGGCAGGCAACTGCAATTAGATTACACTAGCAGACTGATGTTTCACAGTCAAAAAAGTTATTTTTTTTAAATTTACACTACTGTTACAACAGATATGAGTGGTGGCACTAGTTGGCAAGTGGGCCTGGCACACACGCTGGCAGGCAGGCAACTGCAATTAGATTACACTAGCAGACTGATGTTTCACAGTCAATTTTTTTTTTAAAATTTACACTACTGTTACAACAGATATGAGTGGTGGCACTAGTTGGCAAGTGGGCCTGGCACACACGCTGGCAGGCAGGCAGGCAGGCAACTGCTATTAGATTACACTAGCAGACTGATGTTTCACAGTCAAAAAAGTTTTTTTTTAAATTTACACTACTGTTACAACAGATATGAGTGGTGGCACTAGTTGGCAAGTGGGCCTGGCAAACACGCTGGCAGGCAGGCAGGCAACTGCAATTAGATTACACTAGTAGACTGATGTTTCACAGTCAAAAAATGTTTTAAAAAAATTTACACTACTGTTACAACAGATATGAGTGGTGGCACTTGTTGGCAAGTGGGCCTGGCACACACGCTGGCAGGCAGGCAACTGCAATTAGATTACACTAGCAGACTGATGTTTCACAGTCAAAAAATATTTTTTTTTAAATTTACACTACTGTTACAACAGATATGAGTGGTGGCACTAGTTGGCAAGTGGGCCTGGCACACACGCTGGCAGGCAGGCAACTGCAATTAGATTACACTAGCAGACTGATGTTTCACAGTCAAAAAAGATTTTTTTTTAAATTTACACTACTGTTACAACAGATATGAGTGGTGGCACTAGTTGGCAAGTGGGCCTGGCACACACGCTGGCAGGCAGGCAACTGCAATTAGATTACACTAGCAGACTGATGTTTCACAGTCAAAAAAGTTTTTTTAAAAAAAATGTACACTACTGTTACAACAGATATGAGTGGTGGCACTAGTTGGCAAGTGGGCCTGGCACACACGCTGGCAGGCAGGCAGGCAACTGCAATTAGATTACACTAGCAGACTGATGTTTCACAGCCAAAAAAGATTTTTTTTAAAAAATTGACACTACTGTTACAACAGATATGAGTGGTGGCACTTAGCAAATGGGCCTAGCACAAACGCTGGCAGGCAGGCAACTGCAATTAGATTACACTAGCAGACTGATGTTTCAAATTCAAAAAAGTTTTTTTTTTTAAATTTACACTACTGTTACAACAGATATGAGTAGTGGCACTAGTTGGCAAGTGGGCCTGGCACACACGCTGGCAGGCAGGCAACTGCAATTAGATTACACTAGCAGACTGATGTTTCACAGTCAAAAAAGTTTTACACTACTGTTACAACAGATATGAGTGGTGGCACTGCAGGCACGCAACTGCAATTAGATTACACTAGCAGAGTGATGTTTCACAGGCAAAATTAAACAGGCAAAAAAAAAAAAGATGTTCTAGCGCTAAAAAGGGCTTTTTGGGGTGCTGTCCTTACAGCAGAGATTAGATGAGTCCTTCAGGACTGTAGTGGACACTGAATACACTAGCCTAGCTATCAATTTCCCTATAAAATCAGCAGCAGCTACACTATCCCTCCTCTCACTAAGAATGCAGGATCAGAATGAATCTAAAATGGCTGCTGTCCAGGAGCTGGGAGGGTCTGGGAGGGAGTGTCTGCTGCTGATTGGCTGAAATGTGTCTGCAGACTGTGAGATACAGGGTCAAAGTTGACGAATAGGGGGCGGATCGAACATCGCATATGTTCGCCTGCCGCGGCGAACGCGAACAAGCTATGTTCGCCGGGAACTATTCACCGGTGAACTATTCACGATATCACTAATCCAGATAGAGCATGCAATTTTAAGCAATTTTCTAATTTACTCCTATTATCATTTTTTTTGTTCTCTTGCTATCTTTATTTGAAAAAGAAAGTTCAGAAATCTGGACAGCACTTGTTTATTGGTGCGTGAATTTATCCACCAATCAGCAATAACAACCCAGGCTGTTCACCAAAAATGGGCCGGCATCTAAACTTATATTCTTGCTTTTCAAATAAAGATACCAAGAAAATGAAGAACATTTGCTAATAGGAGTAAATTAGAAAGTTGCTTAAAATTGCATGCTCTATCTGAATCACAAAATAAAAAATGTGGGTTCAGTGTCCCTTTAAGTTGCTACCTATGATAAGTGTTGTTATATTAACTGGGATCAGAAAACTCTTTGACAACTACACATAGCAACCATCTATTACACACTGCTTATTATTAAGTGACCTGAATATAGCACACTGTATAATCCACTCAGATAAAAAAGGACACTTTATAGCCAAGACATGGAATGAAAAACAATCCAAATGGGCTTTGATTGAGTCAAATCTATTACAGCTTTTAGTTATTACAACATACTGACATGTGCTATGTGTGTGACTAGAGCGTCAGGGTTCAAACACCATTTCTGTTTAGAGAGCAGGCGTTGGTGTGTATTGCATCACTGAAGACTTAATTTGTGTTATATAAGCCACTTCTGACTCTAAGAAAGTGTCATGTTTCAATGCTGTTTCACAGATCACTCATATCATATGTGCATATGCCATTTAAAACAATAATAACGGTTACTAGAAGCATTTTTGCTAGTGGAAGTATAATATAAAATTGTTTCTATTTAAAATTTTAACGCACCATGCACATTTCAGTTTTGACTGTTCTATCCCTTTAAAACAGTGTAAAGGCACATGAAAGAACATAAGACATATGGATTTTTTTAAGGGTTTTTAAAATAGATTGCAATGGCATTGAGTTTGAAATTCCTGCATGGACTGGAATAGACTCCTATTTTAACATTTATCCCTGTTCTTGAATCTTACAGACAGGAATCTGCTAAACTTATTCTCAATCCAAAGTGGTTTAAGACTAGAACTAGGTTTTCATCCTCTGATTTGTTTATTTTAAGGAAATTATCACAACATATTAAAGCCTAGAGACTGGTCTTCCCCACATTCTTTTTATTTATTATTGCAAATGAATACTGCAATTTATAGCATATTTCACTAATTATTTGCCATAGCATACAACTGAAAAACAACTGTTTTCTCTATGAGTTTATGAAGACCCTAGCTTGGTCTTCAGGGAGGGATAATCTAGTGTATACAGTGTATACATTCTTCTGGTGTGAGGTGCTATTAGTATTACAGATTTGTACGATTTATTTACACATGCAGCACAATAGCAGTGCCTTATAAACATTATCAAGTAGACATTGCTTTAGATTGCAAGCTCTTCAGTGTAAATGTTAACAGCAATTTCTTAATTACCCAATCTGGCTACAGAGTAGTTAAGTTCTGGTGTTACAGTGTGGGGGCTATGTGTGTGGGCGGATAATGACTTGCTCCCCACCCCTCTTACACACACTGCTGCTATATTTAGCTGATACACTAAGTTGACTTTGATTTATAATTCCATTAGATTTGAAGTCAAGGAATAAATTAAATCTCTGAGATATATAATATTAATATTATGTGTACATAGCAGACAGGGATCAAGTGTTCATTTATTCGAGGCACAAAAGAGGAAACTGGTGGGCGAGATGCTTGTTGCTATTTATTGGGTTTTTTTTCTGTATAGCTGCTCAAACACTTCCCAGTGTCCTGTTTGCAAACAAACAATTCTCATGATCTGTTCTTAAACATTCCCTATTAACCAGTCTACAGTGTAGCTGAAACACAACCCATTGGTCTGTCAGCTTGTTGACTGTGTGACTTATCTGCCCAATAATCTGTCTTCAGAGGAAAATAAAAGCAATTTAAAACATTTTTTTTAAAATGTAGTATTTAAAAGGCTTAGAGGACACCTTTACACATTACCATCATACATAAAAGACAATATGGAAGTCCTGTAAATAGTAGAGAATATATTTCTAACAAATGAATCTATACTTATAAGCATATGTAGAATCACTCTACAAAAGTATACAACTTAATTTAGGTGAACAAGCAATATATACTTTCTGACAACTATAACCAATTCATATTACAATTGCTACATTTCATCTTGCATCACAATTATTTTACATTTAGGAAATTCTTTTTATTTACAGACACAAATTTATTTTTGGGATGGTGGGAGTGTAAAATAGTTTTTACAGATGTTCATGAAACACATAACTCATTCCTTTCTGAATCAGATCTATAGATGATATTCTATTTATCTTAGAAGGCCCACAAGAAAAGCTGAGTCAATTTATGAATGTCCCTAACAACAATAATTCAAATTTCAAGCTGACATGTGAATACAATACCATTCAAATTTATTTTGTGGATTTGAAAATATGCAAAAATTCAGATTGATCTATTGTTACAAACATGTATAGGAAAGAAATTGCAACTAATACATTTTTACATCTTACTAGTGCTCATGCCACTAGTACCCTCAAAAGGGAATTTATAAGGTTGAGACATAACTTTTCCAGCACTATAATATTTAAACAAAAATCTATCAATTTATTGAATCGGTTAAGAGAGAGAGGTTCTAATAATCAATCCATGAAAAGAGCTAGAATGCAAAAATGAAACATGAGACATTACTTCAACACGAACAAAAGAAAACTGATAACACCATTCTATTAATAACTACGTTCAATCCTCAAATGAAAGGGTAATCAATATCCTTAATGATAACTGGTATATCTTACAAAATAATCCTCAAATTGGTGATACAGTATCTATAGGATACTACAAACCTAAGTGACATGCTGATTAAAAGTCATTACATTTACAAACCAAGAAGGGAAACCCAACCACAAGGCTTGTTTATTTGTGGAACGTGCAATCTATGTTCACAAGTTTGGAAGATACAAACACTTGAAGATAAATATGATTATACACACAAAATAACATCATACTTTTCCTGTACATTTACAGGAGTGATCTATGTACTTAAATGCCCCTGTCATTTATTTTACGTTGGCATGACGATCAGACAGGTCAGAAAGCGAATAATCGAACACTGTAGAAACATATGTAATGCCAAAAGAGAGATAGAAGACAAAACTATAACAAGTGTTGCAAGACATTTTTATTATAAACACAACAGCAATGATGCCACACTCAAATTTGCTGCAATTTAAAAAGCTACATTGGGGAAAAGAGGGGGCAATATAGAGCATTTATTGTTACAAATGGAATGCAGATGGATTCATCTTTTGAACAGTGTGAAACCATATGTAATGAATGGCAATAACAATGATCATGTACATTTATAAAGAATCAAATTTAGGAAAGTCAAGCCAACCTATATAAGTTATCATATACAGGTAAACTATTACACTGTTAACAATACTACCATAGCTATATGTTCATGAACAATTTATTATGATATGTTTAAAGAAAATAACAAATATGTCAGGTAATACATAAATGGAATAATTATTGCTAAGAATAATTTTTTTTAAAAATTCACATTTTCATTTGGCACTTTTTTTATGAAATTATTTTTAATTTATTGCATTTGGAGCACAGGGCACAGTATGTAATCACATCATTTGGATTATCATCCATCATTATTTTCATATAAATATCACAGGACTTATTATTGTTATGAAAGTGTTTTTGAAAGAACAAATTACAGAATTTCAATTAATTGGCTAACCTGGCTCATACATTTTTTTTTTATAAAGCTCTTTAGCTATCAAAGATTTATCACACACTGTTACGTGTAATTAGACACATGTACACATTGTGCACACAATTAGCAACATCATTTGAAATAAATACATTTTTCATTATTTTACCAATAAATACAATGTAATACAAATCAGAGAAATGGATATTTAAAAATGAGATTTCATTTGCAAGTTAACAAGGGGGTTTCTCATCGACATAAGATCATTAAACAGTAAAATCTTTCAGATATAAGTAAGAGAACAACACTTGCCTAATTAACAACTATAATATTGATCCTAATTAAATTAACAAGCTTAAAATAATCATGACTAAAGGTCAGGTTGATGTTATTGGTGTACGTATGCAATCACGGGAAATACCTGAGGGCAGAACTATGAGATCCCTTAAAGGGACAGTCTCGTCAAAATTAAACTTTCATGATTCAGATAGGGAATGCAATTTAAAAAAACTTTCCAATTCACTTTTATCATCAAATTTGCGATGTTCTCTTGGTAATCTTTGTTGAAAGCTAAACCTAGGTAGCGTCCTATGCTAATTTCTAAAACCTTGAAGGCCGCCCCTTATTTCAATGCATTTGGCAGTTTTTTCACAGCTAGAGGGCGCAAGTTGATGTGTGCTATACAGATAACATTGTGACCACGCCTGTGGATTTACAAGTGAGAGGGCACTGATTGGCTAGATGCAAGTCTGTCAAAAGAACTGAAATAAGGGGGCAGTCTGCAAAGGTTTAGATACAAGGTAATCACAGAGGTAAAAAGTATATTAATATAACCGTGTTGGTTATGCAAAACAGGGGAATAGGTAATAAAGTGATTATCTATCTTTTTAAACAATAAAAATTCTGGAGTAGACTGTCCCTTTAGCCAATAGATCTTAAGCTTTCCAAAGTAAACAGTATGATATACAATCAGTCGGCCAGATTACGAGTTTTGCGTTAGGAGCTATGCGGTGCTAAAAGCAGTTTTCTCTCACCGCTCACTTACACTGCTCACTTACCCGGCGTTAAAAGGCAAGAAGTGAGCGTTGAGCAAATAAGGGGTTAATTAAAGATATAATCTGTGCCAAGTGGGCAGTGGTAACTATTCTCAGTTCCAGGTCAGTGTTAAGGCATAAACGGTCAGGAAATAGCATATTTGCCCGTCTTCCATTAGATAGAACAGAGGAGCTCCATAAAAACACGTCTGTTCTCTTTACTGGCTAGCTCCGCCCCCCGCTAACTGCCCTTTTAAGGGCAATGCCCAGCCAAATGCCCTTTTATGGCCAATGGGGAGCTTAGTGTTTTTAAGTTAGCTTTTTATTTTGGGGGTTTGTTGTGTGGGTGGTGGGTTTTACTGTTGGGGGGTGCTTGTATTTTTTTTTTAAAGGTAAAAGAGCTGATTTCTTTGGGGCAATGCCCCGCAAACGGCTGTTTTAAGGGCTATTTATAGTTTATTTTAGGCTAGGTTTTTTTTTTTATTTTGGGGGGGGGGTTTATTTTGATAGGGCTATTAGATTAGGTGTAATTAGTTTAAAGATCTGTAATTTGTTTTTTATTATCTGTAATTTAGTGTTTGTTTGTATTTTGTAACTTAGCTAATTTAATTTATTTAATTGTTTTTAATTTAGTTAATTTATTTAATTGTAGTGTAGTGTTAGGTGTTATTGCAACTTAGGTTAGGTTTTATTTTACAGGTACTTTGTATTTATTTTAGCTACGTAGTTATTAAATAGTTAATAACTATTTAGTAACTATTCTACCTAGTTAAAATAAATACAAACTTGCCTGTAAGATAAAAATAAACCTTAAAATAGCTACAATGTAACTATTAGTTATATTGTAGCTATCTTAGGGGTTATTTTACAGGTAAGTATTCAGTTTTAAATAGGAATTAGTTAGGTAATGATAGTAATTTTATTTAGATTTATTTAAATCATATTTAAGTTAGGGGGTGTTAGGGTTAGGGTTAGACTTAGGTTTTGGGGTTAATAAATGTAGAATAGTGGTGGCGACGTTGGGGCAGCAGATTAGGGGTTAATAAGTGTAGGTAGGTTGTGGCAACATTGGGAGAGATAGATTAGGGGTTAATAAAAATAATGTAGGTGTCGGTGATGCTGGGGGCAGCAGATTAGGAGTTTATAAGTATAATGTAGGTGGTGGCGATGTCCGGAGCGGCAGATTAGGGTTTAATAAGTATAATGTAGGTAGCGGCAATGTTAGTGATGGTAGATTAGGGGTTAATAATAGACATGTGCGGTTCGTTTCGGATTAATTCGGAAATTCGGTAAATTCTGTAAATTCGGAGATTCGGATCGATTCGGATTTCCGAATTAAAATACTTCCGAATCTACCGAATGAATCCGAAATAGCTGCCGTATCTCCGAATAAATCCGAATTAGCTCGTTAAGATTCGGCATTTCCCCATAGGAAACAATGGGAGTTTCGGCTGAAGAAAAACTAACACCGCAGCCCCATTGTTTCCTATGGGGAAACACTAAGTCTGCACCTAACACCCTAACATGTACCCCGAGTCTCTAAACACCCCTAATCTGACACTTATTAACCCCTAATCTGCTGCCTCCGCTATCGCTGACACCTGCATTATTTTATTAACCCCTAATCTGCCGACCGAATATCGCCGCCGCCTACATTATAACTATTAACCCCTAATCTGCTGTCCCTAACACCGCCGACCCCTACATTATAGTTATTAACCCCTAATCTGCCTCCCCCCAACGTCGCCACAATCTAACTACAAGTATTAACCCCTAATCTTCCGACCCGATATCGCCGCCGCCTACATTATAGCTATTAACCCCTAATCTGCTGTCCCTAACACCGCCGACCCCTACATTATAGTTATTAACCCCTAATCTGCCTCCCCCAACGTCGCCGCAATCTAACTACAAGTATTAACCCCTAATCTGCCGACCCGATATCGCCGCCGCCTACATTATAGCTATTAACCCCTAATCTGCTGTCCCTAACACCGCCGACCCCTACATTATAGTTATTAACCCCTAATCTGCCTCCCCCCAACGTCGCCGCAATCTAACTACAAGTATTAACCCCTAATCTGCCGACCGCAAATCGCCGCCACTATAATAAATGTATTAACCCCTAAACCGCCGCACTCCCGCCTCGCAAACACTATAATACATTTTATTAACCCCTAATCTGCCCTCCCTAACATCGCCGCCACCTACCTACAATTATTAACCCCTAATCTCCCGCCCCCATCGTCGCCGCTACTATAATAAGGTTATTAACCCCTAAAGCTAAGTCTAACCCTAACCCTAACACCCCCTAACTTAAATATAATTTAAATAAAACGAAATAAGTTTACTATAGTTAAATAAATGAATCCTATTTAAAACTAAAGACTTACCTGTAAAATAAACCCTAAGATAGCTGCAATATAACTAATAGTTACATTGTAGCTATTTTAGGATTTATTTTTATTTTACAGGCAACTTTGTATTTATTTTAACTAGGTACAATAGTTATTAAATAGTTAATAACTATTTAATAACTACCTAGCTAAAATAAATACAAATTTACCTGTAAAATAAATCCTAACCTAAGTTACACTAACACCTAACACTACACTATCATTAAATTAACTAAATAAATGAATCATATTTAAAACAAAATACTTACCTGTAAAATAAACCCTAATATAGCTGCAATATAACTAATAGTTACATTGTAGCTATTTTAGCATTTATATTTATTTTACAGACAACTTTGTATTTATTTTAACTAGGTACAATAGCTATTAAATAGTTATTGACTAATTAATAGCTACCTAGTTAAAATAATTACAAAATTACCTGTAAAATAAATCCTAACCTAAGTTACAATTAAACCTAACACTACACTGTCATTAAATAAATTAACTACAAGTACCTACAATTATCTACAATTAAATAAACTAAAGTACAAAACCCCCCCACTAAATTACAAAAAAAAACAAACACTAAATTACAAAAAAATAAAAAAATATTACAAGAATTTTAAACTAATTACACCTAATCTAAGCCCCCTAATAAAATAACAAAGCCCCCCAAAATAAAAAAAAATGCCCTACCCTATACTAAATTACAAAAGTTAACAGCTCTATTACCTTACCAGCCCTGAACAGGGCCCTTTGCGGGGCATGCCCCAAAGAAAACAGCTCTTTTGCCTGTAAAAAAAAAACACAATCCCCCCCCACATTACAACCCACCACCCACATACCCCTACTCTAACCCAAACCCCCCTTAAATAAACCTAACACTACCCCCCTGAAGATCTCCCTACCTTGAGTCGTGTTCACCCAGCCGGGCCGAAGTCTTCATCCGATGGGGCAGAAGAGGACATCCAGACCGGCAGAAGTCTTCATCCAAGCGGGGCAAGAAGAGGTCTTCCATCCATCATACAAGTACCAAAATACAAACAAACACTAAATTACCAAAAATAATAAAATATTACAATAATTTTAAACTAATTACACCTAATCTAAGCCCCCTACTAGCTATTAATATAGCTTCAATATAACTAATAGTTACATTGTAGCTATTTTAGGATTTATATGTATTTTACAGGCAACTTTGTATTTATTTTAACTAGGTACAATAGCTATTAAATAGTTAATAACTATTTAATAACTACCTAGCTAAAATAAATACAAATTTACCTGTAAAATAAATCATAACCTAAGTTACAATTACACCTAACACTACACTATCATTAAATTAACTAAATAAATGAATCCTATATAAAACTAAAGACTTACCTGTAAAATAAACCCTAATATAGCTGCAATATAACTAATAGTTACATTGTAGCTATTTTAGCATTTATATTTATTGTACAGGCAACTTTGTATTCATTTTAACTAGGTTCAATAGCTATTAAATAGATATTGACTATTTAATAGCTACCTAGTTAAAATAATTACAAAATTACCTGTAAAATAAATCCTAACCTAAGTTACAATTAAACCTAACACTACACTATCATTAAATAAATTAACTACAAGTACCTACAATTAAATGCAATTAAAAAAACTAAACTAAAGTACAAACCCCCCCCCACTAAATTACAAAAAATAAAAAAATATTACAAGAATTTTAAACTAATTACACCTAATCTAAGCCCCCTAATAAAATAACAAAGCCCCCCAAAATAAAAAAAATGCCCTAACCTATACTAAATTACAAAAGTTAACAGCTCTATTACCTTACCAGCCCTGAACAGGGCCCTTTGCGGGGCATGCCCCAAAGAAAACAGCTCTTTTGCCTGTAAAAAAAAACCACAATCCCTCCCCCCACATTACAACCCACCACCCACATACCCCTACTCTAACCCAAACCCCCCTTAAATAAACCTAACACTACCCCCCTGAAGATCTCCCTACCTTGAGTCGTGTTCACCCAGCCGGGCCGAAGTCTTCATCCGATGGGGCAGAAGAGGACATCCAGACCGGCAGAAGTCTTCATCCAAGCGGGGCAAGAAGAGGTCTTCCATCCATCAGAAAAGTACAAAAAAACAAACAAACACTAAATTAGCAAAAATAATAAAATATTACAATAATTTTAAACTAATTACACCTAATCTAAGCCCCCTACTAGCTATTAATATAGCTACAATATAACTAATAGTTACATTGTAGCTATTTTAGGATTTATATTTATTTTACAGGCAACTTTGTATTTATTTTAACTAGGTACAATAGCTATTAAATAGTTAATAACTACCTAGCTAAAATAAATACAAATTTACCTGTAAAATAAACCCTAACCTAAGTTACAATTACACCTAACACTACACTGTCATTAAATTAACTAAATAAATTAATCCTATATAAAACTAAAGACTTACCTGTAAAATAAACCCTAAGATAGCTACAATATAACTAATAGTTACATTGTAGCTATTTTAGCATTTATATTTATTTTACAGGCAACTTTGTATTTATTTTAACTAGGTACAATAGCTATTAAATAGTTATTGACTAATTAATAGCTACTTAGTTAAAATAATTACAAAATTACCTGTAAAATAAATCCTAACCTAAGTTACTATTAAACCTAACTCTACACTATCATTAAATAAATTAACTACAAGTACCTACAATTAAATACAATGAAATAAACTAAACTAAAGTACAAAAAAAACAAACACTAAATTACAAAAAATAAAAAAAATTACAAGAATTTTAAACTAATTACACCTAATCTAAGCCCCCTAATAAAATAACAAAGCCCCCCAAAATAAAAAAATGCCCTACCCTATACTAAATTACAAAAGTAATCAGCTCTATTACCTTACCAGCCCTTAAAAGGGCCTTTTGCGGGGGCATGCCCCAAAGAAAACAGCTCTTTTGCCTGTAAAAAAAAACACAATACCCCCCCCCCACATTACAACCCACCACCCACATACCCCTACTCTAACCCAAACCCCCCTTAAATAAACCTAACACTACCCCCCTGAAGATCTCTCTACCGTGTCTTCACCCAGCGGGCCGAAGTCTTCATCCGATCGGGCAGAAGAGGACATCCAGACCGGCAGAAGTCTTCATCCAAGCGGGGCAAGAAGAGGTCTTCCATCCATCAGAAGTCTTGATCCAGGCGGCATCTTCTCTGTTCATCCATCCGGAGCGGAGCGGCAGCATCCTGAAGACATCCCACGCAGAGCATCCTCTTCTTTCTTGATCCGACGACTAGGTGACTGTACCTTTAAGTGACGTCATCCAAGATGGCGTCCCTTGAATTCCGATTGGCTGATAGGATTCTATCAGCCAATCGGAATTAAGGTAGGAAAAATCTGATTGGCTGATTTAATCAGCCAATCAGATTCAAGTTCAATCCGATTGGCTGATGGAATCAGCCAATCAGATTGACCTCGCATTCTATTGGCTGTTCCGATCAGCCAATAGAATGCGAGCTCAATCTGATTGGCTGATTGGATCAGCCAATCGGATTGAACTTGAATCTGATTGGCTGATTGAATCAGCCAATCAGATTTTTCCTACCTTAATTCCGATTGGCTGATAGAATCCTATCAGCCAATCGGAATTCAAGGGACGCCATCTTGGATGACGTCACTTAAAGGTACAGTCACCTAGTCGTCGGATCAAGAAAGAAGAGGATGCTCTGCGTGGGATGTCTTCAGGATGCTGCCGCTCCGCTCCGGATGGATGAACAGAGAAGATGCCGCCTGGATCAAGACTTCTGATGGATGGAAGACCTCTTCTTGCCCCACTTGGATGAAGACTTCTGCCGGTCTGGATGTCCTCTTCTGCCCCATCGGATGAAGACTTCGGCCCGCTGGGTGAAGACACGGTAGAGAGATCTTCAGGGGGGTAGTGTTAGGTTTATTTAAGGGGGGTTTGGGTTAGAGTAGGGGTATGTGGGTGGTGGGTTGTAATGTGGGGGGGGGGTATTGTGTTTTTTTTTACAGGCAAAAGAGCTGTTTTCTTTGGGGCATGCCCCCGCAAAAGGCCCTGTTCAGGGCTGGTAAGGTAATAGAGCTGATTACTTTTGTAATTTAGTATAGGGTAGGGCATTTTTTTATTTTGGGGGGCTTTGTTATTTTATTAGGGGGCTTAGATTAGGTGTAATTAGTTTAAAATTCTTGTAATTTTTTTTATTTTTTGTAATTTAGTGTTTGTTTTTTTTGTACTTTAGTTTAGTTTATTTAATTGTATTTAATTGTAGGTACTTGTAGTTAATTTATTTAATGATAGTGTAGTGTTAGGTTTAATAGTAACTTAGGTTAGGATTTATTTTACAGGTAATTTTGTAATTATTTTAACTAGGTAGCTATTAATTAGTCAATAACTATTTAATAGCTATTGTACCTAGTTAAAATAAATACAAAGTTGCCTGTAAAATAAATATAAATGCTAAAATAGCTACAATGTAACTATTAGTTATATTGTAGCTATATTAGGGTTTATTTTACAGGTAAGTATTTAGTTTTATATAGGATTAATTTATTTAGTTAATTTAATGACAGTGTAGTGTTAGGTGTAATTGTAACTTAGGTTAGGGTTTATTTTACAGGTAAATTTGTATTTATTTTAGCTAGGTAGTTATTAACTACCTAATAGCTATTGTACCTAGTTAAAATAAATACAAAGTTGCCTGTAAAATAAATATAAATCCTAAAATAGCTACAATGTAACTATTAGTTATATTGAAGCTATATTAATAGCTAGTAGAGGGCTTAGATTAGGTGTAATTAGTTTAAAATTATTGCAATATTTTATTATTTTTGCTAATTTAGTGTTTGTTTGTTTTTTTGTACTTTTCTGATGGATGGAAGACCTCTTCTTGCCCCGCTTGGATGAAGACTTCTGCCAGTCTGGATGTCCTCTTCTGCCCCATCGGATGAAGACTTCAGCCCGGCTGGGTGAACACGACTCAAGGTAGGGAGATCTTCAGGGGGGTAGTGTTAGGTTTATTTAAGGGGGGTTTGGGTTAGAGTAGGGGTATGTGGGTGGTGGGTTGTAATGTGGGGGGGGGGGATTGTGTTTTTTTTTACAGGCAAAAGAGCTGTTATCTTTGGGGCATGCCCCGCAAAAGGCCCTGTTCAGGGCTGGTAAGGTAATAGAGCTGTTAACTTTTGTAATTTAGTATAGGGTAGGGCATTTTTTTTTATTTTGGGGGGCTTTGTTATTTTATTAGGGGGCTTAGATTAGGTGTAATTAGTTTAAAATTCTTGTAATATTTTTTTATTTTTTTGTAATTTAGTGGGGGGGGGGGTTGTAGTTTAGTTTAGTTTTTTAATTGTATTTAATTGTAGGTACTTGTAGTTAATTTATTTAATGATAGTGTAGTGTTAGGTTTAATTGTAACTTAGGTTAGGATTTATTTTACAGGTAATTTTGTAATTATTTTAACTAGGTAGCTATTAAACAGTAAATATCTATTTAATAGCTATTGTACCTAGTTAAAATAAATACAAAGTTGCCTGTACAATAAATATAAATGCTAAAATAGCTACAATGTAACTATTAGTTATATTGCAGCTATATTAGGGTTTATTTTGACAGGTAAGTCTTTAGTTTTATATAGGATTCATTTATTTAGTTAATTTAATGATAGTGTAGTGTTAGGTGTAATTGTAACTTAGGTTATGATTTATTTTACAGGTAAATTTGTATTTATTTTAGCTAGGTAGTTATTAAATAGTTATTAACTATTTAATAGCTATTGTACCTAGTTAAAATAAATACAAAGTTGCCTGTAAAATAAATATAAATCCTAAAATAGCTACAATGTAACTATTAGTTATATTGAAGCTATATTAATAGCTAGTAGGGGGCTTAGATTAGGTGTAATTAGTTTAAAATTATTGTAATATTTTATTATTTTTTGTAATTTAGTGTTTGTTTGTATTTTGGTACTTGTATGATGGATGGAAGACCTCTTCTTGCCCCGCTTGGATGAAGACTTCTGCCGGTCTGGATGTCCTCTTCTGCCCCATCGGATGAAGACTTCGGCCCGGCTGGGTGAACACGACTCAAGGTAGGGAGATCTTCAGGGGGGTAGTGTTAGGTTTATTTAAGGGGGGTTTGGGTTAGAGTAGGGGTATGTGGGTGGTGGGTTGTAATGTGGGGGGGGATTGTGTTTTTTTTTTTACATGCAAAAGAGCTGTTTTCTTTGGGGCATGCCCCGCAAAGGGCCCTGTTCAGGGCTGGTAAGGTAATAGAGCTGTTAACTTTTGTAATTTAGTATAGGGTAGGGCATTTTTTTTATTTTGGGGGGCTTTGTTATTTTATTAGGGGGCTTAGATTAGGTGTAATTAGTTTAAAATTCTTGTAATATTTTTTTATTTTTTGTAATTTAGTGTTTGTTTTTTTTTGTAATTTAGTGGGGGGGTTTTGTACTTTAGTTTATTTAATTGTAGATAATTGTAGGTACTTGTAGTTAATTTATTTAATGACAGTGTAGTGTTAGGTTTAATTGTAACTTAGGTTAGGATTTATTTTACAGGTAATTTTGTAATTATTTTAACTAGGTAGCTATTAATTAGTCAATAACTATTTAATAGCTTTTGTACCTAGTTAAAATAAATACAAAGTTGCCTGTAAAATAAATATAAATGCTAAAATAGCTACAATGTAACTATTAGTTATATTGCAGCTATATTAGGGTTTATTTTACAGGTAAGTATTTTGTTTTAAATATGATTCATTTATTTAGTTAATTTAATGATAGTGTAGTGTTAGGTGTTAGTGTAACTTAGGTTAGGATTTATTTTACAGGTAAATTTGTATTTATTTTAGCTAGGTAGTTATTAAATAGTTAATAACTATTTAATAACTATTGTACCTAGTTAAAATAAATACAAAGTTGCCTGTAAAATAAAAATAAATCCTAAAATAGCTACAATGTAACTATTAGTTATATTGCAGCTATCTTAGGGTTTATTTTACAGGTAAGTCTTTAGTTTTAAATAGGATTCATTTATTTAACTATAGTAAACTTATTTCGTTTTATTTAAATTATATTTAAGTTAGGGGGTGTTAGTGTTAGGGTTAGATTTAGGTTTAGGGGTTAATAACCTTATTATAGTAGCGGCGACGATGGGGGCGGGAGATTAGGGGTTAATAATTGTAGGT
Source organism: Bombina bombina (assembly GCF_027579735.1). Lineage (NCBI taxonomy): Eukaryota > Metazoa > Chordata > Amphibia > Anura > Bombinatoridae > Bombina > Bombina bombina. Next base: position 1,170,800,096 of record NC_069499.1, read on the forward strand.
AGGTGGCGGCGATGTTAGGGAGGGCAGATTAGGGGTTAATAAAATGTATTATAGTGTTTGCGAGGCGGGAGTGCGGCGGTTTAGGGGTTAATACATTTATTATAGTGGCGGCGATTTGCGGTCGGCAGATTAGGGGTTAATACTTGTAGTTAGATTGCGGCGACGTTGGGGGGAGGCAGATTAGGGGTTAATAACTATAATGTAGGGGTCGACGGTGTTAGGGACAGCAGATTAGGGGTTAATAGCTATAATGTAGGCGGCGATATCGGGTCGGCAGATTAGGGGTTAATACTTGTAGTTAGATTGCGGCGACGTTGGGGGAGGCAGATTAGGGGTTAATAACTATAATGTAGGGGTCGGCGGTGTTAGGGACAGCAGATTAGGGGTTAATAGCTATAATGTAGGCGGCGGCGATATCGGGTTGGCAGATTAGGGGTTAATACTTGTAGTTAGATTGCGGCGACGTTGGGGGGAGGCAGATTAGGGGTTAATAACTATAATGTAGGGGTCGGCGGTGTTAGGGACAGCAGATTAGGGGTTAATAGCTATAATGTAGGCGGCGGCGATATCGGGTCGGCAGATTAGGGGTTAATACTTATAGTTAGATTGCGGCGACGTTGGGGGAGGCAGATTAGGGGTTAATAACTATAATGTAGGGGTCGGCGGTGTTAGGGACAGCAGATTAGGGGTTAATAGCTATAATGTAGGCGGCGGCGATATCCGATCGGCAGATTAGGGGTTAATACTTATAGTTAGATTGCGGCGACGTTGGGGGAGGCAGATTAGGGGTTAATAACTATAATGTAGGGGTCGGCGGTGTTAGGGACAGCAGATTAGGGGTTAATAGCTATAATGTAGGCGGCGGCGATATCCGATCGGCAGATTAGGGGTTAATACTTATAGTTAGATTGCGGCGACGTTGGGGGAGGCAGATTAGGGGTTAATAACTATAATGTAGGGGTCGGCGGTGTTAGGGACAGCAGATTAGGGGTTAATAGCTATAATGTAGGCGGCGGCGATATCCGATCGGCAGATTAGGGGTTAAATAATGTTATTATAGGGTTTGCGATGTGGGGGGGCCTCGGTTTAGTGGTTCATAGGTAGTTTATGGGTGTTAGTGACTTAGTGTACTAAATGGGTGTTAGTGTAGTAAAAACATACCGAATTTCGGAACGGAATAGAACCGAATTCAGCCGAATCCGAATAAATCCGAAACGAATTTATTCGGATCCGAATAAATCCGAAACGAATTTATTCAAATTTTGCCGAATCAGATTCGATCCGAAACGAAATTCTAAAAGTCCGAATCGATCCGAACCGAAAACGAACCGAATTTTTTAGCGGTGCACATGTCTAGTTAATAATATTTAACTAGTGTTTGTGAGGTGGAGTGCAGCGGTTTAGGGGTTAATATGTTTATTATAGTGGCAGTGATGTCTGGATCGGCAGATTAGGGGTTACAAATGTAATTTTAGTGTTTGCGATGTGGGAGGGCCTCGGTTTAGAGGTTAATAGGTAGTTTATGGGTGTTAGTGTACTTTTTAGCACTTTAGTTATGAGTTTTATGTTACGGCATTGTACCATAAAACTCATAACTACTGACTTTAAAATGCGTTAGGGATCTTGGAGGTAGAGGGTGTACCGCTCACTTTTTGGCCTTCCAGGACAGACTCTTAATACCAGTGCTATGGAAGTCCCATAGAAAAAAGACTATGAAGTTAACATAAGTCGTTTTGCGGTAAGGCCAAAGAAGTGTGCGGTGCCCCTAAACCTGCAAGACTCATAATACCAGCGATAGTGAAAAAGCAGCGTGAGGACCTGTTAACGCTGCTTTTTCAGCCTAACGCACAACTCGTACTCTAGCCGAATGACTTTTCAAAGAGATAAAAGTGATCACATGTTATAATATTAAAATATATTTATGATGAGTGCAGTAACCAATATACCATACATTTTGAAAAGCATCATATTCAATCCCTGTTAATTTTTATGAACATAAATATACTGTATGTGATATGATCAAATGAAGAAACAAATGTAAATGCAGAAGAACAAGTATGATGCACTCCTTAACAAGTAGTGTACAATAATTTCATAATAATAAAGTGCATTCAATTCTATTTACCACTATTTTAACAGACATAACACAATTTTATGAATAAATGAACATAGTAAAATGCGATCCAAGGAACCAAGCTGTCGTCAAACTAACAAGTCACGTTATTTAGTAATAGTGTGATTGACAGTATGGCAATCCAATAACAGCATGTTCCATCTATAGTTATGTATCCAATTAGAAACAAGACAAGAGCTGGGATGAGAATGTCAATAAATATAAAAAAATCCACAGCCCCGCGCACCCTTTTGGGTCTTTTTTTTATTTTTAATTTGCTAACCATTTGTAAAAGAATAACAAATATACCAACAATATATTAGCTTAACTACTCCAACTAAAGAAGACATGGTTGGAGGGAGGATGGATAATAATAATCTTTGTTCAAATAAGGTTTATTATTTCCCACACAAATTGGTCAAATAATTACTTGGTTTGCAGGATATTGCTATTATTCCATTTCAAATTGGTACAAATTAATATAATTATGGTTTAGGATTTTTTTTTTTAGATTTCTATTTACATATTTTAAGATTGAAATATTAGAGTGAACATAAGTCTTAATCATTCCCATGATCTTATTGACAATGCTTGTGTTTAAAATGTTTTACATCTGGTAATAATAGCTGAAAATGGCACTATGACCTAGTAAAGGAGGTTCTAATGGACATCTATCAATATCCTGAGGTACTTTGCTCTAAATACTGCTGCAACATAGATAAGGGTCCATATGGTTTCACCTGCATTTCTCCTCTGCCATTGCTGTGTGGCTCTGAAAAGGCAAGGAATCTGTAAAAGTGGTTAATTGCCTAGTGATCACTGCAATAGGTAGTGATTACATGTATTTTAAAAAAATTGAAGAAAAAAAAAGGATTTGTTTCTGACTCGCAGCATGACTTGCTCTTAGCTTGCAAAAAGACAGGAGAGGTACGTTATATCAGAATAAGCATTTAGATGCTTTCTAATTACCAAACCAGTCACAGACACAGGAGATGATAAAGAAGATTTAAAGGGACATTAAACCCAAACATTTTCTTTCATGATTCAGGTAGAATATATAATTTTAAACAACATTCCAATTTACTTCTATTATCTAATTTGATTAATTCTTTAGATATCCTTTGTTAAAGAAATAGCAATGCACATGGGTGAGCCAGTCACTTGAGACATCTATGTGCAGCCACCAATCAGAAGCTACTGAGCCTATCTAGATATGCTTTTCAGGAAAGAATATCAAGAGAATGAAGCAAATAAGATAATAGAAGTAAATTAGAAAGTTATTTAAAATGGTATTTTCTATCTGACTCATGAAAGAAAAAATGTGGGCTTAACTTCCCTTTATGGCCCGTTTGTGAGAAACCCAAAGTTTGTGGAAAAAGTTACAGCCAGTTGGTGGCATGAAATGCAAATAAATGTGCCTAGATTAATACCTTGGGTTGCCTGCTTTTAAAATGTATATAGTTTGGACAGTTAGTAATTTAGGCAAAAATGCCATTCAAATGACCAAATGAGCCATTGACCATTGTGCAAACGTATATAAAAAAAAAAAAAATCATCTTTCAGGACTGTGATGCACAGCTGCAATTGTAGGCAGTGTAATTACCAGAGCCAAGAACAAACTCATATGTGTCTGGTATTCATGAACATAAGGAAGCATAAAGAAGGTTTTTGAATAATTTGTCCTATGACTGCATATGTTTTGTGTAAATAATATCTAACTGCAGAAACAGACATTATAATTATCAAAAATAAACCAAGATGGCGTCCCTTAGATTCCGATTGACTGATAGAATTCTATCAGCCAATCAGAATTAAGGTTGAAAAAATCTTATTGGCTGATACAATCAGCCAATAGGATTGAGCTTGCATTCTATTGGCTGATTGGAACAGCCAATAGAATGTGAGCTCAATCATACAGACTGATTGGATCAGCCAATAGGATTGAAGTTCAATCCTATTGGCTGATTGCATACGCCAATCTGATTTTTTCAACTTTAATTCCGATTGGCTGATAGAATTCTATCAGCCAATCAGAATCTAAGGGATGCCATCTTAGATGACGTCACTTAAAGGAACCTTCATTCGTCGGGAGTTGTCGGAAGAAGAGGATGCTCCGCGCCGGATGTCTTGTTGAGGAACCTGCTCCGCACCGGATGGATGAAGATAGAAGATGCCCTTTTAAGGGCAATGCCCACACAAATGCCCTTTTCAGGGCAATGGGGAGCTTAGGTTTTTTTAGTTAGGGTTTTATTTGGGGGGTTTGGTTGTGTGGGTGGTGGGTTTTACTGTTGGGGGGTTGTTTGTAAAATAATTTTACAGGTAAAAGAGCTGATTTCTTTGGGGCAATGCCCCGCAAAAGGCCCTTTTAAGGGCTATTGGCAGTTTAGTTAAGGCTAGAGTTTTTTTTTATTTTGGGGGGGCTTTTTTTATTTTGATAGGGCTATTAGATTAGGTGTAATTAGTTGAAATATCTTGTAATTAGTTTTTTATTTTGGGTAATTTAGTGTTTTTTTTTGTAATTTATGTACAGGTAGCCTTCAGTTTATGCCGGGGTTAGGTTCCAGAAGGAATGGTTGTAAATCGAAACCGTTGTAAATTGAAACCTAGTTTATAATGTAAGTCAATGGGAAGTGAGGGAGATAGGTTCCAGGCCCCTCTAAAAATTGTCATAAGTAACACCTAATACATTATTTTTAAAGCTTTGAAATGAAGACTTTAAAAGCTAAACAGCATTATAAACCTAATAAAATAATCACACAACACAGAATATATAATTAAACTAAGTTAAATGAACAAAAACATTTGCTAAACAGCATTATAAACCTAATAAAATAATCACACAACACAGACTTCACTTGCATTTTTCTGCAAACAGTTCTTTCTATGTATTCCAATCTGGACTGATTTATAGACAGGAAGATCTTGTTCCTTTGAAATCTGCTTGATAGCTCAGGTCTGGTCAAACTGATTAATTTCAGCTTGCTTGGCTTTGCTGCAACACAAGCGGACAGCTCCACCTACTGGCTATTTTAATAAAGGCACTGCTTCTCAATGCTTTTCAATAGCAGTCACATGACTGGAAAAAAAGGTTGTTATTCTGAAACAGTGTAAACTGAACCGTTGTAAAACGAGGGCCACATGTATTTGTATTTAATTTAGGTAATTGTATTTAATTTAGGTAATTTTATTAATTGTAGTGTAAGGTTAGGTGTTAGTGTAAGACAGGTTAGGTTTTATTTTACAGGTAAATTTGTATTTATTTTAGCTAGGTAGTTGTTAAATAGTTAATAACTATTTAGTAACTATTCTACCTAGTTAAAATAAATACAAACTGTAAAATAAAAATAAACCCTAAGCTAGCTACAATTTAACTATTAGTAATATTGTAGCTAGCTTAGGGTTTATTTTACAGGTAAGTATTTAGTTTTAAATATGAATTATTTAGTTATTAATAGTAGGTTTTCTTTAGATTTATTTTAATTATATTTAAGTTAGGGGGTGTTAGGGTTAGGGTTAGACTTAGGTTTAGGGGTTAATAACTTTAGTATAGTGGCGGCAACGTTGGGGACGGCAGATTAGGGGTTAATAATATTTAACAAGTGTTTGCGAGGCGGGAGTGCGGCGGTTTAGGGGTTAATATGTTTATTATAGTGGTGGTGATGTCCGAAGCGGCAGATTAGGGGTTAATAATTTTATTTTAGTGTTTGCGAAGCAGGAGGGCCTCAGTTTAGGGGTTAATAGGTAGTTTATGGGTGTTAGTGTACTTTTTAACACTTTAGTTATGAGTTTTATGTTACAGCTTTGTAGTGTAAAACTCATAACTACTGACTTTAGAATGCGTTACGAATCTTGTGGGATAGGCTGTACCACTCACTTTTTGGCCTAAAAAAAAAAAAGTTGTAATATCGGCGCTATGGAAGTCTCATTGAAAAAAGACTTTACGCAAATTGCGTAAGTTAATTTGCGGTACAGCCAAAAAAGTGTGCGGGACAGCTTGTAACAATGTCACTAAATAATATAGCAAGTTCCTGGTGAGAGAAGGAGAAATGCTAAATTAAGGTGCAGAATCCAACTGTGGCAAATGTATTTGTTATTGTTAACAGCAAGTTAAATTCTCAAATCGGTGTAGGAAGTATTGTGCTTCTGTAGTGGAGAGTGGCAACAGAATGTGCTATAAAGCACAAATAAGAAGCACAAAACTTACAATATGTTATTGGTGTCTTATGATAGTTAATTCCTCTATTGCTTTTATTGGTGGCAACATTAAAAGCAGAGGATACATACATATCACCATAAAATATGTAATAGCATGGCAGATTTATTAGTACCGGTACAACTTAGTAAAACTTGGCATATGCAGATATACGATAACAGATCAAAGCTAGATATTCTTACTGTGAGCGGTCCGGGAAAGTGAAGCGCAATCACTATGATAGAACACGGCAAAGAAGACTTCTGTTCAGTCGTGGCATACGACCAAACAAACAGGCTTACTGATCGGGTCCTACTCCGGTGTGTGACGTCACCGTGGAGCGATATCGTAGATCCGGAAGCGGTTAATCCAAATTAAGGTAAATCTTGTAGCGTAAGTCCCAGTAACTCAGAATCCTGAAAAGGAGGTTAAATAAGAAAGACAAAGGCTTGCAGAACTTAGTTTCAGTGTGAATGAAGCTAAACGATTACCAAGCAATGAGATAAAAGCTAGTCTGGCCTTAAATAGCAGTAGCTTTTGGGAGAAAATAATGCCCCTTAAAGGTACAGCACCAGGATTTGGGAAGGAAAAAACAGAATGGAAAAACTTAGAGATACGGATATGACAGAACTCCCCCCTAAAAAGATCACCTCCGGGGATCAAGGTCTGGGTCTATCAGGATTTCTCTGATGGAACCGAGAGACTAAGCGGGGAGCAGAAAAATTGCTAGCAGGTTCCCAGGAATCTTCCTCATCAGGATAGTCCTTCCAATGGACAAGATACTCCAAGACCCCTCTCCTACGTCTGGAATCCTTGATAAAATTAACTTCATATTCTGGTGTTAAGTCACTAACAATAGGCGGTATAGTCGTGTTTGAAGTGACAACTCGAGTAGAACGATAAGGTTTCAACAATGAAACATGGAAAGTAGGATGTATAGACAATTCAGGAGGTAGAAACAAAGTAACGGCATTCTGATTTACTATGGATTTGATAGTATAGGGACCAATATACAATGAGGATAATTTCTTAGAGGACTTATGTAGCTTAAGATTACGAGTAGATAACCATACCTTGTCACCAATAACGTAAGGAGGAGTTATTGATCTTCTTTTGTCATAATATGATTTTTGATATTGTTTGGCTTCAATGATGTTGTTCTGTACCTGCGAAAATGTCTGTGAGATAGTGTTGACAAGATCATCAAGAATGGGACTGTTACTGATTTCCAAGGATTCATAATGAAATGTGGGATGAAAGCCATAGTTCACATAAAAAGGGGATAATTTTGTTGTTGAGTGTGTAGAGTTGTTCTATGCAAACTCAGCGTATGGCAGCAGAGAGGACCAGTTATCCTGTTCTGCATTGGTGAAACATTGCAGATATTGTTACAACCATTGGTTTTTCCTCTCTGTCTGCCCATTTGTCTGAGGATGAAAGGAGGTGCTAATTCTTTGTTTAATATTCAATGTTTTGTATAGTTTGGTCCAGAATTTGCTGGTGAATTGTGATCCTCTGTCTGAGGTAATGGCTTGAGGCAGACCGTGAAGTTTTATAACATGTTGTATGAGAAATTGCACTGTTTCTGCTGCTGTAGGTAGTTTATGTGATGGGATGAAGTGTGCCATCTTGCTAAATAGGTCAACTACTACAATGATGGTATTGTTGTTAGAGGACTTTGGTAATTCTACTATGTAGTCAAGGGCAATGTCTGTCCATGGTTTTGTGGGAGTAGGTAAAGAAAGTAACTGCCCTTGCGGACAAGTGGTTAAATGTTTTGATACTGTACAAATATTACATGATAGTACATATTGTTTAATATCCTTTATCATATGAGGCCACCAATAAGACCTAGTAATGAGGTCTATTGTTTTTTGACAACCAGGTTGACCTGCTAATGGGTTATCATGGTTGGTGTGATATATGGTGTTCCCGAATGACATCACAGTGTACTCGTATAAACCGTATCGAGTACGAAACGATTTGAGTCATTCATCCCCTTTACGTACACGAATGAGATTGTATGCTCCTCTGAGATCAAGCTTTGTAAAATGACTAGCCCCTTGTAGGCACTCTATGAGCTCTGGGATGAGTGGTAAGGGGTATTTGTTTTTTACCGTACAATGGTTTAACTCCCTGTAATCAACTATAGGGCGAAGGCTACCATCCTTATTTTTTACAAAAAACATTCCAGAGCTTACGGGAGAAGTAGAATGTCTAATAAACCCCTTCCTAAGGTTTTCCTCTAAGTATGTTTTTAGATGTTCTAATTCAGTACTAGAGAGAGGGTAGATATGACCGGAAGGTAAGTCAGCACCAGGAATTAAATCTATGGGGCAGTCATACTTGCGGTGAGGTGGTAGATTTTCTGACTCCCTTTTAGAAAAAACCTCTTTGAAATCTGAGTATTCGTGTGGTATGTGCTCCTCTACAGTGTGGAGTATATGGTGAGGTAAAGAACAGGTTAATTTACAATATTCTGATGTAAAGTCTATAAAAGATGTATCCCAAGAGATTTTGGGGTTATGTAATCTTAACCACGAGTAGCCAAATATAAGGGGGTATATGGCGGATGGAATTACATCAAAACTCATAAATTCTGAGTGATTTGATTCTGTGATAACCTTTAGTGGTATAGTCTGGAACTGTATGGGTCCAGAAGATATTTGAGCTCCATCAATAACACGTATAGTCACGGGTGTTTTCTTTTTTATTAGTGGTATTTTATATACAAGTGAGAAGTTTAAGTCTATATAATTTGCGGTAGCACCGGAATCAATAATCGCTGTGGACTGTAGTCGCTGGGTCTCCCACTGCAAAAGAATGGAGAGTGAGCAGTGACTAGTGTAAGGTGTTATAGGTTGGTTAATTACATATAAGTTTGAGCTCTTACCCTTGTTTTGGTGGGTCAGTGCAGGACAGTCCTTCACAGTATGGTCTGGAGCAGCGCAATACATGCACAGATTTTGATTGCGGCGTCTTAAGTTTTTCTTGTGGGGTTAGGGGACCCTTGACAAAACCTAAATCCATAGGTTCGTGTACCTCTCTAGTGGGTGTTTTGGAGTATTAAATAGTATGTTAAGGGGTTTTCTTAGGGGTATAGTCAGAAGTATTCCTTTTTAACCTACGTTCCCTCAAACGTCTATCCAAACTTATACATAAATTTATCAAAGATTCAGATGTGTCTGGGAATTCTACCCTTGCTAATTCATCTTTCAGGGAATTACTTCAACCCAAGCGGAATTGGTTTTTAAGTGATAACTCATTCCAACCTGTGTCTTTTGACCACTTTTTAAATTCAACAATATATTCTTCAACAGGTCTTTTCTGTTGTTTAAGTGAACGCATAGCTGTCTCAGCAGTGAGTTGTTTGTATGGGTCGTCATAAAGTTGTGACATAGCTTGAAAGAAAGGATCAACAGAATGAAGTATAGGGTCATTTGTCTCAACGAAGGAATTAGCCCAGGTACGTGGCTCACCCCTGAGGTAAGAAATTACAGTGAGAACTTTAACATGGTCAGTTGGAAAAGTTTTAGGCTTTAGTCTAAAGAGAAGATAGCAAGCATTCCTAAATTCCCTAAAAAGTTTGCGGTCACCTGTAAAATTGTCTGGGGGACCTATAGTGGGTTAAGGATGTGAGTCGAGTTTCTGTTTATCTGCTATCTCCTTAATATATGATTTAAGAGAAGTGTTTTCTTGCTGTAAGGCACTCATAGACTGAGTTAGGTTTTCCACTCTGTCTGTGAGTGTTTGTACATGAGCTACAATGTTCACTGGATTCATAATGGCAGGCTTGGTAATATTGTAACAATGTCACTAAATAATATAGCAAGTTCCTGGTGAGAGAAGGAGAAATGCTAAATTAAGGTGCAGAATCCAACTGTGGCAAATGTATTTGTTAACAGCAAGTTAAATTCTCAAATGTATGGGTGTAGGAAGTATTGTGCTTCTGTAGTGGAGAGTGGCAACAGAATGTGCTATAAAGCACAAATAAGAAGCACAAAACTTACAATATGTTATTGGTGTCTTATGATAGTTAATTCCTCTATTGCTTTTATTGGTGGCAACATTAAAAGCAGAGGATACATACATATCACCATAAAATATGTAATAGCATGGCAGATTTATTAGTACCGGTACAACTTAGTAAAACTTGGCATATGCAGATATACGATAACAGATCAAAGCTAGATATTCTTACTGTGAGCGGTCCGGGAAAGTGAAGCGCAATCACTATGATAGAACACGGCAAAGAAGACTTCTGTTCAGTTGTGGCATACGACCAAACAAACAGGCTTACTGATCGGGTCCTACTCCGGCGTGTGACGTCACCGTGGAGCGATATCGTAGATCCGGAAGCGGTTAATCCAAATGAAGGTAAATCTTATAGCGTAAGTCCCAGTAACTCAGAATCCTGAAAGGAGGTTAAATAAGAAAGACAAAGGCTTGCAGAACTTAGTTTCAGCGTGAATGAAGCTAAACGATTACCAAGCAATGAGATAAAAGCTAGTCTGGCCTTAAATAGCAGTAGCTTTTGGGAGAAAATAATGCCCCTTAAAGGTACAGCACCAGGATTTGGGAAGGAAAAAACAGTATGGAAAAACTTATAGATACGGATATGACACAGCTGTACCTAGAAGACTCTTAATAGCAGCGGTAGTAAAAAAGCAGTGTTATGAGCCTTAACGCTGCTTTTTTACTCATAACGCAAAACTCGTAATCTAGCCGGTAATTTGTTAACTTCAAATATAAAATGTATTTCAGGGACATGAAACCCAACATTTTCCTGTCATGATTCAGATAGACCATGTGATTTTAAACACTTTTCTAATTTACATCAACTATCACATTTTCTTTATTCTCTTGATATAAGAGAATACGTGTTTTGAGCACTATATGGCAGCAGCTAGAATGTTATCCATTTGCAAGAGCACTAGCCGGCAGCACTAATTCTAAGTGATTGGAATCCATGTGAATATCATTCATCAGCCCCAACTGCAAACTCAAATAAATATTGTACAGTCTGTACTGTTGCATCTTTGTTCTTATAACAACGCTTATTTCACCGGTCACCACTGCTGCCTACATTTAGGGTACATTATTTTCCATTTAAAAAAAAAAAAAAAAGCTACTGAACTTTATTTCTGAGCAATTTTCCATTTAAGTATAATATTTTATTTTTCAGATAAATTATTGAACTGGAAGGGAATCTACCCCACTGCCATTTGTCAGGTTAGCAGAATAAATCATACAATAGTCATTTTCCTAACTTCAGAAATACTTAAAAAAGTTTCTAGTGTCATAGCTGGAGAGTGAATGACACAATGCATACAGATAAGTTTTAGAATAGCTGAAACATTGCTCTCTGACCATTTTGCTGACTCACACAAACACAACCTGCATGCAGATGGATTCAAACATTTATATGTCTACAGAATGCTACAAACACTTTATAATGTCTGCTTAGCAGAATGATTCTGCACGGCTCTGTGACCTTCCTACATAATAGCTAAAGCACTGCACAGTTGTCTTTTTGAAGTGTGGTTCAGTCATTGCATATTGAATTGTCTGCTCAATAGCTCAAATACTGCAATGAGTGACTCACAGACCTGTATGCAGAGAGATTCCAAGAATGCATGATAACTAAACAAATAGCAACCATAGCTATTGTCACAATCAATTTTGTGATATCAGAGAGAAATTAAAATGTAATTTTGATTTCAAATGACCATGTTTTTCAAATGCAACACCTTAAACAAAGGATAGCTTCCATCTATGGGGTTGAACAAAATCCTTTAGAAAAACATATCTAATGATTTTAAATTTGAGGGCCATAAAAGTCGAAAAATGTAATACTCTTATTCATTAGAGCTTATTATTTTAAGACTATTGACTGCTGGTTGGATCAAAGATGTGTTCCACTTGGGACCAGCAGTGGCTACTGGTCCCGAGTAGCACTTCTACTGTGTGTTTAACACACATTAGTGTTGGGTCGATAGTCTTATAATAACATGCTCAATCGAAATAGAGCATGTAATTTGTCTGCTATTTTGGCACTTTAAAGTCTAGAGGGATTGTTGTTTATAAATCAATCGATAAGCTTTTTCTAAGGCACTGTGACCAACTATTTAAACTACTGGTTGCATGGTGATTCTCATGTCCAGTGTATATGTGCAGAGACACACATCTGAAGCTAGCAGATCTTACAAGTTCAGCTTGTTGTTTTGTTTGCAGGATATCAGTCATTGCGTTCCACTGAGACAAGCAATCTTTTGCTGTCACTTTTCTGATTTCTACTTGTGCCATTTGTCATTGAAGCATCATTATGATCTTTTGCTTCCAAGATGTATCTCACAAAATATTTCATTCATTGATCTTATGTCAGACTCAACTTGTTCTTTCTTTGCTGCTAGCTTTAGTAACATGGCAAATATACTTTTTTGAAAATTAATAAATTAGGGCGAGATTACACGCCGCCCATCATCATTGAGTACCAATTTTGGGATTAGATTTAGATTTTTTTAAGATTAGGGAAGTGTCCATCCAAATGCTCCATCCATTAAAGGGACAGTCTACACCAACATTTTTCTTATTTAAAAAGATAGATAATCCCTTTATTACCCATTCCCCGTTTTTGCATAACCAACACAGTTATATTAATATGCTTTTTACCTCTGTGATTACCATGTATCTAAGCCTTTGCAGACAGCCTCCTTATCTAAGTGCCTTTGACAGACATGCAGTGTAGTCAATCAGTGAAGACTCCTAAATAACTTCACGGGAGTGAGCACAATGTTATCTATATGACACATGTGAACTAGCACAGTCTAACTATGAAAAACTTTCAAAATGCTCTGAGCTAGGAGGCGGTTTTCAACTGTTTAGAAATCAGTTTGAGCCTAGCTAGGTTTAGCTTTTCAAAAATACCACCAAGGGAACAAAGCAAATTTGATGATAAAAGTAAATTGGAAAATTGTTTAAAATTGCATGCCCTATCTGAATCATGAAAGTTTAGTTTTGACTTTACTGTCCCTTTAAGTGCCCATCCAAATGCTCTTTTAGGAGCAATGGGTAGTTGAAGTTTTTTTTAGTTAGGTTTTTTATTTTGGGAGGTTGGGAGGGTGAGGGGTTGTAATGCTAGGGGGTAATTTTTTATGCAAAAGAGCTGCTTGCTTTAGGGCAATGCCCTACAAAATGCTATTGGTAAGTTTATTTGTAGAATAGTGGGGGTTTTGTGCTTTTTTTTTTAGGGGTGTTAGAATAGGAATTATTTTTTTTTGTAATTTCGTTTTGTTATTTTTTGTAAGGGTAGATTTTGTTATTTTTTGTAATGGTAGGTTTTATTTTTGTGTAAATGTTAGTTTTTTTTTATTTATTGTTATCTAATTTTTTTATATAGGTTAAGCTTTGGTTTAAATGTAATTTTCCAAGTAAGTTTTTATTTTTTTAAAGGTAGTTAGGATATTTTTATTTTAATTTATGGGTATTTTATTTAGGGTAAGTTAGGGGGTTTTAAGTTAGGAGGATTAGATGTTCGTTTATTACTTTGCGTTGTGGGGGGATAACGGTTTAGGGGTTAATAGTTTAGTTATTTTGCGCTGTGGGGGATGGTATTTTAGGGGATAATATATTATTTAGATAGTTTGCGTTGTGGGGGGATTGCGGCTTTGTGGTTAATATTTTCTTTACATAATTTATGATATGAGGGGAAGGCAGTTTAGGGGTTAACAGTTTTTTTTAGTGTTTGCAATGTGGGGGATGGCAGTTTAGGGGTTTATAGTTTTATTTAGGGCTGGGGATGTGGGGGGATGGCGGTTTAGGAGTAAATAGTGTAGTGTATGGGTGTAAGTGTACTTTGTAAGGTATTTTTGTTGTGTTTTGTGCAACTTTTTAGTTGGGAAAACTGTTTATCAGAGCTCTTAGATCGCTTTAGGGATTAATCGGAAAAACCTATTGTGCAACCGCAATCGCGATTTTTCCCGTGACAGAAAAATGGATTGCAAAATCGTGATTGCGCCAGATCAAAATCCATTGCACCTTAGTTTTAATCTCGCTCCAAATGTGCAGACTAATATATTTAATGTGCAGACTAATATATTTAATGTGCAGACTAATATATTTATATATATATATATACACATACATACATACAGTGTATATATATAAATATATATATATATATATATATATATATATACACACATTGAGAGGCCGAATTATCAAGTCATCAACTATGCTGCATTCGCCGGCACCAATACGCTCACCTAACATTGCCTAACATCACGGCCGCGGACCTGAATACGCTCTCCTTATTTATAAAAAAAGCTGTCAAAAAGCCGCGCACCAAGTACGAGGCGATGAGCAGCAGACTGTTAACTAACAGCCATCGATCTTGCTGCTATTCGGCTTTTTCCCAACTTTATTTATACCCCGTCACTAAACACCGCCACTATACTAAAATGTTTAACCCCTATCCCGCTGCTCCCAGACCCCAACACAACTAAATAAAGTTATTAACCCCCATTCCACTGCTCCCGGAGCCCACCGCAACTCAAAGTTATTAATTCCTATCTCTCCGCTCCCGAAGCCCACCGCAACTCTAATAAAGTTATTAACCCCTATCCCCCCGACTCCCGGACCCCTCCGCAACTAAATAAATGTATTAACCCCTAAACCCCTGACCTCCCACATCACTACCACTTACTTAACCCCTATCCCGCTGCTCCCAGACCCCAACACAACTAAATAAAGTTATTAACCCCCATTCCACTGCTCCCGGAGCCCACCGCAACTCAAAGTTATTAATTCCTATCTCTCCGCTCCCGAAGCCCACCGCAACTCTAATAAAGTTATTAACCCCTATCCCCCCGACTCCCGGACCCCTCCGCAACTAAATAAATGTATTAACCCCTAAACCGCCTGCCCCCCACATTGCCATAAACTAAATTAAGCTATTAACCCCTAAACCTAACAACCCGCTAACGTTACATTAAATATTAACTCATCCCTATCTTATAATAAATTTAAACTTACCTTTAGAATTAAAATAAACTATATTAAACTACTAATTAACCTACCCTATTATACTAAAATTACATTAAACTACCAATTAAATTAACTATATTACATATTTAAAAACCTAACCCTACTCGTTATTTAAATGTACAATTAAAAATTACTGTTACAAAAAGTTACACAAAATAAAAAATAAATTATCAAATATTTAAACTAAATTATACCTACTCTACTAGCCCTATCAAAATAAAAAAGCCCCACCCAAAATAAAAAAAAACCTAGCCTACAATAAACTACCAATGGCCCTTAAAAGGTATTGCCCCAAAGAAATCAGCTATTTTACCTGTAAAATAAAATACTAACACCCCCCCCAACAGTAAAACCCACCAAACCCCTCAAATAAAAACCGATCTAAAAAAAATTAAGCTCCCCATTGCCCTGAAAAGGGCATTTGTATGGGCATTGCCCTTAAAAGGGCATTAGCTCTTTTTCAGCCCAAAGTCCCAAACCTAAAATAAAAACCCTTAAAAAAACCTAACACTAATCCCGAAGATCCACTTACAGTTTCGAAGACCGGACATCCATCCTCATCCAAGCGGCAAAAGTATTCAGCGAAGCCGGTAGAAGTCTTCATCCAAGCTGGCCGAAGTCTTCATCCAGACGGCATCTTCTATCTTCATCCATCCAGCGTGGAGCGGCTCCATCTTCAAGACATCCGGCACGGAGCATCCTCTTCTTCCAATGTCTGTTGCAGAATGAAGTTTCCCTTTAAATGATGTCATCCAAGATTGAGTACCTTACATTCTGATTGGCTGATAGAATTC
Organism: Bombina bombina; assembly: GCF_027579735.1. Lineage (NCBI taxonomy): Eukaryota > Metazoa > Chordata > Amphibia > Anura > Bombinatoridae > Bombina > Bombina bombina. The sequence continues at coordinate 1,170,816,240 of NC_069499.1, forward strand.
ATCATTGACCATTGGAAGAAGAGGATGCTCTGCGGCGGATATCTTGAAGATGGAGTCGCTCCACGCCGAATGGATGAAGAAAGAAGATGCCGTCTGGATGAAGACTTCTGTCCACTTGGATGAAGACTTAGGCCCGCTTGGATGAAGACTTCTGCTGGCTTCGCTGAGGACTTCTGCCGCTTGGATGAGGATGGATGTCCGGTCTTCGAAAACTGTAAGTGGATCGTTGGTGGTTAGTGTTAGGTTTTTTTAAGGGTTTATTGGGTGGGTTTTAATTTTAGGTTAGGTACTTTGGGCTGAAAAAGAGCTAAATGCCGTTTTAAGGGCAATGCCCATACAAATGCCCTTTTCAGGGCAATGGGGAGCTTAGGTTTTTTATTTTAGTTTTTATTTGGGGGGTTTGGTTATGTGGGTGGTGGGTTTTACTGTTGGGGACGGGTGTTTGTATTTTATTTTACAGGTAAAATAGCTGATTTCTTTGGGGCAATGCCCAGCAAAAGTCCCTTTTAAGGGTCATTGGTTGTTTATTGTAGGCTATGGGTTTTTTTTTTTTTATTTTTATTTTTTTTTATTTTCAAAAGCATTATTTAATATTCAAAAAGAAATGACACTGGAATATAAATGTCACATGAGATTCAGCATATAATGTTACATATTGTGTCATTGTACAAATAACAAATCTGTTACAGGGTCATTTTACATGAGCTTAGATTTCAGGAGTTCAGAGTCTTTGGCAGTATAGTTAAGCAGCTTATGCCTCTGCTGCTTCTCATCATCTTTGGTTAAAAAGGAAAAAGTACATTCTGCTCTGAAAACATCAAAATACAAACTAAAACAGTTTGATAGGAATGAACAGTTCAGCTCAGGTGCTATATTGTGCACCTGTAGATCGTAACTTTTGACATGCAGCGAAACCATCGATGCATGGCAGCTAAATTTAGAGAAATAAAGTAAGAAGTAAAGACATATATAACAGAGTTAGGGGTGAGATATCCCCTAAGAAAGAAAGGGAAGGTTGTAGAAAAAAAAAAGGGGGGGGGAGAGGAGGATGCAGGCTACATTTCAGACTTACACATCTATAAAGTGTAATTTTATCTAATCAAAGGTTTCCAGAGCTCTTTCCTGTATTCATGAACTTCAATTTTATCGTCTCTCATGTATCGATATATCTCTAATGACAGATATCTATCAACCCGATCTTCCCAGTCTAAGTGCTGTGGAATGTGAGCAGATTTCCAGTTTTTGGGAATGAGGGCTTTAGCGCTGTTAAGCATTATATATATGCGGTGTTTATTGGGCTTCTCTGCTAGTTTGGGCAGGCCATGGAACAGCAAGAGATTTGGGCTTCTATTTATTGTAAGGTTTAATTTGGCATCTATCGTGTCTACTACCGAACTCCAAAAAGGTTGGATTAGGTCACATGTCCACCAGATGTGGAGAAACGTGCCAGTTTCACCGCACCCACGCCAGCATTTGCCATCTGATTTCTTATAAAATTTTCTGATCTTGGCAGGAGTGAGGTACCAACGGGATAAGTATTTATAGTTGGATTCGAGAACCCCAGCAGAGACAGATGCTTTGCTATGGTTATAGAATATGTTTTGCCAATCTGTTTCCGTAAGGTCCCCGCCCAGCTCTTTATTCCATTGTTTGACAAAGGCGTGCCATTCTCTTTATGAGATGTCAGCAAGTTATACATAATAGAGATTAAATGTTTTGGTGTGGTCGGTAGCAGACAGAGCATCTCCAGCTGTGTAAGTTGTCTCGTTATGTTAGCTGCTCCTCTGTATGTGTTTAGGTAATGTTGTATCTGTCTGTGAAAATACCATGAGATATGTAGTCCCGATTGTTGAAGCTCCTCTAAGTTTTTGAGCTTCTTGTTTGAGGTTAGTCTATAAAACATAGTTTGATCTATTTGTGCTTTATTTATATTTGTTTGCTGTGCGTTTGTGAACATGATATCAGGGTTGTGTATGAATGAGGTTAGCGGTGAAGGGGTGGTGGAGATATATGGATGTTCAATGAGTGTTTTGTCCCATTGTATGAAGAATTCCTCTAGGAACGGGTAGTGAGCGGTTATGTCAGGTCTGCTCTTACTAGAGATCCATCCCAGTGTCCCCAGGTTTCGTACCCCCATAATGGTACGTTCTATTTGGACCCACGTCTTGTCAATTGAGTTAGTACACCATTCCACCTGGGTTTGGAGGTTGATAGCTTTCTTGTATGAAAGAAGTTTTGGGATACCCAGGCCTCCATTTTATTTTGCTAAGTACAGGGCATGTCTGGAAATGCGGGGTCTCTCACCTCCCCAGATGTATTCCTCTAGTTGTCCTTGCAGTTTTCGTAGAAATTGGGGTGGGAAGGGAATCGGTAAAGTTTGTAAATAATATAGGATTCGGGGAAGGATATTCATTTTAACTACACCTATCCTCCCTAGCCAGGAAATCCTCTTGTTTTTCCATGCTGATAGATCATCAATAATTGACTTTGACAGATGAGGGAAATTAGCATCAAATAAGTTACATGGATTTGGGGTCAAGTTATTCCCCAGATATTTAAGTGTATTGGTTTTAATCTTAAATTTACATATATTCGGTATTTGGCACAGTTCCGCTTGGGGCAGGTTTATATTTAAAATTTCTGATTTTGTATGATTCAAGTGGAAATTGGACACCTTGCCGTATTCATCGAATTCCCTAAGGACCTTTGGAAGGGAGGTCAGGGGATTAGAGACAGATAACAGGACATCATCTGCATATAGCGAAACTTTGTGATCCTGATCTTCTATTTTTATCCCCGTAATGTTCTGGTTAGCACAGATTTTTTGTGCCAGAACTTCGATCGAAAGGGCAAATAACAGGGGTGACCATGGACAGCCCTATCTTGTACCATTTGAGATATTAAAGGGGTCAGATAATATATTGTTAATTTTAACTTGTGCTGTGGGTTTCGAATATAGGGCAAATACTTTTTGTATGACGGGTTGGCCGAAGTTAATTTTTGACAGGACAGCTTTGAGAAAATCCCAGCTGAACCTGTCAAATGCCTTCTCAGCGTCTGTTGAGACGAGTACAGAGGGGATGTTGTTGTGGCGGGCGTAGTTCACTAAGAGATTGGCTTTTATAGTATTATCCCTGGCCTCACGGCCAGGAACAAATCCCACCTGATCTGGTGAAACCAGCTGGGGTAGGTAAGTATTTAATCTTGTTGCGAGTATTTTTGCGTAGATCTTTAAATCCACATTAAAAAGGGATATTGACCCAAAGTTTTCCGGGCGGTTGGGCAATTTACCAGGTTTCGGAATGGTGGCCACGTGTGCCAATAACATGGAGGGTGGAAAGTCTTGTGTGGGTCCAATAGTGTTGAATAGAGATGCTAAATGTGGTGATAAGACATCCTTGAACAATTTGTAGTATTTAGTACTAAAGCAGTCTGGGCCAGGGCTCTTGCAGATTGTAAGTTGTCTATGGTTTTGGCTACCTCCTCCACAGATATGGGGGCATCCAGCCCCTCTTTATCTTTATCTAATAATTTTTGGAGTGTGAGAGATTCTAAATATTTTTCAATATGGGAGTGAGGGGTGTCCTTCTCTGTCCCCTGATGTGGAAACTCCTCACCGTTTAGGTTGTATAGCTTCTGATAGTATGATCTGAGTACCGCCGCTATGGACGGGCTATCCGCGCAACTTTGGTTGTGATGGTTTAGGATAGAGTGTATACAAACTAAAACAGTTTGATAGGAATGAACAGTTCAGCTCAGGTGCTCTATTATGCACCTGTAGATCGTAACTTTTGACATGCAGCAAAACCATCGATGCATGGCAGCTAAATTTAGAGAAAGAAAGTAAGAAGTAAAGACATATATAACAGAGTTAGGGGTGAGATATCCCCTAAGAAAGAAAGGGAAGGTTGTAGAAAAAAAAAAAAAAAGGGGGAGGGGGGGAGGGAGAAGAGGATGCAGGCTACATTTTAGGCTTACACATCTATAAAGTGTAATTTTATCTAATCAAAGGTTTCCAGAGCTCTTTCCTGTATTCATGAACTTCAATTTTATCGTCTCTCATGTATCGATATTTCTCTAATGACAGATATCTATCAACCCAGTCTTCCCAGTCTAAGTGCTGTGGAATGTGAGCAGATTTCCAGTTCTTGGGAATGAGGGCTTTAGCGCTGTTAAGCATTATATATAGGAGGTGTTTTTTGGGCTTCTCTGCTAGTTTGGGCAGGCCATGGAACAGCAAGAGATTCGGGCTTCTATTTATTGTAAGGTTTAATTTGGCGTCTATCGTGTCTACTACCGAACTCCAAAAAGGTTGGATTAGGTCACATGTCCACCAGATGTGGAGAAACGTGCCAGTTTCGCCACACCCACGCCAGCATTTGCCATCTGATTTCATATAAAATGTTCTGATCTTGGCAGGAGTGAGGTACCAACGGGATAAGTATTTATAGTTGGATTCGAGAACCCCAGCGGAGACAGATGCTTTGCTATGGTTATAGAATATGTTTTGCCAATCTGTCTCCGTAAGGTCCCCGCCCAGCTCTTTATTCCATTGTTTGACAAACGAAGGCGTGCCATTCTCTTTATGAGATGTCAGCAGGTTATGCATAGTAGAGATTAAATGTATTGGTGTGGTCGGTAACAGACAGAGCATCTCCAGCTGTGTAAGTTGTCTCGTTATGTTATCTGCTCCTCTGTATGTGTTTAGGTAATGTTGTATCTGTCTGTGAAAATACTATGAGATAAGTTGTCCCGATTGTTGAAGCTCCTCTAAGTTTTTGAGTTTCTTGTTTGAGATTAGTCTATAAAACATAGTTTGATCTATTTGTGCTTTATTTATATTTGTTTGCTGTGCGTTTGTGAACATGATATCAGGGTTGTGTATGAATGAGGTTAGCGGTGAAGGGGTGGTGGAGATATATGGATGTTCAATGAGTGTTTTGTCCCATTGTATGAAGAATTCCTCTAGGAACGGATAGTGAGCGGTTATGTCAGGTCTGCTCTTACTAGAGATCCATCCCAGTGTCCCCAGGTTTTGTACCCCCATAATGGTACGTCCTATTTGGACCCACGTCTTGTCAATTGAGTTACTTCACCATTCCACCTGGGTTTGGAGGTTGATAGCTTTCTTGTATGAAAGAAGGTTTGGGATACCCAGGCCTCCATTTTATTTTGCTAAGTACAGGGCGTGTCTAGAAATGCGGGGTCTCCAGCATCCCCAGATGTATTCCTCTAGTTGTCCTTGCAGTTCTCGTAGAAATTGGGGTGGGAAGGGAATCGGTAAAGTTTGTAAATAATATAGGATTCGGGGAAGGATATTCATTTTAACTACACCTATCCTCCCTAGCCAGGAAATCCTCTTGTTTTCCCATGCTGATAGATCGTCAATAATTGACTTTGACAGATGAGGGTAATTAGCAGCAAATAAGTTACATGGATTTGGGGTCAAGTTATTCCCCAGATATTTAAGTGTATTGGTTTTAATCTTAAGTTTACATATATTCGGTATTTGGCACAGTTCCGCTTGGGGCAGGTTTATATTTAAAATTTCTGATTTTGTATGATTCAAGTGGAAATTGGACACCTTGCCGTATTCATCGAATTCCCTAAGGACCTCTTGAAGGGAGGTCAGGGGATTAGAGACAGATAACAGGACATCATCCGCATATAGCGAAACTTTGTGATCCTGATCTTCTATTTTTATCCCCGTAATGTTCTGGTTAGCATGGATTTTTTGTGCCAGAACTTCGATTGAAAGGGCAAATAACAGGGGTGACAATGGACAGCCCTGTCTTGTACCATTTGAGATATTAAAGGGGTCAGATAATATATTGTTAATTTTAACTTGTGCTGTGGGTTTTGAATATTGGGCAAATATTTTTTGTATGAAGGGTTGGCCGAAGTTCATTTTTGACAGGACAGCTTTGAGAAAATCCCAGCTGACCCTGTCAAACGCCTTCTCATCGTCTGTTGAGATGAGTACAGAGGGGATGTTGTTGTGGCGGGCGTAGTTCACTAAGAGATTGGCTTTTATAGTATTATCCCTGGCCTCACTGCCAGGAACAAATCCCACCTGATCTGGTGAAACCAGCTGGGGTAGGGAAGTATTTAATCTTGTTGCGAGTATTTTTGCATAGATCTTTAAATCCACATTAAGAAGGGATATTGGCCTAAAGTTTTCCGGGTGGTTGGGCAATTTACCAGGTTTCGGAATGGTGGCCACGTGTGCCAATAACATGGAGGGCGGAAATTCTTGTGTGGGTCCAATAGTGTGGAATAGAGATGCTAAATGCGGTGATAAGACATCCTTGAACAATTTGTAGTATTTATTATTAAAGCCGTCTGGGCCAGGGCTCTTGCCAGACTGTAAGTTGTCTATGGTTTTGGCTACCTCCTCCACAGATATGGGGGCATCCAGCCCCTCTTTACCTTTATCTAATAATTTTTGGAGTGTGAGAGATTCTAAATATTTTTCAATATGGGAGTGAGGGGTGTCCTCCTCTGTCCCCTGATGTGGAAACTCCTCACCGTTTAGGTTGTATAGCTTCTGATAGTATGATCTGAGTACCGCCGCTATGGATGGGCTATCCGTGCAACTTTGGTTGTGATGGTTTAGGATAGAGTGTGTGTGGGTTTTTAGTTGTTTCCTTTTCAGTGCCCATGCTAGAAGTCTACCGGGTTTATCACCGAACTCAAAGTATGTCTGTTGTAATTGTAATGCTCTTTTCTGGTGGTCTACTGAGTGAATGTCTTGTAGCTCCTTTCTGGCTTGTTGCAAAGCGCTTTTAGTTGTCATGTCTGTGGGTGTCTTTTTATGTTTAATCTCTAAGTCCCGAATTTTAGAGAGGAGCGTGGTGTACCTAATTTTAAGCTGTTTGGAGTGTAGTGCTTTTTGTTTTATTAACTCACCCCGCATTACGCTTTTATGTGCTTCCCATACTATTTGGTCCGACACCTCCCCCGTGTCATTGAGATGAAAGTATTCCAGTAGTTTTGTCTCTATTTGTGATTTAATTAGCTGGTTATTCAACAGGAAGTTGTCGAATCTCCAGATAAAAGGTCTGTCTGGTATAGAAGGCCAGTTTATTTTACTTAAGACAGGTGAGTGATCGGACCACGTCATAGGGAGTATTTGAGAACTCGTGACCCCCGCTAGTGTAGACTGATTCGTGAAGAAGTAGTCAAGTCTTGTGTACACGCTATGCGGGTGTGAATAAAAGGTAAAGTCGAGTCTGGTGGGGTGTAGTGTGCGCCAAGTATCGTGAACCGCAAGTTCCTCCAGTTTGGAATTACACTGTCTGATGACTTTTTTGGGATTGGAAGCTGTCATTCTGGATGTGTCTAATACAGGGTCCAGGGGAAGGTTGAAGTCGCCTCCCAATATCAGCGCCCCTTTATGGAGGTCTAGAATTTTGTTAGTGAGGATAGACATGAATTTGTTTTGTCCCTGGTTCGTGAAATAAGCGTTTACTAAGGTAACCAGTCTATTAAATAGTAGGCCCACAACAATCAAAAACCTACCATCTAGGTCCCGTTCCACGTGAATGGGGGAAAAAGGGGAAGTGTGTTTGATTATAATTCCCACCCCGTTCTTCTTTGTCGGCCCAGAAGTGAAAAATGAGGTCGGGAATTTGGGGTTTGGCCAAGTCGATTCTTTACCCTTGCGGAAAGGTGTCTCCTGCATAAAAATTATGTCACAGTGTGTTCTAATAGCGTCTCTGATCAAGTGTGATCTCTTTTCGGGTATGTTCAGACCTTTAGTATTTATGGTCATCAGTGACAGGTTATGTGCCCTGTGTGGTTGCATTATGGGGGGGGAGAAGAAAAAAAAAAGGGAAGGGGGGTGGCGGGAGTGGGGAAGAGGAGAAGGGGAAGAAAGGAGGATGTGGGAGCGAGGAGAGGAGGGATAAGAACAAGGAGGGGTAAGAGATAATGAAGGAAGAATTTAGAATATATTCCAGACACCGGTTCCTATGTCTAGGAAGTATCTAGAAAAAGACGAGGAATAGGTTATGCACTATGAAGTGCGGTCTGTCCTGACACTACCAACAGAGAAAGTGGGGAAAAAGAAGTGTCAGAAAATGTGGGATAAGTATCCCTGCGCCTTATACAGTTATCATAAGAGATAGAGAATTAATTAGGAGGGACAGAGCTTGTCTAGGAGTAGATTAAGGAGAGAAAGCGAGATAGCATGTTATAGCATCCTATTAACGCATTGTAACAAATAAGACAGATAGTAATGCCAGTTCTTAACTGTAAACATACAACGTTAACATAACACATTGCAACTTAACAAGGTAGGTAGATATAAAGAAGGACAATTATGAGGAAGTTTGTGATCTAGAGTGGCTATCTTTGCAATTCAATACCTATATGTAGCTCGGTTGAGAATAAGTTTCTAGTATGGATAGTCTAGATTAATGAATAGCGCCTCATGTAGTTAAGCAAGGGCAATAGGGCTTAGGGCCAGTAGGCCTCTTATTGTAGCATAAGGCCTGCAAAGTATATGTTGGGAACCCTGTTTTTGTACATCAAATAAGACAGATAATAAAGACAATTCTTAACTTTAAACATTCAACGTTAACGTAACACATTGCAACTTAACAAGGTAGGTATATATAAAGAAGGCCAATTATGAGGAGGTTTGTGATGTAGAGTGGCTATCTTTTCAATTCAATACCTATATGTAGCTAGGTTGAGAATAAGTTTCTAGTATAGATAATCTGGATTAATGAACTGCGCCTCATGTAGTTAAGCAAGGCCAACAGGGCTTAGGGCAGGTAGGATTCTTATTGTAGCATATGGCCTACAAAGTATATGTTGGGAACCCTGTTTCTATACAAAAATACGGCTAAACATAAAGGCGGTTATTATTGATTCCAATAAGTAGAACCATAAATTCGGTGTGGTGTGGGTGGGAGTGAACATATAAACCAAGTTAAAAGAGAATATGATTCAGCATGCACAATACTCATCTGAACTCTGTACAGGTATCATTGGAAATGTTCAACAAGTAGTATGGAGCTGACCAGTAAAGGCAAGTTTATTTATCAGCATTTGTATCCTGTGAGTTGCGGGCATTTTGATTACATTCATCTTCGTCAGGCGTGGGTATGTCCACATCCAGTATCTTGCAAAAGTCTTGAAGGTCCACTTGAGTCCTGTATATTGCTTGCTTTCCATTATGTGTGGCTATTAGACAAACAGGGAATCCCCATTTGTACTGGATTCTATTTCGTTGAAGAACACTGGTAATGAACCTAAGGTCTCTTCTTTTTTTGCAGAGTAAGTTGACTCAGATCGGAAAAGACCTGAATAGCTATGCCGGCATGTGTAATGTCCTTAATGGCACGGGCTTTTTGGGATATTGCATCCTTATCCTTGTAGCTTAAAAATTTAATAATAATATCCCTCGGGGGAGCCTTGGGAGAGGGTTTTGGGTGGAGGGCCCGGTGCGCTCTTTCAAGCGGGATATCAGGGGAGTTTGGTGTTCCTTTGATGGTGCGAAACAAATCTTGTAGATAGCCTTCTATTGCCGTGTTATTACCCGACTCCGGTACTCCCCTGATACGCAGCTTGTTCCGTCTCCCTCTATTATCCAAGTCTTCCACTCTGGACAGCAGAAATTGTATGTCTCCTTCCTGTTCATAGGCCCTCTGTGTATTAGTATTTACTTGGGCCTGCAGGGTGTCCTGTTTTTTTTCCAAAGTGTTAACTTGTTGGATAATCTGCTGAAAGTCTTTCTTTAAGTCACTGAATTAAGATCTCATCTCAGTTAAAATGATTTTGATATCAGCTTTCGAGGATATAACATTTAGATCATCCCTAGTTAGGGGTTCCTGTGGTTGTGTGTCATGTAGAAAGCTTGGTGTAGGCAATAATGGAGGGGTCTGTGGCGCAGTTTCAGCAGCCATTTGGTCAGTGCTTGTGTTAGGCAGTTTGAGAAAATTAGTCAGGCTGGTACTTTTGGAATCTTTGTCACCTTTAGTATTTTTTCTGTTAGCCATAGTTAAATGCCAAGGGAAGCTATGGAAAAATATTATAGATATCCTCTCACTGTCCAAAATATATGCCTGTTAACTTCCTTAGTATGGTACACACTGTATTTATGTTATGACAAATGATCCCCCTGCTGCTCTTTGTAACTCTCTTAGACAGTTTATTTTAAATGTCCTGAGTTATTCAGTCTCCCACACCCCAAATCCTCTCCTGGTGCTGTGTGTCAGGCTTATTATAATACCTGATTACTGCGTCGCTACTCAATGTGCCCCCTGACAGCCAGTGACTGCTTACAGGCCCAGGTGATGTGGCTTCTAATAGGACTCCACGTGGGTAAGGTCTCATTTTAGTGCGGGTACCTGTGTCCGTCACTGCGGGCATCTGGCCTCGCATGAGTGTTGTTACTCCGGTCCGCAGCTCAGCTCCTCTGTTAACCGGTTGGCGTTTCACCTGGCAAGATGCGACGGGGAGGGGAAATCCCCTGTAGATCAGCTGTATGGCCGCCGCGGCGGGAGTAGGTGACAGATGCCAGGAGGGGGTTCCGCTGACAGTATCTGCTGGAGCGGGTTATAGGCAGGTGTGGGAAGTGCCGTTGTCTGCAGGCTCACAGGTTCGTATAGGCCGCAATCTCTTGAGACTCAATAAAGTCACCAATTATCCTTTATGATGGAAGGATCTTAGGCAGGATGTGTTTATACACTATCTCTCCAATGTTCATGTAAGTTTAAACAGTACCCTTCATTTTATTCAGTTCATATCAGGTGCAGGGCATAGGAGCTAAAATTTAAGCAGCCATGTCCCTGCATGGCCAGGCTCCACCCCCCAGGCTATGGGTTTTTTTTTTTTGGGAGGGCTTTTTTATTTTGATAGGGCTATTAGATTAGGTGTAATTAGTTTAAATATTTGATAATTTATTTTTTATTTTGTATAACTTAGTGTTTTTTATTTTGTGTAACTTAGTTGTTATTTTTTGTAACTTAGTAATTCTTTATAGTAGATTTAAATAACTTGAGTAGGGTTAGGTTTTTAAATATATAATATAGTTGATTTAATTGTTAGTTTAATGTAATTTTAGTATAATAGTTAGGATAAGTTAATTAATAGTTTAACATAGTTTAATGTAAGTGTAGGATAATAGTTAGGGTAGGTTAATTAGTAGTTTAATATAGTTTATTTTCATTCTAAAGGTAAGTTTAAATTTATTATTGGCCGCGAGTCTGTAGGGGGCAGCGTTGCACCAGCAGCTCTTGTGAGCTGCTGGTGCAATGCTGAATACGGTGAGCATATTGCTCGCCGTATTCAGTGAGGTCTGGCGGACCTGATCCACACTGTCGGATCAGGTCCGCCAGACCTTGATAAATTGGGGCCTTAATGTAAAGTTAGCGGGTTGTTAGGTTTAGGTTAAGAGCTTAATTTAGTTTATGGCAATGTGGCCCCCCACATGGCGATGTGGGGGGCTGGCGGTTTAGGGGTTAATAGGTTTAGTAAGTGGTAGTGATGTGGGAAGCCAGAGGTTAAGGGGTTTATACATTTATTTAGTTGCAGAGGGGTACGGGAGCTGGGGAATAGGGGTTAATAACTTTATTAGAGTTACGGTTGGCTCCGGGTGCGGCGGGATAGGGGTTAATAACTTTATTAGAGTTGCGGCCGGGTCCGGGAGTGGCGGAATAGGAGTTAATAGCATTATGTAGGTGGTGGCGATGTCGGGCCGGAACATTAGGGGTGTTTAGACTTGGGGATTATGGGGGTGTTAGGTGTAAACGTAATTTGTTTTCTAGCATAGAAATGAATGGGATATCTGGCAGCATCGAACATGAGCTTTTACTGCTTTCAGACTCCCATTGATTCCTATGGCATCCACGGCCTCCAGGGTGGTGGATTGAAAACCAGGTACGCTGGGCCAGAATAGTGGCCAGCGTACCTGTTAGAAGTTTGATAACTTGCAAAAGTTGTCAGATAGTGCCAAATTTGTATTCGGAACATCTGTAATGACGTAAGCATCGATCTGTGTCGGATTGAGACTGGCGGATCGTATGTTACGTCACAAATTTCAGCTTTTGCCGGTTTGTAGGCTTTGATAAATAGGTCGAAATCAAGCTCGCCACAATTACGCTGCGGAATTCCAGCGTATTTGCAGTTGACAGCTTGATAAATATCCCTCAGAGAGTGCAGCTTATTTTTAGCCCAGTAATGCTTTTCACAGAGAACTTTCTTAAAGGATATCACTCTAATTCAATAATTACAGTCAGTCCAGCAGCGAAATACCAGGAAATTCCTCTTTGAACAAGGAACACAGCAACCACAGACAATCATTTCGGCCTTTATTGGGCCTCGTCAGTGAGGTGTCACCATAATTATCTAAGCACACTGAGCAAGGAGCCCACGTCTGGTTGCCCTTTGCGTGCGGAATGGCCACCTACTTGATATTACAAATCGAGCAGTATGGCTTTCCATCGAGCGATATGGCCTTTAACACAACAATCCATTTTACATTCAAAGACCTGTAGTTTCACAAAACACATAATAAATATGTTACAAAGTACACTAACACCCATACACTACACTATTAACCCCTAAACCGTCATCCCTCCGCATGACAACTAATAAATAAACCTATTAACCCCATAACCACCATCCCCTGCATCGCAACTAATAAATAAAGCTGTTAACCCCTAAACCTCAATCCTCTCCACATCGCCAACACTAAATAAAGCTAATAACCCCTAAACCACTGTCCCCCCTCAAAGCAAATACCTAAATTCAACTATTAACCAATAAACCTAACACCCCCTAATAAAATTAAAATACACCTAAATTAAAGTTAAAATATACTAACCACCTTAAAATAAATAAAAACTTACCTGTGAAACAAAATTAAAACCTAAGATTAAACTAAAAAAAAAATAACATTACTTGTTTTACAAAAATAAATAATACAAAAAATAAAAAAGCTACATTACCAAAATAAAACAAAAACCTAACATTATTAAAAATAATAAAACCTAACATTACCAAAAAAATAAAAACTACCATCTCTATGATGTTTGGAGGTTCTTACATCCATCCACCAAAGATTATACATTTTGCTCACACCCCTCCTCCACTTATAGCAGGATTCACTATCTATTAACGAACCAGACAGGCCTTGCAACAATTACCAAATCGTCTATATCATCTACCGCTTGGTCCCATCACTCTGCAGTTAGTACTTGGACCAAATGGTCCAATTCCCACTCCTGACCATAGAATTGGAGACTAGATGACTTCCTTTTAAGCAACCCCTCCCATCTTGAAAATATAGAAAATGCTATATGTGAATAGTTCCAATTAAATTTAAATACAGTATCAGATCCATTCATGCTATGGGAGGCACATAAATGTACAATTCCGGGTGAACTAATAAAATTTAAAGCCCAGATGCAAAAAATACTTTGCCAAACATAAAAAGACTTAACTACCAAATTGACCCAATTAGAATATAGTCATAAACAAAACCCATTAAACAACTCTATTTATACTGAACTATCACTATTTCATAGCCAACTTAATGACTACCTATCAATAGAGTACCAAAAATCATCATTAAAGAGGAAAACAAAGCAGGAAAACTACTTGCTAGGGAATAGCGGAAATAGCTTTGGCTATCAGAGATTTGAATATGGGGAAAAGCCCAGGACCTGATGGTTTCACTGTCAGATACTATCAAGCCTTCCCTACAATTTTAACACAATACTCACAGACCATATTTAATGCTCCCTTCCCACCTTCAATGCTAGTGGTCCATGTGACAAAATTGCCAAAACCGGGTAAATCGCCAGATGTCCCCGCTCATTTCTGCCCAATATCCCTACTAAATGAAGACATAAAGATATTTGCCAAAATCCCTGCATCAAGAATAAATAAAATACTCCCGCAACTCATTCACATAAATTAGTCAGGGTTTACACCCCATAGAGAAACCAGAGACAATACTATTAAAATAATTAATTTAATGGAATAGTTGAAAAAGCTTAATCTCCCATCTGTATCTGGAGGTCCCTAGATAAAACTCTAGAAAAATGAAATGAAATGAAAAAATCAAATTAAATGACTCACTCCCCCCCCCACACCTTTACAATACAAAATGGTACAAGGCAAGGGTGCCCACTTGTAATGCTTCTGTCACAATCCAGAATAAATGTGAGGTAATAAATGACAGGTTATATAATAATGAAGGTTTTGGAACACAACTGCAGTTTATATAAATAAATAGAAGGTTTGTTTCACCAATTTGAGTAATCCATTAAAGTGGAAATGGACACCAATTATTTGGTGATATTTGTAGTTCAGTTAGTCCAAAGACTTTAGTGTATTACGTGTCTAATTATTAGATATAATACTGATTTATCACTGGTTAACTTAACAGGAGTTAGGTGCATGAAGAGTTAATGCTGAGACTGCACTTTAAGTATGACCACAGTTCATATCAGACATTAAATAATTGTGAAACAACAGGTAAGTTTGGTTGAGCGTAGCATACAATTTCCTCTTTTATGTTATATAGTCTTTTAGCAGTGGAGTATAGAATACAGTATGGTAACAGTACCTGTTTGGTAAGTGTTGTAGTCTAGGCGTCCTGTAAGCCCTGATCTGTGCAAACGGCTATGCTGACTCCGATCTTCGGTAGCTACCGGAAGTGACGTCAGCGTAGTTTGGTAATCCCTGTAGCAGAGTCTGTGTCAATGTTCGTAGTGATACAAGGTAAGACTGTTACAGCATAACGAAAGTTAACAGTACCCCACAGAAGTGAAAGACTTGGTAAGGTTGTTTGGTTCAAAATACAAAACTTCGGTCTTTGGTAGAGAATGCTGAGTAGCAAGTGCGGCGTGATGCCGAACTAAAGGTTTCCCCTGTTAGTTCAGAAACAATTCTTTAAGTTGTAATCCAAGGCTTTAGAAGTAAGTGAAATGTAACAATTTTCAAAATACTAAGCAATGTGTGTCAAGTGCGCCAATCTTAAATAAGGGGAGGTAACCAATCAAAGATCAGTAGGAGAGGTAAGATTTAAAGAAACAGTAACATAAGTCCTTACACCACTATCCACTTCTGTTTGTGTTGGCGATGGAGATCCTAGCCTCACGAATTCAGAAAAATACCAGCATAAAAGGAATCACTATAGGATCTATAGTATATAGAACTGCTCTATATGCAGATGATGTCTTCCTCACACTGACCGACCTGATAACCTCACTAGCAGAACTAATAAAAGAAATAGACCTATATGGGACATTCTCAAATTTTAAGGTTAATGCAACTAAGTCTGAATTTCTAGGGGTGGCAATGTCAACAGACATCATAAGCGTAATAGAGAAGACACATGAGTTTATACATCGTAAAGACTCCATACAGTACCTGGGACTTTGTCTCTCTCCTGACCCTAATCTCCTATATACACATAACTTCCCACCGACTTTACAAAATATTCAACGAGAATTACGTTCCTGGAACAATAAAACTCAATCATGGATAGGCAGAATCAATGCGATAAAGATGTCTATTTTGCCCAAGATTCTCTATCTATACCAAACAGTGGCAATCCCCCTTATGGGCTCCTTTCTAATTAATCTACAAAATACACTGAATTAGTTTATATGGCAACGTAAACATCCTAGAATAGCAAAAACGACCATGTACCGCCCAAAAGACCAGTGGTTGAGCTTTCATCCTATTGGCTGATCCAATCAGCCAATAGGATTGAGATCACATTCTATTGGCTATTCCAATCAGCCAATAGAATGCAAGCTCAATCCTATTGGCTGATTGGATTAGCCAATAGGATGAAAACTCAATCCTATAGGATTTTTTCCACCTTAATTCCTATTGGCTGATAGATTCCAATTGGCTGATAAAATTCTAAGAGACGCCATCTTGGATGACATAATTTAAAGGAAAGTTCATACTTCAGTGGCGATCGTAAGAAGAGGATGCTCCGCGCCGGATTTCTTGAAGATGGAGCCGCTCCGCGCCGGATGGATGAAGATAGAAGATGCCGTCTGGATGAAGACTTCTGCTCGGTTGGATGAAGACTTCGGCCTGCTTGGATGAAGACTTCTGCCGGCTTCGCTGAGGACTTCTGCCGCTTGGATGAGGATGGATGTCGGTCTTTGAAAACTGTAAGTGGATCTTCAGGGGTTAGTGTTAGGTTTTTTAAAGAATTTATTGGGTGGGTTTTAATTTTAGGTTAGGGACTTTGGGTGGAAAAAGAGCTAAATACCCTTATAAGGGCAATGCCCATCCAAATGCCCTTTTCAGGGCAATGGGAAGCTTAGGTGTTTTAGATAGGTTTTTATTTGGGGGGTTGGTTATGTGGGTGGTGGGTTTAACTGTTGGGGGGTGTTTGTATTTTATTTTACAGGCAAAAGAGCTGATTTCTTTGGGACAATGCCCCGCAAAAGGCCCTTTTAAGGGCCATTGGTAGTTTGTTGTAGGCTAGGGTTTGTTGTAGTTTAATGTAATTTTAGTATAACAGTTAGGGTAGGTTAATTAATAGTTTAATATAGTTTAATGTAATTTTAGTATAATAGTTAGGGTAGATTAATTAATAGTTTAATATAGTTTATTTTAATTTTAAAGGTAAGTTTAAATTTATTGTAAGATAGGGATGAGTTAATATTTAATGTAAAGTTAGTGGGTTGTTAGGTTTAGGGGTTAATAGCTTAATTTAGTTTATGGTGATGTGGGGGGCTTGCGGTTTAGGGGTTAATAGGTTTAGTAAGTGGTAGTGATGTGGGAGGCCAGGGATTTAGGGGTTAATACATTTATTTAGTTGCGGTGGGCTCTGGGAGCAGAGGGATAGGGAATAATACATTTATTTAGTTGCGGCGAGGTCCGGGAGCATTGGGATAGGGGTTAATATATTTATTTAAAAATATAGAAAAGAGGATAGGGAGATGGCCTTAACAATACGTTATCCTGAGTATAAAATTTAACTTCAGGAATATTTAATTATCACCTTATATGAAGGAACATTGTGCAGACCCTTAAAAATACTATTCAAAATATTTGAAAAAGGTAGAGAGTGTAGGGCTTAAAATTATCAAACTACACACAAGACAGGGATTTCAGCACAAATAATTTATTTTGATTAGATTATCACACAAATATATAGTTGTTGAAATGTTACACTAAGTGTCCTCAAGGAATGCAAATCCACATGTAGGAAAGGATGTAATTTATTCAAAAAGCAGACAAATTAACCATTTTTGTACTCAAAAGCAAGAATAATATTTGAAATGGATATAAACGATTAACCACAATGTTTCAAATACAAAGACCTAGATATCCGCAGGACAACACCTCTACTAGAGGATAGCACCGCCCTAGGCATATTTTTGGCTATCATAGTGATCCTAGAGGATCTATGCCTGCTGGATATGTCTAACAGCCTTAATTAAGACGTGTCCCATATACAAACAAGTACTGTCCAATCTTAAGTACTTTTATTATTAACAATTGTGTCGGTTTATGTATCAAAGACTACGGAGTTATATGCAACACCATTTTCAGAGGGCACCTCATTTAATAAAATGAAATCCGGTGTCATGAAAATTATTATGACGTAGTGTCACGTGGGGGGTGAAACGCGCATCGGCAGTGACGTGCTCGGAGCAAGAAACTTTGTTGCGGAGTAAACAGATGACCAAACAAGTTCCGTGTTTACGGCAAACCAAGGAGGATCCTAAACAGGTATAAACGCCTGCCTTTGGAAGCCATGCTCTTTTGTGGCTATGTGAGTAGCTGAAGAATGTTCTTTGCTTAAATACAGCAAAAGGAAAAAGTTGAATGAAGCTAAATCGATTTGGATAATATGAACTTTGCCAACACTGCTTACCTGCGGACATTTGCAAATAAAGGTGATGTGTAAAAAGGAATAAAATCATTGGGAAATCAACCCTTTACCGCATGTAGTATAACACATGAACTATTCACCTTTTTGCTAATTTCAGCTTATGGTTGTTACATTGTAATATCCAAGTTCTGCATATGTAAAGTAATGTTATCACCTACATAGTCACGGTTTACACAAGACTTGTTTTTGGGGTTGTATGCATGGATCCTATATATTATAATTTTCATGACACCGGATTTAATTTTATTAAATGAGGTGCCCTCTGAAAGTGGTGTTGCATATAACTCCGTAGTCTTTGATACATAAACCGACACAATTGTTAATAATAATAAGTACTTAAGATTGAACAGTACTTGTTTGTATATGGGACACGTCTTAATTAAGGCTGTTAGACATATCCAGTAGGCATAGATCCTCTAGGATCACTATGATAGCCAAAAAATACGCCTAGGGCGGTGCTATCCTCTAGTGGAGGTGTTGTCCTGCGGATATCTAGGTCTTTGTATTTGAAACATTGTGGTTAATCGTTTATATCCATTTCAAATGTTATTCTTGCTTTTGAGTACAAAAATGGTTCATTTGTCTGCTTTTTGAATAAATGACATCCTTTCCCACATGAGGATTTGCATTCCTTGAGGACACTTAGTGTAACATTTCAACAACTATATATGTTTGTGTGATTATCTAATCAAAATAAATTATTTGTGCTGAATGTATTTATTTAGTTGCGGTGGTGTTGGGGAGCGGCGGGATAGGGGTTAATAACATTATGTAGGTTGCGGCGATGTCAGGGACGGCAGATTAGGGGTGTTTAGACTCGGGGATTATGTTAGGGTGTTAGATGTAAACGTAATTTGTTTCTACCATAGAAATCAATGGGATATCTGGCAACATCGAACATAAGCTTTCACTGCTTTCAGACTCCCATTGATTCCTATGGCATCCGCGGCCTCCAGGGTGGTGGTTTGAAAACCAGGTACGCAGGGCCGGAATAGTGGCGAAATTTGCAAAATGTGTCAGATAGTGCAGAATTTGTATTCGGAACATCTGTAATGACGTAAGCATCGATCTGTGTCGGACTAAGACCGGCGGATCGTATGTTATGTCACAATTTAAACTTTTGCCGGTCTGTAGGCTTTGATATATAGGTTGAATCAAGCTCGCCACAATTACGCTGCAGAATTCCAGCGTATTTGTGGTTGATGGCTCGATAAATAGGCCTCAGTATCTTTTATTTACTTTAATTAATAATGCTAAACGCCTAATTCCAAAACACTGGAAACAATCCACCATACCCACTGTGTTCACATTACACTTAGAGAAATATCACTTTACACTTAGTAAATGGATCGATGACTACCAGTCTATATCCTTCATATGGGAAGAATACAACTACCAAACTTGTTCTCCTTCCATTAATCAACTTGCCTCAGCATAAAACAATTAGGCATCTATTTATCAAGCCGTTAACCGCAAATACGCTGGAATTCCGCAGCGTAATTGTGGCGAGCCTGATTCCCCTTATTTATCAAACCCTACAGACCGGGAAAAGTAGAATTTTGTGACGTAACATATGATCCGCCGGTCTCAGTCCGACACAGATTGATGCTTATGTCATTACAGATGTTCCGAATGCAAATTCGGCACTATCTGACTACTTTTGCAAGTTATCAAATTTCTACCAGGTACGTTCCGCACTATTCCAGCCCAGCGTACCTGGTTTTCAATCCGCCTCCCTGGAGGCGGCGGATGCCATAGGAATCAATGGGAGTCTGAAAGCAGCGAAAACTTATGTTCGCTGCTGCCTGATATCCCATTGATTTCTATGGGAGAATAAAGTTACGTTTACACCTAACACCCTAACATATACCCCGAGTCTAAACACCCCTAATCTGCTGCCCTGACACCGCCGCCACCTACATTATAATTATTAACCCCTAATCTGCTGCCCCGACATCGCCGCCACAAACATTATACTTATTAACCCTTAATCTGCCCCCCTTACACCGCCGCCACATACATTATGTTATTAACCCTAATCTGCCCCCCTACACTGCCGCCACCTACATAACACTTATTAACCCCTAATCTGCCGTCCCCAACATCGCCGCCACTATATTAAATTTTTTAACCCCTAAACCTAAGTCTAACCCTAACACCCCCTAATTTAAATCTAATTTAAATAAATATAAATAAAATTACTATCATTAACTACATTATTACTATTTAAAACTAAATACTTACCTCTAAAATAAACCCTAAGCTAGCTACAATATAACTAATAGTTACATTGTAGCTATTTTAGGGTTTATTTTTATTTTACAGGCAAGTTTGTATTTATTATTATTATTATTATTATTCTTTATTTATAAAGCGCCAACAGATTCCGCAGCGCTGTTCATAGGTAACAAAGATAAAAGGACAGTACAATATGAGACACCAGACAAAATTTAACAAACAAATACAGGGGGAATTGGGAGCCCTGTTCCCGTGGGAACATACAATCTAAATGGGTAGGAGGGTGAGAAACAGGAGGTGGGGACTGCAAAGGTGGGAATGATGTTAGTGTGAAGTTAGATGAGGGCAACTATTAGGCAAGTGGAATTCATTAGCTACTGATTTGGTTATAGGCTTCCCTGAACAAGCAGGTCTTTAGGGAGCGTTTAAAGGAGGAGAGGTTGGGGGAAAGTCTGAACGCATGAGGAAGTGCTTTCCAGAGGGTTGGTGCCGCACGAGAGAAGTCCTGTTGTCTAGCATGAGAGGAGGTGATGGTAGAAGAGGCAAGAAGTAGATCGTTGTTGGATCTTAGGGGACGGGCTGGAGTATATTTGTTGATGAGTGAGGACAGGTATGGGGGGGCTGCATTGGTAAAGGCTTTGTAGGTCAAAGTGAGAATTTTTAATTTAATTCTGCTGTGAATGGGGAGCCAGTGAAGGGACTCACAGAGGGGTGCGGCAGATACAGAGCGTCGGGAGAGGTGGATTAGCCTAGCAGAGGCATTTAGGATGGATTGAAGGGGGGAGAGGCGGGAGAGAGGAAGGCCAGTTAGTAGGTTGTTACAGTAGTCAAGCCGGGAAATTAATAGGGAATGGATTAGCTGTTTAGTAGTTTCAGCGCTCAGAAAAGGACTAATTTTGGAGATATTGCGTAGGTGGTTGCAACAGGATGAAGAGAGCGATTGGATGTGGGGTATGAAGGAAAGATTGGAGTCGAGTGTAACTCCTAGGCAGCGGACTTGGGGTGATGAGGAGATAGTGGTGTCACCGACAGTGATAGTAAAGTTAGAAACTGGAGTAGAATTAGTTGGGGGGATTAGAAGAAGCTCAGTCTTAGACATGTTGATTTTTAGGTGGTGAGAGGCCATCCAGGAAGAAATGCCAGATAAGCAGCTGCTGATGTGGGAAAGGACAGACGGAGAGAGTGCAGGGGTGGATAGGTAGATCTGAGTATCATCAGCATAGAGGTGATAGTTGAAGCCATAGCTACTAATAAGTTGACCCAGCGAGGAAGTATAAATAGAGAAGAGTAGAGGGCCTAGAACAGAGCATTGAGGCACTCCAACAGACAGAGGCAGTGGAGAGGATGAGTCACCAGCAAATGAGAAAAGGACCTATTAGAGAGATAAGAGTGGATCCAGGAAAGGGCAATGTCACAGAGCCCAAGGGAGCTGAGAGTCCGTAAGAGGAGAGGATGGTCATCAGTGTCAAAGGCAGGAGACAGGTCAAGTAAGATAAGTATAGAATAGTGGCCATTGTTTTTAGCAGAAAGAAGATCGTTAGTAACCTTGGTGAGGGCAGTCTCAGTTGAGTGTTGGGGACGGAAGCCAGATTGCAGGGGGTCAAGCAGTGAGTTGGAGGATAGGAAGTGTGTTAGGCGATCGAAAACTAGTTTTTTCAGGACTTTAGAAGCTAGCGGAAGTAGTGATATGGTAGTTTTAACTAGGTAGAATAGTTATTAAATAGTTATTAACTATTTAATAACTACCTAGCTAAAATAAATACAAAAGTACCTGTAAAATAAAACCTAACCTAAGTTACAATTACACCTAACACTACACTATAATTAAATAAATTAACTAAATTAAATACCATTAACTAAATTAAATACAATAACCGAAATTAAATTAAATTATCTAAAGTACAAAAAAACCCACACTAAATTACAGAAAATAATAAACAAATTACAGAAATTTAAACTAATTACACCTAATCTAATAGCCCTATCAAAATAAAAAAGCCCCCCCAAAATAAAAAAACCCTAGCCTAAACTAAACTAACAATAGCCCTTAAAAGGGCCTTTTGTGGGGCATTGCCCCAAAGTAATCAGCTCTTTTACCTGTAAAAAAAAATACAAACAACCCCCAACAGTATAACCCACACAACCAACCCCCCAAAAAAATACTAATTAAAAAAACCTAAGCTCCCCATTGCCCTGAAAAGGGAATATGGATGAGCATTGAACTTAAAAGGGCAGTTAGCTCTTTTGCAGCCCAAAGCCCTAACCTAAAAATAAAACCCACCCAATATACCCTTACAAAAACCTAACTCTAACCCCCTGAAGATCGACTTACCGGGAGACGTCTTCATCCAAGCCGTGCAGAAGTTGTCCTCCAGACGGGCAGAAGTCTTCATCCAAGCCGGGCAGAAGTCTTCATCCAAGTCGGGCAGAAGTGGTCCTCCAGACGGGCAGAAGTCTTCATCCAGGCGGCATCTTCTATCTTCATCCATCCGGCACGGAGCGGGTCCATCTTCAAGACATCTGACGCAGAGCATCCTCTTCGGCCAACGACTACCCAACGAATGAAGGTTCCTTTAAGTGACGTCATCCAAGATGGCGTCCCTTAGATTCCGATTGGCTGATTGCATCAGCCAATAGGATTTTTTTCTACCTTAATTCCGATTGGCTGATAGAATTCTATCAGCCAATCGGAATCTAAAGGACGCCATCTTGAATGACATCACTTAAAGGAACCTTCATTCGTCGGGTAGTCATCGGCCGAAGAGGATGCTCTGCGTCGGATGTCTTGAAGATGGACCCGCTCCGCGCCAGATGGATGAAGATAGAAGATGCCGTATGGATGAAGACTTCTGCCGTCTGGAGGACCACTTCTGCCCAGCTTGGATGAAGACGTCTCCTGGTAAGTCGATCTTCAGGGGGTTAGTGTTTGAAGGGTATATTGGGTGGGTTTTATTTTTAGGTTAGGGCTTTGGGCTGCAAAAGAGCTAACTGCCCTGTTAAGGGCAATGCCCATACAAAATGCCCTTTTCAGAGCAATGGGAAGCTTACGTTTTTTTAGTTAGTATTTTTTTGGGGGGTTGGTTGTGTGGGTGGTGGGTTTTACTGTTGGGGGGTTGTTTGTATATTTTTTTTACAGGTAAAAGAGCTGATTACTTTTGGGCAATGTCCCGCAAAAGGTCCTTTTAAGGGCTATTGGTAATTTAGTTTAGGCTAGGATTTTTTTTTATTTTGGGGAGCTTTTTTTATTTTGATAGGGCTATTAGATTAGGTGTAATTAGTTTAAATTTCTGAAATTTGTTTATTATTTTGTGTAATTTAGTGTTTGTTTGTTTTTGTACTTTAGATAATTTAATTTAATTTCGGTTATTGTATTTAATTTAGTTAATTGTATTTAATTTAGTTAATTTATTTAATTATAGTGTAGTGTTAGGTGTAATTGTAACTTATGTTAGGTTTTATTTTACAGGTACTTTTGTATTAATTTTAGCTAGGTAGTTATTAAATAGTTAATAACTATTTAATAACTATTCTACCTAGTTAAAATAAATACAAACTTGCCTGTAAAATAAAAATAAACCCTAAGATGACTACAATATAACTATTAGTTATATTGTAGCTATCTTAGGGTTTATTTTATAGGTAAGTATTTAGTTTTAAATAAGAATAATGTAGTTAATGATAGTAATTTTATTTATATTTATTTAAATTAGATTTAAGTAAGGGGGAGTTAGGGCTAGACTTAGGTTTAGGGGTTAATAAATATAATATAGTTGCGGCGACGTTGGGGACGGCAGATTAGGGGTTAATAAGTGTTATGTAGGTGGCGGCAGTGTAGGGGGGCAGATTAGGGGTTAATAAGTATAATGTAGGTGGCTGCGACAGATTAGGGGGAAAAAGCCGAAGAGCAGTGAGATCGATGACTGTTAGTTAACAACAGTCCGCTGCTCATCAAACCCGTACTTGGTGCGTGGATTTTTGACATCTTTTTTGGTAATTTTGGAGAACGTATTCAGGTCCGCGGCAGCGATGTTAGGCGATCTTAGGCGAGCGTATTGGTGCCGTCGAATGAAAGTAAGTTGACAGCTTGATAAGTAGATGCCTTAATCTAAGTCTGATTATAACACTAGTCAATGTCTAATATTCTTATGTATTAAATATCACCTGTTAATCTACCAGTTTACTGTAACCACTGTAATAGTTATATAAATTGTAAAAAGAACCTTAAGGTACATGCAATTGCACATGTGAAGATATTTTCTATATCAGGTTTTTTTCTTTTTGAGATTAAAACTAAATGTAACGTTTGTTCCTCTTGTTAAATCCATTTTAATGTCTTGAAACATTCAATAAAAATATTTAAAACCAAAATATTTATAATAAAAAAAATGCTAAGCTTAAGTTTGTTAGATCAGCATTGTTAATGCTTGCACACAACTGTTACCTAAAAACCAGCCATTTATTGGCTGCTAATAACTACTTTGCTCAACTTATATTATCAGTGCAATGAAAAAAGGCTCGCAAAATGACGATATCGCTTGCAAAAAACATTTGCACCTCACGTGTACCCTAGCCCTTTATCTAGAATGCTAACTCTCTCCCAAAGCTTTTTATACAAGTCTCAGGGTATCAATTTTATAAGGTTATGAGCTGTAGCGATATAGACAGTAAGTAATACAGTTTTATCTATGCAAACGTCACTTCTGTTACTGTCATTATTGTTATCATTATTCTTCTTTTCTGTCATTGATAAAATGTTATGTCCTTATCTTGTCATCCAGTCCTATGTTTTGTCACCATTTTGTGACATTTTTGTATAGAATTTAATAATATTCTGTAGCTAAAAGAATAAAAAAAGGAAAAAATAAAACAAGAGCCATACATTGTGTGTTGTAAATTGCATGTAAAGATTTTAGCCTAGATCATAAACAACAATTTAAAAAGTCAAAATGAAACGTTTATGATTCAGCTAGAGGATATAATTTTAAACAACTTTCCAGTTTATTTCTATTAACAAACTGTGCACAGTCTTTTTATATTTACACATTTTGAGTCACCAGTTCCTACTGAGCATGTGCAAGAATTCACAGAATATACGTATATGCATTTGTGATTGGCTGATGGCTGTCATACAAGGGGAGTTGACATAGACATAACGTTAACATTTGTCAGAAAACAAATCTACTACTCATTTGAAATTGCATGGTATTTTTATCATGCATTTGTTGATTAGGCAAATCTACTGTACTTACTGATCCTTTAAAGCGACAAGGGGGGAGATTTAATAAGCAGCGGATACTGCTTTCTCCGCCCGATGTTTCCAGCTTGCCGGAAACATAAGTTAAGAAGCAGCTGTCATAAGACCTCCTTAACTCGTCCTCCACCATTTAGGTGGCAGACTGCAATCATCCCAATCAGATACAATCGGGATGATTGACACCATCTGCTAGCGGCCGATTGGCTGCGAATGTGCAGGGGGCGGCATTGCACAAACATTTCACCAGAAATGCTTGTGCAATGTTAAATGCCGACAGCATATGCTAGTCAAACTAGGCACACATAGGCCTAGATTTGGAGTTCGGCGGTAAAAGGGCTGTTAACGCTCCGCGGGCTTTTTTCTGGCCGCACCATAAATTTAACTCTGGTATCGAGAGTTTAATCAAATGCTGCGTTAGGCTCCAAAAAAGGAGCGTAGAGCATTTTTACCGCAAATGCAACTCTCGATACCAGAGTTGCTTACGGACGCGGCCGGCCTCAAAAACGTGCTCGTGCACGATTCCCCCATAGGAAACAATGGGGCTGTTTGAGCTGAAAAAAAACCTAACACCTGCAAAAAAGCAGCGTTCAGCTCCTAACGCAGCCCCATTGTTTCCTATGGGGGAACACTTCCTACGTCTGCACCTAACACTCTAACATGTACCCCGAGTCTAAACACCCCTAACCTTACACTTATTAACCCCTATTCTGCCGCCCCCGCTATCGCTGACCCCTGCATATTTTTTTTAACCCCTAATCTGCCGCTCCGTAAACCGCCGCCACCTAAGTTATCCTTATGTACCCCTAATCTGCTACCCCTAACATCGCCGACCCCTATATTATATTTATTAACCCCTAATCTGCCCCCCTCAACGTCGCCGACACCTGCCTACACTTATTAACTCCTAATCTGCCGAGCGGACCTGAGCGCTACTATAATAAAGTTATGAACCCCTAACCCGCCTCACTAACCCTATCATAAATAGTATTAACCCCTAATCTGCCCTCCCTAACATCGCCGACACCTAACTTCAATTATTAACCCCTAATCTGCCGACCGGAGCTCACCGCTATTCTAATAAATGTATTAACCCCTAAAGCTAAGTCTAACCCTAACACTAACACCCCCCTAAGTTAAATATAATTTTTATCTAACGAAATAAATTAACTCTTATTAAATAAATGATTCCTATTTAAAGCTAAATACTTACCTGTAAAATAAATCCTAATATAGCTACAATATAAATTATAATTATATTATAGCTATTTTAGGATTAATATTTATTTTACAGGCAACTTTGTAATTATTTTAACCAGGTACAATAGCTATTAAATAGTTAAGAACTATTTAATAGTTACCTAGTTAAAATAATAACAAAGTTACCTGTAAAATAAATCCTAACCTAAGATATAATTAAACCTAACACTACCCTATCAATAAAATAATTAAATAAACTACCTACAATTACCTACAATTAACCTAACACTACACTATCAATAAATTAATTAAACACAATTCCTACAAATAAATACAATTAAATAAACTAGCTAAAGTACAAAAAATAAAAAAGAACTAAGTTACAGAAAATAAAAAAATATTTACAAACATAAGAAAAATATTACAACAATTTTAAACTAATTACACCTACTCTAAGCCCCCTAATAAAATAACAAAGCCCCCCAAAATAAAAAATTCCCTACCCTATTCTAAATTAAAAAAGTTACAAGCTCTTTTACCTTACCAGCCCTGAACAGGGCCCTTTGCGGGGCATGCCCCAAGAATTTCAGCTCTTTTGCCTGTAAAAGAATAAATACAATACCCCCCCCCCCAACATTACAACCCACCACCCACATACCCCTAATCTAACCCAAACCCCCCTTAAATAAACCTAACACTAAGCCCCTGAAGATCTTCCTACCTTGTCTTCACCATACCAGGTTCACCGATCCGTCCTGAAGAGCTCCTCCGATGTCCTGATCCAAGCCCAAGCGGGGGCTGAAGAGGTCCATGATCCGGTCAAAGTCTTCATCCAAGCGGGGCAGAAGAGGATCTTCCATCCGATTGAAGTCATCATCCAGGCGGCATCTTCTATGGTCTTCCATCCGGAGCGAAGCGGCAGGATCCTGAAGACCTCCAGCGCGGAACATCCATCCGGACCGACGACTGAACGACGAATGACTGTTCCTTTAAGGGACGTCATCCAAGATGGCGTCCCTCGAATTCCGATTGGCTGATAGGATTCTATCAGCCAATCAGAATTAAGGTAGGAATTTTCTGATTGGCTGATGGAATCAGCCAATCAGAATCAAGTTCAATCCGATTGGCTGATCCAATCAGCCAATCAGATTGAGCTAGCATTCTATTGGCTGTTCCGATCAGCCAATAGAATGCGAGCTCAATCTGATTGGCTGATTGGATCGGCCAATCGGATTGAACTAGATTCTGATTGGCTGATTCCATCAGCCAATCAGAAAATTCCTACCTTAATTCCGATTGGCTGATAGAATCCTATCAGCCAATCGGAATTCGAGGGACGCCATCTTGGATGACGTCCCTTAAAGGAACAGTCATTCGTCGTTCAGTCGTCGGTCCGGATGGATGTTCCGCGCTGGAGGTCTTCAGGATCCTGCCGCTTCGCTCCGGATGGAAGAAGATCGAAGATGCCGCATGGAGAAGATGTTTGCCGGTCCGGATGTCCTCTTCTTGGCGGATAGGAGGAAGACTTTGGAGCCTCTTCTGGACCTCTTCAGCACTGGATTATGGATCGCCAACCCCCGCTTGGGTTGGATGAAGATCTTGGAGCCAGGACGGATCGGTGATACCTGGATGGTGAAGACAAGGTAGGAAGATCTTCAGGGGATTAGTGTTAGGTTTATTTAAGGGGGGTTTGGGTTAGATTAGGGGTATGTGGGTGGTGGGTTGTAATGTTGGGGGGGGTATTGTATGTTTTTTTTTACAGGCAAAAGAGCTGAACTTCTTGGGGCATGCCCCGCAAAGGGCCCTGTTCAGGGCTGGTAAGGTTAAAGAGCTTGTAACTTTTTTAATTTAGAATAGGGTAGGGAATTTTTTATTTTGGGGGGCTTTGTTATTTTATTAGGGGGCTTAGAGTAGGTGTAATTAGTTTAAAATTGTTGTAATATTTTTCTTATGTTTGTAAATATTTTTTTATTTTCTGTAACTTAGTTCTTTTTTATTTTTTGTACTTTAGCTAGTTTATTTAATTGTATTTATTTGTAGGAATTGTGTTTAATTAATTTATTGATAGTGTAGTGTTAGGTTAATTGTAGGTAATTGTAGGTAGTTTATTTAATTATTTTATTGATAGGGTAGTGTTAGGTTTAATTATATCTTAGGTTAGGATTTATTTTACAGGTAAATTTGTTATTATTTTAACTAGGTAACTATTAAATAGTTCTTAACTATTTAATAGCTATTGTACCTGGTTAAAATAATTACAAAGTTGCCTGTAAAATAAATATTAATCCTAAAATAGCTATAATATAATTATAATTTATATTGTAGCTATATTAGGATTTATTTTACAGGTAAGTATTTAGCTTTAAATAGGAATCATTTATTTAATAAGAGTTAATTTATTTCGTTAGATGTAAATTATATTTAACTTAAGGGGGGTGTTAGTGTTAGGGTTAGACTTAGCTTTAGGGGTTAATCCATTTATTAGAATAGCGGTGAGCTCTGATCGGAAGATTAGGGGTTAATAATTGAAGGTAGGTGTCGGCGATGTTAGGGAGGGCAGATTAGGGGTTAATACTATTTATGATAGGGTTAGTGAGGCGGATTAGGGGTTAATAACTTTATTATAGTAGCGGTGCGGTCCACTCGGCAGATTAGGGGTTAATAAGTGTAGGCAGGTGTCGGCGACGTTGTGGGGGGCAGATTAGGGGTTAATAAATATAATATAGGGGTCGGCGGTGTTAGGGGTAGCAGATTAGGGGTACATAGGGATAACGTAGGTGGCGGCGCTTTGCGGTCGGAAGATTAGGGGTTAATTATTTTAAGTAGCTGGCGGCGACGTTGTGGGGGGCAGGTTAGGGGTTAATAAATGTAATACAGGGGTCGGCGGGGTTAGGGGCAGCAGATTAGGGGTACATAAGTATAACGTAGGTGGCGGTCGGCAGATTAGGGGTTAAAATTTTTAATCGAGTGTCGGCGATGTGGGGGGGCCTCGGTTTAGGGGTACATAGGTAGTTTATGGGTGTTAGTGTACTTTAGGGTACAGTAGTTAAGAGCTTTATGAACCGGCGTTAGCCAGAAAGCTCTTAACTCCTGCTATTTTCAGGCGGCTGGAATTTTGTCGTTAGAGCTCTAACGCTCACTTCAGAAACGACTCTAAATACCAGCGTTAGAAAGATCCCATTGAAAAGATAGGCTACGCAAATGGCGTAGGGGGATCTGCGGTATGGAAAAGTCGCGGCTGAAAAGTGAGCGTTAGACCCTTTAATCACTGACTCCAAATACCAGCGGGCGGCCAAAACCAGCGTTAGGAGCCTCTAACGCTGGTTTTGACGGCTACCGCCGAACTCCAAATCTAGGCCATAGGAATTTGTTATTTATAAAAATAAAGAGGTCTTTTACACATTTTGGTTTGTGACATTTGTATATGGTCTTTTCATTTAATAATAATGTAAGGACTCTGTTCTCTAAAATTCCAACCCTTGTAAGGGCAGCTTTAACTCCAGCAAGTGGTGTGAAAGTATCAAAGCTCAATGCAATGAAAAATCTTGCAAATGTGAGAGCTAGCTCCTGGTACAAACTGGGCTGTTCCAGTGCACTTTAGCTCCCAGTTATTTCTAGTCTCTCATACATTACTTTTTCTCTGGGTAAATTCAGTGCATTGTATATTTTGAAACAAACTCTCCAGCTTTCATTTTGTTTTATAAAACAGTGAGACTGTTCCCTGTGAATTGTGTACTTTTTCTTATGATTTTAACTTTGCATTTTTAAATGACTATGGGCTACATTACAAGTGGAGCTCTAAATTATCTTGTTCCCGTTTGCATGAGCCTGAAAATTAACCAGCCATTACAAAATCCGATCTCTGGTTAATTTTCTAAAAGTGCCCCAAATACCCTCAAAATAGAGAGCATTATATTTTTCTTATTTAAAAAAATAAAAATAAAAATTAGCACTAGGCAGTTTTGGTGCTTTATAGTTGGTAGGAGTGGGGTGTTAGAAAAAACGGCACTGAAAAATGCCTTTAGATTGCGGTCTATGGGAACAGCAGTATAAATATATATGTACAGTATATGCCTATATACATATATATTTATGTGTTAATATGTGTATATACACATATCAATAAATAAATATACTGTATATGTATATAGTCATATACTGTACATATATATTTTCTAAATGAGCCCATTGCTGCGCTACATACTTCTTCACTGCGAGAGGTTCTGATGCCGTCACAGAGCCTATGGAAGTATGCTCTTGTGCACACAATGCTTCCCTCATATTCACATTGCTGTAAACTTGTAATACCAGTGCACATTAGTGTACGCTGGTATTACACAGTGGAGCGCAAAGGTCGCTTTAGCTAAAGCGATATTTTGCGCTCTACTTGTATTCTGGTTCTTTTTGTTTTAATTACATTGACCATTAAATACATTTTTTTACTAAGTACATTAAATGCCCTTTTTTTCTGTATACTTTAAATAATTATATTGTCTATTTTTCAAAACTTTAATATATGAAAGAGCAGTAATTATATGTTAGAACTTTGAATAATAACAGCAAGGATTAGTGAAATCTATTCACATATACATTACAATTAACAGTAAGTGCATGTTGGATAGCATTAGCTAGCACTTTATGTCTTAATGGCTGTTTATTGGTGAACATTTACATAAGTAGGTAAGTTTCAATAGAAAAGGATGATTACTTTTTTACTGTACTTTGTTGTTAAAGGAAGACTGCTATTTAAATTAATGAGTGCATTTTATGCATTAGGTCTGTCTAGTTAAACCTTAGTTGTCATGATAAATTATAAACTAGCTTTTCATGTTAAAATATAAGCTTACTTATTGTTATGATTTTATGTTAGCAAATGAATACCTAAAACAGACAGATTAGGTACTAGTGTTTTTTTAACAAGTGTTCAACTTGCAGCCGACACCTGCTTCACAGCTTTTTGTTTTGTATTTCAAGTTCTGAGTGGCACAGCCAATCTGAGGATGAGGCCCCCATTTATTAAAGGTCTTGCGGACCTGATCTGACAGTGCGGATCAGGTCCGCAAGACCTCGCTAAATGCAGAGAGCAATACGCTCTCCGCATTTAACATTGCACCAGCAGCTCACAAGAGCTGCTGGTGCAACTCCGCCCCCTGCTGACTCGCGGCCAATCGTACTCGATCGGATTGATTTCCGGCGATGTCTGTCTGCCTGCTCAGAGCAGGCAGACAGGGTGATGGAGCAGTGGTCTTTAGACCGCTGCTTCATAACTTGTGTTTCTGGCGAGTCTGAGGACTCGCCAGAAACACGGCCCTTCAAGCTCCGTACGGAGCTTGATAAATATGGGCCTAAACCTCAGAGGCTTCCACAGCTATAAATCTCCAGGGTGAACTGTGAATGATAGATAAATGAGTTACAAAGTCTGTAACAAAAGAGAGTGCTCTACCCCTGCAATTATTTAGGAAAAATTCACACTGAATAATACAGGAACGATTTTTAACCATTCATATTTTATCTTTATTGGTTTAACTATTCAATCATACACGTTTAAAAACACTTAAACTCTCTAGATATCAATATATATAATGAAAGATCTAGGGGAGCAGAGAACACACACTAAGTAGCGTCATATACTTGAGTAATTCATTGCTGTCACCTAGGGTCTAACACACGCTGAAAGTATTAACTATCTGACTGCTACTATGTTGCAACATTAATAATAAGAAAGAAAGTTGGAATGAACTGTTGCTTAACCTTCATTTATAAACATTTGATGTCTGGATTTCCTCCCCCAGTAATCTATTAGAGCCAAGGTGATTGCAGCTCCATGGCAAATATTTAAAGGGACAGTTACTTCCCTACGGACATCTTATGAACAATAATACTGAGGAGCTATGAGAGCATACAGTAATCTGCTTATTATCTTTGCAACTGTAAAGTGAATTTGAGTCAATAAATTAATACAAATTTAGATGACCCATTTGTAAAATTTTGTATATAAGCGAGGATAATAATCGCCTTAATATATCTATAAGTATTGAAATAATTTTATTACTCTTAAGTACAATATCAGTACCTGTTGAAAGTCATGAGTTAGCTTTACTTATACTCTGAGCTACTATATTTTTTCCTCTGCTCCCACAATGAGGGGGTCATGCCTGTAGTGATATGCTGTGCTATTGGTTCCCAAGCTAACCTATTAATATACCAATATGCTATGAAGTGGAGTTATTATAAGCTTCATAGCTGGGAAACCAACCTCTTTGGATATCATAATACATTGAGTAATTATAAAACTCAAAAGTAAACACCAAACAGTACACAGTGATTTATATCTCATACATTCTAGTGGCTGTCTTTTATACTTAAATGAGAACAGATTTTTGATCATTTTAAGCAACTTTATTTTGCATATATAGGGGATTTACTTTACTGTCAGTACCTTAAGGCCTGATTAACCTGTATTCATAAAACCCCTATCACTTATTTATTATCTCACAGTACTAGTGGTCAGTGTCGTTCTTAAAGATTTTTTTTATGTTACTCAATTTTAATTTAGATTAATAAAAATTATATTTTACCAGTATGGAATTCCACTGCCTATCTGTCAGGGCCTAGAGTGCTATTTGTGCATACTTTTCTAGGTTTTGGTGCACTTCTTCAGTGCACCATCCCCTATGTGTTCTGAATATTTATTTATGCACCAGCACCATTCCCTCTGTATAACTTGGGATTAATTATTACATTTTTGTCCTTACATATTATTTTGAGGGGAAAGAAAGTTTGTATAATATCAAGCAGTCAGATACAAACATTCAGCTAGATTACGAGTTTTGAGCGCTATAGGGAAATTAACAACCGCCTCAAAAGCAGAGGTATTTCACCTCCCTATAGCACTGCTATAACAGGTTTTGTAAAACCTGGCTTGTACAGGCGATATGGTTGCGTTGAGCTCCATACCTCACCCAAATACAAGCAGTGTTTTGACGTGCTCATGCACAATTTCCCTATAGACATCAATGGGGAGAGTCGGCTAAAAAAAAAAAGCAAAACACCTGCGATCGCGGAAACTAAAGCACCGTAACGCAGCCCCATTGATGTCTATGGGGAAAGAAAAAGTTATGTTTAAACCTAACACCCTAACTTAAAAAAACACGTGTAAACACCACTAATCTGCTGCCCCTAAATAAAACTTACAATTATTACCTAAATAAGCTATTTAAAACTAATAATACATTCTTACCTGTAAAATAAAATTATCCAAAATAAAAACGAATGACTCATCTAATAACCCAATAAAATAAAAAAACAAATGACTAATCTAATAACCCTATAAAATAAAAAGCCCCCTATAATAAAAAAAACCCTAGCCTACACTAAACTGCCAATATCCCTTAAAAGGGCCTTTTGCAGGGCATTGCCCCCCCCAAAAATCAGCTCTTTTACCTGTAAAACAAC
The DNA here is from genome assembly GCF_027579735.1 of Bombina bombina. Taxonomy (NCBI): domain Eukaryota; kingdom Metazoa; phylum Chordata; class Amphibia; order Anura; family Bombinatoridae; genus Bombina; species Bombina bombina. The sequence goes on from NC_069499.1 coordinate 1,170,850,271, forward strand.
CCCCAACAGTAAAACCCACCACCCACACAACCAAACCCCCCAAATAAAAAACTATCTAAATAAATCTAAGCTAACCATTGCCCTGAAAAGGGCATTTGGATGGGCATTGCCCTTAAAAGGGCATTTAGCTATTTTACATTACCCAAAACCCTACTCTAAATATAAAACCAACCCAATAAACCCTTAAAAAAAACCTAACACTAACCCCCGACGATCCACTTACAGTTTTCGAATACCATCCTCATCCAGGCAGCAGAAGTCTTCATCCAAGCGGGTAGAAGTCCTCATCGAAGCCGGCAAAAGTCTTCATCCAAGCGGGCAGAAGTCTTCATCCAGACGGCATCTTCTATCTTCATCCATCCGGCACGGAGCTGGTCCATCTTCAAGACATCCAACACGGAGCATCCTCTTCTTCCGATGGTCGCTGTAGAATGAAGTTTCCCTTTAACTGACATCATCCAAGATGGCGTCCCTTACATTCTGATTGGCTGATAGAATTCTATCAAGCAATAGGAATTAAAGGTGAAAAAATCCTATTGGCTGTTACAATCAGCCAATAGGATTGAGCTTTCAGCCTGTTGGCTGATCCAATCAGCCAATAGGATTGAGCTCGCATTCTATTGGCTGATTGGAATAGCCAATAGAATGCGAGCTCAATCCTATTGGCTGATTGCAACAGCCAATAGGATTTTTTCACCTGTAATTCCTATTGGCTGATTTCTATTATCTGAATTTTATCAGGCAATCGGAATGTAATGGACGCCATGTTGGATGACGTCACTTAAAGGGAAACTTCATTCTACAGCGACCATTGGAAGAAGGATGCTCCACGTCAGATGTCTTGAAGATGGAGCCGCTCCACGCCGGATGGATGAAGATAGAAGATGCCGCCTGGATGAAGACTTCTGCCCGCTTGGATGAAGACTTCTGCCGGCTTCGATGAGGACTTCTGCCCGCTTGGATGAAGACTTCTGCCGCCTGGATGAGGTTGGATGTCTGGTCTTTGAAAACTGTAAGTGGATCGTCTTGGGTTAGTGTTGCCTTTTCAGGGCAATGGGGAGCTTAGGTTTTTTAGTTAGGGTTTTATTTGGGGGGTTTGGTTGTTTGGGTGGTGGGTTTTACTGTTTGGGGTTTTTTTTTTTTTTTTTTACAGGTAAAAGAGCTGATTTCTTTGGGACAATGCCCCGCGAAAGGCCCTTTTAAGGGCTATTGTCAGTTGTGTAGGCTAGGGTTTTTTTTATTAAGGGGGGCTTTTTATTTTTATAGGGCTATTAGATTAGGAGAAATTCGTTTTTATTTTGGATAATTTCGTTTTTTATTTTGTGTAATTTAGTGTTTATTTTTTTTGTAATTTAGATAATGTATTTTATTAATGTATTTTTTTTTATTTTATTGTAATGTTAGTTTTCAGTGTAAGGCAGGTTAGATTTTATTTCACAGGTAAGTTTGTATTTATTTTAACTAGGTAGTTAGTAAATAGTTAATAACTATTTACTAACTAGTCTAACTAGTTAAAATAAATTCAAATTTACCTGTGAAATAAAAATAAAACCTAAGCTATTTACAATGTAACTATTAGTTATTTTGTAGCTAGCTTAGGTTTTATTTTACAGGTAAGTATGTATTTAGTTTTAAATACGAATTATTTAGGTAATAATTGTAAGTTTTATTTAGATTTATTTTAATTATATTTAAGTTAGGGGGTGTTAGGGTTAGGGTTACGTTAGGGTTAGGGTTAGACTTAGGGTTACGTTAAGGTTAGGTTTAGGAATTAATAGGTTTATTATAGCGGCGGTGTGGGCGGACAGCAGATTAGGGGTTAATAATATTTAAATAGTGTTTGCGATGCGGGAGGGTGGCGCTTTAGGGGTTAATACGTTTATTATAGTGGTGACGATATCGGGGAGTGGCGGAATAGGGGTTAATTAATTAATTTATTATAGTGTTGCGATGCGGGAGGGCCTCGGTTTAGGGGTTAATAGGTAGTTTATGGGTGTTTAGTGTACTTTTTAACACTTTAGTTATGAGTTTTATAGTACAGCTTTGTAAAGAAAAACTCATAACTACTGACTTTAGATGGCGGTACGGATCTTGTGGTTAAAGAGTGTACCGCTCACTTTTTGGCCTCCCAGGCAAACTTGTAATATTGGCGCTATGAAAGTCCAATTGAAAAAGGACTTTTTTAAAAGTGTGGTACTGACGTTGCATGACGGCCAAAAAGGGGTGAGGTACACCTATATCTGCAAGACTTGTAATAGCGGCATTAGGGAAAAAGCAGCGTTATGAAGCATAACAATGCTTTGTCACTCATAACGCAAAACTCGTAATCTAGCTGATTATCTTTTGTAGCCGGCTATTAATAAATTTAGAAATAATGCAGTAACAAGGGGACCTGTTAATATGTGGGATGTCTGTAATTATAAAGTCCTTGTTTGCACAGTCAACTTTAGCATAGCTGCTTAATGTAATAGATTTTGTCTGCTTAAAATCTCTATATATTAATATTAAAGGGACACTGAACCCAAATTTTTTCTTTCGGGATTCAGATAGAGCATGCAATTTTAAGCAACTTTCTAATGTACTCCTATTATCAAATTTTCTTCATTCTCGTTGTACCTTTATTTGAAATGCAAGAATGTAAGTTTAGATGCCGGCCCATTTTTGGTGAACAACCTGGGTTGTTCTTACTGATTGGTGGATAAATTCATCCACCAATAAAAAAAGTGCTATCCAGAGTTCTCAACCAAAAAAAGCTTAGATGCCTTCTTTTTCAAATAAAGATAGCAAGAGAACAAAGAAAAATTGATAATAGGAGTAAGTTAGAAAGTTGCTTAAAATTGCATGTTCTATTTGAATCACAAAAGAAAAAAAATTGTGTTCAGTGTCCCTTTAAGGTTGAAAAAATCCTAATCAGGGCAATCGGGAGCTTACGTTTTTTTAGTTAGGGTTTTATTTGGAGGGTTGGTTATGTGGGTGGTGGGTTTTACTGTTGGGGGGATTGTTTTTTTTTTTTTTTACAGGTAAAAGACCTGATTTCTTTGGGGCAATGCCCAGCAAAAGGCCCTTTTAAGGGCTATTGGTAGTTTAGTTTAGGCTAAGTTTTTTTTTATTTTAGGTGGGCTTCTTTTATTTTGATAGGGCTATTAGATTAGCTGTAATTATTTTAAAGATCTTGTTATTAGTTTTTTATTTTCTGTAATTTAGTGTTTGTTTTTTTGGTAATTTAGCTAATTTTATTTAATTTATTTAATTGAATTTAATGTAGGGAATGTATTTAATTGTAGTGTAGTGTTAGGTGTTATTGTAACTTAGGTTAGGTTTTATTTTAGAGGTAAATTTCTATTTATTTTAGCTAGGTAGTTAGTAAATAGTTAATAACTATTTAGTAACTATTGTACCTAGTTAAAATAAATACAAACTTGCCTGTAAAATAAAAATAAACCCTAAGCTAGCTACAATGTAACTATTAGTTATATTGTAGCTAGCTTAGGTTTTATTTTATAGGTAAGTATTTAGTTTTAAATAGGAATGATTTAGGTAATGATAGGAATGTGGGTTAATACATTTAGAATAGTGTCAGCAACATTGGTGACGGCAGATTAGGGGTTAATAGGTATAATGTAGGTAGCGGCGATGTTGAGGGCAGCAGATTAGGGGTTAATAATATTTAACTAGTGTTTGTGAGGCGGAGTGTGGCGGTTTAGGGGTTAATATGTTTATTATAGTGGCGGCGATGTCCGGAGCGGCAGATTAGGGGTTAATAATTTTATTTTAGTGTTTGCAATGCGGGAGGGCCTCGGTTTAGGGGTTAATAGGTAGTTTATGGGTGTTAGTGTACTTTTTAGCACTTTAGTTATGAGTTTTATGCTACAGCTTTGTAGCGTAAAACTCATAACTCATGACTACTGACTTTAAAATGCGTTAGGAAGCTTGTCGGTATAGGCTGTACTGCTCACTTTTTGGCCTCCCAGGAAAAACTTGTAATACCGGCGCTATGGAAGTCCCATAGAAAAAAGCTTTTACGAAATGTACGTATGTTGATTTGCGGTAAGGCCAAAAAAGTGTGTGGTACACCTATACCTGCAAGACTCGTAATACCAGCGGGCATAAAAAAGCAGCGTTAGGACCTGATAACGCTGCTTTTTTACCTTAATGTACAACTTGTAATCTAGCCGATTGTATCTGACTGCTTGATATTATACAAACCAATTATAATGTTTCACATCTAGATACATGATTCTCAGAGGTATTATTTACACATCTATGCTATATATTGATATCTAGAGAGTTTAAGTGTTTTTAAACGTGTATGATTGAATGGTTAAACCAATAAAGGTAAAGCATGAATGGTTAAAAATCGTTCCTGTATTATTCAGTGAGAATTTCTCCTATAAAATTGTAGGGGTAAAGCACTCTTTTTTGTTACAGACTTTGTAACTCATTTATCTATGAGTCTCCTTAGTGCTATATTGCCCCCCTAACAGGTGCTTGCTGATTATAAAAATATGTGTCCCTATAGGTACTTACCATTACTACTACTTTATCTACTACTTTATCTACTATATTGTTACTATAGTATGCTCTGTGAATGAAGCTGGTACTCCCTTATTAGGAATAATATGGTTTTGGAAGCTCTTGCATGTTTACTTCTGGCACATTTTAGAAGGACAAATTTTTTTATTTTTTTTGAATGAGGGGTATTTGCTTTTTTCAAATGATGGGTCACATGTTCCTCTAAAAAGAAATTGATTATGGTGATCACCTGTAGCAGTAGCCTACCTGCTGTGCTAGCTAAGGGGGAAAGGGCTTAAAAAGAGTTTTTAATGGAAGTGTAGGCAGTTTATAGGGGAGTGGTAGGAGTAGCTATTGATTTGAAATAGGGGATTTCACGTTTTTGAATGAGAGGCCACATGCTCCTCTAATTTGCAGCAAATAGGCATAAGCAAGGTGTTTGATGAGGGGGTTGTTTTAGAGCCCCTTTCACCCTTATAAAACACAGAAGTGCATGGGATTAATTTTTAAAAAAGAGTGGTCATATGACACTTTCATTATAATATACATATTGTACTGGGAACTAAAAACAGCATACTATAGCAACCACATTGAAGCACTAAAATCAGATTGATGAACCCTCTTAAAAAAAGGAAGTGACTTTTTCAAATAAGAGGTCACAAGGCAAGGTAGCTATAAGGTACAAAATAGTGTGCAAAAAATAAAAACTGTTTATTGACAAAATAATATATATATATAGTATTCATTGAAATTTACGCAGTTTAATGTCTCAATGTACTCTGAAAATAAAGCAAAGAACAAATAAACAAATGGACATAAAAAATAAATCATGGAATTGTTTTCTTTAACTAAAGGCACTCTACATTTTTGACTCATAAAAGTAGCCACCTTTTGCAGGTATAACAGCCGAATACCAAAATTAAGGTTGATATTCAATTATTTAAATAAGTGAGCATTTGACAGATTGTAAAAATGAAAATGGTAATATATATACACCCAGAGTTGGATTCTTGCAAATTTATACAAAATAGACAATATTGGAAAGACTAGACAATGCTGAAGTAATACTAATGAACTACTTCAAACAATGTCACAGTAAAACCTCTGGAGACAAGGGTACAGAAAAAAATGAATAAACGAAAGGGACCTACAACTAGATGTATTATGCTTACGCAAGAGCGATATTTGCACTCAACTCAGTATTAACAGGGCATGCAAATGTGTGCTGGTATTACGAGTTAGGTGCAATGTGAATGCAACCTCATGTTTGCATTGCAGGGAAGCTTTGCGCTCATTAGATCTCTTGCCCGACTTCTGAGAACAGAGTTATCAACTGAGAATAGAATTGATTGCAGTGAAGGTAAGAGTGTTTGAGCCTCTGCATAGCTTGAAAACAAGGTTCCTGGAAAAATGGATGACAAAAGACCTATTATTCTAGCCAATTGACTTAGATGAGTGTGGGTTTTATTTAATGTGTTAAAACCTATACATTTGATCAACTGCAAAGGTATTATATGGGATTTTTCTTCATTTATTACCAAACCTAGTCTTTGTAGGAGAGAGGCTTTTGGTGTAAAAGGGGGTCGTCTTGTCCCAGGATATCATCTAGTTAGATGATAAGACCCCTTGGATCTGAGAAAAGTGGCTACCAGTCTCATGAGTTTGGTGAGGCACCATGAGGCTGAACTGAGGCTGAAAGGAAGGCATGTGAAATGCCATATTCGGTTGTGCCACGTGAATTAGAGGTAATGTCTGTGCGAACAATACATGGGAACTGTTCGGTAATCATCCTTTAGGTCTAAGTAAACTAGCCAATCCCTTGATTTGAGTGTATCCCTGAGTAGGTGAATTCCCTCCATTTTGAAATGTTGATAAACTAGAAGATAATTGCGGTCTCTGAGATTAATAACTGTGCAGGAGAACCCGTCCTTCATCCTGACTAGAAAAATATTGTTTATGGAGTCTGAGTGAGTAGTCTGCTCTATGGCCCTTTGAGGTGAAGCTGTGTAAGCTCTGAATCTTGCATAGAGGGAGGGTTCCCTGTACCTTCTAGATCAGGAAAACCTTTTAGAATATAGGACCCTATATAACATTTAATTGTGCCATATATTGATGTAAAGGTGGACTCCTCACTCTGACAAATGATTCAACAAAGAATAAGCTTTTAGTTAAATAATCCCCTTCTGACCATGCCATCACTGTCAATTTGGAGTTTAACCTTGATAAGGCCAATTTACACTATTCAATTGAGAGGGTGACATTAGTGTTTTCCCATGAGAAAAATGGCTCTCTGAGCCCACTCAATGATTTGTTGCTGGTTTAAGTGGTTGGGAGGAAAGGACTAGATGATTAGCCAATTGGGGTATTTGAGTTAAAGAGACAGTATACAGCAATTTCCATATAACTACATATAATAGAAACTACTATAAAGAAGAATATGCACAGATACTGAATCCAGAATAAAACCGATTAAAAACTTAATTAGAAGCTCCAAGTTTAGCACTGTTGATGAGGTTTGCTAGAATAGCCAGTGAAAGGGGCTGGGAGCAGACACTCTCCCCCAAACCCCCTTCCCTACATATAAAAAGATAGATTAGACAAACAGGAGCCAGTGATAATCTGTACATGCTTGTATACATCTGACACTTTGGGGCTTGGTTAGGATTCTGAAAATCAGCACAATGTTATTACAAAATAAGCAAACCTATACATTGTTGCAAAAACACTACAAGATGGGCTATAAATGGATCGAAATCAAACAAAAAATCTGAAACTGGTACAAACTTGAACTTTATTCCAAACATAATGGTTATTTCAAATCTGTGCGCTCTATTGATCCTGGTTATAAAAGAGACAACAGGCTACATATAATTATCGCTACATTTACCTCTATAGTTAGTGACAACATGCATGACATAATATATATATATATATATATATATATATATATATATATATATATATATATACAGTATATATATGCATGTGCTTACCCTTAACAATTTGTCGATTTAAAATAGAAAACCCTTAACAAGATACTACATTATTTTCATTACAAGGGATGTCACAAACCCAATCTCATAATATTTGTATATGCAAATTGTAAAGTAGATTTCTTAGGGGGTCAGCGTTTCTAATGCTTAATATATATTATGAGTGTATCGCTTTTTAATTCTCATGGTGTATTCACTAATATTACCTCTAAGTGACAGCTTAATAACACAACAAGTATACTTATACAGTATATATAAGCATAAGCTTTAGCAAGGATAATCTAAATGTAAATTTATAAGGTTTCCTGAGGAAACTCTCATCAATTTTGCATTTCAATAGTAAACTCTTAGCATACATTGATTACTCCTATTCACATTATAAACTCTGTCATGACCCTGCATTTATACATTTCACATAAGCAGACCAAGGGATGACATACCGATAGTGAACTAATAAGAGATGAATATTGCTAATACATATATATATGCATGTTGTTTACATATCTGTATATTTCTCACAACATATATTAATATGATTTCCAATGTGATACATAATGGTGACAACTCCATGTTAGTAAGCTAGAGTACCCAATTAATGCCAATGGGAAGATAGCCTTAAATGGTTATTGCCAGTAGTTTATAATATCCCCCTCTATATTCATTCCTTGTGGTCTATGTGTGTGCAATTTGAAAATCCAAAAAGCTTCTTTTTGAAAAAGCTCACTTATTCTGCTTCCACCCCTCGGTTTAGATGTAATTAGGTCAGTGACCTTCCATGTAAATAATCTGATGTCTTTTTGGTGCTCATAGACAAAGTGCTTGGCTGCTCCTGTTACTGCCTTGCCTCTCCCTATGTCATTAGGGTTCACGTATCCTGACTCTAGTCTCTCGAGAGGCAAACCCTATGTACTGTACCCCACAGGTTGTACAGGTGATCATGTTTACAGCATATTCAGATCTGCAATTGGTGCAAAAATTACAGCCTTCTGTGTATATTGTGACTAAAACACCTTACTTATTTGCGTTTGATCGCATGCTATACAACTATGTGCTCCACACCTGTAGTGACCTTTGCAAGGTAAGCCAACTACTCTTTTTTTTAGGCTTTCTTAATGCACTGGGGGAGACTAAATTGCCAATTGTTGCATTTCTTTTCAAGACAAAATGGCAGCCTTTGTCTACCACATTCTTTAGCAATTCATCTGCCCGCAATATAAGGAGATTATTCTTTATAATGTTACATACATCCCTGTATTGATTCAAATATGTAGTGACAAAAGTAATCTCACTCTTCTGTTTATCCAGAGTATTAGCTTTATTCTTCTTAGGTTTAGAAGGTCTGACATTGGTATTTTTAGGACCTCCATCTAAGATGTTTTAATTGGTCCCTATGGATACCCACGTGCTCTCAGTTTAGACTGTAATACCTTGCTCTCAGCCAAAAAGTCCCTTTCTTCTGAACAGTTCTGTTTTATCCTAATTCATGTGGTGAGGGTGACAGCTTTTGGCATGGAGCAAGGCATTAGCAGTGATGGGTTTAACATATAATGATGAAATAACCCTGCTATTACTGCTATCTCCTTCATGGCTTACATCTAGGTAGGATACCTCGGTTTTGTTGTAGACTGCAGTAAACTGAAGACGTGCTTTGGTTTGATTCAAATACTTAACAGAATATTCCCCTTCAATCTGAGACCCTGCCCATACAAACAGAAGGTCGTCTATGTATCGCTTGTAAGTTACGACCGAGCCTCTGTATTGATTACTATCTGCATAGACGTGGGACAGCTCCCACCATCCCATATAGAGGTTTGCAAATGCTGGGGCAAGGACAAAGGAGGCAGAGAATAGGGGCAGATACTGATAATAAGGAACAGTCAGGAGAACAATTTTTGACAACTAAACAACAAACAAAAAAAGTGACTTTATCAGATACAGATCCTGACTCATTGAGGAAGTAGATGTACAGGACTTTGTGAACTTCATGATGAGTGGGCCCTCATCTGATGAGGGGGTCCTAATTATGATTCTGATGAATGACCCATAGCAGGCTCTCAAACAGTAACAGTAGCTAACCCCTCACCCGCCCCAGTAGTGAATGTAGGAATTTTGAAACCGTGAGAATTAAACAGCGATACACTCATAATATATATAAGCATTAGAAATGCTGACCCCCTAAGAGATCTACTTTACAATTTGCATATACAAATATTATGAGCTCGGGTTTGTGACATCCATTGCAATGAAAATAGTGTAGTATCTTGTTGTTAAGGGTTTTCTATTTTGAATCGACAAATTGATAAGGGTACCTTTTAGGATACCGATGCAAATGTACACTGTATCAAGACACATTAAGCACATATAGAGGTAAATGGAGCGATAATTATATGTAGCCTGTTGTCTCTTTAATTACCAGGATCAATAGAGCACACAGATTTGAATTAGCCAATAAGAGTGTACAGGAGTGTATAAGAGCCTCCTAGGTAAAACAGACAAGTGTGTCTATGAGTAAGGCCTACTGGGGCTGAAACGTGTCAGACTAGTCTGTCAAGTCTGTGCCTCAATCATTTTAACTTTTCATGTGAGCCATTTTTTATGTTTGGAATAAAGTTCAAGTTTTTACCAATACCGGATTTTTTCTTTGATTACGTATCACACAGCATTGTAAAGTGCTGACAGGACTACCTAAAACACAGCGGATATCATTAAGATCCATGGGGGCTCCCGGACAGTGCCATTGTAGCTGCCAAGACCTTGACACCCTGCATCGACTCCATCGACACTGTGATTACAGAGGCTATCACCAAGTCCACAGGCGGAGAAAGGATCACGTGATGGGGAGCTCACGTCAGACGCCAAAGAGGAGACACGGTAAAAGTAACAGTGGAGGGTAGCAAAGGGTAGTGTATCCCTTAGCATCCTTGACAGCAACTTCACCTATAGCCGATTGAGTACAGTGGATTTCATGCCAAGCAGGGAACGGAGGTGAGATGACCTTGATCTGTTTTCCTTGTTTGCTGGAGGTTGGATGCCGATCAAAGGATTGTCAATAAGGGTGTCACTGCGAGTGGCAGGTAAAGTAGAGCAGCAGTTTTTTTCTTACTCGTATTGGTACTCTCATTCTATTTACTCCAGCCTAGTTACCTGGCTGATAATGATATAAGCCATTAGTCACATATACAATGTGTATGGAATAGCAGTGGGACAAATAATAATAGAGCCTTGAATGCAAATGATCTAATAAGCATTGCATATTAAGAGACAGCCCATCTAACCTAAGAGATAAGGTGTGGGTCATAATATTAACTGTCTCAAATATGGCCACATGTAATTTTTATTCCCTATTGAGTCTAGAGAATATAGAGAAAAACAGGCCTACATTAAAGGAAACCTTTAACCCTGAAAATTAACTAAAGGATATATCAGAGGTGTTCATGTACACGGAGAGGGCATTAATCAAAGAGGTCTAAGAATAAGAAAGAGACTTCTTTTGTGGTAACAGATGAAGCATTCTTACAAGAGTGGAATGACATACTTACTGAGTGTTCCATTAGATTAATGCTGCTCATTATTAAACACAAAGAACAGAAACTAGCCGAAGCAAGAAATCAAAATGGGGAAATTCAAAAAGACCTAAATCAGTTTGTGGATCACAACCAGTATGAAAAGTTAGATGATCTGCTTAGACAGACAGTGGATAACATGAAAAGGGACATTGACAAATTGAAGTTCAGGAAGTTTACTAGAGACTCTGAGGATTACACTAATAGAATATACCAATCAAACCCACAACAAAATAGGAGGAATAGAAGACAAAGGAGACAGAGAAAAGGGGCATATACTGATAATAAGGAACAGTCAGGAGAACAAATTTTGACAACAAAAAAACAAGTGACTTTCTCAGACACGGATCCTGACTCAAATGAGGAAGGAAATGTACACGACTTTGTGAACTTCATGATGAGTGGTCCCTCATCTGATGAGGGGGGTCCTAATTATGATTCTGATGAATGACCCATAGCAGGCTCTCAAACAGTAGCAGTAGCTAACCCCTCACCCGCCACTGTAGTAAATGTAGGAACGTAAAACAAAATAGTAAACAAACCCATAGAAACAGATATGTGAGGGCCCTTGAGAATGTGGCCAGTATTAATCAAGAGGTACCTACAATAGAGCCTCAGGTTTTTCACAAGACATTGGTAGGACAGGGAGGAGAAGGAAGAGCGGGGACAAGAAACAAGATCCATATGGGACAGGGGGAGCAGCACCTCACAACACAGAGGGAGAGTTACACAATGAGGAGGGGCAAGCATAACAGGTGCAAGATCTAAAAGTGATCAATCTATCACCTGTCACATTAAGTGAAGATGAATTGGACGTACTAAAATTGGGTCTTAACTTCGTTCTATCCACTGATTTCAAAGTTTTTGAGATATTAATCAATGTGAACAAGTTTGTTCGCACTCTTACCCTAAAAAAGTTTTTCCACTAAGAAAATACTTAGAGTGAGGTGTGGTTAACATTGGATCACTTGGAGAGAAGGGTAGTACATGATCACTTCTAAGTTAAGGATGCTGTGGATTTTCTTTCACTTTACCAATTAGAAAGGGAAAGTATACAGTCGGAGACTATTAAAAGCTCTCACAAGGGTTACAAGCCAAAGTCTATCTTTTACCCAATTCAAACCAGGGGGAACACATTGGAACAATTCCATAAGAGGGTTGAAGAGGATTTAGTGAGACTTAAGGCAGAGAGTCAGCCACATAGGAATAATCTCACAGCAAAACAGACAACAGGCCTGAAAAAAACTCAAGGATAGAGAGGAATTAGTAATTAAAAACTCAGATAAAGGTGGCTCTATAGTGGTCATGGATAGGTCCTTCTATGTACAGGAAGCACTTAGACAACTACAGGATAAGGAGGTATATGATACTCGCACCTCAAACCCCTCTACACTCGTTGGGAGGGAGTTAAGGGGTCTTCTAGACAAGAGCTCGATTATCCTGGGCACCTGGGTGCCACTTGCGCCTTCAAACTTGTGCCTGGCGCTTTAATTTTATTCTCCTTATCAGTCCCTATTGTTCCTTTTACCACCGCCACACTGCCCTCAGTCCTCTGCCAGCCAGCCGCCTGATTAATTTTACTTCCCGTTGCGGCTGGCGATGCGCAATGCAATCTAAGTGGTGCAGGGGGTGCTACTACACATGCACACATCCTTTCTTTTACAATCTAATTTAAGAAGGCGGCTCTGGAGGGTTACTGCACATGACGTCTATTTAGAGGTAAGAATACAGGACCGCAAGATGCAAGCGGGATTACGAGTGCCGGGGGGGGGGAAATGGCAGAGGGCAGCTGGACGGGGAATTTTATATGCGGCTGTAGCACAAGAGGAGCTCTCAGTCAGTGACCAGAACGGTGTGTTGTATTTTTGTATTGTGCACGTTGTTTCGGGGGGGCGAGTGAAATAACCTAATCTGAGCGAGGGCTCATGGAGGTCGCGTCTCCATTAATCCCCCGGGGGGAGATGTGGCTGCTGGCCCTTTCAGGCTTGTGTTTGCTGATCACTTACATCAGTGGTTCGGAGCGCTTCACAGTCATGTCCAAAACAACTCTCAGTCATTGTTTAGTTTGTGTTAGGGGATCTCTCTTACAGATTTAATGTGAGTGAAATAGTTACTCTGATTATTTGTAGCTCAGGGATAGTTTACGATCTCATTGTGTAAATGAAATTGCGTCTATTATTCAGTCTGGCAAACACATTTGTTATCTGTGCGCTCTGCCTATAACAAAGCACAAGGCTGGAGTCAATCATAAACCTTTTAATAAAAACTTATCAAATGGGTTTAAACAGAAAATAGCAATATGAAAAGTGATACCTCTGTATTATGTTTTACATCTTTTGGTATCTATTGGGCAGTAAACAGACCTTCAATACCCCAAATTTATTTTGTATTTAGGTGTTAAAAATACTAATGCAACAAAATTTTATTAATGAAACATTACAGTATTGACAGACTGCAGAATAACAATAATTTACAGCTTTTTATTAAGGAATTTAAAATAACTGAGGTCATAACCTTTTTATCCTCTTTCATATCCCAGCATTTGTAAGGCAGTGGGAAAAAAAACACAGGAAAATTGGAGGACAATTGGGCTAATCAAATAATGAAAGTACATACCAAAGTTTGTTTTATAAAAAGAAATAAACATCATTGTGTGTTTAAAAAACAAACTTTGCAATGCACTTTCATTATTTGATTTGCACTATTTTCCTCAAAATTTTTACTGCAACATTCTACACAGTGACTGCTTGATCACTGAAGGTGCTCATGTATATCTGCAATGCATTCCAGCATATCTGGGGCAGCAGAAAAACACATGAAAAATTGGAGGAAAATAGGGCAAATCAAATAATGAAAATACACATATATATATATATATATATATATATATCCAAGCAGTTTCCAGATCAGCCCACCAAGTGACAACAGCCTGGGTGCAGATATAAAAAGCATATGAAACAGAGGTAAATGCACTCTCAGGACTTCCACAAATTTCTTTATTGGAACGTTTTCGGGGTTCACAACCCCTTCATCAGCATAAACTTACAAGCAAAACTCAAACAATTTATAGTGCTTCAACAAATCACTCACCAAACAGGTGTTGCTCCAAAGTGCGCCAAATATCGAGTGTGGAACGCATCTTGCGTTCCACAGTGCTGAAGCCTACCGGAAGTGATGTTATCTCACTTCCGATTTTGCGGCTTCATAGTATTAAGTATACAAACTATTTTATGACAATTCCTCATATACTGTATTGATGACACAAACTGAAATATATTTGAAAAACTACATTAGATCGCCGTAATACTGTTCCTAATCGGCTGATCAAGTGCCATTGTGTATACAAATCTCCATGGCAACTGTAGCCATGGTTATGATAAACAAGCATTAATCGTGTCTCAACACTGTGATCAGTTGCATAGTGCAGCGCACTAACATCTCTTATTGTGACAAAAAGTGATAATCATTCTCAATCACATTTAAGTGTTATTCAAAAGCAATAGTATATATACACAGATAAGTACAGAAATAAATTTATATACAAGAAGTGGGGATTCTTGCTGAACTTGTTATCAATTAACGGAATGGTGTTAAATGACTTTAAAAATTCATTTGGCACTTTTCCTGGCTATGCACCTTCAGCACCTATTTCTGATGTTGTGTAAATATGTATTTCAATGAAATATGTGAAAATTGGTAATGTATTGAGACCAATTGGGAGTAAAATTATTACACGTCACCAAAATGGTATATATATATATACCTAAATACATCTGTACTGCATTTATGGCCACATACTACAAAGCCCAATAGAGATATTCACCTAATTTAGCAGTGAAATATCAAGGAGACGGAGATTGACAGGCTTGTATAGAGAGGAAAGTACGTGCTTCTATCTACAATCAACATCCAAAGGTGGAGGGATACCCCAATATATCTCTGGGAGGTGCCTTATTGTATCGTATCAGACAATATAAAGTGATATGTAGGTATAGATATTATTTACATCTAGTATAAACTCGTCATTACCATTGTCATTATCCCACATATACACAAAGATAGACTTGACCAACTTATAAAGAACCAAGTATGATCAAACAAAGATTGTCCACCTTGTTACTCCCTCACATTCAGAGGTAATTCAATGGCTTCCCAATTTAAGGTCTAAGGTGCATAGGTAGGTAATTATGCCTCAGGGACCAGACTTCCACACCCTAGATGAGGGCAATCACCTCCATCAGGGTGTGTCGTAAGCGACCAGCCTTCATTACTCGTAAGAGCAATGGGGCTGGAAGCTACACATAGCCACAGTGACCCGGGTTGTACCCCAAGTATGTAGCACTACCTTGTGGGATCAAATAAGATTTTTAAAATCTGGGGTGGTGTTTAATCCGCCAGGATGGATAGTTTCAAGTTTGAAGATCCACTGAGCTTCACGTTTAAGCAGTATCTTGCTCCTGTCCCCTCCCCGATCCAATGGGGGTATGTGGTCAATGAGGATGTAACGTATCAAGGAAACAGCATGGCCTCACTTGGCACAGTGGCGTGCCACAGGTTGTTCGGACTCTCCCTGTTTCAGTGCAGATCTTATTGCATGCCTGTGGTTTGCCATTCATTCACGTAACGTGCCTGTGGTTTTACCCACATAGAAGCACGAGCATGGGCAAAAGAGGAGGTATACTACGTGTGTAGTAGTACACGTAATAGAATGTTTAATCACATATCTCCTATTTGCATGTTGGTGATGAAAGGTTTTGGTACTGACCAGGCCGTTGCATGTTGTGCAACCTAAGCACTTATATGATCCTTTGATATTTATTGTAGCCCCTGTGGTGTAACTAGATTTCTGATCTGTTCGCATTAAGAGGTCCTTTAGGTTAGTACCCCTCCTGAACCCCACCATAGGTTGTAGCTGTCGGGTAAATGTTAATTTTGGATCAGACGCCATTATGGGCCAGTGCTGATGTAAAATACTATGAAGCCGCAAAACCGGAAGTGAGATAACATCACTTCCGGTAGGCTTCAGCACTGTGGAACGCAAGATGCGTTCCACACTCGATATTTGGTGCACTTTGGAGCAACACCTGTTTGGTGAGTGATTTGTTGAAGCACTATAAATTGTTTGAGTTTTGCTTGTAAGTTTGTGCTGATGAAGGGTTGTGAACCCCGAAAACGTTCCAATAAAGAAATTTGTGGAAGTCCTGAGAGTGCATTTACCTCTGTTTCATATATATATATATATATATATATATATATATATATATATATATATATATATATATATATCCTGTAATAAAGAAGTTTCACAATCAACTTTTTTAATCAAACAGTAAACGTTTTCGGGGTCTCCCTCAGGATGGGGCGAGTGCCTTCTTTATTACAGGATATATTGATTACATTGGAAGGGCACCCCGGAGGTTGTTAATATTGTGAGTGCTGGCTCCTAACTCTTTGATATTTATATATATATATATATATATATATATATATATATATATATATATATATATATATATATATATATATACATACATGGACACACACATATATACACAATATATATATATATATATAATATATGTGTGTGTGTATGTCTTTATGTATATATGTATATATATATATATATATGTAAGAAAACAAGGAAACTCCTCGGCACTCCAGGGATATGATAGGTAAAAAGCCAGTCTTTATTCAGTAGTAGATAAAAACATAATCCTCATACAGCAACTTGGTAAAAACAATTATATGAACTGGAACAGGGGGAACATCACCTCCTGTGACATCATACGCGTTTCATGCCTCTGGGGCACTTGTTCACTGATATATATATATATATATATATGTGTGTATATATATGTATATATCTATATATGTATACATAAACCATGAAAAATACCTGGCTCCTAGATTTTTGGGCTGGCTCCTAAATTTTGAACGTATTTGTCAAGCACTGTTCTAGACGATGGACTGGAGCTGGGAGTAATGGATCTTATGACCTTTGAGTATTTATATGTGAATGAACCGGTAACACCTATATTTCATCATTTACCGAAGGTGCATAAATCCATTACAGATGTTAAGGGATGCCCAATAGTCTCAGGGATTGGGTCTCTTTTTGCGAACCTATCAAATTGGTTTGAATCCCTGCTCCAGCCCAAAAATCTATGCCCTAGCCCATCGTGTGGAAACTCTGATCCTTTCTCAAAGACGCAAAGCATCTACTTAATCTAACACATTAGCTGATATGGAATAGTGAATACAGTTGGTTAACAATAGATGTGGTAGATCTATATTCAGCCATACCACACACAGAAGGATTGATGGCCATGGAATATATGTTTAACCTGTTTAGTGACTATGATGACACTTTGAAGGCTTTTTTACTAAGGATGCTCCTATTTTTGCTTACACACAATTATTTTGAGTTTGATAATGTTTTCTATCTGCAGAGGCGTGGAACAGCCATGGGGGCAAAATTTGCCCCAGCATTTGAAAAACCTCTATATGGGATGGTGGGAGCTGTCCCACGTCTATGCAGATAGTAATCCATACAGAGGCTCGGTCGTGGCTTACAACAATTGGCAATTTAGTCTCCCCCAGTGCATTAAGAAAGTCTAAAAAAAGAGTAGTTGGCTTACCTGCAAAGGTCTCTACAGGTGTGGAGCACATAGTTGTATAGCATGCAATTATACACAAATAAGTAAGGGGTTTTAGTCACAATATACACAGAAAGCTGTAATTTTTGCACCAATTGCAGATCTGAATATGCTGTATACATGATCACCTGTACAACCTGTGGGGTACAGTACATAGGGTTTACCTCTCGAGAGACTAGAGTCAGGATACGTAAACCCTAATGACATAGGGAGAGGCACGGCAGTAACAGGAGCAGCCAAGCACTTTATCAATGAGCACCAAAAAGACATCAGATTATTTACATGGAAGGTCACTGACCTAATTACATCTAAACCGAGGGGTGGAAGCAGAATAAGTGAGTTTTTAAAAAAAGAAGCTTTTTGGATTTTCAAATTGCACACACATAGACCACAAGGAATGAATATAGAGGGGGATATTATAAACTACTGGCAATAACCATTTAAGGCTATCTTCCCATTGGCATTAATTGGGTACTCTAGCTTAGCATCAGCATCAGTAAAGATGTAAAGACTGCTTTGTAGGATCCTTTACAGATAAAGAAGGGAAGCATAATTTATTTTTAAAAACCTTTAATGTATTTCTCCAAAGGAATACATGTATATAAAAAGCTTTCCTCACATTAGACCTCCTAAACCCACAAGGATTTGATGAATTTGTATATATAAATTTGTGAATTATAATCAAGCCCTCAAGGAATATGACTTTTTTGTTTCTTATCTCTAGAAGTAATCGAAATCCATTATGAGTTAATTAATTATTTATGTGTAGTTTGGAGGAAAAGTCTATACTTGTGTTAGAGATATTATACATTATTTCATATGGTAAATGTTTTATATGTGTTTTAAATCAAAAGTCAGATATTTTCAATGTCTGATGTAGTAAATAAATATGTGCTTTATATATATATATATTTTTTTTTCTTTTTTTTTTCTTTCTCTTCCGAAATAATATTTTCATTCATTATTTATATTTATTGCCAATTTCTTACATATTTTCTAGGATTTATTGTTATGAGTTGGGATACATTCCAGTTACCTCTAAATATGCTACAGTCTTTTGTTTACCTTCTACCTATGAGAAACAATGATGCCATTGATTAGTGACCTATTTAAAAAAAGGGATAAATAATGGTGTAATTTCTTGAAAAAGCAAATCTCTGAACTGTCCTGATTAGTGCGGGACAGTTCAAAAGTCTGAGCTCTGTCCTGCTGCGGTAGCTATATGTCCTGAATTGCACTATTTCTCCCTGTTTTAAGTGCCTATATAAGACCATCCCGCAGACCGCCCCCAACACGCCTACTGACTTTCGGCACAAACATGATACTGTCCAATACCCACACATGGCCCTGCCCATCTATATCAACCCACAAAATATTGACAGGCCATTTTTAACCTCCTGAGTCCCACAGAGCCATACATAAATGTTGGGAGGTACAAAAGAGTCTTTGGTAGATGGAACTAAATGTACTGGATTTATGAAACTGTCAATATTTTCTATGCATGAACATGTGACTAGTTTTTAATCCTAGCATTCATCCACATTATTCAATAATATTCAGTGACTCTTTAAATGAAAGGACCAATGCAACAAGGAAAACTTTTTATGTACATTTAAAGGGACAATCTACTCCAAAATGTTTATTGTTTAAAAAGATAGATAATCCCATTATTACCAATTCCCCAGACTTGCACAGCCAACATGGCTATATTTATATACATTTTACTTCTGTGATTACCTTGTTTCAATGCCTCTTCTGACAGTCCCCTTATCACATGACTATTTATTTAATATCTATTGACTTGCATTTTAGCCAATTAGTTCCGTGTCATGCACAACTCCACAGGAGAACGCACAATATCTATATGGCCCACATGGATTAGCAGTGATAAGAGGCTGTCTCTAGTGACTTAGAAACATGCAGAAATGTAGAGGTTTAAATATTATAAAGTAAATTAATATAACAATGTTGGTTGTGAAAAGCTGGGTAATGGGTAGTAAAGGCCTTAGCTACCTTTTTAAATGATAACAATTTTGGAGTAGACTGTCCCTTTAAGTCACACAAGCAAAAGGATTATACAACTTTTAGTTTAGTGATAAAAACAAAATGTATGATTACCTGATGTATTGTTTTATTTTGATAAAATAATGATGGTCCACAGTCCTCCATAACATATGGGATATATTTCCCACCACTAGGAGGAGGTTAAGAACCCATATAAGAGCATAAAATCCCTTAGCCATCTCTTGCTTAGTTTAACATATAACCGAGTAGAGAATAGGAAACATATAGGTAGGAAAGACAAAGCAGAGTCTGTAGAGGTTTCATTAGAACTTTCCCCCAAAAATTGAAATGGGCGGACCTGTGCATAAATTTTGTTTTCTTTCGTAAAATGATGATGGTCCACAGCCCTCCATAACATACTGGATTAATACCCAAGCAGATGGTCTATGTTACGGAAAGGTTGGGAAACATTTTCGGCAGTTCTTATTTAGCTGACACTGTAGCCTGAAGAACTTTCCTGCCAAAAGCTGCTTGCGAAAAAGTAAAACCTCAAAGCTATAAACTCTAAAAAAAAGTACAGAGAGAAGACATGTTGCAGCTTGGCAAATCTACTGCAAAGAGGCATATTTTTTTTAAAGCCCGTGATGTTGCTATTGCTCTTGTAGAAAGAGCTGTAATACTCTTAGAAGGTGAACTTCCCACCTTCAAGAAAGTCTTGAATCATTTTTTATGAGTCAAGAGGCCAATGCTACCTTAGTAGCTTTCTGCCTCTTACTTGACTCAGTTGTGAAAAAACAAAATAGAAATTTGTCTAAAATCTTTTAGTTGATTGAAAATAGAGCTTGAATGCATTGATTACATCAAGATCATGTAATATCTGCTACCTAGGGGTGTATTTATGAAGCAGCGGATGCTGCTTCAGACCCTCTCCGCTTCAATTCCGACTGTAGCGAAAGTTAAGAAGCGCTCCTTAACTTGTCCGCCACCTCTGAAGTGGTGGACAGCAATCAGCCCGATCGAATACGATTGGGTTGATTGACACCCCTTCCTAGCGGCCGATTGGCCATGAATCTGCAGGGGGCGGAATTGAACTGCTGGTACAATGATAAATGCCAACAGCATATGTTGTTAGCATTTATCGATGTGCGGCGGACATGATTCGCTATAGCGGATAATGTCTGTCCGCACCTACATAAATAGACCCACTAGAGTTAGCAGGATCAAACATCTCTTGATAGGTATTTTCCTTAGGAATAATGAGAAATGGAGAATCACAAGACAAGGTTGACAACTCAGTTACTCTTTTTTGCTGAAGAGATTGCTAATAGTAAGAATACTTTCCAAAATAATAGTCAATATCAATGGAATGCAATAGTTAAAGAGAAGAACCTGGTAATACAGAGAAAAGTACATTCTGATTCCAGGGTGGAAAAATAGGTTCTATCAGTAGTCTAATTTTAATTAAGTAGAAAAGAGCATAAAGACAAGAGTGCAACACACTCTCTAAGAGTAAAAGTTTTTTACTGGATAATAAAAGCGCAATAACAAGAATAAAACGTACAAGATTAAAAACAAAATGAGTAAAGTGTGAATATTTCACCATGAAAGTCTCCCCCAAGCAAAAGACGAAACGAACACAGCCAGATTCTCAGGAACCTTCAATGCTTTGTAAATTCGTCCTACAGCCAGTCAGCTGTTCCAGAGCATGCAACTGGGGAGAGCTTAAGTGCCTCAACGCGTTTCCTCTGGTCTCCACCAGACTTTGTTAAGAGGTTAGATTACATGTCAGCCCAATTTGCTAGCTTAAATAGTGGTGTTGTACCTTTCGCCGGTACTAGAGTAAGTCAGGATTGGTCAGTTGGAGTGTCAATCAATGCAATTGCGGGTCAGTGTGAACAACCATCAGATGTGTTCTTAGACTATGACACTCCCACTGAACAAATCTAATTGCTTAACCCTATAGTGGCAGCCAATAGCAATATTGTGATTAGGGATCACCCATGGTATGTGAAAACGACCTTCCTAAGGGGCATATATGCTACCAGATGAGCTTGTGTTGAATACATAGAGCAAGATTAACATAACTCGATAAAAACATTATCATATTACAAAGCTATTTAAAAACATTTACAATCCAGGTAGATGTCTGATTCATATATGCTCAGATCTCCAGTATTGAAACACACTAAAAAAAAACACAGGGATATTATGAATGTACCATATATGTAGAATGTAATAAAAACTGCAATACAGAGATCGTATAAAGTGTAATATATAAAGGTGTAATGAACCTATGTAATAAGGAGGTCTCTATTTAGTTATCATTACAGATTTAGAATAATTGGTGTATAGTTCCTGATAATACTGTTATGAGAACGAGTGGTATACAAGGAGGGAATACATTCATTGAGTAGAGAATCATATTGCTCTCTTATTCAAACTGGAAGAATAGCGAAAGGTATACCCGAAAGTGTTCTCATGAGATCACATGAATGCTTGCAAATCTAGGTCTATATTAAGTCCTAATGTACTGAAGGTTTTAAAGTTCTTAACTCATGTATCTAATATGTTTCAAGTTGGCGTAATGCTTTTATCCTATTGTTGGAAACATTTGGAGCAATCCAATCCAGAACACAGATTCTTAGACTTTTAGGATCAGAATTATGAACAATTCTAAAATGTTCTGGAACACTATGACCTTCAACTTTATTCTTAATATTGTTCCAGTGTTCATTGAACCTAGTTCTAATCATTTGCTTGGTTCTCCCCACATAGAAACAATTACATTCACAAGTAAGTAAATAAACTACAAATACTGATTTGCACGTAAACTTATTGTTCACTTTGAAGGTTTTAGTATTGTGAACATCATTTAATGAATCCCCTTTCCTAATGTGTTTGCACATCCCACATTTACTAATATTACATGGCCAAGTTCCATTACCCCTTCTTAACCAATTGGTTTCAGGGATGGTTTTGTTTATAATTTGTGACCTTAATTTGGATGGAGCTAGAATACGTTTGAGGTCCCTATTCTTTTTGAAAGTGACAAGTGGATGGTCTGGGAGTACTTTTCCTAAGATGGGATCACTGGTTAGGACTGACCAATGTTTTTTAAGGATCCTTTCAATGTCTTTGCTCCCTTGGCTAAAGGTGGTAATAAATCTTACATCCTCCAATTCGGTCTTATTCACCCTGCCCTTAGGGTTCAGCATGTCGTTTCTACTCATGTTAGATACCCTATTTTTAACTTTATGTACTAGGCTGGGGTCATGTCCTTTGTCTATGAACCTTTTATCCAGTAGACTTGCTTCCGTATAATAGTCACTCATATAGGTACAATTTCTCCTAATTCTCTGATATTGCCCTAGGGGTATATTAGTCTTCCATCTATGTAGGTGCCCACTCTTGGAATTGAGAAAACCGATTTTATCCGTTGGTTTTCTGTAGTTTTTTACAGCTATTTTGTTATCTGAGTCAACGAAGAGAATGAGATCCAAAAACTCTATTTTTTTATGTTGTATATTACTAGTAAATTTTAAATTCATATTATTTTTATTGATGTATTCTAGAAACAAATTGGTTTGAGTAATGTCACCCTTCCAGATGATAATGATATCATCTATGTATCTAAAATATTGTACTAGATGATCAATATAGGGGTTATTATGCCAAATATGAGAATTTTCGAAGTGGTCCATGTACAGATTGGCATACGATGGGGCAAAGGTCATCCAAATCGCAGTACCCTGTTTTTGTACATAGAACTTAGATTCAAATTGAAAGTAATTATGAGATAAGATGAATTCAATTCCAGTTAAGATAAACTTAATTTGTGCTGATGGGAGAGGGCTACTAATTAACTATTGCTTTTATCCCAGCCTTGTGCGGAATGCATGTATATAACGCGCTAACATCGCACGTAATCCATAGAAATGATTCTTCTCAATTCATGCCTTCAAATATTTTGATTGCATGAGTAGTATCTTTAATGCATGATTTTGTTCCCTTGACCAAAGGTTGTAGGAAGTGATCAATATAGACAGATAAATTGCTTGTCAGGGAGCCGACACATGATATTATAGGCCTACCCTGGGGGTCCACGAGGGCCTTGTGCACCTTGGGTAGGTGATAAAATATAGGGGTACTAGGATGTCTTGATAGAATAAAGTAGTATTCGTCATTGTTAATGATATTATCTGCATTAGCTTTAATTAGAATCTTTTGTAATTCTTTGATATAAGAGGTAGTAGGATCGAAAGTGATCTGGTTGTAAGTATCTTTGTCATTCAAAATTCTGAATGCCTCCTTGAGATAATCAGATTTATTTTGCACTACGATCCCACTACCCTTATTTGCAGCTCTAATAGTAATATCCGGGTCATTTCTATGTGATTTTAACACTTGTCTATCTTGAAAAGTGAGTTTATCATTATACTTATTAACCCAATTTCCTTTATTGTATTCCCACATCTAGGTAAGGTCCTTATCCACCAATTTGTTAAAAATCTTAATGTGCTCTCCCTGTGCACCTACGAGAAAAACAAAATTTATGCTTACCTGATAAATTTCTTTCTCTTGTGGTGTATCCAGTCCACGGATTCATCCATTACCTGGGGGATATTCTCCTTCCCAACAGGAAGCTGCAAGAGGACACCCACAGCAGAGCTGTCTATATAGCTCCTCCCCTAACTGCCACCTCTAGTCATTTGACCGAAGACAAGCAAGAGAAAGGAGAAACTATAGGGTGCAGTGGTGACTGTAGTTTAAAAATACAAAACACCTGCCTTAAAATGACAGGGCGGGCCGTGGACTGGATACACCACAAGAGAAAGAAATTTATCAGGTAAGCATAAATTTTGTTTTCTCTTGTAAGGTGTATCCAGTCCACGGATTCATCCATTACTTGTGGGATACCAATACCAAAGCTATAGGACACGGATGAAGGGAGGGACAAGGCAGGCGCTTAAACGGAAGGCACCACTGCCTGTAAGACCTTTCTCCCAAAAATAGCCTCCGAAGAAGCAAAAGTATCAAATTTGTAAAATTTAGAAAAAGTATGAAGCGAAGACCAAGTCGCCGCCTTACAAATCTGTTCAACAGAAGCCTCATTCTTAAAAGCTCATGTGGAAGCTACCGCTCTAGTGGAATGAGCTGTAATTCTTTCAGGAGGCTGCTGGCCAACAGTGTCATAAGCTAAGCGGATTATACTTCTTAGCCAAAAAGAAAGAGAAGTTGCCGAAGCCTTTTGGCCTCTCCTCTGTCCAGAGTAGACAACAAACAATGCAGATGTTTGACGATAATCTTTAGTAGCGTGTAAATAAAACTTTAAAGCACGAACCACGTCAAGATTGTGTAATAGACGTTCCTTCTTTGAAGAAGAATTAGGACACAGTGACGGAACAACAATCTCCTGATTGATATTCTTATTAGATACCACCTTAGGAAGAAAACCAGGTTTGGTACGTAACACTACCTTATCTGCATGGAAAATGAGATAAGGGGAATCACATTGTAAAGCAGATAACTCCGAAACTCTTCGAGCCGAGGAGATAGCTACTAAAAACAGAACTTTCCAAGATAAAAGCTTAATATCTATGGAATGCAAAGGTTCAAACGGAACCCCTTGAAGAACTTTGAGAACTAAATTTAAACTCCATGACGGAGCAACAGGTTTAAACACAGGCTTGATTCTAACTAAAGCCTGACAAAATGCCTGAACGTCTGGAACCTCAGCCAGACGTTTGTGCAAAAGAATAGACAGAGCAGAAATCTGTCCCTTTAAGGAACTAGCTGAAAAACCCTTCTCCAATCCTTCTTGGAGAAAGGATAATATCCTAGGAATCCTGACCTTACTCCATGAGTAACCCTTGGATTCACACCAATAAAGATATTTACACCATATCTTATGATAGATTTTCCTGGTGACATGCTTTCAAGCCTGAATTAAGGTATCAATGACCGATTCGGAAAAACCACGCTTTGATAGGATCAAGCATTCAATCTCCAAGCAGTCAGACGCAGAGAAATTAGATTTGGATGGTTGAAAGGACCCTGAAGTAGAAGGTCCTGCCTCAGCGGCAGAGTCCATGGTGGAAGGGATGACATGTCCACCAGATCTGCATACCAAGTCCTGCGTGGCCACGCAGGTGCTATCAAAATCACAGAAGCTCTCTCCTGCTTGATCTTGGCAGTCAGACGAGGGAGCAGAGGAAACGGTGGAAACACATAAGCCAAGTTGAAGGACCAAGGCGCTGCTAGAGCATCTATTAGCGCTGCCTTGGGATCCCTGGACCTGGATCCGTAACAAGGAAGTTTGGCGTTCTGGAGAGATGCCATGATATCCAGTTCTGGTTTGCCCCAAAGTTGAATCAACTGTGCAAATACCTCCGGATGGAGTTCCCACTCCCCCGGATGAAAAGTCTGCCGACTTAGAAAATCCGCCTCCCAGATATCTACTCCTGGGATATGGATAGCTGATAGATGGCAAGAGTGAATCTCTGCCCATAGAATTATCTTTGAAACTTCCAACATTGCTAGGGAACTCCTTGTTCCCCCTTGATGGTTGATTTAAGCTACAGTCGTGATGTTGTCTGACTGAAATCTGATGAACCTGACCACAGCAAGCTGAGGCCAAGCCTGAAGAGCATTGAATATCGCTCTTAGTTCCAGAATGTTTATCAGAAGGAGTGCCTCCTCCTGAGTCCACGAGCCCTGAGCCTTCAGGGAGTTCCAGACTTCACCCCAGCCCCAAAGGCTGGCATCTGTTGTTACTATTGTCCAATCTGGCCTGCGGAAGGTCATACCCTTGGACAGATGGACCCGAGATAGCCACCAGAGAAGAGAATCTCTGGTCTCTTGATCCATATTTAGTAGAGGGGACAAATCTGTGTAATCCCCATTCCACTGACTGAGCATGCAAAGTTGCAGCGGTCTGAGATGTAGGCTGGCAAACAGCACTATGTCCATTGCCGCTACTATTAAGCCGATTACTTCCATACACTGAGCCACTGAAGGGCGAGAAGTAGAATAAAGAACACGGCAGGAATCTAGAAGTTTTGACAACCTGGTCTCTGTCAGGTAAATCTTCATTTCTACAGAATCTATCAGAGTTCCTAGGAAGGAAACTCTTGTAAGAGGGGATAGAGAACTCTTTTCCTCGTTCACCTTCCACCCATGAGACCTCAGGAATGCCAGAACAATGTCCGTATGGGACCTGGCGACTTGAAGATTCGACGCCTGTATCAGAATGTCGTCTAGGTAAGGGGCTACTGCTATACCCCGCGGCCTTAGGACCGCTAGGAGTGACCCTAGAACCTTCGTAAAGATTCTTGGTGCCGTAGCTAACCCAAAGGGAAGAGCCACAAACTGGTAATGCCTGTCTAGGAAGGCGAACCTGAGAAACTGATGATGATCTCTGTGTATCGGAATGTGAAGATAAGCATCCTTTAGATACACGGTAGTCATATATTGACCCTCCTGGATCATAGGTAGGATGGTTCGAATAGTCTCCGTCTTGAAGGATGGGACCCTGAGAAATTTGTTTAAGATCTTGAGATCTAAAATTGGTCTGAAGGTTCCCTCTTTCTTGGGAACTACAAACAGATTTGAATAGAAGCCTTGCCCCTGTTCCTCCTTTGGAACTGGGTGGATTACTCCCATAACTAGGAGGTCTTGAACACAATGTAAGAATGCCTCTCTCTTTATCTGGTTTGCAGATAATTGTGAGAGATGAAATCTCCCTTTTGGGGAAGAAGCTTTGAAGTCCAGAAGATATCCCTGGGACACAATTTCCAACGCCCAGGGATCCTGGACATCTCTTGCCCAAGCCTGGGCGAAGAGAGAAAGTCTGCCCCCTACTAGATCCGTTTCCAGATCGGGGGCTGATCCTTCATGCTGTCTTAGAGGCAGCAGCAGGTTTTTTGGCCTGCTTTCCTTTGTTCCAAGCCTGGTTAGGTCTCCAGACCGGCTTGGACTGGGCAAAATTTCCCTCTTGTTTTGTATTAGAGGAAGTTGAAGCTGCGCCACTCTTGAAGTTTCGAAAAGAACGAAAATTAGTCTGTTTGGTCCTTAATTTGTTGGACCTATCCTGAGGAAGGGCGTGACCTTTTCCTCCAGTAATATCAGAAATAATCTCCTTCAGTCCAGGCCCGAATAGGGTCTGCCCCTTGAAGGGAATGTTGAGAAGCTTAGACTTTGAAGTAACGTCAGCTGACCAGGATTTAAGCCATAGCGCCCTACGCGCCTGAATAGCAAAACCTGAGTTTTTAGCCGTTAGCTTGGTTAAATGAACAACGGCGTCAGAAACAAATGAATTGGCTAGCTTAAGAGCTTTAAGCTTGTCAAGGATATCATCCAACTGGGTTTCTACCTGTAGAGCCTCTTCTAGAGACTCAAACCAGAAGGCCGCAGCAGCAGTGACTGGCGCAACGCATGCAAGAGGCTGGAGAATAAAACCTTGTTGAATAAAATTTTTCTTAAGGTAACCCTCTAATTTTTTGTCCATTGGATCTAGAAAAGCACAACTGTCCTCGACCGGGATAGTTGTACGCTTCGCTAGGGTAGAGACTGCTCCCTCCACCTTAGGGACCGTCTGCCACAAGTCCCGTGTAGCGGCATCTATAGGGAACATCTTTTTAAAAACAGGAGGGGGAGAGAACGGTACACCTGGTCTATCCCATTCCTTAGTAATAATATCTGAAAACCTCTTAGGGATTGGAAAAACATCAGTGTAAACAGGCACTGCATAGTATTTATCCAACTTACACAATTTCTCTGGGACTACAATGGCGTCACAGTCATCCAGAGTTGCTAAAACCTCCCTGAGCAACACGCGGAGGTGTTCAAGCTTAAATTTAAACATAGACATATCAGAATCAGGTTGAAGTGTCTTCCCTGAATCAGAAAAATCACCCACAGATAGAAGCTCTCCTGCTTCGGCTTCTGCACATTGTGAGGGTATATCAGACATAGCTACTAAAGCGTCAGAGAGCTCTGTATTTGTTCTAGCCCCAGAGCTATCTCGCTTTCCTTGTAACCCTGGCAGTTTGGACAATACCTCTGTAAGGGTATGATTCATAACTACCGCCATGTCTTGTAAGGTAAACGCAATGGGCGCGCTAGATGTACTTGGCGTCCCTTGAGCGGGAATTATAGGTTCTGACACGTGGGCAGAGTTAGTCGGCATAACTTCCCCCTTGTCAATTTCCTCTGGTGATAAATCTTTTAAATAACTTCAAAGAGAGTGACAGCAAAGTAGCAGCTGCTACTCCTGTGTAAAATTTGGTAATACATTTACCTTTGCTGTCACTCTCTTTGAAGTTATTTGTATGCTGTTGGAGTCCTGAGTGTAGCTCCTGAGTGAATCTGCATGTCTCTGACCGTTGCTGTGCTGGACTTTCTCTGTTTGTTTTTTTGATAAATCTTTTAAAGCCAGAATATGGTCTTTATAATTTATAGTAAGATCAGTGCATTTGGTACACATTCTTAGAGGGGGTTCCACAATGGCTTCTAAACATAATGAACAAGGAGTTTCCTCTATGTCAGACATGTTTAACAGACTAGTAATGAGACCAGCAAGCTTGGAAACACTTTAATAAATGTTAAAAAGCAAAATATAAAAAACGGTACTGTGCCTTTAAGGAAAAAACCAAACACATAAACTGCAAATACAGTGAAAAAAAGCAGTAAACTCTACGAATTTTTTTACAGTGTGTATAATAGAATAAAGTAGCATTGCACCCACTTGCAAATGGATGATTAACCCCTCAGTCTCAAAAACGAATTTGAAAAACGGTAAAACCGTAATAAACAGTCACAAGCAAACTGCCACAGCTCTACTGTGGCTCCTACCTGCCCATAAAACGACTTTTGTAGGCACAAAAACCCTTTACAGAGGTCCTATATGTCAGGGGACTCCTTCAGGGAAGCTGGATGTCTCAGACTGTATAAACAACTGCGCAATTAGAGTGCAAAAATAGGCCCCTCCCACCATGCACTCAAAGTGAAAGGGCCTTAAATAACTATTCCTAGGAGAAATCTAGTCAGCCACGTGGAAAACTAGGCCCCAAATAAAGATATATCACCCTCAGTAAAAAACGTTTTTTATATATCATGCAAACGTTTTACATACTAAGTAATAAGAGCAAGTAACATGAATATTACCCTTTACTGCAAGCATGATCCCAGTCGTTTGTTAAATCACTGTAATCAGGCTTACCTTAAATATATCAGGCACTGTCAGCATTTTCTAGTTATTCATCTCTCTAGAAAAAAATATACTGAACATACCTCAGTGCAGGTAATTCTGCAGGCCATTCCCCCAGCTGAAGTTTTCCCATACTCTTCAGTTATGTGTGAGAACGGCAGTGGACCTTAGTTACAACCTGCTAAGATCATCAAAAACCTCAGGCAGAACTCTTCTTCTAATTTCTGCCTGAAGTAAAACAGTACAACACCGGTACCGTTTAAAATTAACAAACTTTTGATTGAAGATTAACTACACTATCACCACATATCTCTTGATACTTCCTTTCTTGACGAGAGCTGCAAGAGAATGACTGGAGGTGGCAGTTAGGGGAGGAGGTATATAGACAGCTCTGCTGTGGGTGTCCTCTTGCAGCTTCCTGTTGGGAAGGAGAATATCCCCCAAGTAATGGATGAATCCATGGACTGGATACACCTTACAAGAGAAAAAAGTAGATGGCCTTTTGAAGTTAGTATGTAAAATATTGGGATCCCTATCCTGAGTATATTCTAAATTCTCGTCATGTATGCTGATGTTGGAAAGAGTTAAGTAATCTGTCATAGTATCTTAACTGGATGTTATTACTCCTATCCAACTGTTCTAAATTGGATAGTGTGGTCTGGTCGTTGGCATCTAAAGTTATATCTGTATTTCGAGAAGGGGAATTGGCTAATTTCTGTTTAAGGAAATACCTTTTCAGGGTCATCTCTCTAATGTATTTTTGAAGGTCAATATATACTTCAAATTTGTTGGGTATTGTTTTCGGAGCATAATTCAGTCCTTTTGCTAGCAAATTAATCTCCTGGTTAGTGAGTCTGCGATCTGTTAGATCAAAGATACTTTCTCTGTTTTTATCTAAAATGGCCTTCTTGTATCTCTTTCTCTGAATACCTTGTCCCCCCCTTGTTCCTCGCTTCGTTTTCTTTTTTCGGGGTGCAGTCACTTTGGTCGCCATTTTGTACCTATACCACAATAATTACTGTACCTATTTAGGTGTTTTGCATTGACCTGCATATTTTTTATTGAGGGAAGCGTTTATGTTTTTAGCTGTTTGTTGTATTTTCTCTGTGTGACACATTTAGCGAATCCCTCATACACTTTTTCTTTACATATTGTTTCATGTTACCGGTAAGAGTGTTTGGCTGTTTACCTATTATCACTTTTTTACACTGTTTTTTGGGTTGGTGTATTAATACTAGTTTATTTGTACTTTAATCGCATTTTAGTATGGACAGTGCCCCAGTTGAAGATTTCTTTGGGAATAATAGACATAGACATAATAGACAAAGATCGCAAAATTTACTCAATAATTGCGACTCTAATATACACACAAGTAGTTCAGATACCAACCCTATTGAGCTATTTAGAGATTTAGAAAAATTCCTTAATAATGACACTAAGGAATGGCAGGACCTCTTGTTGTTGGACAATTATGTCCTACACGATATAGCGCAGAGAGGGTTAAGAATTTTTAAACACCCGGCGTTTGACTTGGAGGAGGTGGAGTTCACCACTGATTGGGATAAGGCACTCCAAGACTGCTCCATGACACTAATAAAAATTCTTATATGCTACCGAGAGTACAAACTGAATAAAGTCAGTACTGCTTTAGACACTATACTTCCTAAGATACAACTGTATAAGGGAGAGGAAAAGTGGAATAAACTGAACGATAGTTTTCAAGCACGTAACAGCAAACTCAGTAGCGATCTTGCACAAACAAAGTTAAAGAAACTCCAAAGGGATCTAGAGGATTACAAAAACGATAGAGTTTATACATATAAAAAAGAACACAATCCTCCTGAGGCACAGATCTCTAATTCAGATTTAGTGGTATCTGACTTTCCTTTATCTAATATTCAACTTGAAACACCTATACATAAAAAGAACACAAATATTGATTACAAACTAAGGGATAGGAATATCAAAAATAATTAGGAAAACTCAGGTAATAAATGGACAGGTCCAAGAAGGCAATATAACAAATCTTATCAATATAATAGAGTTTCTTTCACACAGGATAAAGGGAAAAACAATAATTCACATAAAGGGGACAATAATGTATATCATAATTTCAGATCATATAAACCCTATTATCCTACAAATAGCAACTATAACAAATCCCAGTCCTCTCATTCTGATAATAAATCACGACATCTCATGGTCCTGCAACATCTACTTATAATCGATTTCAGAACCTTACACATTTAGATCAGGACCCCAATTTAGCTACCAATCATACATGGGCAACTAGACCTAGATCTAATTCTTATCAGTCTAGACGCCATAGGAATTGGAGCAATATGGAACAGGGAGCTAATAACTAATGTATAGATGAACATCAACAGTATTTTTTAGGACAAAGAACAGGGGTAGGGTCTCAAAATATAGCACACATGACCCCGCAAAAAAGAAAACGAAGCGAGGAACAAGGGGGGGATGAGGTATTCAGAGAAAGAGATCCAAGAAGGCCATTTTAGATAAAAACAGTGAAAGTATCTTTGATCTAACAGATCGCAGACTCACTAACCAGGAGATTAATTTGCTAGCAAAAGGACTGAATTATGCTCCGAAAACAACACCCAACAAATTTGAAGTATATATTGACCTTCAAAAATACATTAGAAAGATGACCCTGAAAAGGTATTTCCTTAAACAGAAATTAGCCAATTCCCCTTCTCGAAATACAGATATAACTTTAGATGCCAACGACCAGACCACACTATCCAATTTAGAACAGTTGGATAGGAGTAATAACATCCAGTTAAGTTGCCAAGATACTATGACAGATTACTTAACTCTTTCCAACATCAGCATACATGACGAGAATTTAGAATATACTCAGGATAGGGATCCCAAGATTTTACATACTAACTTCAAAAGGCCATCTACTTTTTTCCCATAGGTGCACAGGGAGAGCACATTAAGATTTTTAACAAATTAGTGGATAAGGACCTTACCCAGATGTGGGAATACAATAAAGGAAATTGGGTTAATAAGTATAATGATAATCTCACTTTTCAAGATAGACAAGTGCTAAAATCACTTAGAAATGACCCGGATATAACTATTAGAGCTGCAGATAAGGGTAGTGGGATCGTAGTGCAAAATAAATAGATAAATCTGATTATATCAAGGAGGCATTCAGAATTTTGAATGACAAAGATACTTAAAACCAGATCCCTTTTGATCCTACTACCTCTTATATCAAAGAATTACAAGAGATTCTAATTGAAGCTAAAGCAGATAATATCATTAACAATGACGAATACTACTTTATTCTACAAAGACATCCTAGTACCCCTATATTTTATCACCTACCAAAGGTGCACAAGGCCCTCATGGACCCCCCGGGTAGGCCTATAATATCAGGTGTCGGCTCCCTGGCAAGCAATTTATCTGTCTATATTGACCACTTCCTACAACCTTTGGTCAAGGGAATGAAATCATACATTAAAGATACTACTCATGCAATCAAAATATTTGAAGGCATGAATTGGGAAGAATCATTTCTATGGATTACATGCGATGTTAGCGCATTATATACATGCATTCCGCACAAGGCTGGGATAAAAGCAATAGAAAAAAAGTTAATTAGTAGCCCTCTCCCATCAGCACAAATTAAGTTTATCCTAACTGGAATTAAATTCATCTTATCTCATAATTACTTTCAATTTGAATCTAAGTTCTATGTACAAAAACAGGGTACTGGGATGGGAACGACCTTTGCCCCATCGTATGCCAATCTGTACATGGACCACTTCGAAAATTCTCATATTTGGCATAATAACCCCTATATTGATCATCTAGTACAATATTTTAGATACATAGATGATATCATTATCATCTGGAAGGGGGACATTACTCAAACCAATTTATTTCTAGAATACATCAATAAAAAAAATATGAATTTAAAATTTACTAGTAATTTACAACATAAAAAAATAGAGTTTTTGGATCTCATTCTCTTTGTTGACTAAGATAACAAAATAGCGGTAAAAAACTACATAAAACCAATGGATAAAAACGGTTTTCTCAATGCCAAGAGTGGGCACCTACATAGATGGAAGACTAATATACTCCTAGGGCAATATCCCAGAATTAGGAGAAATTGTACCTATATGAGTGACTATTATACGGAAGCAAGTCTACTGGATAAAAGGTTCATAGACAAAGGATATGACCCCAGCCTAGTACATAAAGTTAAAAATAGGGTATCTAACATGAGTAGAAACGACATGCTGAACCCTAAGGGCAGGGTGAATAAGACCGAATTGGAGGATGTAAGATTTATTACCATATTTAGCCAAGGGAGCAAAGACATTGAAAGGATCCTTAAAAAACATTGGTCAGTCCTAACCAGTGATCCCATCTTAGGAAAAGTACTCCCAGACCATCCACTTGTCACTTTCAAAAAGAATAGGGACCTCAAACGTATTCTAGCTCCATCCAAATTAAGGTCACAAATTATAAACAAAACCATCCCTGAAACCAATTGGTTAAGAAGGGGTAATGGAACTTGGCCATGTAATATTAGTAAATGTGGGATGTGCAAACACATTAGGAAAGGGGATTCATTTAATGATGTTCACAATACTAAAACCTTCAAAGTGAACAATAAGTTTACGTGCAAATCAGTATTTGTAGTTTATTTACTTACTTGTGAATGTAATTGTTTCTATGTGGGGAGAACCAAGCGAATGATTAGAACTAGGTTCAATGAACACTGGAACAATATTAAGAATATTAAGAATAAAGTTGAAGATCATAGTGTTCCAGAACATTTTAGAATTGTTCATAATTCTGATCCTAAAAGTCTAAGAATCTGTGTTCTGGATTGGATTGCTCCAAATGTTTCCAACAATAAGTTAAAAGCATTACGCCAACGAGAAACATATTGGATACATGAGTTAAGAACTTTAAAAACCTTCAGTACATTAGGACTTAATATAGACCTAGATTTGCAGGCATTCATGTGATCTCATGAGAACACTTTCAGTTCGCTATTCTTTCAGTTTGAATAAGAGAGCAATATGATTCTCTACTCAATGAATGTATTCCCTCCTTGTATACCACTCGTTCTCATAACAGTATTATCAGGAACTATACACCAATTATTCTAAATCTGTAATGATAACTAAATAGAGACCTACATAGGTTCATTACACCTTAGTTTTAGGATTGTCTAGAATTTTATTACACTTTATACGATCTCTGTATTGCAGTTTTTATTACATTCTGCATATATAGTACATTCATAATATCCCTGTGTGTTTTTTTTAGTGTGTTTCAATACTGGAGATCTGAGCATATATCAGACATCTACCTGGATTGTAATTGTTTTTAAATAGCTTTGTAATATGATAATGTTTTTATCGAGTTATGTTAATCTTGCTCTATGTATTCAACACAAGCTCATCTGGTAGCATATATACCCCTTAGGAAGGTCGTTTTCACATACCATGGGTGATCACAATATTGCTATCGGCTGCCACTATAGGGTTAAGAAATTAGATTTGTTCAGTGGGAGTGTCATAGTCTAAGAACACATCGGATGGTTGTTCATTAGGTTTCACACTGACCCGCAATTGCATTGATTGACACTCCAACTGACCAATCCTGACTTACCCCTAGTACCGGCGAAAGGTACAACACCACTATTTAAGCTAGAAAATTGGGCTGACATGTAATCTAACCTCTTGACAAAGTCTGGTGGAGACCAGAGGAAACGCGTTGAGGCACTTAAGCTCTCCCCAGTTGCATGCTCTGGAACAGCTGACTGGCTGTAGGACGAATTTACAAAGCATTGAAGGTTCCTGAGAATCTGGCTGTGTTCGTTTCGTCTTTTGCTTGGGGGAGACTTTCATGGTGAAATATTCACACTATGCTCATTTTGTTTTTAATCTTGTACGTTTTATTCTTGTTATTGCGCTTTTATTATCCAGTAAAAAACTTTTACTCTTAGAGAGTGTGTTGCGCTCTTGTCTTTTTGCTCTTTTCTAGTTATTCATTTCAAAGGAGTCACCGGAGACCCTTTTGCCACACAGAGCGGCATCTACATCCATTGGCCCCTAGTTATCAATGTCTGTCGGACCTGATCCGACAGTGTGGATTAGGTCCGACAGACATCGCTGAATACGGCGAGCAATACGCTCGCCATATTCAGCATTGCACCAGCAGCTCACAAGAGCTGCTGGTGCAACGCCGCACCCTGCAGACTCGCGGCCAATGGGCCGACAGCAGGGGGTGTCAATCAACCCGATCGTACTTGATCGGGTTGATTTCCAGCGATGTGTGTCCGCCTGCTCAGAGCAGGCGGACAGGTTATGGAGCAGCAGTCTTTGTGACCGCTGCTTCATAACTGCTGTTTCTGGCGAGTCTGTAGACTCACCAGAAACACGGGGCATCAAGCTCCCCCCATTATCTCACTCTACAGCAGCGACGACAGGAGTTCTGTCTTTGGGGATATCGCACCACTAATATCCTGCACTGCTTCCAACTGGGACTATTGTTCTCACCACCAACATCTTTATTAAGGTCAGGCGAACCCACTTGTACTGTATGGAACTTGTTTTGGGACATTAACGGATTCCCCTCTAGTGTGTCTATAGACTATCTACCATAAACTCTGTGCACAACGGGGTGCAGTCACTTTGGTCACCATTTTGTACCTATACCACAATAATTACTGTACCTATTCAGGTGTTTTGCATTGACCTGCATATTTTTTTATTGAGGGAAGCGCTTATGTTTTTAGCTGTTTGTTGTTGTAATTTTAATTAAGGCCTCAATAAAAGTCTGAACCCCAGGACGTTTAGCCAACTTCCTATGAAAAAGAGAGATAAAGCAGAAATTCGACCATTTAGAAATTACTGGACAAACCCTTGTCAAGGCCATCCTGAGAAAATTGAAGGATTCTAGGAATCCACAAAGGAATACCAAGAAAACCCTCTGGAAGAACACCACTCAATCTTGTGATAAATCTCCTGTGTTTCTGGGCTGCATTAAAGATTCAATGACCGAATCTAAGAAACATCTATGTTCCAAAATTAGGTGTTCAAACTCCACGCCATTCAATTTAGAGATTTGAGATCTTGATAGAAAAGAGAACCTTGAGGCAACAAGTCTTGTCTCAGAGGAAGAAGCCTTTGAATGGA
The DNA here is from genome assembly GCF_027579735.1 of Bombina bombina. Lineage (NCBI taxonomy): Eukaryota > Metazoa > Chordata > Amphibia > Anura > Bombinatoridae > Bombina > Bombina bombina. Next base: position 1,170,887,402 of record NC_069499.1, read on the forward strand.
AGAGGACATTTGCACTATGTCTGCATATCAAGTCCTGTGGCGCCAGGATGGAGAAATTAATATTACTGATGTTGACTCCTATTTGATCCAAGAAATTACTCTTGGAATAAAACAAACAAAGGAAACAGATGTGCTAGATAAAAGTCCCATGGACATACCAAGGGGCAACTATTATGTGAGCTGTTGGATATTTTGATCTTGCAGAATATCTTGGAAGTGTGAGATTTAAGTTAGAGGCCATCAAATCTATGTCCTGTAAGCCTATTTTGATCACTGAGTGATAATGAGACCACTCTCTTGAATAGACCAATTGGCTGCTGGGATGATCCACCTCACAGTTGTTCCCACATGGTATGTGAATTGCCTATAGGGATTAATAATTCCTCTCTGCCCAAGACAGAGTAATAGATATTTCCTGCATGGCCAGTGGACTGCGGTTACCCCCTTGATGATTTATGTAGGCCACCGCTAAAATGCTGTCTGACTGGAAACAGAAAAACTTTTCCTCCTTCAATAGGGGCCATGGCTGAAGAGCTTGATTTGAAGTTCTAGAATGTTGATTGGTAACCTTGCTCCTAGAGGATACCAAACTTTTTGCAGTGTTTAAAAAACCCAGACCGCTCCCCAGCTTGAGAAACTGGCATCCGTGGGCACACTAGACCAAGACTGACGAAGGAAGGATGTCCCAAAAGACAAAGACAGATTTTGTGTGCTCAATAAAAATATTGGCTAATGGAGAAATCCAAAGCAATCAGTGTGCAAAATGTAGATACTTCTTTGGCCACTGAGATATAGCCATTAAAGGGGTCTCGAGTGAAAAGGGGGCTAAACAAACTGTAACTGAAGCAGCTACCATAAGACCCACCACCTTCATGCACTGAGTTACCAATGTAATGTAGCTCATTGTAGGAATGAGACACATCTTTTGAATCTTAATATAGCGAATTTCCAACAGGAAACTAGATGCATCAGGATTGAGTCTATTATGACTGCTGTAAATTCTACCCTTATAGGAGGTTATAAGGAGCTTTATATACATTGATACTCCAACTATTGAAAGAAGACTATGGCCCCAATTTATCAAAGTCTGGCGGACCTGATCCGACAGTGCGGATCAGGTCCGCCAGACCTCGCTGAATATGGCAAGCAATACGCTCGCCGTATTCAGCATTGCACCAGCAGCTCACAAGAGCTGCGGGTGCAATGCTGCCCCCTGCAGACTCGCGGCCAATGGGCCGCCAGCAGGGATGTCTGTCCTCCTGCTCTGAGCAGGGGGACATGTTATGGAGCAGCAGTCTTTGTGACTGCTGCTTCATACCTGCTTCATTCGGAGCTTGATAGATAGGCCCCAAAAGCTTGAAAGTATGGGCAATAGCTAATAACAGGAAATAAGCTTGCACTGGTATATCAGCCAGATAAGGAGAAACTGAAATGTTCTGATTTTCTGATCACCAACAAGAATGTATCCAACACAGAGTGGCAAACTGGCAGAGTTTTCAGATATATGGACCTCAGGAACTGAAAGTAATCCCTGTGTATATGTAAGTGCAGCTGAGATCCTTGAGGTCTATAATAGCCATAAACTGACCCTTTGGATTAAGAAAAGAAACAGTGAGGAATGTTCTCATTAAATGTGTGGGAATCCTGAACAATATGTTTAGGGATGTTAAATACAGGAAAGGATTTTAAATCCCTTTGGATAATGAAGATATTGGAGTACAAAAACTCTTGACCCTGAGATTACACAGATACTGGGATTAATTAATCCCCCATCCTCCAAATCCTTTTATAAAGGTTGCCAACTCTGAAGAATCACTGGCAAATTTTAGATGGGACTGTTGGCCAATAAGGAGGACTCTGCTTCAAAGAGAACAAAAACGTGATCTCTAGAAGATAATCAGTGCCGATAACCAATTTTTTTCCCCGGAAGGATCTGAACATGTAGAAACTTATACATAAGTTTATACAATATTTAATAAATCTGTACATGACATAAGCATCAGATGTAGTATACATGTACCTACTTAAGCATGTGTACATATTTAGACCAACAGTATACATTAGATACTCTTAAATCCATGTCAAGAATAAGCAGAGGCTGCGTATACTATTCAGCTTTTTCCCAACTTTATTTATACCCTGTCACTAAACGCCGCCACTATACTAAAATGTTTGACTCCATACCGCCGCTCCCAGACACCGCCGCAACCTAAATAAAGTTATTAACCCCTATCCCACTGCTCCCCGACACCGCTGCAACCTAAATAAAGCTAATTACCCCTATCCCGCCGCTCCCCGCCACTGCCGCCACTAAATAAACAAATTAACCCCTAAACCTCTGGCCTCCCACATCACTACCACTAACTAAACCTATTAACCCCTAAACTGTCATACCCCACATCGCCATAAACTAAATTAAGATATTAACCCCTAAACCTAACAACCCCCTAACTTTAAATTAAATTACAACATCCCTATCTTCAAATAATTTTAAACTTACCTGTAGAATTAAAATAAACTATATTAAACTATTAATTAATCTACCCTAACTATTATCCATAGAGGAGGATCTGCCGTCACTATTGAGGAGTCATTTTCGATGAAGACCACTGCTGCCTCCAACATGGATGCCACAGAGGAGGACCACTGCTGCTGCTGCTTACATGGAGGCCACCGAGGAGGGCCAATGCTGTTGCTGCCGACATGGAGGACCACTGCTGCCGCCAATGAGGACATTATGGATTACATCTGGATGCGAGTATAAAATATTTGTTGTTTATCGTGCTTTTGTATTGCAGTTGTTTTTTTTGCTTTAATTGTTTATTGCGTCTTGTTATTAGATTGTCTTAGGGTTTGTTTATTTTGTAGTAGTTTGTTGTTGTTATGTTGGATTATGTTAGATTGTTTTAGGGTTTCTTTAATTTATTGTAGTTTGTTGTTGTGTTAGATTGTCTTAGGGTTGGATTATTTTGCAGTAGTTGATGGTTTTAATAGTTCTATTACTTTGTGTAAGTATATGTTTAGTTGTTGTGGTTTAGTTTAGTAGTTGTGTACATTTTTGTAATATTTTTTTACTTTTAGTTTAGAGGGGTTACGTTTTGGTGGTGGTGAGGGCATGTAAGGGGTTAATACTGTAGTGGTTTTGAAGATGGGCTTGCTGTACAGAATTGTAGCAGCACAAAGTATATACCTAACTGCAGTCTATCCCCAGTTTAATTCACCCAAGCAAAGAAACAGATCCTCCATCATTAAGCTAAAATGCTAAACATGTCCCTCATATCATACCTCAACAAATTGCCCTTCTTCAAAACCATCCCTTGAAACCAAATGTACCTCTCTACATGTTCCTCCCAAATAATAACTAATAACTCGCCTGCATCACAAAAACCTTTTCTTAAAATCAAATTCTCCTCACATTAACACTTAGGCCTCTATTTATCAAAGTCTGGCGGACCTGATCATGTCCGCCAGACCTTGCTGAATACGGAGAGCAATATGCTCTCCGTATTCAGCATTGCACCAGCAGCTCACAAGAGCTGCTGGTGCAATGCTGCCCCCTGCAGACTCTCGGCCAATCGGCCACCAGCAGGGAGGTGTCAATCAACCCGATCGTACTCGATCGGGTTGAATTGCGGCGATGTCTGTCCGCCTGCTCAGAGCAGGCAGAAAGGTTATGGAGCAGCGGTCTTTAGACCGCTGCTTCATAACTGCTGTTTCTGGCGAGCCTGCAGGCTTGCCAGAAACACGGGGCCTCAAGCTCTATCTGGAGCTTGATAGATATGCCCCGCTATCTCTCTCAAAATGTACTAACTTCATCCATAAAGATTTAGCTGATTTAACTCTTTCTTGAGTTTCTTCTGGCCAGTTTTCAACAGATCTCTCTCATGCCTCTTCCTCCTCTTTGGGTCCTTGTTTATGGAATCTTCATCAATTAGCACTGCAGAGTCTTCAAATAACTGATAATATTATTATTTTGCCAGTCAGGGTGGCAATGTGCAGGCTTATCATAACCATTGGTGTTTACAGCTTAAAATGGCTCATTTACCCTTTCTCTTCTTTATCTTATAAATATTGTGAAATAAAAATTCATGACTCACCTTGATTATGAAGTAGAGTTTTGGACAACACTTTTCAAAAAGACATTGCAGTATTAGAATGGGTACAGAGATAAGCAAAACAAATTAATTAATATGATAATACATAACTTATTAGAGGCTACCAAAATTATATCTTTTCTTTCTTGTAAAACAAATATGTAGAAGTATAATCAACTTTTATAAAGTTATTATGGGTCTATAAATATAGTTGTCAAGAACACATTTTATAATTAAAAAATGAAAAATAAATTTGTTAAAAATGTAAAACCCATTTGCCAAATATATTTTGGTTTATCCTTTTTTTTTGGCCCAGAAATAAATGTAATTTTGCTGCATCCTATCAGCCAATCGGAATTAAGGTAGGAAAAACCCTATTGGCTGATCCAATCAGCCAATAGGATTGAGCTTGCATTCTATTGGCTGTTCCAATCAGCCAATAGAATGCAAGCTCAATTCTATTGGCTGATTGCATCAGCCAATAGGATTTTTCCTACCTTAATTCCGATTGGCTGATAGGATTCTATCAGCCAATCGGAATTGAAGGGACGCCATATTGGATGATGTCACTTAAAGGAACCTTCATTCTTCAGTCGCCGTCGAATGGAAGAGGATGCTCCGCGTCGGATGTCTTCAAGATGGACCCGCTCCGCTCCGGATGGAAGAAGATAGAAGATGCCGCCTGGATGAAGACTTCTGCCGGTCTGGATGTCCTCTTCTGGCCGGATCGGATGAAGATTTCTGCCCCTCTGGAGGTCCACTTGTGCCCGGCTGGGTGAAGACGTCTCAAGGTATGGTGATCTTCAAGGGGGTAGTGTTAGGTTTTATTAAGGGGGGATTGGGTGGGTTTTAGAGTAGGGTTGGGTGTGTGGGTAGTGGGTTTTAATGTTGGGGAGGGGTATTGTATTTTTTTTTACAGGTAAAAGAGCTGATTACTTTGGGGCAATGTCCTGCAAAAGGTCCTTTTAAGGGCTATTTGTAATTTAGTATAGGGTAGGGAATTTTATTATTTTGGGGGGCTTTTTATTTTATTAGGGGGATTAGATTAGGTGTAATTAGTTTAAAAAAATTGTAATTCTTTTTTTATGTTCTGTAATTTAGTGTTTGTTGTTTTTTGTACTTTAGTTTATTTAATTTAATTGTAGTTAATTGTAGGTAGTTTATGTAATTAATTTAATGATATTGTAGTGTTAGGTGTAATTGTAACTTAGGTTAGGATTTATTTTACAGGTAAATTTGAATTTATTTTAACTAGGTAGCTATTAAATAGTTAATAACTATTTAATAACTATTGTACCTAGTTAAAATAAATACAAAGTTGCCTGTAAAATAAATATAAATCCTAAGCTAGATACAATGTAACTATTAGTTATATTGTAGCTATCTTAGGGTTTATTTTATCGGTAAGTATTTAGTTTTAAATAGGATTAATTTATTTAATAGTAGTAATTTAATTTTGTTTTATTTAAATTATATTTAAGTTTGGGGGGTTAGACTTAGGGTTAGACTTAGGTTTAGGCGTTAATAAATTTAATATAGTAGCGGCGACGTTGGGGCGGCAGATTAGGGGTTAATAAATGTAGGTAGGTGTCGGTGATGTTAGGGACAGCAGATTAGGGGTTAATAAAATGTAACTAGTGTTTTCGAGGCGGGAGTGCGCCGGTTTAGGGGTTAATATATTTATTACAGTGGCGGCGATGTCCGGTCGGCAGATTAGGGGTTAAACATTTTAGTTAAGTGTTTGCGATGTGGGGGGGGCTTCGGTTTAGGGGTTAATAGGTAGTTTATGGGTGTTAGTGTACTTTGTAGCACTTTAGTTAAGAGTTTTATGTTACAGCGTTAGCCCATAAAACTCTTAACTACTGACTTTTAAATGCGGTAGGAGTCTGGACAGGAGAGTGTCTACTGCTCACTTTTTCCAGCAGTCGTAATACCGGCATTAGGAAAATTCCATTAAAAGGATAGGATACGTAATTGATGTAAGGGGATTTGCGGTATGCGAAAATCGTGGAAAAAAAGTGAGCGGTGCACCTGTACCTGCCTGACTCATAATACCAGCGGGCGTTAAAAAGCAGCGTTGGGATCCCTCAACGCTGCTTTTTAAGGCTAACGCAAGACTCGTAACCTAGCTGATAGATAATCCCTTTATTACCCATTCCCCAATTTTGAACAGCCAACATGGTTATACTAATATACACCAAGAATACAAGTTGTGCGCTAAACCGGGTGCGTAAAGAACGCAAAAAAATTAGTGGTATCGCACTTTCCATAGTGCTGCCATTACAAGTTGCTGAAAACCTCCTTGTGCTGTGCGTTATGGTGCGTTAAGCTCCATACCGCACAAAAGCCAAGGGCTAAGTTTACATGCTCATGCACGCTTTCCCCCATAGACATCAATGGGGAGAAAGTGTTAGAAAAAAAATAACACCTGCGATTGCGGAAATGGCGACCGCAGTAACGTAACCCTATTGATGTCTATGGGGAAAAGAAAATTACGTTAAAACCTAACACCCTAACAAAAACCCCTAGTCTAAACAACCCTAGTCCGCCGCCCCCCCCCCCCCGACATCACCGACACTAAATAAAGTTGTTAACCCCTAATCCACCGCAGTGATGTGCGGTGAGGTCAAAGGCTGGTGAGGCATTGGTTATGATATGCCTAAGGAAAAAAAATAATATATATATATATATATATATATATATATAATGCAAATAAAATTCTAGTGTACAATGTCCCAATTTTAGCTCCAAATAGTAAAGATACAATTTTAAAATAAAGTTATATTTAATAGTTCTCAGGTATTGCAGTTATTATAGTAGTAAACAGAGTCGGACTAGAGAACAAGTTATATAAAAGTTTTGTTAGATAACACTACTGGCATCCTACAGTATAACCACTGAAGCAGACCACAAAACACATATTCCCAAACCCCTACCTTATTTGACAGATATGCCTGTCTGACCCTTCTAAATGTTACATTACCACCAAACAGCATGGGTGCAGCTATAACAATTGTACATCCATTAAAGACAAAATATATAGGTGAGTATGTGTGTGTGTGTGTGTGTGTGTGTATATATATATATATATATATATATATATATATATATATATATATACACACACACACATACATATACACACACACACTCCAAATAGATGTATCACCTATAACAATTTTGCATCCATTAAAGACAAAATATATAGGTGTGTGTGTGTATATATATATATATGTGTGTATATATATATATACAGTATATATATATATATATATATATATATATATATATATGTACACACATATACTGTAAGGTTTCAGGAAGTCTGTGAAGAGATTCACTGTAGTTTAGAATCACAACTGCGGTCTGCTCAACATCTCATGAGAAATCAAATACTGTGTCTTTAAATATTCCACCTTATTATTTTAACAAGGAATTCAGGACTTTGTAGCTCAGGATTGAGACCAATGTATCTTAGAGTCAAAAGGTTAGATAAACATCTTGCTACAATGATACCAATTACTTTGTGTACACAGAGTAAACAGGTCTTATATGGTTAAGCACTTACCGGTATTGAGAGGAGACTTAGACGAAAGACTTCCGGAAGATCAGCTGCATGTGACGTCACACAGCTCTGAAGGGGGAACAGCACTGCAGGTGAAAGATCCGTGGAGACACACTGAGGGTGAGACCAGCAAAAGTTTCTCTCTTTTCAAAGTCAGCACAGTAAGGGTAGCAAGTCGCGGAGGCAGACACTGAGGAGAGATTTCTCCAGAGTACATGCAGATAAAGAAACTCCGGAACAAGACGGTGTGACAAACACAAGTCCGAAGGAGTAGATCCAAAACACCTGACACTAAGTAAGGCAGAGCAATACTGAGCAAGGAATGCTCATTCGTAAAAGCTATTTGTAGAGGTTACAAGGGGAGGGATCTGATCATTAAAGGAACAGTACACTTGACAAATAATAACTGTATATAATCATTGGGTATGTTACATCACACCCCCCCTAGAATAGACCCTCTATAGGGGTCAAGGTCTGGGGTGGTCTAGATGGCATCTGTGGAATAGAGAAACAAGACGAGGGGCAGATATATTGGTTGCAGGTTCCCAAGAATCTTCCACTAAGCAATACCCAGCCCAATGGACCAGGTATTGGAGTTTACCTCTATATATTCTTGAGTATAAAATGGTATCAACGTCATAGGAGCAATCAAGAACCACAGGGGTAGATACAGGAGTTAAGGAGGTAGAGGGCTGTCTGACGGGGATTAGGGTTTGAGCAGCGAGACATGTAAAGTGGGATGAATTCTGTAATGACTTGGAAGGTCCAGGGTGACTGCGTTCTTATTCACTTTATGCATGATGGAGAATGGTCCAATGAACTTAGATGATAATTTATTTGAGGAAGTTGGGAGTTTTAAATTCTTTGTGGACAACCATACCTTATCCCCAATGATATAGTCAGGGGAAGGACGTCTTTTAAGATCATAGTAAGTTTTTTTGTCGAAATTGGGCGGCCTTAATGTTTTCCTGTAGCACCTGAAAGTTTTGTGAGATGGAGTTATTGAGGTTAGATAATGTCTGGTTAGAGGTATTCTTACCAGGTAACATATGGAAAGTAGGGTGATAACCATAATTGGAGAAGAAGGGTGTCTGATGAGTAGAGGAACTAATTGAGTTGTTGAAAGCAAATTCTGCAGAAGAGAGTAAGGATGACCAATTATCTTGTTGTGAGCTACAGAAACAATGAAGATACTCTTCCAACCACTGATTGGTACGTTCCGTTTGACCATTGGTCTGGGGATGATATGCAGTGGAAAAACGGAGTTTAATACAAAGTAGTCTGCATAGTTCCTTCCAGAATCGAGAGGTGAATTGCGTGCCACGATCTGACATAATGTTGAGAGGTAATCCATGTAACCGTGCAACATTATCGAAAAACAATTGAGCTGTTTGGGAAGCAGAAGGCAAAGAGCAGACTGGGACGAAGTGTGCCATTTTAGTCAAGATATCCACAATTACAAAAATAGTGGTGTAATTGTTGGAAGTGGGTAGCTCAACTATAAAGTCCATAGATAAATTCTATCTGTCTGGTACAAGTAGCGAGAGTAATAGACCATATGGTTTTAGTCTTTCGTTTTTTTTGATAGTACAAGTGGAACAACTTTTCACATAATCAATGGTATCTTTCTTTAATGTGGGCCACCAGTAGTCTCTTTTTATTAAATTGTTTGTCTTTTATAGACTGTAATGACCAGCGAGTAGGTTGTCATGTGCTGTAATTAGAAACTGAGTACGTAAGGTTTTTGGAATGTAGAGGAGTTGACTGTGATAATAAAGTCCATCTTGATGTAGAAGAAGTTTTTTTTTTTGGTAGTTAGGGATCAGAAGGTTGTTTTTTTCTGAGAGAATTAGGAGTGATTACGGTAAGTCCAATGATGCATTCTGCGGGTAAGATAGACTTAGTAAAAGGTATGGTGTCAGGTCTGTCCTCTTTTCTTGAAAGGGTATTAGCTTTTCCATTCTTCCAGCCGGGTCTGTAGGTGATTAAATAATTAAATCGTGAAAAGAAAAAACTCCAGCGTATTTGACGTGAAGTAAGTTTTTTTTGTTGTTTTAAAGAACTGTAAATTGCGATGGTCTGTATAAATTTGGATTGGGAGTATGGTACCCTCGAGGAGATGTCTCCAATATTCGAAAGAGGATTTTATCGCTAGGAGATCCTTTTCTCCAATTGGATAGTGAGATTCAGCGGTACTCATGACTAGGGAATAATATGCCACTGGATGAAGGGGATGTTGAAGAGATACCCTCTGAGACAAAACAGCACCCAATGCGTAGTCAGAGGCATCTACCTCAAGTACATACTGTAATGTAGGATCTGGGAACTGCAATATAGGTGCTGTGGTAAACAAGTGCTTCAGATGGTTAAAGGCTTGGTTAACCCTTTGTAGTCCATCTGAATGGCTTATTTTCCTTTTTAGTTAAATCTGTTAAAGGTTTGGATATGGCCAAAAAGTTCTTAATACATTTTCGATAGAAGTTGGAAAAGCCCATGAACTGCTGTACTTGTTTCTTTGATTGGGGTGTTTTCCATTGTAATATTGTATTAATTGTATCCGTCTCCATTTCAATTCCTGTTGGGGAAATGGAATAGCCTAAAAAGGTGATAGAGGTAGTGTTGAAGACACATTTTTCTAGTTTTGCAAACAAAGAATGTTTTCTTAAGCTGGCTAGGACTGTCTTCACATGAACAACATGTTCCTCATAGTTTAAAGAATAAATCAAGATGTCATCAAGACAGATGACTAAATAAACATCTAGTATGTCTCTGAAGATGTAGTTTAGAAAATGTTGAAAGTTGCAGGAGCATTAGTAAGTCCGATATATTTGAAAAGTCCGTATCTGGTACGGAATGCAGTTAACCACTCATCCCCTTCTCTCATCCTTACCAGGTTATATGCCCCACGAAGATCTAGCTTTGAAAATATGGTGGCACCTTGTAGACGCTCAATTAATTGAGGAATATGAGGTAAAGGGTATTTATTTTTTATGGTGCATTATTAAGTTCTCTGTAGTCAATTATTGGTCATAAGGAATTGTCCTTGTTTCTAACAAAGAACATGGAGGCATCTGCAGGGTAAGTGGAGTGTCTAATGAAGCCTTTAGCCAAATTTTCTTCAATGTAGAGCTTTAAATGTTTAAGATCAGGTTCTGACCGGGGATATATGTGACCAGAGGATATGGTGGAACCTGGGAGAAGGTCAATAGGACAGTCATACTGTCTATGAGGAGGTAGGGACATTGCTTACTTTGGGTCAAAAACATCAGTATATGCAGAATATTCTGGAGAAAGGTTACATACATTTGACATGCATAGAGTATTACTAGTACTGCAGTTGTTTTTACAATATAAAGAGGTGAAGTGAATTGAGGAGTCGGACCAGTTGATTTGTGGCTGATGCAACTTTAACCAACTTAGACCTAATATAATTGGAAACAGAGGTGATGCTATAACATCAAATGATAGTGTTTCAGAATGTAGAGAGGAAGTGGTAACCAATAGTGGGATAGTATGGTGTGTTATAGGACCAGAACTTATCTGTTTTTCATCAATAACTCTGACAACTACGGGTGTATTTTTTTTTAGAGTGGGTATTTTATTTAAAGTATTTTATTTAAAGTGAGTAATCAATGTAATTGTTACATGCTCCAGAGTCAATGATGGCATCATAGTTCACAGTCTGTTGCTCCCACTGTAAGGAAAGAGATACTTGTAAATAAAACTGTTTGTTAGAGAGAGAGTTTAAAGAGGTAAGTAAATGGTTAGGCTTACCCATCTTCTGTTTCAATAGGGAAGGACATTCTTTAACAGTGTGTTTTTTTCCTCCGCAGTACAGACACAGCTTCATAAGTCTCCTTCGATTTTTTTCCTCCTGGGAGAGAGGTCCTCTGACAATGCCTATTTCCATATGTCCTGGTGGCTCTTTGGTAGGAGCGGGGGTATGGTAGGGAACTGTTGATCTTCTTGATAAGGTCTCAAGACCAGCTCTTTCTCTACTACGTTGCCTGAGCCTTCGGTCTATAGGGACACATAGAGTCATCAGAGACTTGAGGGTATCAGGCATGTCAGTCCTAGCAAGTTCACCTTTGATAGAATCGGAATGACCCAACCTGAACTGTTTTTTTAATGACATATCGTTCCATAACTTGTCTGGACACCATCTCTTAAAGTCGGCGATGTAATCTTCGATGGGCCTTTTCCTTTCCACTGTTTTAAGGAATGTATGGCAGATTCTGCTGTGGACTGCTTATTTGGGTCATCATAGAGCATTGACATGGAGTGGAAAAAAAATCAGATAAAGAGTTTAGTATGGCATTTTCTCTCTCAAAAAAGGCATCTGCCCATGCTCTTGGTTCTCCTTGTAAAAAGGAGATAACAGTCAGAACACAGATGCGGTCAGTGGGGTAAGTTTTTGGTTTGAGCAGAAACAATAGATTACAAGCATTCTTGAACTCTCTAAACTTGGCTCTATTACCGTTCAATTTTTCTGGTAAACCAATAACGGGTTCTACAATCTGGGGAGCTGGGATTTTTATATTCTCATTTATGTACCTTTTCAAATATTAATTTTCCTGTTGCAGATTTCTTACTTGCTGTGCAATAACATCCATACATTGAGATAGGTTTACTACGTGAGCAGGGATATCCGCTGTATTCATGATGAATAAAATTGATATTTATTCAGGGGCTCAGTATTATGTAAGGTTTCAGGAAGTATGTGAAGAAATTCACTGTAGTTTAGAATCACAACTGCGGTCTGCTCATTCTCAACATCTCATGAGAAATCAAATACTGTCTCTTTAAATATTCCACCGTACATCTTGCTACAATTATACCAATTACTTTGTGTATAATGTAGCAAGGGGAGAGCAGTTATTATGACCAGAAGTAAAAGGAATTGTTTTAACCTTATAACCAGTTCCAGTTTTACATCGGTGTATCTGATATCAGTACAGAGAGTATGGTTAGTTAGCAACAACAGTGGTGTACACCTAGCACCTACTAAAAAGGAGACCTTTAGCTTTGATATATTGACACCTAGTTGTCAAATAAGGAAAGGTAGAACTAATGATAGGTATACCAAAGCGCCAACTTAGCGAAGGCTGGGTCTGGACTAATAACAGTAATGTCAATTAATTACAATGATCATTATTTTATTAGTTAAACAAACAAGTTAAAAACATGGATCCATGTATAAACATTCAAATTCATACAACAATAATAACTAAACAAATTGTTATTAAACAGATTATGATAAAACCAATGCAGCGATTAAAAATCAATGCAGCGATTAAAAATCTAAGGTGAACAAACAATAGCACAATGAGTCACCTGATGATGTTATTTAATCCCAAATTACAAAAAAAATTATTATTAATTAAAAATTGTAAAAGTTAGTGTAGCTCTCAGTAAAAACGTTTAACTATCGGCTAGATTTAGAGTTTTGTCGGTAAGGACCCGCGTATCTAACGTTGGCTTTTTTCTGGCCGCACCTTTAAAATAACTCTGGTATTGAGAGTCCACAGAATGGCTGCGTTAGGCTCCAAAAAAGGAGCGTAGAGCATATTTAACGCCACTGCAACTCTCGATACCAGAGTTGCTTAAGGAAGCGGCCAGCCTCAAAAACATGCTCGTGCACGATTCCCCCATAGGAAACAATGGGGCTGTTTGAGCTGAAAAAAAACCTAACACCTGCAAAAAAGCCGCGTTCAGCTCCTAACGCAGCCCCATTGTTTGCTATGGGGAAACACTTCCTACGTCTGCACCTAACACTCTAACATGTACCCCGAGTCTAAACACCCCTAACCTTACACTTATTAACCCCTATTCTGCCTCCCCCACTATCGCTGACACCTGCATATTATTATTAACCCCTAATCTGCCGCTCCGTAAACCGCCGCTACTTACATTATCCCTATGTACCCCTAATCTGCTGCCCCTAACACCGCCGACCCCTATATTATATGTATTAACCCCTAATCTGCCCCCCACAACGTCGCCTCCACCTGCCTACACTTATTAACCCCTAATCTGCCAAGCGGACCGCACCGCTACTATAATAAAGTTATTAACCCCTAATCCGCCTCACTAACCCTATAATAAATAGTATTAACCCCTAATCTGCCCTCCCTAACATCGCCGACACCTAACTTCAAGTATTAACCCCTAATCTGCCGACTGGAGCTCACCGCTATTCTAATAAATGTATTAACCCCTAAAGCTAAGTCTAACCCTAACACTAACACCCCCCTAAGTTAAATATAATTTTAATCTAACGAAATTAATTAACTCTTATTAAATAAATTATTCCTATTTAAAGCTAAATACTTACCTGTAAAATAAACCCTAATATAGCTACAATATAAATTATAATTATATTATAGCTATTTTAGGATTAATATTTATTTTACAGGTAACTTTGTATTTATTTTAACCAGGTACAATAGCTATTAAATAGTTAAGAACTATTTAATAGCTAAAATAGTTAAAATAATTACAAATTTACCTGTAAAATAAATCCTAACCTAAGTTACAATTAAACCTAACACTACACTATCAATAAATAAATTAAATAAAATACCTATAATTATCTACAATTAAACCTAACACTACACTATCAATAAATAAATTAAATACAATTCCTACAAATAAATACAATGAAATAAACTAACTAAAGTACAAAAAATAAAAAAGAACTAAGTAACAAAAAATAAAAAAATATTTACAAACATTAGAAATATATTACAACAATTTTAAACTAATTACACCTACTCTAAGCCCCCTAATAAAATAACAAAGCCCCCCAAAATAAAAAAATGCCCTACCCTATTCTAAGTTACTAAAGTTCAAAGCTCTTTTACCTTACCAGCCCTGAACAGGGCCCTTTGCGGGGCATGCCCCAAGAAGTTCAGCTCTTTTGCCTGTTAAAAAAAACATACAATGCCCCCCCCCTCACATTACAACCCACCACCCACATACGCCTAATCTAACCCAAACCCCCCTTAAATAAACCTAACACTAAGCCCCTGAAGATCTCCCTACCTTGAGTCGTCTTCACCCAGCCGAGCCAAATTCTTCATCCAAGCGGAGCAAGAAGAGGTCCTCCATCCGGTAGAAGTCTTCATCCAAGCGGGGCAGAAGAGGTCTTCCATCCGATTGAAGTCTTCATCCAAGAGGCATCTTCTATCGTCATCCATCCGGAGTGGAGCGGCAGCATCCTGAAGACCTCCGACGCGGAACATCCATCCTGGCCGACGACTGAACGACGAATGACGGTTCCTTTAAATGACATCATCCAAGGTGGCGTCCCTCGAATTCCGATTGGCTGATAGGATTCTATCAGCCAATCGGAATTAAGGTAGGAATATTCTGATTGGCTGATGGAATCAGCCAATCAGAATCAAGTTCAATCCGATTGGCTGATCCAATCAATAGATATGTGAAAATATGCTTATCAGTGGACGCGTTTCGGTCATATAAAGACCTTTATCAAGACTCTAGATGTGTGTGTGTGTATGTGTATATATATATATATATATATATATATATATACACACATATATACATACATATATATATATATATATATATATACACACACACACATACACACACTCCAAATAGAAAATAGATGTATCACCTATAACAATTGTACATCCATTGAAGACTAAATATGTAAGTGTGTGTGTATATATTTATATGTATATATATATATATATATATATATATATATATATATATATATATATATATATATATACACACACACAGTCACTACACACACATATTACAAATAGATGTATCACCACACACTAAACTGGCTATTTTAGTAGCTATTCAGAATTTCAGAGTATCCTATACTGTACATAAAAAAAAAGTTCATACTAGTCCATTGTAAATTAGACTGTTTTATATATTTAAATGCAATATTCACACCTGTTAAAAAACACTCACTTCAGCAAGAGACTTCAGCATGAAGCAACAAGCCCCTCCCATGTAAGCTCCTGCCCGGTAGCTAGAAGCTGGAGTGTAATTAACCCCATAGTTGCCAGAAAGGCTACAATACAGGGGTTAAAAGTAGCACGTTTTTTTTTGTTGCTTCTTTAATGCAGTGTACTGAGCCGACAGTAAAGAGAAGCAGCAAGATGTGGGGAGGAGAGTTGTGCTCTGCAGCTCTCTCTCTGCCAATTACTCTGCATTTTTCATGGAAGCAGCACACTGAGCAAGTCATAAAATAACTTACTTAAAGATCAGAATATATATAATGTAATTTTTGCTAAATATATATCTATACCTATATAACCGCATAGAACTTTTCCCCCTATGTGAAAACATTGGCATGTTAAATCCGCCACCCCTCGGCATCGCCGCCAGCAGGGGGTGTCAATCAACCTGATCGTACTCGATCGGGTTGAATTGTGGCGATGTCTGTCCGCCTGCTCAGAGCAGCAGTCTTTTATCCGGAGCTTGATAAATGGTCCCCTATAAATTAACCAAACATAACTATTCTAATAAAATAAAATAAACTACCAATTAAAAATCCTAAATAACATGATTAAAAAAAACTAACACTACGAAAAAAAAAAAAAATTACAAATATAAATAAACCTAATAATACGAAAAAATAAAAAAAATCTAACATTACAAAAAAAAGCTAAAAATCAGAAAACAAAACAAAACACTAACATCTAGATTACGAGTTTTGAGCGCTATAGGGAAATTAACGAACGCAACAAAAACATAATTTATGTAAGAACTTACCTGATAAATTCATTTCTTTCATATTGGCAAGAGTCCATGAGCTAGTGACATATGGGATATACAATACTACCAGGAGGGGCAACGTTTCCCAAACCTCAAAATGCCTATAAATACACCCCTCACCACACCCACAATTCAGTTTAATGAATAGCCAAGCAGTGGGGTGATAAAGAAAGGAGTAAAAAGCATCAACAAAGGAATTTGGAAATAATTGTGCTTTATACAAAAAATCATAACGACCATAAAAAGGGTGGGTCTCATGGACTCTTGCTAATATGAAAGAAATGAATTTATCAGGTAAATTCTTACATAAATTATGTTTTCTTTCATGTAATTGGCAAGAGTCCATGAGCTAGTGACATATGGGATAGTAATACCTAAGATGTGGAACTCCACAGAAGAGTCACTAGAGAGGGAGGGATAAAATAATAACAGCCATTTTCCGCTGAAAAAAATAATCCACAACCCAAAATATAAGTTTATTCTCATAATGAAAAGAAAATACTCAAACATAAGCAGAGGAATCAAACTGAAACAGCTGCCTGAAAAACTTTTCTACCAAAAATACATCAAAACGGTAGAATTTAGTAAATGTATGCAAAGAGGACCAAGTTGCTGCTTTGCAAATCTGATCAACTGAAGCCTCATTCTTAAAAGCCCACGAAGTGGAGACTGATCTAGTAGAATGAGCTGTAATTCTCTGAGGCGGGGCCTGACCCGACTCCAAATAAGCCTGATGAATCAAAAGCTTTAACCAAGATGCCAAGGAAATGGCAGAAGCCTTCTGACCTTTCCTAGAACCAGAAAAGATAACAAATAGACTAGAAGTCTTCCTGAAATCTTTAGTAGCTTCAACATAATATTTCAAAGTTCTTACCATATCCAAAGAATGTAAGGATCTCTCCAAAGAATTCTTAGGATTAGGACACAAAAATGGGACAGCAATTTCTCTATTAATGTTTTTAGAATTCACAACATTAGGTAGAAATTTAAATGAATTCTGCAAAACTGCCTTATCCTGTTGGAAAATCAGAAAAGGTGATTCACAAGAAAGAGCAGATAATTCAGAAACTCTTCTAGCAGAAGAGATGGCCAAAAGGAACAACACTTTCCAAGAAAGTAGTTTAATGTCCAAAGAATGCATAGGCTCAAAAGGAGGAGCCTGTAAAGCCTTCAAAACCAAATCAAGACTCCAAGGAGGAGAAATTGATTTAATGACAGGCTTGATACGGACCAAAGCCTGTACAGAGCAGAGATTTGTCCCTTCAAGGAACTTGCAGACAAACCCATATCCAAACCATCCTGAAGAAACTGTAAAATTCTAGGAATTCTAAAAGAATACCAGGAGAATTTATGAGAAGAACACCATGAAATATAAGTCTTCCAAACTCGATAATAAATCTTCCTTGAAACAGATTTACGAGCCTGTAACATAGTATTAATCACTGAGTCAGAGAAACCTCTATGACTAAGCACTAGGCGTTCAATTTCCATACCTTCAAATGTAATGATTTGAGATCCTGATGGAAAAACGGACCTTGAGACAGAAGGTCTGGCCTTAATGGAAGTGGCCAAGGTTGGCAACTGGACATCCGAACAAGATCCACATACCAAAACCTGTGAGGCCATGCTGGAGCTACCAGCAACACAAACGATTGTTCCATGATGATCTTGAAAATCACTCTTGGAAGAAGAACCAGAGGCAGGAAGATATAAGCAGGTTGGTAACACCAAGGAACTGCTAAAGCATCCACCGCTTCTGCCTGAGGATCCCTGAACCTGGACAGGTACCTGGGTAGTTTCTTGTTTTGATGGGAAGCCATCAGATATATTTCTGGAAGACTCCACATCTGAACAATCTGAGAAAACACATCTGGATGGAGTGACCACTCCCCATCCAGATGACGGCTGAGATAATCCGCTTCCCAATTGTCTATACCTGGGATATGAACCACAGAAATTAGACAGGAGCTGGATTCCACCCAAGCAAGTATCCGAAATACTTCTTTCATAGCTTTGGGACTGTGAGTCCCACCCTGATGATTGACATATGCCACAGTTGTAATGTTGTCTGAAAGCTCCAGGTCTGAAACACACTTCAGAAAAGCCTGAGCCTTTACTGGATTTGCTGAGATGTGTGAGAGGAAATATCTTCTCACAGGAGGTCTTACTCTGAATCCTATTGGGTACCCTTGAGAGACAATATTCTGAATCCATTGATTTTGTACAGAATCTGCTTAAATGTTTTGGAAGAATCTTAATCTGCCCCCTATCAGCTGAGGTGGAATGAGGGCTGCACCTTCATGCAGACCTGGGGGCTGGCTTTGGTTTCTTAAATGGCTTGGATTTACTCCAACTTGAAGACAGTTTCCAATTGGAACCAGATTCTTTGGGGGAAGGATTAGATTTCTGTTCCTTACTTTGTCGAAAGGAAGAAAACGGTTAGAAGCCTTAGATTTACCCTTAGTCTTTTAGCCTGAGGCAAAAAAACTCCCTTCCCCCTAGTGACAGTTGAAATAATCGAATCCAACTGAGAACCAAATAAATTATTACCTTGGAAAGAAAGAGATAGTAATCTAGACTTAGATAGCATGTCAGCATTCCAATTTTTAAGCCACAAAGCTCTTCTAGCTAAAATAGCTAAAGACATAGATTTAACATCAGTTTTGATGATATCAAAAATGGCATCATAGATAAAATGATTAGCATGTTGAAGCAAGTGAACAATGCTAGACAAATCAGGATCCATTTCCTGTTGCGCTAAACTTTCCAACCAAAAAGTTGATGCAGCTGCAACATCAGCCATAGAAATGGCAGGCCTAAGAAGATGACCAGAATATAAATAAGCTTTCCTTAGATAGGATTCCAGCTTCCTATCTAAAGGATCTTTAAAAGAAGTACTATCTTCCATAGGAACAGTAGTACGTTTAGCAAGAGTAGAAATAGCCCCATCAACTTTGGGGATCTTTTCCCAAAACTCCAATCTAACTGCTGGCAAAGGATACAATTTTTTAAACCTTGAAGAAGCAATAAAAGAAGTACCAGGCCTATTCTATTCCTTTGAAATCATATCAGAAATATCATCAGGAACTGGAAAAACCTCTGAAGTAACCACAGGAGGTTTATAAACAGAATTTGAACGTTTACTAGTTTTAATATCAAGAGGACTAGTGTCCTCAATATCCAATGTAATCAACAACTCTTTTAACAAGTAACGAATATACTGCATTTTAAATAAATAAGTAGATTTGTCAATGTCAATATCTGAAGAAGGATCTTCTGAATCAGATAGATCCTCATCAGAGGAGGATAATTCAGTATGTTGTCGGTCATTTGAAATTTCATCAACCTTATGAGAAGTTTTAAAAGACCTTTTAAGTTTATTAGAAGGTGGGATGGCAGACAAAGCCTTTTGAATCGCATCAGCAATACAATCTTTTATATTCACAGGTATATCATGTACATTAGATGTTGAATGAACAACAGGCATTGTACTATTACTGATGGACACATTCTCTGCATGGAAAATCTTATCATGACAATATTACATACCACAGCTGGAGATATAATCTCCACAAATTTACAACAAATGCACTTAGCTTTGGTAGAACTGTTATCATGCAGCAGGGTTCCAACAGTGGTTTCTGAGACAGTATCAGATTGAGACATCTTGCAAATGTAAGAGAAAAAACAATATATAAAGCAAAATTATCAATTTCCTTATATGGTAGTTTCAGGAATGGGAAAAAATGCAAACAGCATAGCCCTCTGAAACAGAAAAGGCAAGAGGCATATAGGAATGGGGTTTTAAATAATGAAATTATTTGGTGGCAAGTATGACGCACAACGCAAACTGAAATTTTTTTTGGCGCTAACAACATCTGTAAATGACACACTCACGTCATTGTAGATGCAACCTTGTGCAAGGAACTCGGCGTCAACTAAGACACTGCAAATGACGATTTTGTGTCATCAGACGTACCTTCACGCCCTTGCAAGCCTAATTCTAAATACCCTAAATTCTAATAACCTTTGAAAAAAAAAACACTCCAAAATAAAAAAACCTAATCTAAAATAAAATACCAAGGGCACTTAAAAGGGCCTTTTGTAGGGCATTGGCCTAAGTTAAATAGCTCTTTTGCTACAAAAGAAAAACAAACACCCCCTAAAAAATACATTACACAAAATAACAAACAAAATTATCAAAAATAATAAAAATTATTCCTATTCTAATACCCATTAAAAAAACACTCCAAAATAAAAAACCTAATCTAGAATAAACTACCAATGTCCCATAAAAGGGCCTTTTGAAGGGCATTGCCCTAAAGATATCAGCTCTTTTGCTGAAAAAAAAAAAAACAAATACCCACTAACATTACTAACCCCCATTCCCCCAAACCCACAAAATAAAAAAACTATCTTAAAAACCTAAGCTACCCATTGCCCTGAAAATGGCATTTGGATTAAGCATTTTTACTGCCCAAACCCTAATCTAAAAATAAAACCCACCCAAAAAAACGTTAAAAAAACCTAACACTATCACCAAGATGATCCACTTACAGTTTTTGAAGTCCCGCTTGAACGATCTTTATCCCGGCGAGAAGTCTTCATCCAGACGGCCTCTTCAATTTTCATTGAGGCGGCATCTTCTATCTTGATCCTGGCGGCGCGGAGCGGGTCCATCCTGAAGACATCCGGCGCGGAGCATCCTCTTCATACGGTCGCCACATATACTAAATCTTCAATGCAAGGTGCGCGATTCAAATTGGCATCCCTTGCATTCCTATTGGCTGAAGGATTTGAATCAGCCAATAGAATGAGAGCTGCTAAAATCCTATTTGCTGTTCAAATCAGCCAATAGTATTTAAGCAGCTCTAATTCTATTGGATGATGAATCAGCTTCTCCATCGGGACAAAGATTTAAGAGGCCGTCTGGATGAAGACTTCTCCGCTGGGATGAAAATCGTTCAAGCGGGACTTCAAAAACTGTAAGTGGATCGTCTTGAGGTTAGTGTTAGTGTTAGTGTTTTTTTGAGTTTTTTTTGTGTGGGTTTTATTTTTAGATTAGGGTTTGGGCAGTAAAAGAGCTAAATGCCCATACAAATGCCCTTTTCAGGGGAATGGGTAGCTTAGGTTTTTTTAGATTTAGGTTTTTTATTTTGGGGGGATGGTTGGGTGGTGGATTTTACTGTTGGGGGGTCTTTGTATTTTTTTTTTATAGGTAAAAGAGCTATTATCTTTGGGGCAATGCACCACAAAAGACCCTTTTAAGGGCCATTGGTAGTTTATTGTAGGCTAGGGTTTTTTTTAAATTTTGGGTGGGCTTTTTATTTTGATAGGGCTATTAGATTAGGTGTAATTCTTTTTTATTTTTGCTAATTTTGTTTTTTATTTTCCGTAATTTAGTGTTTGTTATTTTTTGTAATTTAGTCTTTTTTTTATTATTTATTTATTTATTTTTAATTTAATTTTTTTATTGAGGTAATAACAATTACAATAATATGTTCATGTTTAACAAACATAGATAGTGACATATCACAGAGTAGTACAATATTTAGGTATCTGAACAGTATAAATATTATTGTTTTAGCATGTTAGAGTTAGGACCTCATTATGACAAGTATAATTTCCTCCATCAACACAAGGGGACACTCATGATCCCTGTTAAATTTGAGTATTATAGAGGGGGAAATCTGATGACACAAATGGCTACTCATGGACCATTGTAATATTAAACATTGCCGCTTTTTAGCAACAAATAGGAATATATGGAAATAGTCATGGTTGGGGAGAATAGATAAAAATATCCACACACAACATTGTAAAGACTCTCTTATCAAGATATAACCTTTCTATTTAAAACTTATATGAAAACGGAGGGTTCATCGAGATGTGGCAACCGATGAAGAAGTGGGGGAGGGAGCATATCTTTATCTATAGAAGGGGTCTATAGCTGTTAACCATGGGGAATAATGGCAGACGTGGTGGGTTATCCAGTCACAATATATGGTTGAACACATTATATGATCTATTATAAAGTGAAACCAGGAGCACTAAACGTGTATAGCAGTTTCCATTAAAATTTTTAAAGAAGAACTATAGTGGATATAAAGGCTTGGTTACCAAGGTTAACCCTCAACATTCTGAACCATTATCCTAGAAATAGAACCTTGACCTCTGGGGTTCATAAAATATACATATAAAGACCACCAGGATGGTTGTTAAATTGATTACAACTAGGTAGGGATTCCATAAAAGTTTATGGGGGTTAAAAGCATGTGATATTAAATGCAGAAGATCTGCCTTTTCATATAAGAGTATAACCATGGGGAGGTGAACAAGGAAGCTAACATCCAGGGTGCACCTTTAAGAGGTTAAACAAGGCAGTCTAAGTAGCTCTACTATACTAGTCCCCCAGACCATATAAGAGAACAAGGGTAATGGCCTTTTTTATTTTTTTTATTTAGATACTTTTGGCCAGATTACGAGTTTTGCATTATGAGGGGTGCGGAACTAACTTGCACGTTATTGTCACCGCTCACTTTTCTACAGCGCTGGTATTACAGGTTTTTACAAACCTGGCGTTAAAAGGCAAGAAGTGAGAGTAGAGCAAAATTGAGCTCCATACCGCACTCCAATACCAGAGCTGCTTAAGTCAGCGGTGAGCTGGTTGTACGTGCTCGTGCACGATTTCCCCATAGACATCAATGGGGAGAGTCGGCTGAGAAAAAGTCTAACAGCTGCCAAAAAGCAGCGTAAAGCTCAGTAACGCAGCCCCATTGATTCCTATGGGGAAACACAATTTATGTTTACACCTAACACCCTAACATTAACCGTGAGTCTAAACACCCTTAATCTTACACTTTGTAACCCCTAATCTGCCGCCCCCGACATCGCAGACTCCTACATTATATTTATTAACCCCTAATCTCCCGCCCCCAATGTCGCCGCAACCTACCTACACTTAATAAAACCCTAATCTGCCGACCCCAACATCGCCGCCACTATAATAAACATATTAACCCCTAAACTGCCACACTCCCACATTGCAAACACTAGTTAAATATTATTAACCCCTAATCTGCCATCCCTAACGTCGCCGCCACTATATTAAATTTATTAACCCCTAAACCTAAGTCTAACCCTAACCCTAACACCCCCTAACTTAAATATAACTAAAATAAATCTAAATAAAACCTACTATTAATAACTAAATGATTCATATTTAAAACGAACTACTTACTTATAAAATAAGCCCTAAGCTAGCTACAATATAACTAATAGTTACATTGTAGCTAGATTAGGGTTTATTTTTATTTTACAGGCAAATTTGTATTTATTTTAACTAGGTAGAATAGTTACTAAATAGTTATTAACTATTTAATAACTACCTAGCTAAAATAAATACAAATTGACCTATAAAATAAAACCTAACCTGTCTTACTTACACTAACACCTAACCTAACCCTACAATTAAATCAATTCCCTAAATTAAATACAATTAACTAAATTCAAAACAATTAGCTAAATTACAAAAAACAAAAACACTAAATTACACAAAATAAAAAACAAATTTCAAGATCTTTAAACTAATTACACCTAATCTAATAGCCCTTTCAAAATAAAAAAAAACCCTAACCTAAAACTAAACTACCAATAGCCCTTAAAAGGGCATTTTGTGGGGCATTGCCCCAAAGAAATCAGCACTTTTACCTGTAAAAAAAATACAAACAACCCCCACAACAATAAAACCCTAACTAAAAAAACCTAAGCTCCCCAGTGAAATGGGCATTTGGATGGGCATTCCCCTTAAAAGGCATTTAGCACTATTGTGGCCCAAAGTCCTAACCTTAAAATAAAACTGACCCAATACACCCTTAAAAAATCCTAACACTAACCCCCGAAGATCCACTTGATCGGAACAGCCAATAGAATGCAAGCTCAATCTGATAGGCTGATTGGATCAGCCAATCCGATTGAACTTGAATCTGATTGGCTGATTCAATCAGCCAATCAGATTTTTCCTACCTTAATTCCGATTGGCTGATAGGATCCTATCAGCCAATCGGAATTCGAGGGACGCCATCTTGGATGACGTCACTTAAAGGAACCTTCATTCGTCGGGAGTCGCCGGAAGAAGAGGATGGATCCTCATCAGCTGCTTCAAGATGGTCTCGCTCCGCGCCGGATGGAAGAAGATAGAAGATGCCGCCTGGATGAAGATGTCTACCGGTCCGGATGCCCTCTTCTTGCCAGATAGGATGAAGACTTCGGACCCTCTTCTGGACCTCTTCTTGCCGGATAGGATGAAGACTTTGGACCCTCTTCTGGACGGATCAGTGATACCCGGCGTGGTGAAGATAAGGTAGGAAGATCTTCAGTGTTAGGTTTTTTAAGGGGAATTTGGGTTAGATTAGGGGTATGTGGGTGGTGGGTTGTAATGTTGGGGGGGTATTGTATGTTTATTTAAATGCAAAAACATAATTTATGCTTACCTGATAAATTTATTTATCTTCTGGTGTATCCAGTCCACGGATCATCCATTACTTGTGGGATATTCTCCTTCCCAACAGGAAGTTGCAAGAGGATCACCCACAGCAGAGCTGCTATATAGCTCCTCCCCTAACTGCCATATCCGAGAAAGGAGAAACCATAGGGTGCAGTGGTGACTGTAGTTTAAAATTTAGACCTGCCTTAAAAGGACAGGGCGGGCCATGGACTGGATACACCACAAGAGAAATAAATTTATCAGGTAAGCATAAATTATGTTTTCTCTTGTTAGGTGTATCCAGTCCACGGATCATCCATTACTTGTGGGATACCAATACCAAAGCTAAAGTACACGGATGAAGGGAGGGACAAGGCAGGTACTTAAACGGAAGGGACCACTGCCTGTTGAACCTTTCTCCCAAAAATAGCCTCCGAAGAAGCAAAAGTATCAAATTTGTAAAATTTTGAAAAGGTATGAAGCGAAGACCAAGTCGCCGCTTTGCAAATCTGTTCAACAGAAGCCTCATTTTTAAAGGCCCAGGTGGAAGCCACAGCTCTAGTAGAATGAGCTGTAATCCTTTCAGGGGGCTGCTGTCTAAGCGTATTACGCTCCAAAGCCAAAAAGAAAGAGAGGTTGCCGAAGCCTTTTGACCTCTCCTCTGTCCAGAGTAAACAACAAACAGGGAAGATGTTTGACGAAAATCTTTAGTCGCTTGTAAGTAAAACTTTAAAGCACGGACTACGTCCAAATTATATAAAAGACGTTCCTTCTTTGAAGAAGGATTAGGACACAATGATGGAACAACAATCTCTTGATTGATATTCTTGTTGGAAACTACCTTAGGTAAAAACCCAGGTTTTGTACGCAGAACTACTTTATCTGTATGGAAAATCAGATAAGGAGAATCACATTGTAAATCTGATAACTCAGAGACTCTACGAGCCGAGGAAATAGCCATCAAAAACAGAACTTTCCAAGATAAAAGTTTGATATCAATGGAATGAAGGGGTTCAAATGGAACTCCTTGAAGAACCTTAAGAACCAAGTTTAAGCTCCATGGAGGAGCAACAGGTTTAAACACAGGCTTAATTCTAACCAAAGCCTGACAAAATGCCTGGACGTCTGGAACCTCTGCCAGACGCTTGTGCAAAAGGATAGACAGAGCAGAAATCTGTCCCTTTAAAGAACTAGCTGATAATACTTTATCCAAACCCTCTTGGAGAAAGGACAATATCCTAGGAATCCTAACCTTACTCCATGAGTAATTCTTGGATTCACACCAATGAAGATATTTGCGCCATATCTTATGGTAGATTTTCCTGGTTACAGGCTTTCGTGCCTGTATTAAGGTATCAATGACTGACTCGGAGAAGCCACGCCTTGATAAAATCAAGCGTTCAATCTCCCGGCAGTCAGTCTCAGAGAAATTAGATTTGGATGATTGAAAGGACCTTGTAGTAGAAGGTCTTGTCTCAGAGGCAGAGGCCAAGGTGGAAAGGATGACATGTCCACCAGGTCTGCATACCAGGTCCTGCGTGGCCACGCAGGCGCGATCAAGATCACCGATGCTCTCTCCTGTTTGATTTTGGCAATCAGTCGAGGGAGAAGAGGAAACGGTGGAAACACATAAGCCAGGTTGAAGAACCACAGTGCTGCTAGAGCATCTATCAGCGTCGCTTCTGGGTCCCTGGACCTGGATCCTTAACAAGGAAGCTTGGCGTTTTGGCGAGACGCCATGAGATCCAATTCTGGTGTGCCCCAACGATGAACCAATTGAGCAAACACCTCCGGATGGAGTTCCCACTCCCCCGGATGAAAAGTCTGACGACTTAGAAAATCCGCCTCCCAGTTCTCTACACCTGGGATATGGATCGCTGATAGATGGCAAGAGTGAGTCTCTGCCCAGCGAATTATCTTGGAGACTTCTAACATCGCTAGGGAGCTCCTGGTCCCCCCTTGATGGTTGATGTAAGCCACAGTCGTGATGTTGTCCGACTGAAATCTGATGAACCTCAGGGTTGCTAACTGAGGCCAAGCTAGAAGAGCATTGAATATTGCTCTTAACTCCAGAATATTTATTGGGAGGAGTTTCTCCTCCTGAGTCCACGATCCCTGAGCCTTCAGGGAATTCCAGACTGCACCCCAACCTAGAAGGCTGGCATCTGTTGTTACAATTGTCAAATCTGGCCTGCGAAAGGTCATACCTTTGGACAGATGGACCCGAGATAGCCACCGGAGAAGAGAATCTCTGGTCTCTTGATCCAGATTTAGCAGAGGGGAAAAATCTGTGTAATCCCCATTCCACTGACTGAGCATGCATAATTGCAGCGGTCTGAGATGTAGGCGCGCAAATGGCACTATGCCCATCGCAGCTACCATTAAGTCGATCACTTCCATGCACTGAGCCACCGAAGGGCGCGGAATGTAGTGAAGAACACGGCAGGAATTTAGAAGCTTTGATAACCTGGACTCCGTCAGGTAAATTTTCATTTCTACAGAATCTATCAGAGTTCCTAGGAAGGAAACCCTTGTGAGGGGTGATAGAGAACTCTTTCCCTCGTTCACTTTCCCCCCATGCGACCTCAGAAATGCCAACACTATGTCCGTATGAGATTTGGCAATTTGGAAGTTTGACGCCTGTATCAGGATGTCGTCTAGATAAGGGGCCACTGCTATGCCCCGTGGTCTTAGGACCGCCAGAAGAGACCCCAGAACCTTTGTAAAAATTCTTGGGGCTGTAGCTAACCTGAAGGGAAGAGCCACAAACTGGTAATGCCTGTCTAGAAAGGCAAACCTTAGGAACCGATGATGATCTTTGTGAATCGGTATGTGAAGGTAAGCATCCTTCAAATCCACTGTGGTCATGTACTGACCCTCCTGGATCATAGGTAGGATTGTCCGAATAGTTTCCATTTTGAACGATGGAACTCTGAGGAATTTGTTTAAGATCTTTAGATCCAAAATTGGTCTGAAGGTTCCCTCTTTTTTGGGAACCACAAACAGATTTGAATAAAATCCCTGTCCTTGTTCCATCTGTGGAACTGGATGGATCACTCCCATTATTAGGAGGTCTTAAACACAGCGTAAGAATGCCTCTTTCTTTATCTGGTTTACAGATTATCTCGAAAGGTGAAATCTCCCTTGTGGGGGGGAAGCTTTGAAGTCCAGAAGATATCCGTGAGATATCATCTCCAACGCCCAGGGATCCTGAACATCTCTTGCCCACGCCTGGGTGAAGAGAGAAAGTCTGCCCCCTTCTAGATCCGTTTCCGGATAGGGGGCCGTTCCTTCATGCTGTCTTAGAGGCAGCAGCAGGCTTTCTGGCCTGCTTGCCTTTGCTCCAGGCCTGGTTAGATTTCCAGGCCGGCTTGGATTGTGCAAAAGTTCCCTCTTGTTTTGTAGCAGAGGATGTTGATGCTGCACCTGCCTTGAAGTTTCGAAAGGCACGAAAATTAGACTGTTTGGCCCTTGATTTGGCCCTGTCCTGAGGAAGGGTATGACCCTTACCTCCAGTAATGTCAGCAATAATTTCCCTCAAACCAGGCCCGAATAGGGTCTGCCCCTTGAAGGGAATGTTAAGTAATTTAGACTTTGAAGTCACGTCAGCTGACCAAGATTTAAGCCATAGCGCCCTACGCGCCTGGATGGCGAATCCAGAATTCTTAGCCGTTAGTTTAGTCAAATGAACAATGGCATCAGAAACAAAAGAATTAGCTAGCTTAAGTGTTCTAAGCTTGTCAAGTATTTCAGTCAATGGAGTAGCTGTCTGAAAGGCCTCTTCCAGAGACTCAAACCAGAACGCCGCAGCAGCAGTGACAGGAGCAATGCATGCAAGGGGCTGCAGGATAAAACCTTGTTGAATAAACATTTTCTTAAGGTAACCTTCTAATTTTTTATCCATTGGATCTGAAAAAGCACAACTGTCCTTGACAGGGATAGTGGTACGCTTTGCTAAAGTAGAAACTGCTCCCTCCACCTTAGGGACCGTCTGCCATAAGTCCCGTGTGGTGGCGTCTATTGGAAACATTTTTCTAAAAATAGGAGGGGGGGGGGGGAAACAGCACACCGGGTCTGTCCCACTCCTTAGTAATAATTTCTGTAAACCTTTTAGGTATTGGAAAAACGTCAGTACACACCAGCACCGCGTAGTATTTATCCAGTCTACACAAATTCTCTGGCACTGCAATTGTGTCACAGTCATTCAGAGCAGCTAAAACCTCTCCAAGCAACACCCGGAGGTTCTCAAGCTTAAATTTAAAAGTAGACATATCTGAATCAGGTTTCCCCAAGTCAGAGACGTCACCCACAGACTGAATCTCTTCCTCAGCTTCTGCATATTGTGACGCAGTATCAGACATGGGCCTTAAAACATCTGCAAGCTCTGTATTACGTCTAACCCCAGAGCTATCACGCTTTCCTCTGAATTCAGGCAGTCTGGCTAATACCGCTGACAGGGTATTATCCATGATTGCCGCCATGTCCTGCAAAGTAATCGCTATGGGCGTCTTTGATGTACTTGGTGCCATTTTAGCGTGAGTCCCTTGAGCGGGAGTCAAAGGGTCCGACACGTGGGGAGAGTTAGTCGGCATAACTTCCCCCTCGTCAGAATCCTCTGGTGATAATTCTTTTAAATATAACAGCTGATCTTTATTGTTTAAAGTGAAATCAATACATTTAGTACACATTCTCCTATGGGGTTCCACCATGGCTTTTAAACATAATGAACAAGGAGTTTCCTCTATGTCAGACATGTTTATACAGACTAGCAATGAGACTAGCAAGCTTGGAAAACACTTTAAATCAAGTTAACAAGCAATATAAAAAAAACGTTACTGTGCCTTTAAGAGAAACAAATTTTGCCAAAATTTGAAATAACAGTGAAAAAAGGCAGTTAAACTAACGAAATTTTTACAGTGTATGTAACAAGTTAGCAGAGCATTGCACCCACTTGCAAATGGACGATTAACCCCTTAATACAAAAAACAGATTAACAAAACGAAAAATATGTTTTTTAAACAGTCATAACAACTGTCACAGCTCCTACTTTTGAAGCCTTTTGAGCCCTTCAGAGATGTCCTATAGCATGCAGGGGACTGCTGAGGGAAGCTGAATGTCACAGTTTGTAATTTTAACTGCACCAACTGTAACTTTTATACTATAACAGTGGAAAGCCTCAGGAAACTGTTTCTAGGCAAAAATAAAGCCAGCCATGTGGAAAAAACTAGGCCCCAATAAGTTTTATCACCAAAGCATATATAAAAACGATTAAACATGCCAGCAAACGTTTTATATTGCACATTAATCAGAGTATATACCTCTGATAGCAAGCCTGATACTAGTCGCTATTAAATCACTGTATTTAGGCTTTAACTTACATTAATCCGGTATCAGCAGCATTTTCTAGCAAATTCCATCCCTAGAAAAACTTAACTGCACATACCTTATTGCAGGATACCCTGCACGCCATTCTCCCTCTGAAGTTACCTCACTCCTCAGACATATGTGAGAATAGCAGTGGATCTTAGTTACTTCTGCTAAGATCATAGAAAAACGCAGGCAGATTCTTCTTCTAAATGCTGCCTGAGATAAAAATAGTACACTCCGGTACCATTTAAAAACAATAAACTTTTGATTGAAGAAAAAACTAACTATATTTTACCACTTTCCTCTTACTACCTCCAGCTATGTTGAGAGCTTGCAAGAGAATGACTGGATATGGCAGTTAGGGGAGGAGCTATATAGCAGCTCTCCTGTGGGTGATCGTCTTGCAACTTCCTGTTGGGAAGGAGAATATCCCACAAGTAATGGATGATCCGTGGACTGGATACACCTAACAAGAGAAAGAGCTGTTTTCTTTGGGGCATGCCCCGCAAAAGGCCCTTTTAAGGGCTGGTAAGGTAAAAGAGCTGTTACATTTTTATTTTAGAATAGGGTAGGGCATTTTTTTATTTTGGGGGGCTTTGTTATTTTTTTAGGGGGCTTAGAGTAGGTGTAATTAGTATAAAATTCATGTAATCTTTTTTTTTTTTTGCAATTTAGTGTTTTTTTTTTGTAATTTAGTGGGTTTTTTTTTTTTTGTAATTTAGTTTAGTTGATTTAATTGTAGATAATTGTAGGTAGTTTATTTAATTTATTTATTAATAGTGTAGTGATAGGTTTAATTGTAACTTAGGTTAGGATTTATTTTACAGGTAATTTTGTAATTATTTTAACTAGGTAGCTATTAAATAGTTATTAACTATTTAATAGCTATTGTACCTAGTTAAAATAAATACAAAGTTGCCTGTAAAATAAATATTAATCCTAAAATATATAATTATTCGATATATTGTTGCTATATTTGGGTTTATTTTACAGGTAAGTATTTAGCTTTAAATAGGATTAATTTATTTAATAAGATTTATTTTATTTCGTTAGATTTAAATTATATTTAACTTAGGGGGGTGTTAGGGTTAGACTTAGCTTTAGGGGTTAATACATTTATTAGAGTAGTGGGGTGGTCCGGTCGGCAAATTAGGGGTTAATACTTGAAGTTAAGTGTCGGCGATGTTAGGGAGGGCAGATTAGGGATTAATAAAATTTATTATAGGGTTTTTGAGGTGGGAGTGAGGCGGTTTAGGGGTTAATACATTTCTTATAGTAGCGGCGAGGTCCGGTCGACAGATTAGGGGTTAAAAAGTGTAGGTAGGTAGCAGCAATGTTGGGGGGGGGGCAGATTAGGGGGTAATAAATATTATGTTGGGGTCGGCGATGTTTGGGGCAGCAGATTAGGGGTACATAGGGATAATGTAGGTGGCGGCGGTGTGCAGTCGGCAGATTAGGGGTTAAAAAAATTTAATAGAGTGGCGGCGATGTGGGGGGGCCTCGGTTTAGGGGTGCATAGGTAGTTTATGGGTGTTAGTGTACTTTAGAGCACAGTAGTTAAGAGCTTAATGAAGCTCTTAACTCCTGACTTTTTTCTGCGGCTGGAGTTTTGTCGTTCTAACGCTCACTTCAGCCAAGACTCTAAATACCAGCGTTAAAAGGTTCCCATTGAAAAGATAGGATACGCAATTGACGTAAGGGGATCTGCGGTATGGAAAAGTCGCGGCTGGAAAGTGAGCGTTAGACCCTTACCTACAAGACTCTAAATACCAGTGGTAGGCCAAAACCAGCGTTAGGACCCCCTAACGCTGGTTTTGACAGCTAACGCAGAACTCTAAATCTAGGCGTTAGTGTTTTTTTATTTTTCGTAATTTTAGCGTTTATTTTTTGTAATGTTAGTTTTTTTTATTTTTTGTAGTGTTAGGTTTTTTTTAATCATGTGAGTTAGGTTTTTTTATTTGTAGTTTATTTTATTTTATTAGAATAGTTATGTTAGGTTTATTTACTGTATAGTTTAATCTTAGTTTTTTTTTTTTATTTCACAGGTAAGTTTTTATTTTTTTAAGATAGTTATATTGTAACTTTTAATTTAAAGTTAGGGT
The DNA here is from genome assembly GCF_027579735.1 of Bombina bombina. Lineage (NCBI taxonomy): Eukaryota > Metazoa > Chordata > Amphibia > Anura > Bombinatoridae > Bombina > Bombina bombina. The sequence goes on from NC_069499.1 coordinate 1,170,919,781, forward strand.
TTTTAGGTTTAGGGGTAAATAGTTTAATTTAGTGTTTTGCGATGTGGGGGACCAGCTGTTTAGGGGTTTATTAGGTTTGGTTTATTAGTTGTGATGTGGGGGGGCTGGAGGTTTAGGGGTTAATACTATATTATAGTGTTGGCGATGTGGGGGCCGGCGGTTTAGGGGTTAATAGTTTATTTTAGTGTCGGTGATGTGTGTGGCCGGCAGATTAGGGGTTAATAGGTGTAATATAGTATTTGCGATGCAGGAGGTGGTGATTTAGGGGTTAATAGGTAGTTTATGGGTGTTATTGTACTTTAGAGCACAGTAGTTAAGAGCTTTATGAACCGGCGTTAGCCCATGAAGCTCTTAACTCCTGACTTTTTTCTGCGGCTGGAGTTTTGTCGTTCTAACGCTCACTTCAGCCAAGACTCTAAATACCAGCGTTAAAAGGTTCCCATTGAAAAGATAGGATACGCAATTGACGTAAGGGGATCTGCGGTATGGAAAAGTCGCGGCTGGAAAGTGAGCGTTAGACCCTTACCTACAAGACTCTAAATACCAGCGGTAGGCCAAAACCAGCGTTAGGACCCCCTAACGCTGGTTTTGACAGCTAACGCAGAACTCTAAATCTAGGCGTTAGTGTTTTTTTATTTTTCGTAATTTTAGCGTTTATTTTTTGTAATGTTAGTTTTTTTTATTTTTTGTAGTGTTAGGTTTTTTTTAATCATGTAAGTTAGGTTTTTTTATTTGTAGTTTATTTTATTTTATTAGAATAGTTATGTTAGGTTTATTTACTGTATAGTTTAATCTTAGTTTTTTTTTTTTATTTCACAGGTAAGTTTTTATTTTTTTAAGATAGTTATATTGTAACTTTTAATTTAAAGTTAGGGTTTTTAGGTTTAGGGGTAAATAGTTTAATTTAGTGTTTTGCGATGTGGGGGACCAGCTGTTTAGGGGTTTATTAGGTTTGGTTTATTAGTTGTGATGTGGGGGGGCTGGAGGTTTAGGGGTTAATACTATATTATAGTGTTGGCGATGTGGGGGCCGGCGGTTTAGGGGTTAATAGTTTATTTTAGTGTCGGTGATGTGTGTGGCCGGCAGATTAGGGGTTAATAGGTGTAATATAGTATTTGCGATGCAGGAGGTGGTGATTTAGGGGTTAATAGGTAGTTTATGGGTGTTATTGTACTTTGTAACATTTTAGTAATGAGTTTTGTGAAACATTTTTGTTTTGCAAAATCCATAACTACTGGTCTTAGATTGCGGAATGGCTCATGGCGGTATAGGCTGTGTAGCGCAAGCATTTTAGCCAGACTGCACAACCTGTAATATGGCGCTATGGAAAACCCTGCACTTAAACGTCATTTCTTGAGTGCGGAATGGAGAGCTGAGTAAAGGCTAAAATGCTTGCGGTATAGCTATACCGCCGCAACTTGTAATATGCGTTACCTGACATTCCATGTGCAATGGTCGATTTTTCAGCGGTATAGCCGTACTGCAACATAACACAAAACTTGTAATTTAGCCGATAGATTTTACCTCTGTGATAACCTTGTATCTAAGCATCTTCTGACAGCCCACGTTATCACATGACTATTTATTATCTATGGACTTGCATTTTAGCCATTTAGTGTAGTGTCATGTTCAACTCCAAGTGAGAGAACACAATTTTATCTATATGGCCCACATGGATTAGCAGTCTCTTGTTGTGAAAAGCTAATAAAAATTGGTAGTAAAGAATGTGTAGTAAAGGTGTTATCTATCGATAACAATTCTGGTGTAGACTGTCCCTTTAAATATCTCATAAAGAATAAATAGAACATATTCTGCTATGCGCTTTTAAATAAACACAATCGTGTTTGCGTGACTTGTGGCTGCTAGTTTTTGTTTTCTTTTTTTTTCGGCTCCATTTAATTCTAGGAGGGAATGCGATTTTAAAGTCTATTTGTTGCAGCGAGATTGCAAACACGAGAGCGCAAAATATTTAATTTCAACTCTACTTACTGACTAGACTTTCAAGCTTGATCATCTTCTTGGCATTTGATTTGTGTTTTCATCCACACACGTGGGACTAATCAGAGGATGCCATTTATTCATCCTACAAGTAATAGGGTTTAGCAGGGCGCACAAAGGTTATGAACCTAATCAAGAAAAGCTTATTATACACACTCTCTGGGTAATGCTTATTTATAAGAAATAATTACAGTTCCTCAACTTTGTCATGAGCAGAAGTATCCACACTGACAACCTCTGGTCATATTCAATGTTGTACTTATTCCAACATCTCTATTACCTTAATGCCTCATTTGAAAGGCCAGCTGAAGTGAAGCTGAATAATTTGTGCAATGTATTATGGGTAATACCTTATGGGCTAGATTACGTGTGGAGCACAAATGTTTGCACCCGAGAAATAAGGGGTATATCGCACAACTTGTAATACGAGCGCAATTTAACACGCACGCAAACTAACGTGAAATTCCGATAGCACTGAACTCCACTCGTAATATGGCCATTTGTGTTTTACAACTTATTGAACAGATACATTTTTTCAAATCTGAAAAAGTTACATGGACAAAACAGAATATTATTTTTTTCAATTGCATTGAGCCCATAGAATACAATGACAAATAAGATTTAGCAGGTTTATTTACTAAACTAGACACCACTTACCAACGTGTTCTCTAAAGTTATTTTTTATAGTGATATAAGCATTATGACAGACTTCAGTACTACAACACATCCTAAGTAGCCAAAACGTATATGGGGAAGGTTGTTAAGAAGATTTTAAGACGTTACAGAGGGTTACCATCCTTAGCCATACAAATACCCTATGTCAATCGTGCTTGAATAAATGTACTGTGTGAATGTCCATACTTTATTTAGACAGGGTGTACTTTTTTGTGGTTTGTCAGTGGGATCTATTTATGCATAGAAAATCTGAGCTTGCACACAAACATGATATTCTTTTAACACATGGGGGCCGATTTAACAAGTGCCGGGCGGACATGATTCAATGTAGCGGATTATGTCCGCACGACATCACTAAATTTCTTGTGAAATGCTTGTGCAATGCCACCCCCTGCACATTCACAGCCAATCAGACGCTAGCAGGGGTGTCAATCATCCCAATCAAATTGGGATTATTGCAGTCCGCCACCTAAAAGGTGGCAGACAAGTTAAGGAGCAGCGGTCTTACTACCGCTGTTTCTTAACTTATGTTTCCGGAGCCAGAAACTTCGGGCACAGAGAGCAGCATCCGCTGCTTGTTAAATCTACCCCATGGAGTAATATTCTTGTGTTAATTTTTTTTTTTTTTTAAATTGAGCTCATATGATTACTACTAGCTGAGAGGGAATTGGGAAATCTCACACCTGTGCTATGATCTACTGGTCAGTACTTAGAGATGTACTGTTAGAGCCTTATCTATATTTTGGGCACAGTTACAACATTATTTCAGCAACATAAATGCACAAGAAGGATGTGGTGGGATAGAGTATAACGTAAGAAAGAACAAAAAAGAGCAACAGTGTCAGTTTGGAACAGAAGTTTGCAGATCATACAGTGCATGTGGAACAGTTGCATTTCTTTCTATGGAGTATGATCTTATGTCCATATTTTGCCCATGCACAAGCCCATTGAAGGGACCAGTACATACAGTATATTTGCATAATAAACAAATGCATGATAAAAAGAGGGGCCTATTTATCAAAGCGTCAACTAAAAATACGCTTGAATTCCGCATCGTATTTGTCACAAAATTGATCCACCGTAGTTATCAAAGCGTCAAGATCGGCAAATGTTGAAATTTGTGACGTGATATACGATCCCGTGATCTCAATCCGATGCAGATCAATGCTTACGTCATTACAGATGTTTCGAATTCACATTCGACTCTATTTGAGCCTTTTCCAAATTTATCAAAAATGTAACAGGTACGCTCGCGTGTATTCCGACGCAGCATGCCTAGTTTTCAATACGCCACCCTTGAGGTCACGGATGCCATAGAACTCAATGGGAGTCTGAAAACACAGAAAGCTTATGTTCGATGCTGCAAGAGAATTAAGTATATTGCATAATAAAAGTAAATTAGAAACTCTATTAAAATTGTATACCCTTTCTAAATTAATATTATTTCTCCATATTTGGTGCACTAGTAGATATAGGGATAAAAATGAGACATTACTATTTATGGATTATGCTACAAATTTGTCTCTCATTACAAAGCAAGGGGATAATATTATTTCTACAAATTTGTTGAAAAGTTTTGCCCCAAACTTGTCGCACTAATAGATATAGAGAAAAAAATGAAATAAATACACAACATAATATAGCTAACTTCCTTTTTACTTTTTGTGAAAAATCTATGTGCACCATGTTTAAGCCATGTAATACAAGTCTCACTATTCACTTAGCACCAATTTTGACGCAACACTTTTCGCACCAATTATGATGCAAACTCCTAAACAACCTACACACTAGTAAATTTTTCAACCACTTTTGATTGGAATATGCATAACCACATGATTTATGATATCAGACAATCTGATTCAAATATACATTTTAAACTATCACTAACGAATCAAATTGCTTGATACTTGTGTCATTGATCACTCATCAGAACTTGTAAGTGCCATTTGTTATATTGTGTATTATACTTTGAAAGTATGTATATGTGAAATTAGAATTAAAGATAAACATTGATGCTGACATTAGTACACACAGTGTAATATTTTAGACAATAATTTCAAACATCAATTGATGTTTGATTCAATATAATCTTAAGATGATAGCTCAAAGGGATAGCCCACCTAACATTAAACTGTCATGATTCAGATACAGCAGAAATTAAAATCACCTCTTTACTGTCATGCTAACACCTGTGTAGGGGTGGTTTTTAAAACTAGATTGCAATCAGGATGGATTACACAGGTACAGAGAGAAAACTGACCTAGCTCTTAAATATCCATTGATTGCAAATAAATACGTATGATAACTTGATGACATGCTATATTCACAATTAGTCATGCTCAGAATAATAATACATTTACACTATATACATATAGTGGTATACATAAACAGAGATATGATAGACAACATGGTTTAGAACAAAAAAAGGAACTTAGGGACATGTAAATATGTTTGCAAAAGATTTTTGTCATAACACACATATATATAATGTACAAATTCTAGCATTAATAATCATTTATAAAAAAAACATTAGATAAAAGGATATCATGACTTCTAGAAATACAAACACACATTATTTATGTGAAAGTATCATATAACAGATTTTTTGTATAACAAATAAATATAAAAATAAATTTCTATGAGATATTGTTTGTTGAGGTATAAATCTATCTATTTCTTGGACATTAACAGATGAAAAATAAAAGATTAGCTTTAGAGAAATGTGTTGTTCATGGACAGTAATGAAATGGTATAAATAAAGTTGGGAAAAACATCATTTATGTAAGAACTTACCTGATAAATTCATTTCTTTCATATTGAAAAAAGTTCTGGAGTCGCAGAGTTGAAAACAAACTTTTTAGCTTTATTATCCATAAAACACAGGTATACAGGAATGCTGCCCTTCAGATAGCATCAACAAGCTTACGCGTTTCGGCTGTATGCCGTAGTCATAGCTCATGAGAAACCTTCATTACTGAGGAGCTTAAAAAAGGTAAAAAAACATTTCATTGGCTGAACGGCAGTAACAAGATTAACTCATTCCTTTCCAGTGACTCTGTTCAATACATGTAAATTCTATTTCTGTGAATACAACCTGTGTTGCTTATAACCCTTACTTATATAGAAATTATAATATCAAAGTGTGTACCTTAATTTGAAAATGTCATTGAATGAGTAGTATTAATTCTTAATAAGATAGCTAAACAATGGTAATTGCAGCTTGAGCTGCTTTGTACCTAATGCCTAAAAAGACAAACTGGACTATGGTTGTCTCTCGCTTACAGACTTGCCCCTGTTGTCCTTCATAGCTTATATGGTAATTCCCTTATCAGATTACGATTTCTATTTATTTATGTGTAATTAACTCTGATTATGTCATACCACTGTAACATTGAATCCCTTAAATCATATTAGGATCAAAGTAGAGCCATAAAGGCTGTATTGACCTCAATTAATCCTTACCCTATACCCACCAAATATCAAAGATTGTATATGGGATAATATAATGCTTTAAACGAGATCCAATTTTAATTAATTCTTTGGGTTTCTGATTTTGATAAGACAATAATTTATCTATTCTAAAATAAAATAATTTATGGCTGGGATATGACTTTATTTATGTCCAGTGGTTAATTAGGTCATAAGAGGAATTCAATCCTTTGGGGTACCTTGTCCCCAATTTGAATATCCAGAACACCTCTTTTTTGGCAAGTGCGGACTCCCTGTCCCCCCCTCTTGGCCCTGCATCCACAGTTTCAATTATGGTCCATTTAAAGTTAACACTTTCTTTGTTGTGGATCTCTAATCTATAAGGAATACTGTATGTCAGCAGAATAAGAATATTGGAAATTGTTCCCTTACAAGTGTTTCATTCTTCTGTATTGATTTAACTCTGGACTTTATTCATTCCTGGACTTTATTAACTGTATTATGGACTCTGGGCTGTTATTTAATGGTGATAATTACAATAACCCACAGGGGATATGAGCTTGATTGCTAGGGAGTCTCTGTCTACATCAAGTTCATTATAACCTTAATAAGACCATAGAGGTCAGCTTTACTGAAATAGAACATTGTGATACGTTGGGTTGCTAAGGTGTAAGGTTCATATAACTACCTGACAGCGTTCTGTGTATAATGTTATTTCTCTCCCTATATGTCTAATATGGTTAGTTTGTATTAGTTGCTAAGCACTAGGATTAAACAAAAATAGGGGGGTTCTTTATTCATCATTCTAGGGGTTGATTGTAGACAATGTATCTAGGTTTATTTTAGGGTATATCTAGATAGCAGTAAAATTGTACTGGGTTCACTTACTCTATATCTGACACAAGAGGGTATTTTATAGCGTAGACACTCTAAGGCTACAGATTTCTGAATATCAATCGTAGTTTTTTCACAGTTGCTACTTATTTCACTTGAATTAGATGTGATAATAATCACTTACAACCTGCCACAAATAGATCAGAGGCTTAGATAGAGAGAAGTAAGCCTATATAATAAATATGGAAGTAGTGGCCACTAATGTAAGTGAGGAGTATTTTTCCCTTAAAACTCTACAGGAAAGGGATAATAGTGCCTATGAATTGGAGGAGGTATTCTGCACCGACAGGTCCAAATTCACTTTAGGCAAACTATTTGAAGAGATGGAATGTTTGTTACTGAAGGAAAGTAAATTGAGATGGGATATAATGACCCTTAATAAATATCGAGAATTGAAAATTATACCTAGGGGCCTAAGGGTAAACAAATTCCCAACTTTTCAAACTGAAGACCGCAAATTTATTAATGAGTGGAACATGATCTTGTCAGATTGCTCCCTACGTTTAATGGTCCTTTTAGTTGATTACAAGACTAAAGCCCTTAATGTAATCACTATACAGATTGAGACAATACAAATAGAATTAAATCACAGGAGAGAGGCTTTGGAATATCCAAAGTATGATAGCATTTTGCAAAAAACTTTAATGGAATCTAAGGTATTGCTGATCACAACAAAGCATAATAAGTATCTTAGAGATCAATCTGACTATGATACTAACAGGGTGTATGTTTGGAATAGGAAAGATAGATTTGAAGGCCGCAGAGCATATAATAGGTCACGCGGTAGAGGAAGAGGCAGAGCTCCCTTTAACAATAGGCACAATCAGGTGGTAGATAATAAGATGCAGAAGGAGGGTGTAGCTGGGTACCCCAAGGAGAAGAGGGTCCAGTTTTCAGAAAGTGAAGCTGAGTCCTATGACGAGAGCTCAGCATCGGGTGGGGAAGAGAACAATGAGTCATCTAATTTCCCAACACCAGTGATATCGGAACAACTGGTAGTGAGAGCTAAAGTCCTCAGTACAACTATGCCCTCCATTTTGAAGAAACAACAACAAGGGGGGTCTAAATATTTACCAGATGACACAATTTTTGCAGGAACATCCAATGAGAATAGGGTGGTGAATGTAGGTCAAAGTGACAAACAAGATCTCGAGCAGGTTTTTTCCCTTCCCCCAAAGAAACCGGAAGGTGGAGGGAGAGGAAAAGGGAGCCAGTCAGGCCAGCCAAGCCATATACGTCAATCCACCAGACGGGGCAGACAAGGGAGCAAGTATCAGTGAATGATATTAATGTAATCAATTTGTCTGATTATACCTTGTCTGACATGGAAATAAAAGTGCTGAGTTTAGGATTGGGTTTTGTTCCGTCACAAAAATTTAACTTGTTCAACACCTTAATAGATGTTAATAAATTAATTAGAGGACTAACAGTACGAAAGTTCTACTCAAATAGGGCCAATGAGAACACAGTCTTGACCCCTTTGGAGCAGGACAGACACCTAACTACCGAGAAACTCCCCTTCATGGAGGAATGTGATATTCTGAATTTAGAAACTTTGTTGCAAGAAGGAGCGACAGATGATGTTGTGACAGAGGCTCAGATGCCAAAATTCAAGACATCATCTAGGTTTTATCCGATGCAATATAGGGGGGACATATTGGAAACCTTCCAAAAGAGAGTCGAAAGGGACTTGACATTGTTACACCAGGCCACACCTAATAATCAGCATAATTTGAATTTTAAGGAGAGAGAAGCTCTGAGGAAACTTCAAACTAATGACAATCTGGTTATTAGAAACGCAGATAAAGGTGGCTCGGTGGTGGTAATGTCAAAAAACCAATTTATCACAGAAGCTGAAAGACAGCTACATGATAATAGATTCTATCAGGTTCTGGGAGGGGATCCTACAAACAGGTTCAAGAGAGAATTGGCGCAGATCCTTGACGATGGTAGGGAATTGGGCATCTTGGATGGGTCTACCTGTGACTTCCTCTTGGTGGACAATCCAGTAACACCCATTTTTAACCATCTACCCAAGGTACATAAATCCCTGGAGGGGGTCACGGGTAGACCCATCGTGAGTGGTATAGGATCACTCCTTGAAAGGACCTCACAGTGGCTTGATGGTATCTTGCAACCCTTTGTGGGGAGACTAACTAGCTTTTTGCAGGACACGACACATGTTTTGAGGTTGATGGAAAACGTGGCATGGGAAGAAACTGACATGTGGCTCACCATTGATGTTAGAGCACTGTACACCTCCATACCGCATGAGAAGGGTTTGGAGGCAGTTGAATTCTTTTTGAGGCGAAATACAGGTTTTTCTGATAACTCAGTGGAATATATACTCAGAATTACGCGTTATCTTTTGACACATAACTATTTCTCTTTTGGGGGGGGTTTCTATCTCCAGCGATGCGGGACAGCAATGGGCGCCAAATTTGCGCCCTCTTTCGCCAACCTCTATATGGGGTGGTGGGAACTGTCCCGCATCTATGGAGATGGGAACCCCTTCAGGGGAAATATACAATTCTATCGGCGCTATATTGATGATTTGCTCCTGGTGTGGAGGGGAACAGTGGAGAATGCGAAGACTTTTGTGGATTGGTTAAACAACAACGACCTTGGGTTAGAGTTCACTTTTGAACTAAACAAATATCAGATCAATTTTTTGGATCTCACTCTAAAGGGGATTCCCAAGGTCGGGGTTGAAACCGAAGTCTACAGAAAGCCTATAACAGGCAACACACTACTCCACGCCAGGAGCAGTCATCCAAAACAGGTGTTTAGATCGGTCGCAAAGGGCCAATTCACCAGACTAAAATGCAATTGCAGCAGTCCAGAACAGTATGAAAAACATGCAGATCAATTATCAGAACGCCTAAAAACGAGAGGATATAAGCAGTATGAAATACAGAAAGTAAGGCAGGAGGTCAATGCCACGTGCAGAACTAAACTGTTGGAAAAAGCTGAAAACAAATCTGCAAAAAGTGGAGAAATGTACTTTGTAACGGACTATAGCACCCAATACAATAAAATATGCCAGATAATAAGCAAACATTTTAAAATGCTGGCAGCAGATGGTGCGTTGACTGATGCGGTAGAACATGGTTGCAAATATTCCTTTAGAAAAGGAGTAACCATGGGCAACCTACTGGCTCCCACCCAATTAAGGAACCTCCGAAGGGAAGAATCTAGTTCCTGGCTTAGGTTTAAGGGGGTGTATAGGTGTAGTAACTTAACATGTAAGGCATGCGAGCACCTTTTGGTGGGAGAAGGATTTAGGAGCAGCGTTACAAATGAAAATTATAACCACAAAAAATGTATGAATTGTAGGAACATTTTTTCAGTATATCTAGCAAGCTGTGTGGAATGCAACCTACAATATGTAGGTATGACAACAAGAGAGACACGGGTGCGCATCAGAGAGCATCTTTTAGATATCAAGGCGGGCACTCTGACCACCCCTCTCGTCCAGCATTTCAAGTTGTTCCACAACAAAGAAAGTGTTAACTTTAAATGGACCATAATTGAAACTGTGGATGCAGGGCCAAGAGGGGGGGACAGGGAGTCCGCACTTGCCAAAAAAGAGGTGTTCTGGATATTCAAATTGGGGACAAGGTCCCCCAAAGGATTGAATTCCTCTTATGACCTAATTAACCACTGGACATAAATAAAGTCATATCCCAGCCATAATTTATTTTATTTTAGAATAGATAAATTATTGTCTTATCAAAATCAGAAACCCAAAGAATTAATTAAAATTGGATCTCGTTTAATGCATTATATTATCCCATATACAATCTTTGATATTTGGTGGGTATAGGGTAAGGATTAATTGAGGTCAATACAGCCTTTATGGCTCTACTTTGATCCTAATATGATTTAAGGGATTCAATGTTACAGTGGTATGACATAATCAGAGTTAATTACACATAAATAAATAGAAATCGTAATCTGATAAGGGAATTACCATATAAGCTATGAAGGACAACAGGGGCAAGTCTGTAAGCGAGAGACAACCATAGTCCAGTTTGTCTTTTTAGGCATTAGGTACAAAGCAGCTCAAGCTGCAATTACCATTGTTTAGCTATCTTATTAAGAATTAATACTACTCATTCAATGACATTTTCAAAATAAGGTACACACTTTGATATTATAATTTCTATATAAGTAAGGGTTATAAGCAACACAGGTTGTATTCACAGAAATAGAATTTACATGTATTGAACAGAGTCACTGGAAAGGAATGAGTTAATCTTGTTACTGCCGTTCAGCCAATGAAATGTTTTTTTACCTTTTTTAAGCTCCTCAGTAATGAAGGTTTCTCATGAGCTATGACTACGGCATACAGCCGAAACGAGTAAGCTTGTTGATGCTATCTGAAGGGCAGCATTCCTGTATACCTGTGTTTTATGGATAATAAAGCTAAAAAGTTTGTTTTCAACTCTGCGACTCCAGAACTTTTTTTCAATTTGACTGTGAGTCCCACCCTTATGATTGACATAAGCCACAGTTGTGATATTGTCTGTCTGAAAACAAATGAATGGTTCTCTCTTTAGCAGAGGCCAGAACTGAAGAGCCCTGAGAATTGCACGGAGTTCTAAAATATTTATTGGTAATCTCGCCTCTTAAAATTTCCAGAACCCTTGTGCTGTCAGAGATCCCCAAACAGCTCCCCAACCTGAAAGACTCGCATCTGTTGGGATCACAGTCCAGGTTGGCTGAACAAAAGAAGCCCCTTGAACCAAACGATGGTGATCTATACACCATGTCAGAGAGTGTCGTACATTGGGATTCAAGGATATTAATTGTGATATCTTTGTATAATCCCTGCACCATTGATTCAGCATACAAAGCTGTAGAGGTCTCATGTGAAAACGAGCAAAGGGGATCGCGTCCGATGCTGCAGTCATGAGACCTAAAACTTCCATGCACATAGCCACTGAAGGGAATGACTGAGACTGAAGGTGCCGGCATGCTGCAACCAATTTTAAACGTCTCTTGTCTGTTAGAGACAGAGTCATGGACACTGAATCTATCTGGAAGCCTAAAAAGGTGACTCTTGTCTGAGGAATCAAGAAACTTTTTGGTAAATTGATCCTCCAACCATGTTTCAGAAGAAACAACACTAGTTGATTCGTGTGAGATTCTGCAGTACATAAAGACTGAGCTAGTACCAAGATATCGTCCAATTAAGGAAACACCGCAATACCCTGTTCTCTGATTACAGATAGTAGGGCACCCAGAACCTTTGAAAAGATTCTTGGAGCTGTTGCTAGGCCAAATGGAAGAGCAACAAATTGGTAATGCTTGTCTAGAAAAGAGAATCTCAGAAACTGATAGTGTTCTGGATGAATCGCAATATGAAGGTACGCATCCTGCAAGTCTATTGTGGACATATAATGTGCTCGCTGAACAAAAGGCAGAATAGTCCTTATAGTCACCATCTTGAAAGTTGGTACTCTTACATAATGATTCAAAATTTTTAGATTCAGAACTGGTCTGAATAAATTTTCTTTCTTTGGTACAATGAATAGGTTTGAATAAAACCCCAGACCTTGTTCCTGAGGAGGAACTGGCATGATTACCCCTGAAGACTCCAGGTCTGAAACAGACTTCAGAAAAGCCTGAGCTTTTACTGGATTTACAGGGATGCTTGAGAGAAAAAATCTTCTCACAGGAGGTCTTACTCGGAATCCTATTCAATACCCTTGAGAGACAATGCTCTGAATCCAATGATTTTGGACAGATTTTATCCAAAAATCCTTGAAAACCTTAATCTGCCCCCTACCAGCTGAGCTGGAATGAGGGCCGCACCTTCATGCGGACTTAGGGGCTGACTTTGGTTTCCTAAATGGCTTGGATTGATTCCAATTTGAGGAAGGCTTCCAATTGGAAGCAGATTCCTTGGGGGGAGGATTGAGTTTTTGTTCCTTATTCTGACGAAAGGAACGAAAACGGTTAGAAGCCTTAGATTTACCCTTAGGTTTCTTATCCTGAGGCAAAAAAACTCCTTTTCTCCCAGTGATAGTTGAAATAATAGAATCCAACTGAGAACCAAATAAATTATTACCTTGGAAAGAAAGAGATAGTAATCTAGATTTAGATATCATATCAGCATTCCAAGACTTAAGCCACAAAGCTCTTCTAGCTAATAGAGCTAAAGACATGGATCTAACATCAATTTTGATAATATCAAAAAAGGCATCACAAAAAAAATGATTAGCATGTTGCAGTAAGCGAACAGATATGTCAGAATCCAATTCATGTTGCGCTAAATTTTCCAACCAGAAAGTTGATGCAGCCGCAACATCAGCCAAAGAAACAGCAGGTCTAAGAATATGACCTGAATATAAATAGGCCTTCCTTAGATAAGATTCAAGCTTCCTATCTAAAGGATCCTTAAAGGAAGTGCTATCTTCCATAGGAATAGTGGTACGTTTAGCAAGAGTAGAAAGAGCCCCATCAACTTTGGGGATTTTTTCCCAAAACTCTATAGATTTTGCTGGTAAAGGATACAATTTTTTAAACCTTGAAGAAGGAATAAAAGAAGTACCTGGCTTATTCCATTCCCTAGAAATCATATCAGAAATAGCCTCAGGAATGGAAAAAAACCCTGGAGAAACCACAGGAGGTTTAAAAACAGCATTTAAACGTTTATTAGACTGAACATCAATAGGACTGGTTACCTCAATATCCAAAGTAATTAACACTTCTTTTATTAAAGAACGCATATACTCTATTTTAAATAAATAAGTAGATTTGTCAGTGTCAATGTCTGAGGAAGGATCTTCTGAATCAGATAGATCCTCATCAGAAGAGGATAAATTATTATGTTGTTGATCATTTGAAATTTCATCAGCTAAATGAGAAGTTTTAAAAGACCTTTTATGTTTATTAGAAGGTGGAAATGCAGACAAAGCCTTCATAATAGAATCAGAAACAAATTCCTTAAAATTTACAGGTATGTCATGCACATTAGAAGTTGAAGGAACTGCAACTGGCAATGTACTATTACTGATGGAAACACTATCTGCATGTAAAAGTTTATCATGACAACTATTACAAATGACATTCGGTGGAATAATTTCTACAATTTTACAACAAATGCACTTAGCTTTGGTAGAACCGATGTCAAGCAGCAATGTTCCAGCAGAAACTTCAGAGGCAGGATCAGATTGGGACATCTTGCACAATGTAAGAGAAAAAACAACATATAAAGCAAAATTATCTATTTCCTTATATGACAGTTTCAGGAATGAGAAAAAATGCAATAGCATAGGCCTCTGATAGCAAAAAGCAAGAGGCAAACATACAAGGGGTATTGAAATAATGAAAACATTTGGCGCCAAGTATAAAGCACAACGTAACGTAAACTCTTTTTTGGCGCCAAAAATAACCGGAAATGACACACTTGCGTCACTAATGACGCAGCCGTGTGAAAGGTCTTGGCGTCACGTATGACGCCGGAAATAACAAAGTTGTGTCATAAATGTATTTTTTCGCGCCAAAAATTTCTCGCCCCAAGAATGATGCAATAAAGTTTAGCATTTGACGCACCCGCGGGCCTAATACCCGCAATTGTAAGAAGTAGTCAATTGAAAAAAGACTAAACCCCAGGTAAGAAATACATTTCTCAAAAATGTTTACATTCCCCAAATATGAAACTGACAGTCTGCAGAAGGAAATACATGAACCTGACTCATGGCAAATATAAGTACAATACATATATTTAGAACTTTATATAAATGCATAAAGTGCCAAAACATAGCTGAGACTTACCAAAAGACACCCATCCACATATAGCAGCCAAACCAGTACTAAAACAGTTATTAGTAGAGGTAAAGGTAAATTGAGAGTATATCGTCGATCTGAAAAGGGAGGTAGGAGATGAATCTCTACGACTGATAACGGAGAAGCTATGAAATAGACCCCCATTAGGGAAATCATCGAATTCAATAAGTGATACTCCCTTGACGTCCCTCTGACATTCGCTGTACTCTGAGAGGAATCGGGCTTCAACAATGCTGAGACGCGCATATCAACGTAGAAATCTTAGCACAAACTTACTTCACCACCTCCATAGGAGGCAAAGTTTGTAAAACTGAATTGTGGGTGTGGTGAGGGGTGTATTTATAGGCATTTTGAGGTTTGGGAAACTTTGCCCCTCCTGGTAGGATTGTATATCCCATATGTCACTAGCTCATGGACTCTTGCCAATTACATGAAAGAAAACCTGAATAACCACGTCATCGATGACTGTTAGTCAACAACAGTCCAATGCTCATCGCTCCGTACTTGACATGCGTGTTTTTGACAGGGTTTTTTTATAAATAAGGGGATCGTATGTGGATCCGCGTCAGCGATGTCTGGCGAGCGTATTGACGCCGGCGAATGCACTGAGATTGACGCTTTGATTAATATGCCTTAGTCTGAATTTCAAATGAGTAGTAGATTTTTTTCTAACAAATTTCAGTTATGTCTATTTCCATTTCCACTGCATCATGTGACAGCCATCAGCCAATCACAAATGCATATACGTATATTCTGTGAATTATTGCACATGCTCAGTAGGAGCTGGTGACCCAAAAAGTGTAAATATAAAAAGACTGTGCACATTTTGTTAATGGAAGTAAATTGGAAAGTTGGTAAAATTGCCTGCTCTATCTGAATCATAAAATTTTAATTTTTACTTGAGTGTCCCTTTTGACAAAGGCTCTGTTATGCAACCAGGTAAGTGTTATTTTTCTGTAGTTACTCTCACCAGTAGCTCCTGTTACTTGACAAGAAACCCAAGAGAGCTCTATGAGATGACAAAGAGGCTGTTCACATAATTAACATAACTCAAATGCTTATAATAGAGCTAATGATGGGCAGTGCAAAAATGAACTGTTTTTCTACCAAGAGAGTTTATTTTCAGTCAGAAAGGATAATCTGTGGGTTTGATCAGTTTGATTAGATTAGTCATTCAGAGCTCAGCATACCTTAAAGTCACTTGTCTCTGCGGATTTGTGCTTGAGCTGTGATTACTTACAGATTTGAAGCTTTTGTTAACACCAGCTATGGAGAAACCTGATTATACTGAGCTCCGAAAAGCTTATGTGGTAATAAAAGAGTGAAGAGGGAAAGCTGCCTAAGATTGTGTGCAGAAATGAACAAACACGGACCAAATGCCTTTACAAGTCAACCTGGGCATTTTCCATCGGCAAGGAATCATGTATAAGAGATTGTTAAAGAATAATGCACTTGTATGTTAATATCTTGCTTACAATTAGCTGTATGTCAGAGGAAAGAGAGAGGAAAGGGAGAGGAGTGAAACCATGGGACGAAAACTGATGTGGGATAAATAAGAAATGAGAAACAAAGTAGAGAGAGGTTAAAGGGACATCAAACCCAAAATGTTTATTTCATCATTCAAATAGATTATACATTTTTAAACATCTTTCATATTTACTTCTATCAATTTTGCTTCATTCTCTTGGTATCTTTTATTGAAGAAGCAGCAATGCACTCCTGGGAGCTAGCTGAACACATTTGTAAGCCAATGAAAATGGGAATACAAGTTCAGCCACCAATCAGCAGCTATTTCTAACCCCCTGAGCCTATCTAGATATGCTTTTCAACAAATGATACCAAGAGAAGGAGGCAAATTAGATAATAGAAGTAAATTGGAAAGTTGCTTAAAATTGTATGATTTATCTGAATCATTAAATACATGTTTTGGGCTTCATGCCCCTTTAAGTGAGAGGAATAAGAGAGATGGGCAAAGTCACATAGTCCCCTACTTCATCCTATTAGTTTAGCTGTGCTAAAGCATGTTGAGCTTGGGGGGTTTGCCTTCCTTTGTAATGCTATTTCAATTCATTATTAATTGTGCCTTTTAATAACAATTTTGAGTTATATCTTTGTGAGGATCATTACTTTGTCTGCAGGTCTACATACACAAATGCATGTATGTTAATGACATTGACTCTTTGAGGCCTATTTAACAAATGTCTGTCGGACCTGATCCAACAGTGTGGAGCAATACGCTCTTCTCATTCAGCATTGCACCAGCATCTCACAAGAGCTGCTGGTGCAACACCGCCCCCTGCAGACTCGCGGCCAATAGGGGGCGTACTCGATCTGGTTGAATTGTGGCGATTCCTGTCCGCCTCATCAGAGCAGGCGGACAGGGTTATGGAGCAGCGGTCTTTAGACCGCTGTTCCATAACTTATGTTTCTGGCGAGTCTAAATTATACAGTCTGAATAATGTGAAGATGCTGTATGAGACGATGGGGACTGTCCCTATTTTTAGTATAGCACTCCTAAACGTCAAAGGAGTCACCTTACCCCGAGTTTTCAAGTAAGTGCATTTTTTATATTATTATTATTTTATTATTATATTTCCCTATAAAATGCAAGGAGAGAGATTTGGAATTCATAGTAAAAGATATGGTCCACCACCAATTTCCCACACCAAAGCTATTAAGTTTTGTTGTATTTTTGCAACCCTCAAATATTGTGGCCCCTCTGTAGTAAGAGGAAATGTAATGGGGTGGGGAGAGAATGATAGGAGAGAGGAGAGAATCAGAGGATAAATTGACTAGCGAGTGATCAGAGAAGTGCAGGTTAGTAAAAGCTGAGCAAAATAAATAATAACTTATGCATTCTGCAAGAGGAAAAAGCTAAAAAGAGCAAAAAACACAAAACTAAAAGTTAGACATGTGCATTTGGTTTCAGACAAATGTTAAAAATAATGTGCAGGGTACGAGTATAGCACTGTTTAGCGCTTTCGAATACACAGTATAACATTTTATTAAATATGAATATTGCATAAATATGATTTTTCATGTTTTTATCTACTTAACTGCAAAGGGCTCTAATGCACTTCTATATATGAATACATATTTATTTATGTGTTTACAGAGGCGTACTTATCAAGCCGTCAACTATGCTGCATTCGCCGGCATCAATACACTCGCCTGACATCACTCTCCTTATTTATTAACAAAGCTATCAAAAAGCCGCTCACTAAGTACGAGGCAATGAGCAGCAGACTGTTGTTAACTAACAGTCATCGATCTCACTGCTATGCGGCTTTTCCCAGCTTTATTTATATCCTGTCACTAAGCACCGCCACTATACTAAAATGTTTAACCCCTATCCCGCCACTCCCCGACCCCGCCTCAACTAAATAAAGATATTAACCCCTATCCCGCTGCTCCCGGAGCCCACCCCAACTCTAATAAAGTTATTAACCCCTATTCCGCTGCTCTCCGACACCGCCACAACTAACTAACGGCTAGATTTAGAGTTTTGTCGGTAACGACCCGCGTATCTAACGCTGGCTTTTTTCTGGCCGCACCTTTAAAATAACTCTGGTATTGAGAGTCCACAGAATGGCTGCGTTAGGCTCCAAAAAAGGAGCATACAGCATATTTAACGCCACTGCAACTCTCGATACCAGAGTTGCTTACGGACGCGGCCAGCCTCAAAAACGTGCTTGTGCACGATTCCCCCATAGGAAACAATGGGGCTGTTTGAGATGAAAAAAAAACCTAACACCTGCAAAAAAGCCGCGTTCAGCTCCTAAGGCAGCCCCATTGTTTCCTATGGGGAAACACTTCCTACGTCTGCACCTAACACCCTAACATGTACCCCGAGTCTAAACACCCCTAACCTTACACTTATTAACCCCTAATCTGCCGCCCCCGCTATCGCTGACCCCTGCATATTATTATTAACCCCTAATCTGCCGCTCCGTAAACCGTCGCTACTTACATTATCCCTATGTACCCCTAATCTGCTGCCCTTAACACCACCGACCCCAATATTATATTTATTAACCCCTAATCTGCCGACTGAAGCTCACCGCTATTCTAATAAATGTATTAACCCCTAAAGCTAAGTCTAACCCTAACACTAACACCCCCCTAAGTTAAATATAATTTAAATCTAACGAAATTAATTAACTCTTATTAAATAAATTATTCCTATTTAAAGCTAAATACTTACCTGTAAAATAAATCCTAATATAGCTACAATATAAATTATAATTATATTATAGCTATTTTAGGATTAATATTTATTTTACAGGTAACTTTGTAATTATTTTAACCAGGTACAATAGCTATTAAATAGTTAAGAACTATGTAATAGCTAAAATAGTTAAAATAATTACAAATTTACCTGTAAAATAAATCCTAACCTAAGTTATAATTAAACCTAACACTACACTATTAATAAATTAATTAAATAAAATACCTATAATTATCTACAATTAAACCTAACACTACACTATCAATAAATAAATTAAATACAATTCCTATAAATAAATACAATGAAATAAACTAACTAAAGTACAAAAAATAAAAAAGAACTAAGTTACAAAAAATAAAAAAATATTTACAAACATTAGAAATATATTACAACAATTTTAAACTAATTACACCTACTCTAAGCCCCCTAATAAAATAACAAAGCCCCCAAAATAAAAAAATGCCCTACCCTATTCTAAATTACTAAAGTTCAAAGCTCTTTTACCTTACCAGCCCTGAACAGGGCCCTTTGCGGGGCATGCCCCAAGAAGTTCAGCTCTTTTGCCTGTAAAAAAAAACATACAATACCCCCCCCCAACATTACAACCCACCGCCCACATACCCCTAATCTAACCCAAACCCCCTTAAATAAAACTAACACTAAGCCCCTGAAGATCTCCCTACCTTGAGTCGTCTTCACCCAGCCGAGCCAAATTCTTCATCCAAGCGGAGCAAGAAGAGGTCCTCCATCCGGTAGAAGTCTTCATCCAAGCGGGGCAGAAGAGGTCTTCCATCCGATTGAAGTCTTCACCCAAAAGAGGCATCTTCTATCGTCATCCATCCGGAGCGGAGCGGCAGCATCCTGAAGACCTCCGACGCGGAACATCCATCCTGGCCGACGACTGAACGACGAATGATGGTTCCTTTAAATGACGTCATCCAAGATGGCGTCCCTCGAATTCCGATTGGCTGATAGGATTCTATCAGCCAATCGGAATTAAGGTAGGAAAAATGATCATCACAGAACACCAGCAGATCCAGCAAAAACACACAGTTCAAGGTTATCTTTTTTAGAAGAGGGTCCAATCCAAACCCACGACCCCCCAAAAGGCAAAAGAAGATTAGAGGACACAGAGGAAGAGGAGGTAGAACCAAAGAAAGCCACGAAAAAATCCAAATAGAACCAAAAGGCATTTTTAATCTCAGTAAAGTAGCTCTCAACAATGAACAGAAATCTGTATTAAGTAAAGGACTATCATTTGCACCAACCAATAGAATCAACAAATTTGAGACTCTAATCCATGTCAACCAGTTCACAAGGAAACTAGCACTTAAAAAATATTTTCTAAAAAATCCTTTAGAAAGTACTATTAACTATACTTCCACATACATTCATACTAATCTCAAACAGAAATCTGATTTCAACCCCACACAAGAAAAAGGTAGTGCAATAGAAATATTCGAAAAAAAGGTAAAAGAAGATATTGAAAAAATAGACGATAAAAAAGACTTAAAATGGAATCTAACCAAAAAAGAAAATTTAGTTTTAAAAGATCTAAAAGAGAACAAAGACATAACGATTAAACAAGCTGATAAAGGTGGGGGAGTGGTTATAATGGACACTGTACACTACCTTAATGAAGCATATAGATTATTGGAAGATGAGGCAACATATAAAAAATTGACTGGGAACCCCTTAGAATCCATGAAGAAAAACTTGGACAAAATGATACTTACAGCAAAAAACAAAGGTATTCTTAATAACCAAGAAAGTAGATTTCTAGAAATTGATCAACCAAGGACACCAGTCTTTTATTTCCTGCCCAAAATCCATAAAAGCATCACCAACCCCCCAGGCAGACTAATCATCTCAGGAATTGATTCCCTAACATCTAACCTATCGCAATACACAGATTATTACCTACAGAAATATGTGAAATCTATACCATCACATCTCAAAGACACCAAACATTTTTTAAATCTAATAGAAAATTTAAAATGGGAAGATAACTACATCTTAGTCACGTGTGACGTGAGTTCTTTATACACTTGCATAGAACATCAGAAAGGTCTAGAGGCTACTCATTCCTATCTACTAAGAGATACAGAAATGTCAAAAGTACAGCAAGAATTCATATTAGACTGTATGGAGTTTATTCTTAAGAATAACTATTTTTCATTTAATGGGCATTACTATTTGCAAAAAAAGGGCACAGCCATGGGCACGAGATTCGCACCCAGTTACGCCAATTTGTTCGTAGGGCATTTTGAAGAACTTTTTTTGTCCGGAACTCCATGGGGTGCGAATATCGTGCTCTACAAAAGGTTTATTGATGATATATTCATTATCTGGAAAGGTGATGAGGAACTACTAGAACAATTCATTTCAGATTTTAACACCAATGATTTCGGATTAATATTCACATATGAATATAACAAAGTAAAAATGAATTTTCTGGATATAGAAATATCTATAATAAATAATGAAATAACCACAACCACCTTTTTTAAAAAAGTCGATGCCAACAGCTATATTGATTTTAAAAGCTGCCATCATAATAAATGGAAAAGAAACATACCAAAAGGGCAATTCTCAAGAATCAGAAGAAACTGCACACACATCGCAGATTATGACTCACAAGCAGAGATCTTGCACAACAGATTTTTAGAGAAAGGATACCACCTCAAACAACTACTAGAAACCAACAAACTGGTTAGACAAATAGACAGGAGGTCACTACTAGAAGACAGCAATATGACTAACAAGGCAGAAAAAGATCCATATGACATTCCATTTATTACATCATTTTCTAGTCAACATAAACTAATTGAGAACATTGTAAAGAAACACTGGCACATAGCCAGAAGTGACCCCATAATAGGGAAAAGACTAAAATATCGCCCTGATGTTATATTCAGAAAGGCCACTAATTTAAAGAATATCTTAGCGCCAAGCGAATTTAAATCAAAAACAGGTCCCCAGCAATACAACTTAAACAATGAAAAACTATTAGGATTTTTTCCATGTCATGTATGCAAATCATGCAAATTTAGCACCAAAACCAAAATGGTAAAATCTAATGTAACCCAGAAAGAACTGAAGATTAATGATACCATAAGATGCACTGACACCAACATAATCTATTTAATTCAGTGCTCATGTAAACTACAGTACCTAGGTCAAACGGGAAGGAAACTGAAAGAAAGAATAAGAGAACACATCAGATGCATAGAAAAAGAAAAAGATAATACCAGACTTTATGCCCACTTTAAAGAATTCCACAAAGGTAACCCAAATGACATGAAATTTTGGGGCATTAAGAAAATAAAGAGGCGGAAATATGGAAAAAAAGCTACTATACCATGAAGCAGAATTGATTTTCAAAATGAAAACTCTACACCCAAAAGGCCTCAATAGCGAACTAGACCTCAATGCAATTCTATAAGATAAATATCACGAAAACACGCAAACACACCATTAAAACATATTTACTAAACATAATAAAACTACTCAAGAAAATAAGAAAATATATATATATATATATATCATAAAAAAAAAAAAATATATATATATATATATATATATATATATATATATAGTTTTACAGTCTAAGGACACACCACTTGAAATTTAAACTAACACATAGGCCATTTTTATAAAGATTAAGATCATAAAAACCAAGCGATCACATTAACATACCAAGTTGATTAAATATAATAGAATTCTAAAATAAAATATATATATATTTGACAAAATCACCACTTAGTTTTACAGTCTAAGGACAAACAACTTGAAATTTTAAAATTCCTACAATAATTATAAAAATTCATACAAGAAGGCTAATCTCTCATCCGATAATACTAATATCCACAAAAACTAGAAAAGTATTGGTACAACACACTCATTGGACCATACAGCTCTTTATTATATTTTTACAATACCCACTATCTGGTTATTGTAGCCCACAGATAACAAATAGAAACTTTCAAACTAGAGTCAATTTTTATTTCACTAATTTTTATTTCACAATTGGCCCCATTTTATGGTTAAAATATCCATACAACGATAAGTATAGACACGAAAACACGCAAACACACCATTAAAACATATTTACTAAACATAATAAAACTACTCAAGAAAATATATATATATATATATATCATAAATAAATATATAGTTTTACAGTCTAAGGACACACCACTTGAAATTTAAACTAACACATAGGCCATTTTTTAAGATCATAAAAACCAAGCCATCACACTAACAAACCAAGTTGATTAAATACAATAGAATTCTAAAATAAAATATATATATATTTGACAAAATTACAACTTAGTTTTACAGTCTAAGGACAAACAACTTGAAATTTTAAAATTCCTACAATAATTATAAAAATTCATACAAGAAGGCTAATCTCTCATCCGATAATACTAATATCCACAAAAACTAGAAAAGTATTGGTACAACACACTCATTGGATCATACAGCTCTTTACTATATTTTTACAATACCCACTATCTGGTTATTGTAGCCCACAGATAACAAATAGAAACATTCAAACTAGAGTCAAAAGATTCACTTAAATTTATATTCTCTTTTGGCCCATCTAACTTTTATTTCACTAAATTCTAATTTCACCATTGGCCCCGTTTTAACTATATTTTATGGTTAAAATATCCATACAACGATAAGTATAGACAAATTATTTCACTCTAATATTACGCTCTAATTACAGAAACCTTTTAAAAATATCCATGGTTTCATAAAGTGACTAAAATATACACTCTAAAAGTAATTGACATTAAGATATATAATATCTTTCTCTATTTTAAAAGTAA
Source organism: Bombina bombina (assembly GCF_027579735.1). Taxonomy (NCBI): domain Eukaryota; kingdom Metazoa; phylum Chordata; class Amphibia; order Anura; family Bombinatoridae; genus Bombina; species Bombina bombina. Next base: position 1,170,943,640 of record NC_069499.1, read on the forward strand.
TCATATAAAATGTTTATCGCTACATAAAAACACCCAACTATATTATAATTAAGACCCAAGGATACCTATGTTATATAATAAAACAGCATTTTATAATTGTTCCTGATTTTTTTGATTTTATGTATATCATCAATTAGTGATTTATTGCTAAATTAGAGAGGCTTTAAATAGCCTTTGAATCCCCACATCTGGTATCTTGAAAAAGGCTGTCCAGCCGAAACATGTTGATACCAGAGCACACCTGCACAGGATTTGAGAAGACAAAGTGAATACCAGCTATACCCAGTTGAAATATTCAAGTTCCCACTGAGCGGCATATAATTAACCGCAAAGATCACATTGATAACTAGAAATCCTTTTTCTACTTATCCTACAAACTTTCTACTTATTCCAACAACCACATTTCAGCACCCAGATCGGTCACTGACCGACATCTAAGAAACCTGGGAACAACAGACCGGAAAGGCACGCAAAAAATCCACATCAGGAGGTTATCCAACAACCATACCATCGTGATCGGTCACTGACCGAAAGACAAGCCACAGAATAGAAAAACCGGAGATACTTAAAAAACATCAGCAAACGTTTAGCACTTAACCGCAACGAAGATCCCACCAAGAAACCCTTAAGAGCGCGATCGGTCACTGACCGACAAAGGATAAGGTAACTGAGCGGCCACGACAACTACCGAAACACTTATATAAAAGTGAATTTTCTCGCAGCAAACAGATAAGCCAACCTAATAAGAGGAAACCAAAGCGGCATTTATTTAACCGCCAGCAGCTCATATAGAACTGCCACCAGCTTGATCTTGAAACTTAATCAAAACACTGGCATAGCGGCGTTTATTTAACCGCAATTATCTCACAAAAGTGATATCAAACAGATACACTTCAAGGTACTAATTTGTATACTTATATTATAGTGTGATAAAAATCGCACCAACATACCTCTACATTTGATATATAGATTGAATCAGTCAATCAGATTGAGCTCGCATTCTATTGGCTGATCGGAACAGCCAATAGAATGCGAGCTCAATCTGATTGGCTGATTGGATCAGCCAATCGGATTGAACTTGATTCTGATTGGCTGATTCCATCAGCCAATCAGAATATTCCTACCTTAATTCCGATTGGCTGATAGAATCCTATCAGCCAATCGGAATTCGAGGGACGCCATCTTGGATGATGTCATTTAAAGGAACCGTCATTCGTCGTTCAGTCGTCGGCCAGGATGGATGTTCCGCGTCGGAGGTCTTCAGGATGCTGCCGCTCCGGATGGATGACGATAGAAGATGCCTCTTGGATGAAGACTTCAATCGGATGGAAGACCTCTTCTGCCCCGCTTGGATGAAGACTTCTACCGGATGGAGGACCTCTTCTTGCTCCTCTTGGATGAAGAATTTGGCTCGGCTGGGTGAAGACGACTCAAGGTAGGGAGATCTTCAGGGGCTTAGTGTTAGGTTTATTTAAGGGGGGTTTGGGTTAGATTAGGGGTATGTGGGTGGTGGGTTGTAATGTTGGGGGGGGGGGTATTGTATGTTTTTTTTTACAGGCAAAAGAGCTGAACTTCTTGGGGCATGCCCCGCAAAGGGCCCTGTTCAGGGCTGGTAAGGTAAAAGAGCTTTGAACTTTAGTAATTTAGAATAGGGTAGGGCATTTTTTTATTTTGGGGGGCTTTGTTATTTTATTAGGGGGCTTAGAGTAGGTGTAATTAGTTTAAAATTGTTGTAATATATTTCTAATGTTTGTAAATATTTTTTTATTTTTTGTACTTTAGTTAGTTTATTTCATTGTATTTATTTGTAGGAATTGTATTTAATTTATTTATTGATAGTGTAGTGTTAGGTTTTATTGTAGATAATTATAGGTATTTTATTTAATTAATTTATTGATAGTGTAGTGTTAGGTTTAATTGTAACTTAGGTTAGGATTTATTTTACAGGTAAATTTGTAATTATTTTAACTATTTTAGCTATTAAATAGTTCTTAACTATTTAATAGCTATTGTACCTGGTTAAAATAAATACAAAGTTACCTGTAAAATAAATATTAATCCTAAAATAGCTATAATATAAATATAATTTATATTGTAGCTATATTAGGATTTATTTTACAGGTAAGTATTTAGCTTTAAATAGGAATAATTTATTTAATAAGAGTTAATTAATTTCGTTAGATTAAAATTATATTTAACTTAGGGGGGGGTTAGTGTTAGGGTTAGACTTAGCTTTAGGGGTTAATACATTTATTAGAATAGCGGTGAGCTCCAGTCGGCAGATTAGGGGTTAATGTTTGAAGTTAGGTGTCGGCGATGTTAGGGAGGGCAGACTAGGGGTTAATACTATTTATTATAGGGTTAGTGAGGCGGATTAGGGGTTAATAACTTTATTATAATAGCGATGCGGTCTGGTCGGCAGATTAGGGGTTAATAAGTGTAGGCAGGTGGAGGCGACGTTGAGGGCGGAAGATTAGGGGTTAATAAATATAATATAGGGGTCGGCGGTTTTAGGGGCAGCAGATTAGGGGTACATAGCTATAATGTAGGTGGCGGCGCTTTGCAGTCGGCAGATTAGGGGTTAATTATTGTAGGTAGCTGATGACGACGTTTAGAGGGGCAGGTTAGGGGTTAATAAATATAATACGGGGTCGGCGGTGTTAGGGGCAGCAGATTAGGGGTACATAAGTATAACGTAGGTGGCGGTCGGCAGATTAGGGGTTAAAAAAATTTAATCGAGTGGCGGCGATGTGGGGGGACCTCGGTTTAGGGGTACATAGGTAGTTTATGGGTGTTAGTGTACTTTAGAGCACAGTAGTTAAGAGCTTTATGAACCGGCGTTAGCCCAGAAAGCTCTTAACTACTGACTTTTTTCTGCGGCTCGAGTCTTGTCGTTTGATTTCTAACGCTCACTTCAGCCACGACTCTAAATACCGGAGTTAGAAAGATCCCATTGAAAAGATAGGATACACAATTGACGTAAGGGGATCTGCAGTATGGAAAAGTCGCGGCTGAAAAGTGAGCATTAGACCCTTTTTTGAGTGACTCCAAATACCGGCGGTAGCCTAAAACCAGCGTTAGGAGCCTCTAACGCTGGTTTTCACGGCTACCGCCAAACTCCAAATCTAGGCCTAAATGTATTAACCCCTATCCCTCCGCTCCCAGAGCCCACCGCAACTAAATAATTGTATTAACCCCTAAACCCCACATCATTACCACTTACTAAACCTATTAACCCCTAAACTGTCAGCCCCCCACATTGCCATAAACTAAATTAACCTATTAACCCCTAAACCTAACAACCCGCTAACTGTACATTAAAATTACATCATCCCTATCTTATAATAAATTTAAAATTACCTTTATATTTAAATTAAATTATATTAAACTATTAATTAATCTACGCTAACTGTTATACTAAAATTACAATAAACTATATTATACTATTAAACTAATAATTAATCTACCCTAAATATTTTACTAAAATTACATTAAACTATATTATACTATTAAACTAATAATTAATCTCTCTGTCTCTCTCTCTCTCTCTCTCTCTCTCTCTCTCTCTCTCTCTCTCTCTCTCTCTCTCTCTCTCTCTCTCTCTCTCTCTCTCTCTCTCTCTCCTAAAATTACATTAAATTACAAATTAAATTAAATATATTATATATTTAAAAACCTAACCCTACTCAAGTCATTTAAATCTACAATTAAAAATTACAAAGTTACAAAAAACTAACAACTAAGTTACACAAAGTAAAAAACACTAACGCCTAGATTTAGAGTTCTGCGTTAGCCGTCCAAACCAGCGTTAGGGGGTCCTAACGCTGGTTTTGGCCGCCCGCTGGTATTTAGAGTCAGTAAGGAAAGGGTCTAACGCTCACTTTCCAGCCACGACTTTTCCATACCGCAGATCCCCTTACGTCAATTGCGTATCCTATCTTTTCAATGGGATCTTTCTAATGCTGGTATTTAGTCTTGGTTGAAGTGAGTGTTAGAACTCTAACGACAAGACTCCAGCCGCAGAAAAAAGTCAGGAGTTAAGAGCTTTCTGGGCTAACGCCGGTTCATAAAGCTCTTAACTACTGTGCTCTAAAGTACACTAACACCCATAAACTACCTATGGACCCCTAAACTGAGGTCCCCCCACATCGCCGACACTATAATTAAAAAAAATGTAACCCCTAATCTGCCGACCACACACCGCCGCAACCTAGATTATCCCTATGTACCCCTAATCTGCTGCCCCTAACATCGCCGACACCTACATAATATTTATTAACCCCTAATCTTCCCCCCCCCCAACGTCGCTGCTACCTACCTACACTAATTAACCCCTAATCTGACCGGACCTCGCCGCCACTATAATAAATGTATTAACCCCTAAACCGCCTCACTCCCGCCTCAAAAACCCTATAATAAATTTTATTAACCCCTAATCTGCCCTCCCTAACATCTGCGACACCTAACTTCAAGTATTAACCCCTAATCTGCCAACCGGACCTCACCGCTACTATAATAAATGTATTAACCCCTAAAGCTAAGTCTAACCCTAACCCTAACACCCCCTAATTTCAATATAATTTAAATCTAATGAAATAAATTAACTCTTATTAACTAAAGTATTCCTATTTAAAGCTAAATACTTACCTGTAAAATAAACCCTAATATAGCTACAATATAACGAATAATTATATTGTAGCTATTTTAGGATTTATATTTATTTTACAGGCAACTTTGTATTTATTTTAACTAGGTACAATAGCTATTAAATAATTAATAACTATTTAATAGCTACCTAGTTAAAATAATTACAAAATTACCTGTAAAATAAATCCTAACCTAAGTTACAATTACACTACACTATCACTAAATTAATTAAATAAACTACCTACAATTATCTACAATTAAATCAACTAAACTAAATTACAAAAACAAACAAACACTAAATTACAAAAAATAAAAAAAGATTACAAGAATTTTAAACTAATTACACCTACTCTAAGCCCCCTAAAAAAATAACAAAGCCCTCCAAAATAAAAAAATGCCCTACCCTATTCTAAAATAAAACGTTAACAGCTCTTTTACATTACCAGCCTTTTGCGGGGCATGTCCCAAAGAAAACAGCTCTTTTGCATTTTAAATAAACATACAATACCCCCCCAACATTACAACCTGTAAGGCTGGGAGGCGGATTCCCCTGAAAGGTGAAGAAAAGGATCACAGGTGCAGACTTAAGTAGGTATAGGAATGTATCACCAATATATACAGGCTATTTATCAGCATAGACTGTTTGTATTGTAGGTGAAATAAAGTTAATGTCAGTTAACAGTAAATGGGAGAATATCATTTTCCTCCAAAGTAACTTCAACAAAGGAATGTAGGTAGAAGAATCAGACTTTATCTTCAGTCAAGTGGATAGAAATATTAGCCAGTTGCAATGAAATAGAAGGGAAAATTCACAACATTCGTCCAGAGAGAGGCTATACCAGATACAGGACAAACTGGAGCCTCAGTGTTATTTAAACTACAGAGCTGAGATACAATTATGAGACAGTGACCTTATAGAGGATCGTTCACTCTTACCAGCATATGTAGCGTAGAGAGCTATCACTAGCAACAAGCAGCTGAAATCCGGGACCGCTACAGAGTGGAGCTGCGTACTGAAGTGGGAGGAACAGCTCCTGACTGACAGCGGCTTACGCTGTGTAACTCCGTGGTTCTGTGATGAAGTGGGAGGAACAGAGCTCTTGACTGACAGCGGCTCACGCTGTTTGTAACTCCGGGTCTGTTTAGTGAAACGGTCACTGTGCTTGGCGTGTAAGTAGAAAAAGTCCATAAAGTGATGTTGATAATAAGACTGCGGACTTGGAATCTCTGGTTAGGTAGTTGCACAGTAAACTTGATGCTTTGATAAGATTGGGGAGAGCTGAGGATATACAGGCTGATAGATTAGGATAGGTTACTGGAAGGTAACGATAAGTCCTTTAGAGAAGCAAAACTGATGTTCAGAATTGTAATCCACTGCTGGGAAAGATGACAAGAAAAGTTACAACGAACAAGTAAATATTGTAATCCAAAACCAGCGTTAGGACCCCCTAACGCTGGTTTGGACGGCTAACGCAGAACTCTAAATCTAGGCAATGGTTTTTACATTTAAAAAAATATATATATATTTTTTAAATAAATGACAAACCTTGTAATATTTCTATACTGTTAGGAGATCATGACAAGATTGTTCATATTTGGTAAACAGCAATATCTTTTTTACTACTACGTAATTGCGGGAAGAAAAAACATTTAAAAAGATGAAAGTCCTGTAGCCTAATGTAATGATAATGCAACTGATAAATAAAAGAACCGGAATGACAAATTTTGTGGATATTGCGGTCACGATTTCCATTTTGTCATGTTTCCTGCAAAATTCTTTTGCTGTATAAGGTATCACTTATATGGCTTTTAAATTTATATACATAAGTAAATTACAGGACTACTCACTAAAGACAGAGATCTAGATTACGAGTGACGTGCTATTGTTAGTGCGAGTAGCATAAACACAATAACGAGATTGAAGTGTTCTTTATGCTCAAATCCATATTACAAGTGGTGCGCTATTAAAATTACCACAAATTCTTTTGTGCAAAATTGCTGTAACTCACACTCCCTATATTTTATATGGGTAGCGGAGAGCGGTGATATGCACTCGTATATCAAGTTTAAAATAAATGCGACCACGCGAATGCAATAGCATTTACCGCTCAAACTTTTTACATCACCTTACTCACAGAAAGAGTTTGTCCAGAGGAAACAGCTGCACTAAACTACACTTTGAACCCCTAAACTGCCACTCCCCAAAATTGCAAACTGCCTCTTTACACTATTAACACCTAAACCACCACCCCCCCACCGCAAAGTAAGCTTCTACTCTGTTTACCCCTAAACCGCCATACCCCCACCACAAAATAAGCTTCTATACTATTAACCCCTAAACTTCCAGCCCCCACATTGCAAAGTCCCCACTACTCTATTAACCCCTAAACCGCCATCCCCCAAACGCAAATGAACCCACTAACAAATAAAAAAACTAACTTCCTTTAAAAACATACTTACTGAGAAAGTAAAAAAATAAATCTAACCTTACCTTTTACAAAACAACAACCTACCATTACTATTAAAATCAAACCTTACATTACACAAAATAAAAAACCTAACATTCCATTTAAAAAAAAATAACATTACATTAAAAATACTAACATTACTGTAAAAAAATTAAAAACCTTACATTACAAAAAAAAAAAAAAATAATAACAAACAAATGACCCCCTGCCCAAAAGAGTTATGCCTATTCTGAAAAACTTCAAAATAAAAAAAACCTATTCTAACACTAAAGGGCCTTTTGTAGGGCATTGCCCTAAAGTGAACCAGCTCTTTTTCTTAAAACAAAACTACCACCTTCAAACATTAGCATCCCAACCCCCACTGCAAAAAAAATCAGCCTAAAAAAAAAACTTGTGTGCCATGAAAAGGGTATTTGACTGGGCATTGCCCTTAAAATGGCATTTAGCTCATTTGTTGCCAGAGAAAGAAAAAAATCCCTAATCTAAAAAATAAACCCTAACCTATCACTAAACCCCAAGATAGTACTCACTCCCGGTGGCAGTCCATCTTCTTATCTTCATCCTGGTGGAGGTGGCGGTCTTCATCCATCTTCAGATCTTCAACACGGAGGTCCTCTTCATGTGGTCACCAGCTGAACTGTGAATTTTTAATGTGAGGTACCCCTTTAATATAGGGATACCATTGCATTCCTATTGGCTGATTTTCATGTTCAAATCCGATTCAGCCAATAGAAAAAACTTTCATTCTATTGGCTGTGAATGCATGTCTGTACAGGGAGTGCAGAATTATTAGGCAAGTTGTATTTTTGAGGATTAATTTTATTATTGAACAACCATGTTCTCAATGAACCCAAAAAACTCATTAATATCAAAGCTGAATAGTTTTGGAAGTAGTTTTTAGTTTGTTTTTAGTTATAGCTATTTTAGGGGGATATCTATGTGTGCAGGTGACTATTACTGTGCATAAATATTAGGCAACTTAACAAAAAACAAATATATACCCATTTCAATTATTTATTTTTACCAGTGAAACCAATATAACATCTCAACATTCACAAATATACATTTCTGACATTCAAAAACAAAACAAAAACAAATCAGTGACCAATATAGCCAACTTTCTTTGCAAGGACACTCAAAAGCCTGCCATCCATGGATTCTGTCAGTGTTTTGATCTGTTCACCATCAACATTGGGTGCAGCAGCAACCACAGCCTCCCAGACACTGTTCAGAGAGGTGTACTGTTTTCCCTCCTTGTAAATCTCACATTTGATGATGGACCACAGGTTCTCAATGGGGTTCAGATCAGGTGAACAAGGAGGCCATGTCATTAGATTTTCTTCTTTTATACCCTTTCTTGCCAGCCACGCTGTGGAGTACTTGGACGCGTGTGATGGAGCATTGTCCTGCATGAAAATCATGTTTTTCTTGAAGGATGCAGACTTCTTCCTGTACCACTGCTTGAAGAAGGTGTCTTCCAGAAACTGGCAGTAGGACTGGGAGTTGAGCTTGACTCCATCCTCAACCCGAAAAGGCCCCACAAGCTCATCTTTGATGATACCAGCCCAAACCAGTACTCCACCTCCACCTTGCTGGCGTCTGAGTCGGACTGGAGCTCTCTGCCCTTTACCAATCCAGCCACGGGAACATCCATCTGGCCCATCAAAACTCACTCTCATTTCATCAGTCCATAAAACCTTAGAAAAATCAGTCTTGAGATATTTCTTGGCCCAGTCTTGACGTTTCAGCTTGTGTGTCTTGTTCAGTGGTGGTCGTCTTTCAGCCTTTCTTACCTTGGCCATGTCTCTGAGTATTGCACACCTTGTGCTTTTGGGTACTCCAGTGATGTTGCAGCTCTGAAATATGGCCAAACTGGTGGCAAGTGGCATCTTGGCAGCTGCACGCTTGACTTTTCTCAGTTCATGGGCAGTTATTTTGCGCCTTGGTTTTTCCACACACTTCTTGCGACCCTGTTGACTATTTTGAATGAAACGCTTGATTGTTCGATGATCACGCTTCAGAAGCTTTGCAATTTTAAGAGTGCTGCATCCCTCTGCAAGATATCTCACTATTTTTGACTTTTCTGAGCCTGTCAAGTCCTTCTTTTGACCCATTTTGCCAAAGGAAAGGAAGTTGCCTAATAATTATGCACACCTGATATAGGGTGTTGATGTCATTAGACCACACCCCTTCTCATTACAGAGATGCACATCACCTAATATGCTTAATTGGTAGTAGGCTTTCGAGCCTATACAGCTTGGAGTAAGACAACATGCATAAAGAGGATGATGTGATCAAAATACTCATTTGCCTAATAATTCTGCACTCCCTGTATAACATTAAAATCACAAAGACATTTCCGAGACATGGAAAAACCTGGTGAAGAAACCTCTAAGAAACCTCTAAGAAATAGGCCCGTCAAGGACATTGACACATATCTCATTGTATACCACAATGTGTCTAAATTAAAGGGGCAATGTACTATAAAATGTGCTCTCCTTAATGTGTTTCACATGATATTCCATACCTTTTGCAAAGTATTAAATTGATGGTAGTTTTGTGTTTATTTTTGTATATAAAATGAAAGTTTTTGCTCATTAAAGGGACAGTCAAGTAAAAAAAAAACTTTCATGATTTAAATAGGGCGTGCCATTTTAAACAACTTTCCAATTTACTTTAATTACCAATTTTGCGTTGTTCTCTTGGTATTCTTAGTTGAAAACTAAACCTAGGAGGTTCATATGCTAACTTCTTAGACCTTGAAGACCACCTCTAATCTGAAAACATTTTGACAGTTTTTCACCACTAAATGGGGTTAGTTCATGTGTTTCATATAGATAACATTGAGCTCAGGCCCGTGAAGCTCCTAGGAGTAATCACTTATTGGCTAAAAATGCAAGTCTGTCAAAAGAACTGAAATAAGGGGGCAGTTTGCAGAGGCTTAGATACAAGGTAATCACAGAGGTAAAAAGTATATTATTATTACTGTGTAAGTTATGTAAAACTGGGGAATGGGTAATAAAGGGATTATCTACCTTTTTAGACAACAAAAAATCTGGTGTTTACTGTCCCTTTAAAGCCATTACCTGTTTTTTTTTCACTACATGCCCATAACAATAGTCTTAGCCTGCAAGTAAAGTAGACCTGCTAATGTGTTCTATGTGAGGTATTAATATGTGAATTATGGCTGTTGGCTCTCTCCCTCTACCATTCTCACCCTGGGAGATTAATTGGTGCTATTGCCTCCTGTTTATATAACCTTTCTACAGAGAAAATGTTTGTTTCTTATATTTTCAGTATAGGTAGGGATACAACAGGGAAAGAAGCTATTTCAAATAACAAAATAAACCATTAAATACTCTCCAGCATGGGAGTTCCCCCCTCCACTGTCCCTCCTTCCCTCCCTGCTGTGCTATCTAGCTATCTGGACCCCCAAAAATATTGCCCACAAGCTTCCCCCCTTTAACCCCACTAGCTTGCTGAACATAGGCTCCCCAGAGTTCCCTTCCCTCCCAACCATTTACTCCAAGACTCCTAAGAATGAGTGGATTATCTCCCCGTTTGTAAGGATGGCACTGCCTACCCAGTTGTAATACCCTCTGATGCTGATGCTCTTGTTTTATGGTATGTCTGATTGACCTGGACCAGTCTCTGTAACCCTTCTTGCCGGGTCATGTCTTATAGGGGGTGGTGGGGTGCTATTCCATATCTTACCTTGCATCACTCTGTTCAGATCTGTTTTGTTTTGTTTTGAAATGTATGTTTTTGAACTGACTTGATCTGACTTGATTTCTGTACTATTACAAAATACAAAAAAACTTTCTTTAAAAAAATAAAAATACTCTCCAGCAAGTAAAATAGACCTTTGAGAACATACTAAAAGTGAAAACCTTTTATAGTAAAATTTCCCTTTAAATAGGTATACTGTACATTAACTAATTCAGTACAGTTCTTTTCACTAAACTCATTCTGTGATGAATTTGTTCCTTTTAAAGATATCAATAAAATAATAACATACATTTAACTACAAAAATAACTTTTCAGACAGCTTTTTAGAAGACTGTGCATTCCTTGTTATGATTTATGATTGCCATTTATGAGTCTGACATAAAAATCAATTACTCAATAGTCAGAAGAAAATCTTTTAGGTAGCTGTAGTTACAATACAATGCCAGACTGTTGTGAGACTCTTTCTGTGCATCCTATAGAAATACTTCTGATGGACAGCTAGTATTATTCAAATGTCTGCATATGTTGTGTCTGGTGCCCCAAAACATCTGTACTTGTAATCTTTATAGTGAACCCCTAGCTAAATATTTTACATACTAGTCCTATTTTTTAAATACCACGGTTCCAACCCTTGCTCCCTCTCTCTCCCCCCTCTCTTTTGAGCTCTCTCTCCCCCCTCTCCTTTGCACTCTCTCTCCCCCCTCTTTTGCTCTCTCTCCCCTCTTTTGCTCGCTCTCTCTTCCCCCCTCTTCTGCTCGCTTTCTCTCTTTCCCCCCTCTCTTTTGCTCTTTCCCTCCTCTCTTTTGGTCTCTCCCCCCTCTCTTTTGGTCTCTCTCTCTCCCCCTCCTCTCTCCCCTCTGTTTTTCTCTTTCACTTGACCCTGCTGCTGCCACCACGGCTGCTCCCGTCGGCCACGCCCCTTCACGCACGCTCCCACCCCTCGTCACGCCCATCGGCCACACCCCGTCATGTCTGGCCATGCCCCATCACGGCACGCCCGGTCACGCCCCCACCAGGCAGCTTCCACAGTGCGCACTGCTCTGCTGCTCAAGGCCAGGCATGATTGTCCTTGTGCAGTCTCTACTGCACATGACTGCATCTGACAAACATACCTGGCCTTTTATTATATAGGATACTGTGTATATGGAAGAGACTGTATTAAAAAAAAGAGTGTTTAGGTGTGCAAATCTTCTAAGCATTGTGTGACTGCTATCTTAAACCACATACAGTATTACATGATGATATTACTATATTAATACTTTATGGAATGCTCTGTATCCAGGGAGTGGTTACAGGATGGGAGATACTGCATTCCATAGGTCTCTTTGGTACCTTAGAGTAGCTTGGTTGGTGGTTGTATTTGTTTATTGGTTATTGGATCTTTTCCAAGTCTTCAGCATTCATATTAACTGGGCTAATGCGATGGGCTCTGTATAAATATGTGTGTGGTGTTGAATAAAGAAAATATACTTATTTCACAACTTAGACTCAGGTTGAGTTTGTGGAATCTGGGGTAGAGTTTCATTGGATATCTTTCCTTTTTTAGCTATATTACTTGAATCTCCATTGAATAAAGTCTGTAAAGACTGCCCTGGTTGTAATCTCACAGACTGCTGCTGGACCTATCATGTCTCCAGTGACCACTGTTTTGGCTGAGTTAAAGCATTTAGATACAAAGGTTTTCTAACTGTAGAGCAGATTTGTTCTCCTTTTCCATCAATTCAATCAAAATCCTCACTGCAACAGATAAGACCACACCCTCATGTTTGTCCTTATGCCACATATAGAATATACCCACATCAGACTACAAAATGATTGCTCTTTATCTTTGGATGGAGACATTTTGAGGATTGTAGTAGGAGAATCACCATCAGGTTTATTGGATGAGCTATTAGCCCTATTTTTTCACAGAAGATTTATAATTATAGAAACAGTATTTCAAATATTAACTCATTATAAATGATCAGTACACTCAGGAGGTTTTAACAATGTTTATCAATGATTTTGCGATTAGTGGATCCATCCTCAGAATCAAACAATTGTGCAACAGTAAATATAGAATAATATATATATATATATATATATATATATATATATATATATATTATAATATATATATGATGATGTTTAAATGAAAAAAAACTTGATGTAGAGGTTGAGCTATAGGCGAAACTCTATAGTGGGGGTAATCCAAAAGTGTTAACCTTAGAGAATCACTGATATAAAACTGGTATCCAATCTAATGAAATTCTAATAAATGTCCCATAAAATGTCCAATAAATAATGTTCAAAATTAATGTCCAAAAAAGAAATATCCAAAAATTAATTATTTAGTGTCCAGAAGATTAATTAGCGGCTAGATTTGGAGTTTGGCGGTAAAAGGGCTGTTAACGCTCCGCGGGTTTTTTTCTGGCCGCACCATAAATTTAACTCTGGTATCGAGAGTTCAAACAAATGCTGCGTTAGGCTCCAAAAAAGGAGCGTAGAGCATTTTTACCGCAAATACAACTCTCGATACCAGAGTTGCTTACGGACGCGGCCGGCCTCAAAAACGTGCTCGTGCACGATTCTCCCATAGGAAACAATGGGGCTGTTTGAGCTGAAAAAAAACCTAACACCTGCAAAAAAGCAGCGTTCAGCTCCTAACGCAGCCCCATTGTTTCCTATGGGGAAACACTTCCTACGTCTGCACCTAACACTCTAACATGTACCCCGAGTCTAAACACCCCTAGCCTTACACTTATTAACCCCTAATCTGCCGCCCCCCGCTATCGCTGACCCCTGCATTACACTTTTAACCCCTAATCTGCCGCTCCGTAAACCGCCGCCACCTACGTTATCCCTATGTACCCCTAATCTGCTGCCCTAACATCGCCGACCCCTATGTTATATTTATTAACCCCTAATCTGCCCCCCACAACGTCGCCGACACCTACCTACACTTATTAACCCCTAATCTGCCGACCGGACCTGAGCGCTACTATAATAAAGTTATTAACCCCTAATCCGCCTCACTAACCCTATCATAAATAGTATTAACCCCTAATCTGCCCTCCCTAACATCGCCGACACCTACCTTCAATTATTAACCCCTAATCTGCCGACCGGAGCTCACCGCTATTCTAATAAATGTATTAACCCCTAAAGCTAAGTCTAACCCTAACACTAACACCCCCCTAAGTTAAATATAATTTTTATCTAACGAAATAAATTAACTCTTATTAAATAAATGATTCCTATTTAAAGCTAAATACTTACCTGTAAAATAAATCCTAATATAGCTACAATATAAATTACATTTATATTATAGCTATTTTAGGATTAATATTTATTTTACAGGTAACTTTGTATTTATTTTAACCAGGTACAATAGCTATTAAATAGTTAAGAACTATTTAATAGTTACCTAGTTAAAATAATTACAAATTTACCTGTAAAATAAATCCTAACCTAAGATATAATTAAACCTAACACTACCCTATCAATAAAATAATTAAATAAACTACCTACAATTACCTACAATTAACCTAACACTACACTATCAATAAATTAATTAAACACAATTGCTACAAATAAATACAATTAAATAAACTATCTAAAGTACAAAAAATAAAAAAGAACTAAGTTACAGAAAATAAAAAAATATTTACAAACATAAGAAAAATATTACAACAATTTTAAACTAATTACACCTACTCTAAGCCCCCTAATAAAATAACAAAGACCCCCAAAATAAAAAATTCCCTACCCTATTCTAAATTTAAAAAGTTACAAGCTCTTTTACCTTACCAGCCCTGAACAGGGCCCTTTGCGGGGCATGCCCCAAGAAGTTCAGCTCTTTTGCCTGTAAAAGAAAACATACAATACCCCCCCCCCCAACATTACAACCCACCACCCACATACCCCTAATCTAACCCAAACCCCCCTTAAATAAACCTAACACTAAGCCCCTGATGATCTTCCTACCTTGTCTTCACCATGCCAGGTTCACCGATCCGTCCTGGCTCCAAGATCTTCATCCAACCCAAGCGGGGGTTGGCGATCCATAATCCGGTGCTCCAAAGTCTTCCTCCTATCCGGCAAGAAGAGGACATCCGGACCGGCAAACATCTTCTCCAAGCGGCATCTTCTATGTTCTTCCATCCGATGACGACCGGCTCCATCTTGAAGACCTCCAGCGCGGATCCATCCTCTTCTTCCGACGACTAGACGACGAATGACGGTTCCTTTAAGGGACGTCATCCAAGATGGCGTCCCTCGAATTCCGATTGGCTGATAGGATTCTATCAGCCAATCGGAATTAAGGTAGGAATTTTCTGATTGGCTGATGGAATCAGCCAATCAGAATCAAGTTCAATCCGATTGGCTGATCCAATCAGCCAATCAGATTGAGCTCGCATTGTATTGGCTGATCGGAACAGCCAATAGAATGCGAGCTCAATCTGATTGGCTGATTGGATCAGCCAATCGGATTGAACTTGATTCTGATTGGCTGATTCCATCAGCCAATCAGAAAATTCCTACCTTAATTCCGATTGGCTGATAGAATCCTATCAGCCAATCGGAATTCGAGGGACGCCATCTTGGATGACGTCCCTTAAAGGAACCGTCATTCGTCGTCTAGTCGTCGGAAGAAGAGGATGGATCCGCGCTGGAGGTCTTCAAGATGGAGCCGGTCGTCATCGGATGGAAGAACATAGAAGATGCCGCTTGGAGAAGATGTTTGCCGGTCCGGATGTCCTCTTCTTGCCGGATAGGAGGAAGACTTTGGAGCACCGGATTATGGATCGCCAACCCCCGCTTGGGTTGGATGAAGATCTTGGAGCCAGGACGGATCGGTGAACCTGGCATGGTGAAGACAAGGTAGGAAGATCATCAGGGGCTTAGTGTTAGGTTTATTTAAGGGGGGTTTGGGTTAGATTAGGGGTATGTGGGTGGTGGGTTGTAATGTTGGGGGGGGGGGTATTGTATGTTTTCTTTTACAGGCAAAAGAGCTGAACTTCTTGGGGCATGCCCCGCAAAGGGCCCTGTTCAGGGCTGGTAAGGTAAAAGAGCTTGTAACTTTTTAAATTTAGAATAGGGTAGGGAATTTTTTATTTTGGGGGTCTTTGTTATTTTATTAGGGGGCTTAGAGTAGGTGTAATTAGTTTAAAATTGTTGTAATATTTTTCTTATGTTTGTAAATATTTTTTTATTTTCTGTAACTTAGTTCTTTTTTATTTTTTGTACTTTAGATAGTTTATTTAATTGTATTTATTTGTAGCAATTGTGTTTAATTAATTTATTGATAGTGTAGTGTTAGGTTAATTGTAGGTAATTGTAGGTAGTTTATTTAATTATTTTATTGATAGGGTAGTGTTAGGTTTAATTATATCTTAGGTTAGGATTTATTTTACAGGTAAATTTGTAATTATTTTAACTAGGTAACTATTAAATAGTTCTTAACTATTTAATAGCTATTGTACCTGGTTAAAATAAATACAAAGTTACCTGTAAAATAAATATTAATCCTAAAATAGCTATAATATAAATGTAATTTATATTGTAGCTATATTAGGATTTATTTTACAGGTAAGTATTTAGCTTTAAATAGGAATCATTTATTTAATAAGAGTTAATTTATTTCGTTAGATAAAAATTATATTTAACTTAGGGGGGTGTTAGTGTTAGGGTTAGACTTAGCTTTAGGGGTTAATACATTTATTAGAATAGCGGTGAGCTCCGGTCGGCAGATTAGGGGTTAATAATTGAAGGTAGGTGTCGGCGATGTTAGGGAGGGCAGATTAGGGGTTAATACTATTTATGATAGGGTTAGTGAGGCGGATTAGGGGTTAATAACTTTATTATAGTAGCGCTCAGGTCCGCTCGGCAGATTAGGGGTTAATAAGTGTAGGTAGGTGTCGGCGACGTTGTGGGGGGCAGATTAGGGGTTAATAAATATAACATAGGGGTCGGCGATGTTAGGGGCAGAAGATTAGGGGTACATAGGGATAACGTAGGTGGCGGCGATTTGCGGTCGGAAGATTAGGGGTTAATTATTTTAAGTAGCTTGCGGCGACGTTGTGTGGGGCAAGTTAGGGGTTAATAAATATAATATAGGGGTCGGCGGGGTTAGGGGCAGCAGATTAGGGGTACATAAGTATAACGTAGGTGGCGGTCGGCAGATTAGGGGTTAAAAATTTTAATCGAGTGGCGGCGATGTGGGGGGACCTCGGTTTAGGGGTACATAGGTAGTTTATGGGTGTTAGTGTAGTTTAGGGTACAGTAGTTAAGAGCTTTATAAACCGGCGTTAGCCAGAAAGCTCTTAACTCCTGCTTTTTTCAGGCGGCTGGAATCTTGTCGTTAGAGCTCTAACGCTCACTTCAGAAACGACTCTAAATACCGGCGTTAGAAAGATCCCATTGAAAAGATAGGCTACGCAAATGGCGTAGGGGGATCTGCGGTATGGAAAAGTCGCGGCTGTAAAGTGAGCGTTAGACCCTTTAATCACTGACTCCAAATACCAGCGGGCGGCCAAAACCAGCGTTAGGAGCCTCTAACGCTGGTTTTGACGGCTACCGCCGAACTCTAAATCTAGGCCTAAGTGTCCAAAAATAAATGTCCAGAAGTATAAGTGGGTAGTGATCCAAATCTAATATATTATGTGTAAAAAACTCCAAATTAAGGTAAAAAAATTGAAAAATATGTAAAAAATATATATGAAAAATATAAAAAGTATATAAAAAATATAACAAAAATATAAAAAAATTATTATTTATTGATATATACACATCTAATTTTATAATTTTATAATTTTATATTTTATTCATAATTTTATAATTTTACATTTTATTATATATACACATCTATTTTTATATCACGAATATTCTTACTAGTCGTGGACACCATCTTTAGCCACACAACCCTCATTGGGGGTAGTGTTGCGCTGTAGCTTGGCAATTTATCTCTTATTTTACACATCGGAATCTGGTTGGGAGACTCCGCCTTTATGAGGTATAGCTTGTATGGTATTTATTGTGGCGCTGCAAGATATACACTTGTTTCAACAGTAAATATACCCACAGTTTGTTTGTTTTTGTACGTGTGTGTATTTGAAAGTGATGTAACACCTTATACTACTGTATCATATATCTATGTTGTGTTTACTAATGTTGTTCTTGTGTAACTATCATTTCATACTATGGGGCATATCTATCAATCTCAATATGGAGCTTGAAGTCACATGTTTCTGGCGAGCCTTCAGACTCGCCAGAAACACCAGTTATGAAGCAGCGGTCTAAAAACCACTGCTCCATAACTTTTCCGCCTGCTCTGAGGAGATGGACAGAGATCGCTGCAATTCAACCTGGTCAAATACGATCGAGTTGATTGACACCCCACTGCTAGTGGCCAATTGGCGAATCTGCAGGGGGTGGCGTTGCACCAGCAGTTCACAAGAGCTGCTGGTGCAATGCTGAATGCGGAGAGCGTATTGCTCTTCACATTCAGCGAGGTCTGTCGGACATGATCCGCAATGTCAGAACATGTCCGACAGGCCTTTCATAAATAGGGGCCTATATATTAAAAACATAACAGAATACTGTATATGTAAAAAGCATAACAATATCTATCCTTTCATAAATGTAAATGGTAAACAAAAACTTAATCAGTATCCCAAATGTCATGAATACAAAACATACTCAGTGCTGATCTTGTTAAAGGGACAGTCAACTCCAAAATTGTTATTGTTTAAAAAGATAGATAATCCCTTTATTACCCATTCCCCAGTTTTGCACAGTAAACATGGTTATATTAATATACTTTTTACATCTATGATTACCTTGTATCTAAGCCTCTTTTGACAGCCCCCTGATCACATGGATATTTATTATAAGCCACAACTCCATGGGTGTAAGCACAATGTTTTCTATATGGCACACATGAACTAGCAGTCTCCTGTTGTGAAAAGCTAATAAAAAAAAGCATGTAATAAGAGGCTGTCTGTAGTGGTTTAGAAACAGGCAGACATTTAGATATTTACATGTTATAAAGTACATTAATATAACAATGTTCGTTGTGCAAAGCATGGGAATGGGTAGTAAAGGTGTTATCTATCTTTTTAACAATAACAAATTTGGTGTTGACTGTCCCTTTAACTATATAGCCAAAAAGTATAATCTACATTAGATTAGTAAATCTGAGTAAATCTTCAAATATAATTGGATCAAAGAAGATTTAAAAATATCCTTCATATAAATGTACATGTATTTGGCTGCAATATAAATCCATTCAGGTCAAATTATACACATATTTTGCTGCTTATTCCAAAAGGAAACACAATAATCAATGTGACCATGCCTGCACTGAGCATAAGGCATAAAGTGATTTTGCAAAGTACTATTGCATCGCAAACACTAGTTAAATATTATTAACCCCTAATCTGCTGCCCCCAATGTCGCAGCCACTATAAAGTTATTAACCCCTAAACCTCTGGCCTCCCACATCAGTAACACTAAATAAATATATTAACCCCTAAACCTAACCCTAAGTCTAACCCTAACACCCATAACTTTAATATAATTAAAATAAATCTAAATAAAACCTACTATTAATAACTAAATAATTCCAATTTGAGACTAAATACTTACCCGTAAAATAAACCCTAAGCTAGCTACAATATAACTAATAGTTACATTGTAGCTATCTTTGGTTTTATTTTTATTTGAAAGATAAGTTTGTATTTATTTTAACTATGTAGAATAGTTAGTAAATAGTTATTAACTATTTACTATTCTACCTAGTTAAAATAAATACAAACCTAACATTACACTAAAATTAAATAAATTAAATTGACAAAATACATTTATCTAAATTACAGAAAATAATAAACACTAAATTACACAAAATCACAAATAAATTATCAAATTTTTAAACTAATTACTCCTAATCTAATAGCCCTATCAAAATAAAAATCCCCCCCAAAATA